>NC_039366.1:140482641-141157827 GCF_003573695.1 Papaver somniferum | reverse complement strand
TTTCCTCTCAGAAACTAAACAACAAAATAAAAAAGCTTTATTCCTTATGCATGATATGAATTATCCTAATATGTGGTGTTACAATCAAAGGGTTAGAACTGGGGGTTTAGTTGTTCTTTGGAAGGATTGCTTTAGAATTGAGCTTATGCATTTTACTGATAATATGGTAAATTTTATTGTGCATGCGGGTTCTAAGAACTTTCAATGGGTATTAACATGTATGTATAGCTTTTGTTACACTGAGGAGAGAATTCAACAGTGGAATCTTATTAGAGATGTGGGTTTGCATATGGACTTGCCTTGGGTCATTATTAGAGATTTGAATGTTACACTGTCTAGTTCTGATAGGAAATCTTTTTCTACCCATAAATCTTCTAGTTAAACTATTATACACCAAACCGTAAATCAATTTGGGATTCAGGAAGTTCCTTTTTCAGGGAGTCCTTTTACATGGTCTAATCATCGTAATCAATTTCAGTTTGTTACTACCAAATTAGATAGGGCTTTATCTTCCCTGGATTGGTTCTCTCTTTTTCCAGATACTATCATACATAACTTAATCCCCGTGGGTTCATACCATGCTCCAATTTTATTGGATACTTCCCCTCAATCTCCTAAACTCTATAAAAATTTTCGTCTATATGAAACCTGGACTAAGCATCATTATTTTAAAGTCATGATTAAAGAGAACTGGGATACTTCTCTGAAAAAGCGGGGGTCTAACAACCTCACCAAATATTTCGCTTAGCAATCTGTATGGACTAACTCCAATATACTTTCAAGAGAATAAACTAGACAGTCAGACTCAATCTTAAGAAAAAGTATATCAAAGAGTTATATCTTAATTTCTCGATTCAATCCGCAATCAAACAAATAGGAATTTGCGAGTTTGATTGAATACAAGAGAAATAACTTGAACGGTACTAAAGACCAATGTTCAAGGATCAACCAATTTCAATCAACAACCAAAGGTTGGATTTACCAATTGATCGATTCAACGCACAACCTGTGATATTTCAATTATATAACAAAATATGATGCGGAAAATAAGGGGGATTCGTCAAGGTGACCCTCTCTCACCTTATTTGTTCACACTGGCCATGAAGTCGTTTTTAAGATATCTTGCACATTGTGAAAGTAATGGTTCTATTACTGGCATGAAGATTTTGAGATCGGCACCAAAAATCAACCATCTACTTTTCGCAGATGACTGCATCTTATTTTGCAAAGCTAATCAGGTTCAAACAAGTAAGCTACTTCAAGTTATTGAGCAATTCAACTCATGCTCTGGGCAACTTATTAATTTTAACAAATCTGCGGTGTTTTTCACTTCTAATATGGAACCAGCAGATTGTCAAGACCTAAGTGGATTTCTGTAAGTAAGACAACTAAATATTAAAGAAGAAAAGTATTTGGGTCTTCCTTTTTTTGTAGGGATAAATAAAAGGATTCCTTTTTCTACTCTTGTTGACAAGATGGATTACAAGTTCTCAAAGTGGAATGCTAGCAACATGTCAGAAGCGGCTAGGTCTGTGATGATTAGGAATGTCTCAAACGCTATTCCTATCCACCATATGACTAGTTTCAAATTTCCAGATGTTACGATAAAGAAGTTAAATTCTTCCCAACAATATTTTTGGAGAAATAAAAAAACTAATAGAGGAAGACATGTTGTTACTTGGAGAAGAGCCAATCATCCAAAGGTTGAAGGAGGTCTGGGTTTTCGAGATATGCATATTCTAAATAGGGCATTACTTGCTAAATCAGCCCGGAAGATCTGTACTGACAAGACATCTATTATGGGTAGATCTTTACAAGCTAAGTATTTTCCTGATGGTGAGATTTTCGATCTAAAGAAAAAATATAACTCCACTTGGTCATGGAACAACATTAGTTCTGAACTCCAGTTCGTACAAAAATTCAGTTGTTGGTATAATGGTAACGGTGAAAGTATCTATATTTGGAAACATAGGTGTATTTCAAAGATAGAAGGTCCTACAAATCCCAAGATAGGTTGTGTCATTAATCACAACTATTCTTTCATTAAGCAACTGATTAATGTTGACATTGCAATCTGGAACATAAATCTTCTTAACGAGTTGTTTGATCCACCTATAGTTGAACTCATTCGTCATATTTCTATTCACCAGAAATGTGATGATAAGCTTGTCTGGTTGCTTGAGAAGAACGGATGTTTTTCTGTCAAATCCTGCTACAGAAAGATGTATGAAGAGACTCATATTCCCCAATCAGTTGGCCCTCGTCTTCAGAAAATTTACACTAAGCTGTGGAAACTTCTAACCTTTCCAAGAATACTTCAATTCTTATGGAAAGCAATACCTGGTCTTTTTCCAACAAGAATGGCTTTGGGACAAGCAGTTGTTGGCAACAATGATTTATGTCCTCTATGTGATCAACACTCAGAATCTGCAACACATCTTATAATGGAATGTCCCTTCTCTGGACTTGTATGGTTTGCAGTCGCATGATGAACTTCTAACAACCAATCTGAACTTACAGATTGGATGGGCAACTGGTTTGATAGTCTTCATAATAGGCAGATTTCTGAACAGAAAGTGGTAAAGAGAAGCATTATATCTTGGCGCATATGGACTGTCAGATGTGAAAAAGTCTTCCAACAGTCTAACCAAATCCTGAGAGAACTATCCAAAAATGAAGGTTACTTATTGAAGAGCACGCTTCCAGAAAGTCTTATATGCCTAAGACGATGCAGGGTGTTAATCATAGAAACTTGCATTGGATTCCTCCTCCTCTTAATTATGTTACAATAAACTGTGATGGCTCTTTTCTAGATCATAATAAATATGGAGGCATTGGACTAATAATCCGTAACTGTGCAGGTGAACAACAAGGAGCGTGGTGCATCCACTTAAAGAACATCAGAAGCGCAAATCAAGATGAATGCATTGGATTGTGGGAAGCTATGAAATGGGATAAAGTTTATAGTTGGAGAATGTGCAGTTCGAGCTTCATGCCAAGGTGGTGGTGGAAGCTGTCACTAAAGACAATAACTTTGTTGATTGGAGATTGCTTAAATACATCAAAAACATTAATTCATTTACAACTCTTGGAAGTGTTACTACATTACCAAAGAAAGAAATAAAGTTGCAGATATCCTTTCTAAACTAGCTCGGAAGGAAGAATTATCTATGTCATGGACTGAATCTCCACCTGTTGAGATCAGATCCCAATTGCTTTTAGATTCCACTCATGTAACAGATTATCAAATGCAATAACAATCTTCTTTTTCGTTTCAAAAAAAAATGCGGAAAAGAAAAAACACAGACACCAGAAATTTTGTTAACGAGGAAACTGCAAATGCAGAAAAACCCCGGGACCTAGTCCAGATTTGAACACCACACTGTATTAAGCCGCTACAGACACTAGCCTACTACAAGTTAACTTCGGACTGGAATGTAGTTGAACCCTAATCAATATCACACTGATTCAAGGTACAGTCTTGCTCCCTACGTCTCTGATCCCAACAGGATACTACGCACTTGATTCCCTTAGCTCATCTCACCCACAAGTAAGAGTTGTTACGACCCAAAGTCGAAGACTTGATAAACAAATCTGTATCACACAGAAAAGTCTGTTGAATAGATAAATCTGTCTCCCACAGATATACCTACGAGTTTTTGTTCCGTCTTTTGATAAATCAAGGTGAACAAGAACCAATTGATAACCCAGACTTATATTCCCGAAAAACAGCCTAGTATTATGAATCACCTCACAATAATCTTAATCGATTAACGAAACAAGATATTATGGAATCACAAACAATGAGACGAAGGTGTTTGTGACTACTTTTCTATCTTTCCTATCGGAGATATAAATCTCAAGCCAATCTTACGATTTTACCCAAACACGACGAAAAATAACAAGATCAGATCACGCAACTACAGAGAAAATAGTTTGGTCTGGCTTCACAATCCCAATGAAGTCTTCAAGTCGTTAACCTACAGGGTTTCGTGAAAAACCTAAGGTTAAAAGAGAATCGACTCTAGCTTATGCAACTAGTATCACACAGGAGCTGTGGGGATTAGGTTTCCCAGTTGCTAGAGTTCTCATTTATATAGATTTAAAATCAGGGTTTGCAATCTAAGTTACCTTGGTAACAAAGCATTCAATATTCACCGTTAGATGAAAACTTGATTAGATTCAAGCTAATATATTTCAACCGTTAGATCGAACTTAGCTTGTTATACTAAAATAAAATGTACCTTCATTTAGGTTTAGGTAACCGTACCTAAACGTGTACACCTAGTTGGTTCAATAATAATTAACCAATGGTTAGCCATATGAGCACTCTCATATCAACCTTATTCATCTTCACCATAACTAGTTCAAATGACTCAAATGAACTAGTTAGAGAGTTTTTCAATTGCTTAGATATCATAGACGTATACAAGGCACAATCGAAGCAAAATCGATTTTGATTCACTCGAATCAATTTATGAACATTATAGCCACGGTTTGCAAAGATTGCATTCCTTATTATATAAATGTTTTAGTTCATGAACAAACCGAATTTAGAAAGTAACCTTCTTAAGTATGCAAACGGGTACACATACTTAAGTAACCAGATTGAGTTTGTTTTTCACTTCCAAACTCCCACAGAAATTCACGGACGTGAAACTTCCGCTAGTATGCGTACGGGTACGCATACTCACCCGGATTTCCCGGTTTTGGACTTTTACACAAATGTGAGAACGCGCTATGTATATCCTAACATGGTTACTTATTCTAAACTCTCATTTCAATCATTGAAACTTTCTTAGAGGATGTTAAAATAATTGTTGTTCACAAACTATTTTCATCAAAGCGATTTTCAAGTTATTGAAATAATCAACATGACTTATGTCACGAGTAAAGATAAACTTGGCCAAAGCGAAATCTTACCAACACATATTTCGAGAAATAGATAAGCGAGATAAACTCGGCTCGAAATAGCAAATGTGTACAATCGAAGTCTATATAGCAATACGACTTTTGTCTCAAAATAGGAGATAGAATAGATAGACTTTTGGGTGATAGATAAGTTCAAGTGTCCACATACCTCTTTGTAAATGAAGTTCCACAAGTTCCCTTGAGTAGTTCTTCGTCTTCATCCGATGAACGCCGTGGAGTCTAAACCTCAACTACACTTATTATCCTAATACAAGCTTAGCTATAAGTAGACTAGAAATCAAGACTTATAGTTTTGGCAACTAAACTTGACAAACAAGCTTGAGATATCAAGCTTGCGAGTTCGACCGAGCAATGCTCTAACAATCTCCCCTTTGTCAATTTTAGTGACAAAACTATCAATACATACGGAATACAAAATAAATAAACTTTGTAGCTTCTCTTCCAAATGCTTGATCTCCTTGGTTCTTCAACATTACTCGATATCTTCGTCACTTCCAAGTACTCCAATGATTCCAAATGTGTTCAATTCCGCATCATTTTTTTTGAAGATCCGTAGCAATATCAATGAGAAAACAATAGTTCTCAATCATAGTTATACAGTGTCATAGTATTATTACACAACATTAAAGTTCAATTGCATCACAACTTCGACAACAATACTATGGTGATATGTATCACTCCCCCTTAGTCAATACTCCATCTCACATGAAAACCACTCCCCCTTACATAATGATCCAAAAACCATATGTATTTGTAGTGTGAACTACACATTAATTCTCCCCCTTTTTGTCAATAAAATTGACAAAGGTACGAAAATTAGTGGGATCCTAATGAAAATATCGATAGAGACACTTCATGACCAAAAGAGAAGCACATATCAACTTTTTTAGATGCAATCATATAGCCGAAACTAAATGCATTCATCAAGGAATTTATAAAGATACAAGGTAACCCCTATAATATTCCACAACCACACTCCCCAAAAAGATTTGGCAATTAAGCACAAGTTCAAATAAGAACTCTCCCCCATAAAATGTCATTCCAGAAAGAATAACAAGAGCGACCTTACTTTTACAAGAAAATAAGGATTTCTTTGGACATTAACAAACCACATGAAACATGAATTTGTATCCAAAAATCTCAATTGAATTAACCACAAGGAAAATGATCAATTCAATTAGTCATGCTCAACAAAACAAGACTTACGGATCAACACAGTATATACATAAGATGTGGATCAGGGAAAGATCAATACTGCGGAATAAATAAAAATTCATTCTATCTTTTATCACTATCTGCATAGAGACATATAATAGACTTAATCTTTGTAAACAAAAGTTCATCTTATCTTCCATCAATATTTGCATAATGACATAATAGACTTAACTTTTGTTTGTCAAAAGTTCATTCAATCTTTTATCAGTATTTGCATAATGACATATGAAATACTTTACTTTTGACATGCATGGGACAATCATAGCTCACAGACGCAAACACACATATCCCATAACAAGTTGCAATATATGATACCATAAAGATTAATACTGCAAAATTATTTCCCCTTGAAGGTAGAATCAATATTTTTCGCACGTATTTACACCAAGAATGGATACCAATGACGTATAAAAATATTTTCTTAACAAAGAGTAAAATACAAAGTCATTAACGACCATGCACCGTAGTTCACAAAATATGATTGTGAACATTCAAGAATCCCATAGCAATGTGTACTACTGCCCATTCTTGAACTTCCTTCTTTTTGATTCACCAACATCATTCTTGTAATAGCTACAAATGAGCTTAGAAGAGTAGTACTCCAATAATCCAAGTGCCCAAGTCCAAGAGAAGTGGAACAAGTGCAACGAAACGGAGCAAAACACTCAAAACACAAGAGACGGGACAAAAACCAACCTTAACTCATCCAAATTCAGAAATTCTCATCACCATTTTAAGAGAATTCAAAGAAGAAGAGAATGCAAAACGAATGAGGTCATTCCGAGTTCGGATGAAAAATTTACGGCCAAAACAAGTTTACCCAAAATCGACGTCTAGGGAAAGTATGCATACCGGTTTGCAAACGAATTTTCATGACCTGGAGTAGTATGCAAAAGGGTATGCGTACTAAAATCCCTGGATTTTGATTTTCAATTATGGTATGCACACCTGGTATGTGTACCATGAAGTCCAAACATCCCGAACTACTATATTCAACCCTAAACATTTAAGAACCTTAAACACATATCAAGTTAGGTAGAAATGAACGATAAGCAAGGTACATGGATCATTATAAGCACTCTAAGCAAATAAAAACAAAAATATTGCTCAAGTATATAGACATACCTTTTTATAAGAATCCAATCGAATTCTACAGTCTTACCGAACATAATCTGTGCCCCCCAATTCTCATGCTTCCCTCACCGTATACATAGCAGGGAATTCCTTGGTGAGGATGCACTTTCAACACACTCAAGTTGTGTTTAGGTGAACAATATATTGCTCACCACAAGTGACTTTTGGATTATCATGAAAGAGATCGCTTTTAGAACCTTTCGCATCCAAATCCATTTTTCCAAAGAACTCTTTAAGTTCCAACATCATGGATACTGCCTTCTCCATAGTCATGGAATTTTCTGGGAGATCGTTCCTTTTCACACTCAAAGCATCATTGGATTTATTTGGAACCCAATTCTGAGTGTGTTTAGGAACAACCGGTACCTTCTTCCCATTACTCTCGTCAAGATTTCTCAAAAGAGAATTGGATTGACTATTCTTTTGCAAGTTAGTCTTTCTCCAATTGGGAGCATCGGATCTTGTCTTCGTCTTTACGAAGTTATCCTTTTGATAGCCATTGCGATTGTGAAAAGGCTTCGTATGACGTTTATATGTAAATCTAGGTTTATCACAACAATGATTCCTTTGCCTAAAGGTTGGACAGTTACAACCTGTAACGTTAAGGGGATTAGTCTTAACATACGATCTTGGTTTCACAACTTCTTGTGATGCCCAAACGAGAACATCATATAGTTTCTCATTCCTTATGCGGAAGTCCTTTCCAGATGACCTTTATTTCCGTAATAGTGGCAAACATAAGGAATGTTCTTACCTCGGTCCGTGTGTGCTGACTTTGGAGGTTGATATACTTTGTTCTTTTGAACTTTAACTGCCGGTGGAGGTATTTCACTTTTGCCATCAGTGGAAACCTTTTGTTGAGAAGAATCACTAGCCTTGATAAATTTTACCTCTTTGCTAATATTTGGAGCATCTATTCCCTTATAGCCCAATCCTCGTGTATCACGATGATTTTTATTTGCTCCTAGCATAATGGTTAATTTTCTTTAAGTAGTATTGAACTTTTTCAAGTCATCTTCCAACATCTTGATTTTATCAAGAGCAGCAGCTAAATCAGCCTCAAGGCGTTTTTCTCGAGCGAGATAACCGCTTTCTATGTCATCAAAACTTGCTTGCTAGGAGTTAATCCTTGCTTCAATTTCTGTAAGTTTCTCTTCCAACAAGAAATATTTTTGATAAACATTATCACATTCAAGTGACTTTCTACTCAGGTTTTCCTCGGAATCTTTGAGGATCGATTCGCAAGAGCGATTCCAACCATAAAGACCTCTGTAAATCCTTTTCAATTTTTTATTTTCTCGACATAGAGGAGTCAGAAGAGGTGTGCCATGAGAAGTTGTAATCTTCTTAATTTTCAACGAATCCAAAAACTTAACATACTCTGAGACTTCCTCATCAACATCTCTATCAATATTTGAATCACCTTCATCAGAAAGTTCATCCAACTGTTCTTCTAGGCGTGTTTCCCAATCAACAGTTTTACATTAAGAGAATGTTTCGATATTAAACTAGATGTGACAGTTCTCTCAGGTGAATTCAAGCTTTGAAAATCATCTGGTAATTTTTGACTTGGTACGTTATTAGAGATAGACTCGTCCATAATAATCAGATTGCTACAAACACAGACTTATGAGATCTTTAACGTGTTTGCCTGCTCTGATACCAATTAAAAAAGCGGGGGTCTAACAACCTCACCCAATATTTCGCTTAGAAATATGTACGGACTAACTCTAATGTACTTTCAAGAGAATCAACTAGACAGTCAGACTCAATCTTAAGAAAAGTATATCAAAGAGTTATATCTCAATTTCTTGATTCAATCCGCAATCAAATAAATAGGAATTTGAGAGCCTGATTGAATACAATAGAAATAACTTGAACGGTCCAAAGACCAATGTTCAAGGATCAATCAATTTAAATCAACAACCAAAGGTTGGATTTACCAATTAATCGATTCAACGCACAACCTGTGATATTTCAATTATATAACAAAATATAATGCGGAAAAGAAATAACACAGACACCAGAAGTTTTGTTAATAAGGAAACCGCAAATGCATAAAAACCCCGGGACCTAGTCCAGATTTGAACACCACACTGTATTAAGCCGCTAAAGACACTAGCCTACTACAAGTTAACTTCGGACTGGAATATAATTGAACCCTAATCAATTTCACACTGGTTCAAGGTACAGTCGTGCTCCTTACGTCTCTGATCCCAGCAGGATACTACGCACTTGATTCCCTTAGCTGATCTCACCCACAACTAACAGTTGCTACGACCCAAAGTCGAAGACTTGATAAACAAATCTGTATCACACAGAAAAGTCTATTGAATAGATAAATCTGTCTCCCACATATATACCTACGAGTTTTTGTACCGTCTTTTGATAAATCAAGGTGAACAGGAACCAATTGATAACCCGGACTTATATTCCCGAAGAACAACCTAGTATTATCAATCACCTCACAATAATCTTAATCGATTAACGAAACAAGATATTGTGGAATCACAAACGATGAGACGAAAGTGTTTGTGACTACTTTTGTATCTTGCCTATCAGAGATATAAATCTGAAGCCAATCTTACGATTGTACTCAAACACGATAGAAAACCACAAGATCAGATCACCAACTACAAAGAAAATAGTTGGGTCTGGCTTCACAATCCCAATGAAGTCTTCAAGTCGTTAACCTACAGGGTTTCGCGAAAAACCTAAGGTTAAAGGAGAATCGACTCTAGATTATGAAACTAGTATCACACATTAGGTGTGGGGATTAGGTTTCCCAGTTGCTAGAGTTCTCTTTTATATAGATTTCAAATCAGGGTTTGCAATCTAAGTTACCTTGGTAACAAATCATTCAATATTCACCATTAGATGAAAACCTAATTAGATTCAAGCTAATATATTTCAATCGTTAGATCGAACTTAGCTTGTTATACACAAATGAAATCTACCTTCATTAAGGTTTGGGTAATCGTACCTAAACGTGTACACCTAGTTGGTTCAACAATAGTTAACCAATGGTTAGCCATATTAGCACTCTCATATCAACCTTATTCATCTTCACCATAAGTAGTTCAAATGACTCGAATGAACTAGTTAGAGAGTTGTTCAATTGCTTAGATCTCATAGAAGTATACAAGACACAATTGAAGCAAAATCAATTTTGATTAACTCGAATCAATTCATGAACATTATGGCCACAGTTTGCAAAGATTGCATTCCTTATTATGTAAATGTCTTAGTTCATGAACAAACCGATTTTAGAAAGTAACCTTCTTAAGTATGCAAACGGGTACGCATACTTAAGTGACCGGATTGAGTTTTTTTTTCACTTCCAAACTCCAGTAGAAATTCACGGACGTGAAACTTATGCCAGTATATGTACGGGTACGCATACTCACCCGTATTTCCAACAATCGCCGGTACGCGTAAGGGTACGCATACTTTAGGTTCCCGGTTTTGGACTTTTACACAAATGTGAGAACACACTATGTTTATATCCAAACATGGTTACTTGTTCTAAACTCTCATTTCAATCATTGAAACTTTCTTAGAAGATGTTAAAATCAAAACTAGTCATAAAAACCCAAGGTGACCAAACTTGTGGTACAAAAACCCCACTCAAATGTTGGGATCCATTAAAACTCCATCGTAAACAAAATTGATACAAAAATCCTCAATTTTTAAAAATTGATACAAAAACCCCAAATTTAAATGTTGGTTTCATCAAATTTTATTTTGGTTTCATCATAAAATTTGATGAAACCAAAATAAAATTTGATGAAACCAACATTTAAATTTGGGGTTTTTGTATTAATTTTGTTTTGATGGGGTTTTTGTGTTACTTTTGTTTTGATGGGTTTTTTGTGGAAGGATGGTGACACCTTTGGGGTTATAACTCGCAGACCGTGTGGAAATAATCAACATGACTTTCGTCATGAGTAAAGATGAACTTGGCCGAAGCGAAAGCTTACCAACACATATTTCGAGAAATAGATAAGCGAGATAAACTCGGCTCGAAATAGCAAATGTGTATAATCGAAGTCTATATAGCAATACGACTTTTGTCTCAAAATAGGAGATAGAATAGATAGACTTTTGAGTGATAGATAAGTTGAATTCTCCACATACCTCTTTGTTGATGAAGTTTCACAAGTTCCCTTGAATAGTTCTTCGTCTTCATTTGATGAACACCGTGGAGTCTAAAGCTCAACTACACTTACTATACTAATCCGAAACTTAGCTATAAGTAGACTAGAAATCAAGACTTATAGTTTTGGCAACTAAACTTGACAAACAAGCTTGAGATAGCAACGGTTGCGAGTTCGACCGAGCAATGCTCTAACATTCTCAAACTGGATCTCCTGCTGCTCAATTTACAAAGAATTTAACTCATGTTCGTAATGGAAGAAGATGCATTTTGGTAATGTGAATGGTCATATTCAGAATATTCAAGCTAAAATCAAGAAGATTAAGCAACAACCAGGGTTGGACCACCAAGTTCTTCGACATCTCCAAGATGATCTTCAGAAATGGTATCAAATAAAGGCGGATATCAGTTATCAACAGTCTTGAGAGAAGATCCTACAGATTCAAGACAGAAATTCAAGAATTTTTCATACTAAGGCAAATTTCAGAAGACGCAGAAATCAAATTGATTCTATTAAGGATGTTAATGGAAAATGGTATTATACAAGGGAAGAAATCCAGGGCTTGCTTATTTCTCACTTCAGTTTTATTTCAGCTACTAGTAATCCTGTTCAGAATTCAGTGATTTTAGATTTGATTACTCTTGCAATTTCGCAAGAAGATAGTGAAGATCTTACAACACTCTTAGTAGTAAAGAGGAAATCAAGCAAGTGGTTTTCCAGATGAATCCATGGGCTTCTCCGGGTCCTGATGGTTTTCAGGCAGGATTTTATCAAAAATGTTGGGATGATATCTCTGATGACTTGGTGGCTATGGTTCAACAATTTTTCAGATCAGGTTACAATCTTAATAACTCAACTATACTTATCAAGTTTTAATTCCGAAAAAATTGTGTGTTGAAACTCCTTATGATTTTCGCGCTATTATTTTATGTAATATTGCTTACAAGGTGATCTCCAAGACATTAGCTAATATGCTTAAAGTACATCTTTCCAAAATAGTCTCGCCTTGGCAAGCTGCCTATGTTCCAGGCAGGAATATTCTAGATAACACCATTATAGCGCATGAAGTTATTGATTATATGAAGAAAACTAAAATGTTTCTTGGAGCTGTATCAATCAAATTGGATGTGCCTAAGGCGTTTGATAGAATGGAATGAGACTTTCATCATTAATATTATGAAGAGATTGGGGTTTAGCGATAAATGATGTCAACTCATTAATCAATGTATTAGTAAAATACTGCTGAATGGTTCTCCTACTGAATCTTTTAGTCCTTCTCGAGGTCTGCGACAAGGTGATGCTCTTTTGCCATGTATTTTTATTCTTTATATGGAGGCTTTAAGTAGAATGTTGCAGATAGCAGAAATGAATGGTTTGATTATTCCTTTCCAGCCAGCAATCGGAGGTCCTAAAATTTCTCATTTATTTTTTGCGGATGATTGCATATTATTCTCAAAGGCTTTAGTAAGGTCTGTCAGCAACTTAATGAAAAATTTTAACCAATTTTGTGATATTTATGGGCAGCTAATCAATCTTCAAAAATCAAGTATTCATTTTAGTAAGAACTTGAGTGATGCAGCTAAGCAAAGTCTTTCTTCAATGGTGAAGACAAATGGTATGCCTTTACATGAAAAATACTTGGGGATTAACTTATTCATTGGGAGAAATAAAAATAAACTCTTTGATGAAACAACTGATAAAATGGGAGCTAAGTTACAGTCTTGGCAAGGGAAGCTGGGTTAATCAGACTGGTAGAAGTACCCAAATTCAAGCTGTAGTTGCTTCAATGGCTCAATTTCAGATGGGTTGTATGCAAATTCCAGATAAATCTGTTAAGAAGATTGAAGCTCTTCAAAGGAATTATTGGTGGAATAAAAATACTTCAAAGGGTGGAAGAATAATTGGCTAGAGGGAACTAAACAAACCAAAGCGTATGTGAGGCTTAGGTTTTAATCATACAAAAATTCTCAATGAAGCTCTTTTAACTAAGCTTGCCTGGAGATTGATTCATGATAAAGATGCTAAATGGGTTCAGTTGTTATAAGCCAGATACTTCAGAAAGACTGATCCTCTTTATGGAAATATTAAACAAAAGGTACTTGGATATAGCAAGGATTCAATAAGGTTTATATTGGATTAAAAGATTCCATGTTTGGTAAATTGGTGATGGCTCCAAAATAGATGCTAGAAAATCCCATTGGTTTGGTAATATGTTAAATCAAGATTTTAGTTGCTCTAATGTGAATGATTATTCTATTAAAGTTTCTGCCCTCATTGATCATCAACATAGAATTGGAAGCAAGATGTTCTGCATCAGATGTTTAATGATGCTCAGATTTCTCAAGTCAATACAATTAGAATCCCTCCTCAACCAGCTGTGGATACTATAATATAGTCACTCACTAAAAATGGTGAATTCCCTGTCAGCTCTACTTATAATGCAATTTTAAGGCAGCATTCAAATCAGCAAGCAACCAAACAACAAGAAATAATGTGGTTACTCATATGGCGTTTGGATGTTCCTTTCAAGTGTCAATTATTTCTGTGGAAAATTTCTAGAGATAGATTACCAGTTGCAGCTAAGTTTCAGAGATTTGGCAGGGTGGCAATTAGTAATTGCTTACTGTGTGATCAATATTTAGAGACTAAGGATCATTTGATGCTTCATTGCCCTTATGATAGAGAAGTTTGGTATGGTGTTTCTCAATATATTCTTCAATATGCTAATTATTATTGGATAGAGATCATCTGGTTTGTAGTGCTGGAAAAGAGTTGATCAATTTAGCCGTGATTACCATGTGGCAGCTGTGGAAGAGTGGATGTGCAAAAGTTTTTGAAGGCAAACATTTGCATCCTAGGATTATAATTCATCAAATTTTTAATTTCTATGCTCAGTATCATATTGCCATTCACCCTACACCGTCCAATATACATATAAAACCTAGTTGCACTAGTTCTAGGCATTGGCATCCTCCTCCTGTTGATTGGCTTAAATTAAATATAGATGCTTCTATTATTCCTGAATCTAATTATACTGGTATGGCTTTTGCGGTTCGAAATCATACATGAACTTTGATGGAATCCGTGGCTATCACATTGAATGCTAGAGATATTGATCAGGCTGAAGCTCTTGCTGTGCTTCAAGCAGTTCACTGGATTAGCATCAAGAAGCTAAGTAAGATCATTATTGAAGGGTATAAAAAAATTATCATGGAAGCTTTGAGAACAGGTCAAATGGACACAGCAAGATGGGAAGATAGGTCTTTGTTACTAAAATGTTTAAGTGGGATTAAGGAGTTACCTCTTGTTCAGGTTCAATATCACCCTAGAAGATTCAATGGGGCAGTTGATGTTTCAGCAAAATATGCTAGAGTGCATCATTGTAATGAGCATTGGGTATCTAATTCCCCTCAAGTTATATCATCTATCATTCTGCAAGATAAGATGATATGTAGTTAGATGCTTAGAAGCGATTTTAGGTTGTTTTTTAGTTTTCTTTTTTTTCTGCATGTTTGGAGATGCAGTTTAGTCTGCTATTTCTTTGTGTTGTTGTTTGGGTGTGTTGTATGGGTTTAGTTGTTTGGTAGTTGTTTGTTTATTTTTCTGTTGTACTTCATAATTTTCAATAAAATTATGTTTCTTCAAAAAAAAAAAGTAATATTTTTCATCTTAGGGTTTAGTGGGATTTTTGCAAAGTGATTTTTTATATTAAGCACTTTCAAAGTTTCTCAACTTTTAAAAACACGGAAGGAGCTTAAATTGACAAAGAAACTTTATTGGATGCATATCATTTTCATGTGGTACTTGCAAAATGATCCTTTCGTACAAGAGATCCTTAACAAAGAACCAGCGGAATCATAGTAATTGAGCATGAAAATGAGAGGGTACCAATACCACCAACTTTTTCGTTTGGAAATCTGTATAAATAAACTTGTGACAATCAATGGTAAATAAATAATAAAGATCCGATACCTGATATATACACGAGGTTACTTGGACGATCTCAAAAATTAAAAAATAAGAATCAACCTAATATGTACCTTAACTAAATTCCAACAAGAACAAGTCTTGTAATCTATATTTCAAGAATAAATCTTGTAGGCTCAGCACAGTCTTTTAGGCTTAAACATTATCTAGGTTGTTTAACGTACTACTTGTATATTTTTATAAAGATAAACAATATAATGCAGAAAAGAAATAACATAAGACACCCAAGGTTTTGTTAACGACTAACTGCAATGTGAAGAAAAAAACCTGGGACCTAGTCCAGTACTTGAACACTACACTGTATTAAGCCGATACAAATGCTAGCATATTATCAGAATTCAGATTGGAACGTACTTGAGACCAAATCGACCCCACGAGCAATTCAGCTTCAGTTGTGCTTCGTATATATCTTGGATCTTCCAAAAACCCACGTAACACGATTCTCCTAGTTGGCGTCCTTCACAAACTTATGAGTCTTCTTCAACCCAAGTAAATACTTTTGACTATTTTGTCTCTAACGAAAAACCTATTTGACTTCCTTCATAAAGATATTCAATCAATGTAATGAGAATCTATATGCTTATGAGGGATCTTCAAGGAAAAAAAATATCAATAAAACTCAATAATTAGGACAACTTACTCTCTTCAAAAGTTATATTTAGATGCCTAATCGATTCTATCTCACAAGAAAAATCGTAAACAAATCAAAACGAAGTGTTTTAGATATCTATCTTGTGGAATCAAAAAGTATGAGATGAAGAGTACTTTGTGATTTATATTTATCTTGTTCCTGATCTATAATTAGGAAACTAGAACAATCATTAAGAACAAGATCCTGATAACAAAGAACTATTAGTTACAAGATTGTCTGATTGGGCTTCACAAATCCTTTAGTGAAGTCTTTCAAAGTCGTAAACAATTTCACCCGAGGAAACATAAGTTCTAGAATATGACTTTGTCCCTATTATAGTATCGTTCGATCAAGCTCGCAATTTTTGGTATATCAAGCTTGTTCTCAGTTTTAGTTGATCAAAACTATGTTTTGATTTATAGTTTTCTAAAATCAGTCTTGGCTAAGAATAGAGAGTGGTAGTTAAGTATCATAATTCACCAATTTGAAACGACGAGGGTACCAAGTACACGATAATCATTTCGATATGACATACCTTGTATAATCCAATACAGTCATGAACTGTCAAGGAGATTACTTGAACATGATGTACGCTTGGTATATAACATGATTTCGAATTTGTACCGATCTACGGGATCAAAACAAGGGTTGATTAACGTACAAGTTTATTTACTTTAATTATAAAGATACGAAAATATAACGTTAAAGTAAGTAAATCACACTACACACAAGATTTTGTTAACAAGGAAAACTGCAAGGCGGAAAAAACCCGGGACTTGTCCAATTTTGAGTACTCTCATAATTAATATGCTATATAAAAACTACTATAACTTAATATAGTTGAGACCAAGTAAAATAACCCCAAGTTACTCAGTTTCTTCAGTATCCATATGCCTACAAAAAATCTGGTCTGCGCACGTGAATCCCTAGGTAGAGTCTACTATCTCAAGTAGCTTAACCCACTGTGAAGATCTCAACTCAACTATATTGGATCGTAATCCGAAACAATAAAGGACTAACTTATTTCAGTAACCTCTGTATCAATCTCCAAGACCAACCAACTTAATCAAAGATAAGTTGAGTATAAAGGTTCTTCCGTTTAGTTAATATAAACTCCTTTGTTCGGTCATATCAACTAAGATCAAGATTACATAAATAATCAATTTTAGATCACAAGCTATCAAACTATATCTCAAATAGATACACAAAGATAAATTGTCGACCTACACAACAATATTTAAAGTCTATTCGAGATAAATAGCTTGTTGGATCTCAGTCAATCAAGTGTACACGAAGTTATCACAAATATCAAAACACCAAAAATAAATCTTCTAATCTTCAATCTTCAGTCTTTAAAATACCTTCACAAATAACTTGATTCCACCAATGATCGATCACACACATAAAGAATTCTGTTAACAATGGATAATCAAAAGTCATATCTTTAGATCTAGATGCAATAAAGCAGATATGAAATCGTTGATCCATGAACTAGTTTGAGTGACCTTATCACAGAATAAACAAACTAGATATCGAGGTTCAACTTTACCATTAGTCAATCAAATCAATAATCGAAAACTAAAATAACAATATGATTCTTAGTTTCCGGCCAATAGTACTACTGGAGCTTCTTTGATCCCACATAAGTCTTTAGACGAAGCGCACATAAGAGATTTCACCTAATCAGGATACTCTACTCTCGAACGAGTATTACAAGAATGCTCGGGGTTACCACACAAACGGTTAGTTCAGTGTGGCAAAGGGATAAACTTGTAAGAATTATAAGATTCACAAATCCGAAAATACTAAAAATATTCGATAAATGATTATTTTTGTTTTTGTTAATATCATAACTGTATTGAATCCAGATAATCAAAGTTGGGTCATCATTATGCCAACCCGTACATGATGGATTGCAACATAATTTGTCCGACTGCCTCAAGTAAGTTACATTAACGGATATTGAATGAAGTCATCAAAAATAAAATAAATCAAAAACCTAAAATTAATTTTGGTATAAGAAGAATGAGAGATTTTCACGTCATGTAATTTTCTTCCTTAAGCTTTATTAGAATAATTTTTTACATATATAGGAGAGGAATATACGCAATCTGGATTCATGATGAAACAAAGAAAAAAATGAAGAAAAAGAGTTACATAGAAGAAGGATAAAAAAAATGAATGAAAAAATTCATTGAAGAAACTTGGAAAAGAGTTTTAATCAATCACCATTAATGGTGATTCTTACATCGGAAGATTGTTTATACTCGTGATACCACAATAAAAATGAGAATTTTTTTGTTATGTTACCAAAAGATTGTACAATCATAACATGTAAGAAAATACATTGTATAGACAAAGAAAAAAGAGAGGAAATACAATGACCTCTAATAACCTCTAGTTTCTTGACATTTACCCTTGGGAAACATGGATTGATTATCCAACATAAAAGAGTTGTCTAAGAGCAACCACAGTCATGAGACGGACCAAGTACCAAAAGCCAGACTAAAAGCCAAAAAAATTTGGTATTCTGGGTGTTCAAGCGTAATGGGGGACGACCAAAATTTGGTGAAGCGTAACTTATACGAACGCTTGGTGCGAGACGGAACTTATACTCACGTTTCTTGACCGAGCGTCTTTATAATATGCGTCTGAACGAAACGGAGGTATTACGTGCGCC
Source organism: Papaver somniferum (assembly GCF_003573695.1). Taxonomy (NCBI): domain Eukaryota; kingdom Viridiplantae; phylum Streptophyta; class Magnoliopsida; order Ranunculales; family Papaveraceae; genus Papaver; species Papaver somniferum. The sequence continues at coordinate 141,139,091 of NC_039366.1, read as the reverse complement.
TGATTGAGGCGCAGGTATAGTTCACGCCTAACATGGGACGGCGATGGAAAGTGCGTCTACTGGGACGGAGATGTTATGTGCGTCTGATACATACGGAGATAGAAAGTGCGTATGACTCGGGCGGACATAGAAGGTGCGTCTGGGTAGCCAAAGAAAAAAATAAAAAATGTCCGTGAGAAGTAAATGATTTGAGCACTGCACATTCGTTTCTTGCTTCCTCCTCAAAGCGGGTAGTTTATGATGTTGATATGGATGGGGGGCGTAAATGCTTAGAGAAACCACATCCATGGTGAAAGAGGAAGTTAACTGGGTACATATAATCAACGAAAATTAAAACTGGTATCAGGCGCACACTATTCTTCTGCCCATCTCATACGTAACTTAAAGTTGCGTTTCATCCAGACGCACGTATAATCAACGCCCATCTCATACGTAACTTAAAGTTACGTTTCATCCAGACGCACAATAAAACTACGCCTGATATTGGGCGGATGTATTAGATGCGTTTGAAGGGGCGGAGTTTATACATGCGCCTGACTCATACGGTGTTTATATGCTCGCCTGATTGCATACGGTGATTAAACTTACGCCTGGTTTCATACGTTCCTAATACTTCCGTCCCACTATATCTTCTTTAGTCTAGACAGACGACCACATTTGGTCTCAAACCCTAAATTTGGCGACCAAATTTGGGTTTACTCCTCACCACTGCGACACTCTCTAGGATCACATTTGGGTTTAGTACCCAAATTTGATCGTGACTGTGGTTGCTCTACGAGAGTAACAAAACTATAACTTTAGTTCATTATAATTAACATTAGTGATGAAGATTTTTATTTTCCCTATAAAGCCCGGAGACTCTTTTTATTTCAACCGTGCTAGAATATTATTGGGTTAAAAGCAAGCTGAGGTTGCTTCACTTGGAGGCTTTAAATTTTAAAATCAGTGAGTCTCTTTTAGAGTTGATGGGATTTTTAAATCTTTAGAGTTGAGCGACTTGAGTCCAATATTTTTATCTTCTTTAAAGAAACACAATGAGTCCCCCTTCTACCTCAATTGGTTGTACCCACTTACGTAATGCTTTGCATTTTTGGTGTTTCGTTTGTATTCCTTCTTCTTTTTTTCTCCGTGCAGCCTTATGGCACCTGAATGTCTACATTTCTGTTGAACAATTTTAGTCAACTTGATTGATAAAAGAAGATAGATTTTATAGTGTGGTTCGTTGAGTTTATATACTCAACTGTTTTAACTAGCAACCAGTCTCATGTGTATCCCACACCCTTACATTACAAAATGTGACCTTCCTTACACTCTTAGTATCACTCACTCACATACATTCATCCAGACTGCACACTAATGATATTACCCTCCCAAGATCAAGGGGGGTATAAGAAGCTACTTGAGATTCAATATACATTTGTCCACACTCAAACACTAATTTTATGTAAGTTATATTGCAGTTAAAAAAAAACTGTGATAAGGAAGCTTCCAATGTGCATAAGAAAGTGAAAAAAAAAACCAATTGCAGCAGAGATGAAAGATCATGATAAAGAATATGAGGTAGAAAGTATACTAGAAGTTGGTGTGACAACATCAGTTGGGCCAGGTAAAAGTATCAGCTAACACTAGGTCACTCATAAACGCATCACATTAAGCAGCAACAGTCAACCAACCGTGTGCATCTAAACTGAGACGTTGGAAGTAGTATCCATAGATTCGGGTACCTACAAGAATAATAGTTGACGCAGGTGGAAGAGACAGGTACAATATGCATAGGCAACATGTTTAAGTAAATTGTTGTAGAATATAAGAAGAGAATTAAAAAACATACCCTACAGTTGATGAAGGAACCAAACTCATATCTGAAGTGAATAATAACTACATCAAGAGTAGTTTTTGCAGACATCAATACCAACAAAAACTTCAAAAGCAGTAAAAATTGCACGAGTAGGAGGTAGTTGGTGGTGCAAATTATGATGACTGTCAATGTACCCAACTAGAGCATATCATTTTCTATTACCAAACCTTCAAACTAGAGACACTGTACTGAATAAAAATGAGAACCACTAGAGACTAGCAAACTGAACTCCATACTTGGCATAATGAATACTACTGTATAAGAAAGATCTAGTACCAAGGCATTCCTCTTCAAAATGTAACCATTTATCTAAAAAAAAATCCGAGTTCAATCAATGTGTATTATGCAAGAATTACAACTGATTTCAATCAAATAGTAGTTAAAGCAACATATTTAAGTACTTATGAAACTACCCATTATTATTCCCCAACATGAAAGGAAAATGCAACATAAAAAATAAAGGATAAAGGATAACAAGCTATATTCATAATTGAATGTGAACACAACGAAGAAAACTTCAATCTATTTACTAATATCATCACCAAATCCAATTTCAAAACTTCATCTTCAGTTTCACCATTACAATTACAAGACAACTTGCTCACGTAACATTATTGTGAGGACTATACCAATATAACATTGAGAGGATGAACCAAAATGAAACACTGGAAGCACACAATTATGCAACACACATCCAGTACATAACACATCAATGTTCAACTGAATTGAAAAAGGCATTATCTCCCATTATCCGATGGAACAAAATTAAGATTCTTCCTAACTAAATGTAGTAGAAGAAATAAGCATGCTCAAATTGAATAGATTCAGGCATCAGTGCCAGTAGGACTTAATAGAAGAATTAGTGGAAACCAAACATACTTATGATGAGAACATTTTTTAGGAAGAAAGCTAATTATGTCGAGATAGGTATATAAAAATCGAACACATGAAATCATATTTGAAGTAATCAAAATAAAGGAAGGAGATTACCAGCATATATTCGGTTTTAGCAGTTAGGATTTAAGACTCGAGATCCAACCGAAAACTATATTAGAAAACAGGAATCGCCAAGAGCTCAAGAGAGAAAACCAAATTTCATATCATGCTTAATCGTGTACACTGACGTAGCAGTGAATATATCAAACTTCACACTAATTCTAAAGACAAATTTTCACTTCGAAAAACTTCATCAATCTTCAAGAAAACTTCATCAAACAACAAGAATCAAACTGTTGGTGCGAAAATGCATAAATGAAAACCTAAAATCAATGTCAATTCACCTCTCAAGAGAGTAAATTAGGACAAATCACATCAATGAATTTGATCCTTTAGTTGCAACATTAGCAAAAGAGTTTTTGAAGAATCATGAAACTCTCTGAGTCGGATACCATGATAAACTCTGGATGTCTACATTACTGTTGAATGTTTAATCAATTTGATTGATAAAAGAAGATAGATCTTATAGTGTGGTTCGATGAGTATATGTACTCAATTGTTTTTACTAACACTGATAGTCTCACATGTTTCTCACAAACTTACCTTACGAAATCGGACCTGCCTTACGCTCTTAGTAAATAATAATATGACCTTTTTGATCCCGTATTGCCATGGGGTTTAAGGTATGTTCGGACCGGGTTTTAATCCGGCCCTGGTGGTGAGCATGCCACCTAAAGACGACCATGAGTGTTGCGGCCATCATAACCCGCCGGCGTGGCCTGACCGCCTCAGCGTCCTTGTTGGAACCAAGGAGAACACTCTTCGGCTCAACCTGCCGATGCCGATTGATTAGATCGGCTTTCCCAACTCGATTAATAATCCTTCTCGTGTTTAAGCAATGATCCGTCTCGATTTTTAGACCGTATGTAATTGTTGGGTCTATTCCACTTCCCCGATGACGCCCCTACCAAGTACCTCCACCCTAACCGATGATGTCCAATCCGGAATAGCGCGCCCGGGCATGGCCAACAGGCTGCTGTTCGAGTCGGATCGGTCATCATCGATGACGCCCCTACCAAGTGCCTTACGCTCTTAGTATCACTCACATACATTCATTCACATGCACACACTAATGCTATCAAAAATAATATTACATGGTTAAACCACCACGATTAATAAAGAGGATACCATTGTTAGCACAAATGCATTACATGTGAGATAATAAATGCTAACATGTTCTGACCGTCGGATCACTCAAATGGTATCACCTCCACTAGTGATGGTATTGATATCCCTTTACACATAGTGAAAAATACTACAACCCCCTACTATATGGGTTCAATATATAGAAGTCCCACAAAATGGATCCTTCACTATCAACTCCGTTTTTTCACATTTTAATATTTCTAGGCCAAAAACTTTAGAATTCAGGGCTTAACAATAAGAATATTATCCATAATAATTTTAATAATACCAAGACCGCCCTTTAATATTTATAGGTAATAAAACTAGGTCTAGTTTAGTTTGCAGTTTCATTTTCGTTTTCACTTTCTCTCTCTTCCTCTCTCTCATTTTCTTTGGCTCTCTCCTGGAAGCAAAATCCGGCCGAGAAGAAACAAATTCTCATCCAAATTTTCAGAGAAAAATGGTTTCAAAACCTAGATCTAATCTTTACAAACACAAATCCTGATTATCTAAACCTAATTCAACATCATCATCACTTGTTCTTGGATGATTCAATGAAAATCAACGGAAAACGAAGTCATAATCATCATCAACAAATGAATCTGAAGATTCACCTACAAAATCAAATAGAAAAGATAAGCATCTCATCTTTAACATTTCAATTGAATTGGTTGATTTAATTATGAGATTTCGAGTTTTTATTTTCTGAAAAATCATTTGGGAAACTTTAATAGTTTCATTTCAGTTCAAATATGTTACAGAAACCATAAATAGAGTTAGATTTATTATATTCTTACCTCAATTTTACTTTTGAGAGAAAATTTCCAAAGAAATTTCAAAGAAAAATTTCTAGGGTTCTTGAACAAAATTGGATCTATCTTTTAATCTCTCACCTCGATCAAAAATCGGTTTTCAGATTCGAAATTTGTGAATCATTATTCGTTTTACCCATCTATTTGATATAAATTTCGTTTACTTTAATTTTCGAACTGATTTGAGTTCATCTTTAATGGATTTTGTTCTTGGCTGATTGTTTTAAGTTCAATCTATATTTGTTACATTCAGTACCTTGTCTTGAAGATGAAATCTTAATCGATAAAGATAACTGGAAGCATACACTTGAATCTAAGCAACTTCAACAACTATTTCAATAGAAAATCAGTGAAATAAGATAAGTTTCTTTGAGTTTTTTAATGGTTTGAATGTATCATATTGAAATTGTATATACTTTATGATTTGAGTTTACTGTTTTTTTGTTCAGAATTGATTTCAATGTGATTGAGTTTCTTATTTTGATGATTATTCACAACATGTGTAACTTTCGTCTACACATCCGAATTGCATGTGTAACCTGCGTATACACATCCGAATTGCATGTGTAAATCTCAGTTACACTATTCAGATGCTCTGTAACTCCTAGTTACACTAGTCATATACACGTGTAACTCCTATTTACACAAGTCAAGTGCATGTAAAACTGGTTATACATTGTTGTGTGTATTGTTCTTTTTAATCTCATAAAAGCTTATTGCTTTTTGTTTTCTTCAGGTTGCCAATAACTCAATAAAAATGACTGCTTATTTGTGGTATTTTTGTAGGATGGTCTTCCTGGAATTGGAGTTGGCGCTGAAATGATGAAATGAGGACGAGGAAGTGGAATTCATAATTGAGCAATTGTGGAATTTTAGAATGGAACTGAGGACCAAGTAAAGAAGATTGTTGACACACTAACGGTGCTGAGATTGCATCCATAGATGTTGTTGGTGAGTGGATGCGCTGATAAATGTTGTGAATACGCTATTACATTTGATATTTCTATGGATTAGAAGTATTTAAATGTATTTGGGAATGTTTTTTGTACAAAGGTTATGGTAAGTCCTCCATTTGTGTTCCTTACCTCGGCTAAAAGGTCATTGTATCATGAGATTCAAGTGGCTGCTTGCTGGGTGAAGAAAGGAGATGCTTTCACTAGTGAAGTTAGGTATGCCTGTGTTCAACCTTTGTGCATTTGATTAATCAGTTTACAAACCTGGTCATCATGTCATATTTGATTGAATTTATCCATTCATCCATCACTACTAGCCATATGCATGTGTAACTCCTAGTTACACTAGTCATATGCATGTGTAACTGAAAGTTACACAAGTCAGATGCATGTGTATCTCCTAATTACACATGTTATATGCATGTGTAACTCTCAGTTACACAAGTCAGCTGGTATAAGCTTACACGATGATATGTCTCTATATGATTCTTGGTTCATTTATGGTAAATGTATGCTGAAAATATTGAATAGTGCTGGTAATAATTTTGATTGCTTTACTTGGTTTTGAATTATTTTTTTGTAGTGGATTGACTACCTCAAACTACACAGAGCTTGCTCAATAGTATCAGAAGTACAAGGATCAAGGTTTGTGTTTCTATTTTTAAATGCAAATACTTTTGGATTATTTCGTCTGAAACTTATATAAGTAATTCATTGGACTCGACTAATAGACTAGCTTTGGAAATTGATATCATGAGATATATTGACATATTTAAACTGAACCAAGAATGTTTTTCATGTGAAACCAATCCATTGAATATGCAGTTTAAAATACTGTTTGCTTGTATTATAATTTTCGAGATTTTTGGTTGAATTAGATGCTTTGAATTGCATAGAATATAAGAATGATTTAACATATTATTATTGTCCATCTTTTTTGGTTACTAATGATATTACGGTAACTTAGGATGTATACTAGTTGAAACATATTTTATTTGTTTTACATTTAAACCTTTTGGTGACTACTTGTTGAATATGACCTTCAGTGCTTGTGTCTGTATAGTTTTTGAAGAAGCTGATGGTGGTAGTTATGCTAATTTCAGAGAGGATGTGTTGGTTATATTTCAAGTTACACTAGTCGTTTCATGTATAACTGCTAGTTATATTTCAGGTTACGCTAGTCATTTCATGTATATTTCAGCTTTTCCACATGTCATTTCATGTATAACTGCTAGTTACACTAGCCAGATGCATCTTCAATTTTTCTTCTCTTTTATTTTTGTTGTTCTCTTAAATACTGAATAATATTTTTTTGCATTATTGTTTTGGCATTGGTTCATATGTCTGTTGATTGTAACTGTTATCAACATTAAGCACTCTTATGGACTATTTTTTGTTGTTCTCCTAAATATTGAACAATATTTTTTTGCATTTTTCTTTTGACACTGGTTCATGTTTGTTTGTTGTTATATTTCAGGTTTCCGATAAATTCATAAAAGCTAATTGCTTATTTGTGGTATTGGTCTCGCTGGAATTGGAGTTGACGCTGAATACACAAGTCAGATGCATGTGTAACTCTCAATTACACTAGATAGATGCATATGTAACTCTCAATTACACTAGACAGATGCGTGTGTAACTTCTAGTTACACATGCTAAGAAATTATTATAAATGAATATTAAAGTGATACATGTATTTTTTGTATGCGTTCTTTTTGATGTTTATTTTTTTGATGTGTAACTTTGCATTACACATGTCATAAGGATGTGTAACTTCTGGATACACATGTCATATGCATGTGTAACTTCTATTTACACATTCACACTATACTTTAATAATTTTGGGCCTAGATTTAATAATTTTGGGCTTAAATTTAAATTTTATTTAATTTGGGGTTTCACAATATGTAAAAGGGCATAGATGTCTTTTAATAACTCGAAGCCTAGATTTAGACTTCTTCTAATTAAGAGCCTCATATTATGGGTTACTCATGGATCGGGTCTTAGCTTAAAAACCCGCATACCATATCATGAAAACCACGACCCGGTAGAATGCGAATAAAATGATTGACGTTGATGCATGTATCTTGCCTTTGGTCTAATTGCGCTTTCATGGAAATGTGATTTTCTGTTTTCGCAAGTACAAACTGGCAGACTTCAATTGCCGTCTTTTTCCTTCTTCTTTTTTTAGACAAGACAATTATAGCCCATTTCTATATTTTTTTCCACTTTCCAGAGTCTTTCTCGTCGTTTCCCATTAATAAACTAAATTTCAGGGTAATCGTCGTTTCTTAAATTAGAACAGTTTTATCTCTATGTAATAATGGAATCTAAATCTTGTTTTATATACTGATTTCACTTCTTAACTCCCATCAAATCACGGTATCTCATGTAATAGTGATAATATTAAAATAATAATAATAATTCCCATAAACTTAATTGGACGCTAAATCACATTATATATGGTATATTGTCAGATCTCTCACGCCATCAGTCACCATCCATCTCTCTGAACCATTACCTTCACAGAGTGTATTATCTTTGGCAATTGGTAGAATTTATATAAGGGAAGTTTTGGTTGCAGCAATGGTAGGAATAAATAAGAAAATTTCTGCAGCATCAGCTAGAGCTCACACAAGAAAAAAGAAGCAGAACAGTGGACTCAAACTTGCAATGGGTGGGTCTTTCATCTTTTGAGTTTTTTTTCTTCTCAAAGGAAAAAAAACAAGATTTTGATTTGAACTGAATATTTGTATTTTGATTTTGTAATTTTCAGGGATGTGCAAGACAATATCACTAGTAGTGTTGATGGTGTTTGTGGCATTTGTTTATCAAGCAATTCAATCTCCAGCACCAAAGATTTGTGGATCTTCAGATGGCCCACCGATTACGGCACCTAGAGTCAAACTCAGTGATGGGAGACATTTAGCCTACAAAGAACACGGGGTTCCAAAAGATGAAGCCAAGTACAAGATTGTTTACATTCATGGATTCGATTCCTTCAGACTCAACCCAATGCCCTTGTCTCAAGTACTCTTCTGTTTTTATTTGTTTGTTTGTTTTTCTTTTTTTTTGCTTTTCAGTTCAGGTGTTGATTTTTTATTTGGATGGATTTGTTTAGTTGATTAAAGGGTGTGTGCTGATGATAATAACAGGAATTGGCTGAAGATTTGGGGATATATATGGTGTCTTTTGATAGAGCTGGGTATGGAGAAAGTGATCCGAATCCGAAACGTACAGATAAGAGTACTGCGTTAGATGTGGAAGAGCTTGCTGACCAGTTGGGTCTAGGATCCAAATTCTATGTAATTGGATTTTCTATGGGAGGCAAGGCGACTTGGGGCTGCCTCAAATACATCCCTCACCGGTATGGTTTTGCACCTTCACTTTTATCTTTATTGAGTTTGATTTGCACTGTACCGATAGCACTTTATGCAAAAGGGGCTTTTTTTTTTTCTTTTTGATCGGCAAAAGAAAATTTTAAGTTTAAAATATAATTTCAGGTTGATTAGTTTTTGAGCACCTACATGTGTATATGTATCTAGTTTGAACGGATCTAAGATGAGAAAACTTCGGAGTACTTTGCAGGTTAGCAGGAGCAGCACTACTCGCTCCAGTAGTTAATTACTGGTGGCCTGGGTTTCCTGCCAAGGTAGCTAAAGAAGCCTATGATCTGCAACGTGTACAAGACCAATGGACTCTTCGAGTGTCTCACTACGCCCCGTTCCTCACCTACTGGTGGAACACTCAGAAATGGTTTCCTGCTTCAAGTGTTGTATCTCGCGTCATTGATATATTTTCCAAGCAGGATTTAGAGCTTATTCCTAGGCTTTTAAGCGGAGACAGGGTATGCACTTATGGTAAACCTTTCAGATTATGTCAGAATCTTATGCACAGAATGTATGTTCTTACTTGTTGATTTCTTGTTTCTTCAGACACAAATAAGGCAGCAAGGTGAATCCGTGTCAATTTTCAGTGACATGAATGTGGCCTTTGGAGGTTATACTTTTGATCCTATGGATCTTGAGAGTCCCTTCAGTAACAATGAAGGTAAAGTCCACCTATGGCATGGAGATGAAGATTTACTTGTACCAGTTAGTCTGCAACGCTATATTGCCGAAAAGCTTCCATGGATTCAGTACCACGAATTACCAGGTGCAGGACACTTGTTCCCCTATGCTGATGGTATGAATGATGCCATTGTGAAGTCACTCCTACTGGGAGAAAAGTAGTCAAGTAGGACTAGATAAACTCTTCTACTTGTTAATATTTGGTCACAGCCGCAGGGTCAATTTTCTAAACTACTCAATTCTCTCCTCCTTGTAGTTTTTTCCTTGTTCTTTCATATTCTAAAAGCAATGGCACATGTGGATAGATTTGTAACTATTAAGAATTTTTCAAGTTGAAGTTATGAATCTTATGAAATGATTTCCGCAATTGATAATCAGGGAAATGGTAAATTAAAAACAGAGAATAAAAAGACAACTAATTCTTGGTGTTCATTGATGCCACACAAGCCAGGGTATCAGGGGACACCCTTTAGCCTCTTCCTGGAATTCAATTATCACCCTAAACTCTGTTTCCAAATAAAGCAGGCATACTTCTAATTAATCTCAACAAGTGATAATCTGGAAGTCAATGATAACAGATAGTTTGCACGCTCGCATAGTTTTCTTCCAAAATATAAAGATGCGACTTGCATTGTTATACCATCTACTGTGATACTTTCTGAGCCTCCTAATTGTAGCTTTTTCTACCCCATTTACTTAAGACCTAACCATCTGTCCATCCGTCCGTGCTAGTGATAAACCAAACCTGTAGTCCTATTCTTTTACCCGCCCCTCCAAACACAAAATGGAAAAAAAAAAAGATATACACATCTTTCATGGAGGGGGAATGTGAGCACATTCAAAATTAGATTTCACCCTTGTAGATAGGTCCCAGATAATCACCTTCCAAGCTTCCCAAGATCTGAAATTCCCTATCCGTTTCAATCCACTTCGTTCCGAGGACCTTGAAGCGAACCTGCACATCCTTCTCTATCTTGGAGTCCTTGTCATTCTGGAAAACTGGATTCTCACCGGGGAAGTGATGGTAATCTCCCATCTTGATAGCTGCAAGAAAAACCTTTTCAATGGGACCACAGCTTAGGAAAACCCCCTGCTTCATGATCTTGTTCACCACACCACACAGGATCTCTCCCTTGAACGGTTTGAAGGTGATACATTTGAAAACAACAGGGAAGAGAACGTCGCCTGAATCCTGCCTGACCTTTCCGTCCCCTATGCGTTCCAAGGCAGTAGGAGCCACAAAATACCCGTAGTCCGAGTTCGCTTTGCGGTTTGAGAAGTCCTCCATCAATTGCAAGATTATAGCTCTTTGGAGAAGCAGCCCTTCACCATGCAGCTGCTCAGCAGACACCACTACGTTCCACGATAATTCCACCCTGAGATACATGACTGTTTACCTGCTCGAAAAAGAAGAGAGAAAAAATGCAGTTAGTTAAAACTCCATAAAATACCTAATCCAGAAAACTTCTCAACTATTAGGAGAAGACTTCCAGGTTGTAAACACGGTAAGAATGCAAAATATGCCCAACTGTACAAGGCTAGTATCACTTATTGGTTTTGACAACTATACATGAAAAGCATCGTCAACATAGAACATATTAACCGTCTACTCACTTCTGATATTATATATGCATTTTCATAGTCAATTTACTAAATACACCTGTGCTTCATATGCTTAAAAGAGCTCATATCTACAATTATGTACATTTTCCCCAAAATCATATCTCAGTTAATCAAGGAAGGCAAAAACAGTCAAATGATATGTGTTGGTGCAGTAAATATACTGATATACAAAGACAATAAGTAATGAAATAGCTTGTCTTTTAAGAACTGCAAGGGTCTTCTGGCTACTAATAAGGCATAACCAAGAAAGGGTAAGTATTTGAGTTTCTAGATCAACTAGCATACACCAAACAAATTCAGATGCATGAAAAAACAGACTAATTTGAAATAAAAAAAAAAAACCTAAAGAATGGCATAACTTAGCAAAAAGTTTGTAGTCTGCAGAGCTTGTGTAGAATCCACTAAACCAAAAAATACAAACCCATGTTACTCACCAAGCAACTTTGACATCCAACCTATACTGTCTCATTTCACCTATTTTTCGAGAACGTTTTACGTAAAGAGAGTTGTGTGATCCCTGTTGATGCAGTAACTATTATAACATATTAATGGGATAACTAAGTGAAAGAATTCTTATGCGACTTTCAAGGGTTTCAAAGCTGCTACAAACCAATAACAGAAGGACCAAGATTTTCACTGTAAATTGAGATGTAAGAAACAAACTAATTAGTAAAACTAAACCAAATACAAAGACTCAATGTGATAACTCATAAATGCAAACGAGAATGCTGTATGGTGTATTCTTAGATACAGTTGCTGAGAAATAATGCATCTGCAATGAGTTTTTTCAAAATCTTTAGTACTAATAGGAATACAGATAATCTTTAAATAAATGAACCAGAAAAAGAAGGTGAAAACCCCTAAAATGATAACCAAAAATCCAAACCCATTTCAACCCTAAACTCTATTTCTCATTTTACTCCTTTCCCGAGAATGGCCAACGCTGCACTAGGTTACTCACTAAGATCAACCATACCCATCCCATTTGAACAGCAATTTCTACCTCTTTTCTTTTTTCTACCAGTTTTTAGACCTAGATACAACTAGTTTTGTTGCATGAGTGAAAACATAACACAGAAAGCATAAACCCTTAAAATTCTGAAATGAAATTTAGAAATACACTAAAACCCTAAATTCAAATGAAAAGTACCAACCTGAAGAGAGAGAGAGAGAGACCTGGAAGAACCTAATAATGGAGGCAGCAGCAAAATGGGGGAAGCCGGGAAACGCCTAGTCTCCTCTTCTGTTCTTTAAATTAAGCCAACAGTACAGTACTAACACTACTACAGCTTTCACTTCATTGTTTGTATCGGTAAAGTTTTGCCTGTTTGGATCTGGATTCTTCTAAAATTTCTCCTTTTGTTTGTATTCCCCCGAAAGTTTCAGTCGCGCTTGTTTGACCGAACAGATGTGCCAAGTCAAGCTTGCTTTAGACTTGAATAGAATAGATCTGGGGCTACGGGTGGGACTTGGGTTGGTTGGTTGATCGGGTTAGAAGGTTTGGCCAAGGTAGACCCGAGGTAGAAATTCTTTGCCCATGAAACCCGTGAAGGTGTTGCCCAAGTCCCGCCCAAATTATATTCCTCGAGTTTTCCGGGTTCCTCGGCTTGACCATGCTAATACTTAGTTAGTAGACTCATATATATACCAACAATGTTATATTCACTGGGGCATGAATCCCGTGAATGCTACTGCAACACACAAAAAAAGGGGACCCCACGGTGGGACCCATAAGCCCACCCCCTACAAGCTCCAGCGGGTCTCAGGGGCTGTGAGACACGAGATTTCTCCCGGTACCCAGCCTCGGTCAACGTAGCACTACTCTATATATACACACAAAGAAACCCTAATGACCATAATTTAATTCTTAAAATTTATTTTTTATTAATGTGATAACAACAAATTTTAGTAATTATAAGATTTAATTATTATATTTAGCTTAAATTTCCAAATACCTTATGATTATTGACATTAATATAATTTTTTTTCCATATTGAATTAATAATGAGATAGATATGATTTATATTTTCATTATTAGGTTTGAAGATAATGGCTAAAATTGCTCTTAATGTTGCAGTGGAAAATATGGAGAAAGTAAAGAGACAAAAAGAGGTTTCTATTATCAGCATCATCAGGTTACATCGAACAATATCCTATATATACATGTAGGAAGAAACCCCTAGATACTATATTGGGTCGTACATCAATGGGCTACATGCCCTACAATGCTCCCCCTTGTGCGGTCTAGTAGAACTTCATACGCAGTGCTTCACATTTAGTGCTTCGAATATAGTTCTTCAAATGTCGTCTTCTCCTTGATGACTTGTGCCGAAATCAATTGCCTCATTGTTTGTGGGTGAAAACCGTTTCTGCTGATTTCGGTAATTTCGTGTGAGTGCGGGTGAGAAACAAATCTAAACCCAAAACAATGTACTGCACGAGAGTACTTTTGATTCGAGAGATCAATCTATACAATCCTGGCCTAAACCAAGAAATGGTCGTTCCAGGCTTGCTTCGGTCACAAAGTGAAGGAGAAGGGTTGGTCTTAGGGAGGGAAGCGAAGAAAGTGTTGAGGCCAGAATAGTTGATTCTGGAAGTGTGGGTGTTTTGCGACTTGTATCCGAAAGTTGAACTGGAGAGCTGAATGGAAAGCTACCAGGTGATTTCTGGATGTGTATTGTTATCTGACCAAAAACTTGTTGTTTGGTGGAAATAGGTGAAACCTATTTATACAAGTCGTAATAAAACGTACTCTGGCCTCGTAAGAAGTGGAAGCGGTTGAGTGGTGGAAAAGTGGTAACGGGTAACGCTTGGAATTAATATTTCCATAATGAAGATGCGTTTCACCACTTATTTCTTTCCATTAATAACCTCCTCACTCTTATGACACTTTCTTGTAACAGACGTATTGCACGCCGCACGCTGTAAACCGCCAGACCAATACCCTGATGAGCATCCCCCAGTTTGTGACATGTTTTGATGTCTCGAGTGTTTTTATTGGAAAACGTGTAGCATGTTGCTATGTGCGGCAAGTTAATATAGAGAGGCTTGCCGGTTCAGTAACGACCTTCGACGGCCGAGATTTTGCATCTCAGGAGGAAGGGTAGCCGTTGATCGCGGCTACCTTCCGTTTGGCGGCCAGTGGCGTGGGCGTGGTGCTGGCATGGCTTGCGCATGCCTTTGGCGTGGCCAAATTCGGGTTTGACACAAACCGTAGAATTTGGCATTGCGGCCAGAAGTTGCCACAGGCTTGGTGGCGAACTTGTACGGCTGAGATCCGCACCTCAGGAGGAAGGGTAGCCATTGATTATGGCTACCTTCCGTTGGTGGCCAGAGGCGTGGTAGCGTGCTGGCATGGCTTACGCATGCTTTTTGGCATGCGCGTGCGGCATGCGCGTCTGGGAAGCGCGTCTGGCATGCGCGTCTGGTAAGCGCGTCTGGCGTGCGCGTCTGGTAAGCGTGTCTGGCGAGCGCGTCTGACATATGCGTCCTGTAAGCGCGTCTGGAAAGCGCGTCTGGCGTGCGCGTCTGGAAAGCGCGTCTGGCGTGCGCGTCTGGCAAGCGCGCCTGACATGTGCGGCATGCTGCCGTTTTTTGGGAAGCCAACTTAGTATGGCGACCTTTTTGAGGTTGTGGCAAGTTTTGGAGCAACCCGATTGGTTGACGGGGTGCGGCCAGCATGCTAGGGAGTGGCCATATTTCCAACGCGCGGTGGCGGATTTGAAGTGACCTGATTGGTCGATGGAAAGAGGTCGGCATGCTAGGGTGCGGCCGCACTTTTAGCGCGATGTGGCGGATTCGGTTGCCTAACTTGTTTAAGCATGGTTTCGACCAACGGGGTCCAGTATACTGCGTGGGGCGCGAAACCCTAATTTTCAAATTAGTTGGGTTTATGAGTTCTTTGCGAGTTATCACAATAATTAGCTGGATTTTGTATGCATACAAAAATCTTTATCTACAGAATGTAGTGTGCTTTCTGTCTGAGCATTTCGTGCAATGGTCTTAACTTTGGTACTTGGAGGTTCATGCTACTCCTTTGCGAGTGCACATAAATCCGTCATGCCATACCGATTAAGGGTTCTGCTGGGGAACATAGCACAGGAAAGTACTCAGTGAGTCTCATATTGGCAAGGTGCCGAAATTTACAGAGTGTTATGGATAAAAGTGTATTGAGCGGCTCAATAAATGTGTCGGTGGAGAGGTTAATACTCGCAGCACTGTTTCCTTGCAGAGTGACGTCACATCTGATGCAAGGTTTTACGATTTTAACCCTAAGCTAAAAACCACCATCAACATTAAGTCCTCTGCTTAGCACGTAACAGTGACATATTTGCGGGGTAAGCATGAGATGGTGACAGGTGAGAGTAAAATCGAGAGAGAAATACGTGAAGAGATCGCCAAGGAAATTCAACTAACCTTTAGTGAAAGGCATAAGAAATCTGTGATCCTTGCGCTGGAGGATTTTGCATAGATTCGTCTTGGCGTTGGCACCGGTGCTAGCTTGACTTGGCTTGGATTGGGCGTGACTTGGCTTGGTTTGGGCGCGACTTGGCTTGGCGCGTTTTGGACGCGGCTTGGCTTGGACGCGGCTCGGACGCATTCTGGATTGCGCGCGGAGATGGTTTGGTTTGGAGCCATTGGCTTAGCTTGGCGCAGAGATAGCTTGGACGCGGAGACGTTGGCTCGGCTTGGGCGCGGAGCCGTTAGCTCGGCTTGTCTTGGTCGCCCTCTTGCGTGGTTAACGCCTCTGTGGAAGAAGAACACATTCCAGGTACGCGTCTGTGCCAGGGTTCCAAGCTGGAAAATATATTCCTCCCTTGAATGTTTGACCGTTTTTTTTTTATTTGGGTTTCGACAAGAGATTTCATTGTGGCTGATTTTTCGGCTGTCATGTAGGCTCACCGCGTTTTTCCAGCATCCGTTTCTTTCTAGGGTTTCCGCAATATATATCATCCTTCCCAGTTCAAGACAAATATTTCTCCTGTTGAACCCATATTTCTTTCATCATGTCGAGCAGAAGTGAATCATCCTCGAGTCAGCCTGATTCTTCAGTTAAGCGCGGACGTTCTTGCTCTTGCGACAATTCCCCCATCCGGATTATTCGAGTCAAGAAGATCATATCGGTATGCTTTCGTTGACCAATAGATATTTTTTTATTATTGCTGGCAAGTGACGAAAGGAGATTTTTTTTTGCGCAGAGATATCCAACTGAGACATGTGTGACTGTCGTTGATGATGATGATTTGACCTCCCTCCTTTCTTCGAAACCGAGCACACCGACCGCTGCTGATTTGGGCATCTCTTGCTATGAATATCCCAGTGCAGGCTTGTCATTTGAAATCCGCATGAAGTGTTTGTCTTCTAGCTACCGAAGCGTCGGTAAATTCCTGGTGCGAAAGGAATTCGTGACTCTGTATACGAAAATATGGAGAAAATATGGCCATGTTGCCACTAGGAACGTGGTGAAGCATTGTTCGTCGGCTTTGGTTACCACAGTGAATTGTCTCATGCCTATGATCGTTGAAAGCAACAACTTCACGGGTCGGACCTGGATATCAGCACCACTTTGTTTGAAAGTAAATAATGCCTGAACTTCTGAAAAGAATGAATCATAGCTAGGCACGCTTTTTCTGCTTTAGGGTATATGAGTTCCGCATCCTTCAAAGTCCGACTGAAGTAATATATAGGGTGCTCAATTCCTTCCTCATCTTCTTGGGTGAGGAGGGCTCCGACAGCAGTATCAATAAAAGAAGTGTAGAGACACAATTGTCTTCCTTGTACATGAGATTTCATGACGGCTGGAGATGACAATATCTGTTGAATCTTCCGAAAAGCCTCTTGTTGCAGCGGCGTCCAAACAAAACTTGCCCCTTTCTTCAGCAAGGGAGTGAACGAGGCAACCAATTGAGCTAAACCTGGTATGAAACACCGGATGTAGTTTACCCTACCCATGAAGCTCTGGAGTTCTTTCACAGTTCGTGGAGGCGGCATCATGAGGATGGCTTTGGTTTTGGTTGGGTCGAATTTGATTCCCTCGGCGGTCACTTGGAAACCTAGAAATTTGCCCGAAGAGACGCCAAAGGCACATTTCAAAGGATTCATCTTTATATTGTATTCACGACACCTTTCAAACACCTGCCGCAACACTTCTGTATGGGCTGCCCGGGTTTTGGGTTTAACCACTATGTCATCCACGTAGTCCTCAACTTGTTTATACATCATATCATGGAAAATTGTTGTCATGGCGCACTGGTAGGTGTCGCCAGCATTTTTTAAACTGAAAGGCATCACGGTATAGTAAAAGTTTCCGAGAGGAGTACGAAAGGCTGTCTTACTTGCGTCTTGATCGTACATCTTTATTTGATTGTAGCCACTGTACCCGTCCATGAAAGAGAACATGCTGTGTCCACTGGTGGCGTCTACCAGCATATCGATGTTAGGGAGAGGAAAATCATCCTTGGGGAAGCATTTGTTCAGATCCCTAAAATCAACGCAACACCTGATTCGGCCGCTCTTCTTTTTTACTGGAACCACATTGGCTAATCAGGTGGGATGGTGAATGGGTTTGATGAAACCAGCGGCTACTAGTTTTTGACCTTCAATTTTGATTTGTTCTTCTATATCGTGTCTGAATTTCCTTGGGGATTGTTTGACTGGCTTGGATATGAGTATTACATGTAGATGATGTGTGACCAGTTTCTCGTCCAGGCCAGGCATCTCCTCGTACGTCCACGCAAATACATCTCGATATTCCTTAAGAAGGTTCACAAGTTTTCCATGTTCGTGAGCGCATAGAGTTGAACTGATGGAGATCGGCCGTGGAGATTCCTCGCTTCTAATGTTGACGACTTCGAGTTCGTCTGTGGTGGAGTTGGTTCCGTCTTGCAGTTTTTGTGGTGCGTCTGACACCTCCTCTTGTGGCTCACTGCTGTGGTTACATTCCATTTGGCGGAGAGACTGGGTGGTAGTCTCCCCTGCTAATTGCTAACAGCGGCGCCGATATACGGTTTTCCCTTTTTCGTCACGACTTGCGATAAAAGCCCGCTCCCTCTTGGTATGAGTGTGAGTTATGCTTTCACTTGATGAGGGGAGATTGGCGTGTTTTTCTTTTGGAGAGAGAACATGAGGTCGGGTCTCTTGGTGCAGCGATGTGAGTCTGTCCTTTTCTTCGATTGATGTCCATGTCAGGTACGGAGTGTAGTGGAATCTGCCTGACGAGTCCCGCAAATTTTCTCCATACCGCAGTATCATAAGGAGATAACGACGCGGGGATTGGAGCATAAGGAGATAACGACGCGGGGATACAAATAACTTCTTCATTCAACATGGTCTTCAAACACTGGTGATATGTTGAAGGAATGATCCTATTATCGTGGAGCCACGGTCTCCCCAGTATCATGTGGTAGTTTGGCTCCTTTTCAATTACCTCGAACTTTACCTTTTACTGGATTGGCCCTACTGACAGATTCAGGTTGATGTATCCATACGTGCCGGTTAGGTTGCCTTCGAAATTCGTTATCATGGTAGACTGACGTATGATTTTGCTTGGCCGCACCTTGGCTATCCTGAGAATTCTGAGAGTAACAACGTTGGAGGACGCCCCCGTGTCGACAAGGGCCCTTTTGAACTCCGAATCTTTGATGCGAACAGTGACGTGTAGGTCCCGATTATGCCCTTCTTCTGCCATCATGTCGTCCTCAGTAAATGTAATATTATTGACGGACATCCCTGATCTTGGAGTCTTTGATCGCGAGGGAACCAAACATGCGTCTAGGGCTATTTGATTGATAGCAGCAAATGTTCAGCTCACTGGTTTAAAAGTTCACATAAATTTTCCACCAACGCAGCTGCTTCCTGGTATACCGGTTTTTGATTGGTGGTGAAGCTGTTAACCTGAGAGTGATCATCCGAGACGTCAGTCCCAAGTCTTTGAGTTTCCGGGGTGGGTGAATCATTCGGATCCGATGTCAGGCTGATAAGAAAGTTGAGTATGTTGTTGATTGCATCCTTCATCAGGTCTATGTTTCTTCCGTGGATCTCCTGTACTCGTGCCAATTCGGCCAACTTCGAAATTTCTCCATTGGATGCGTCATTAGGTGTCGTGTTGGGAGGAGGAGCGTTGCCATTCCCCGGAGCCTAGATACAATATCCTATATATACATGTAGGAAGAAAACCCTAGATACTATATTGGACCGCACATCAATGGGCTACAAGCCCTACAATACTTAATAGATAATACTACCAATTATAAAAATAGTTTATTAATTATATTATAGTTCCTCGGGTTGGGTGGGTTGCTCGGGTTAGAAATATTTGTCCCCATGATTGCCCAAGTTTAACTCGGGTTTATTAAAATTTTGTCCGAGCTTGCCCAAAATTTCAAAATACATTTCCCATGCCCGCCCAATGTTCGGGTTGAACCCACCCAACCCAAGTCCCACCCCTATCTGGGGCATGCATGAGGAAGCCATGCCTAGAGGACAACCGATGGATAGGCACCGATTATGGAGTGCTCGCTTGCCGTTCAATACTATTGACATAGTCGTCGAGTATTAAACTTAATTGTCTGTTGGGTTCTTATCAATAAATCATCTCTCCATTCTACATTACTCAGTTAAGCAAAAATTTGCGATTGGAATTTTCTAAAACATTTTTTTTTAATACGAATAATGCATTTTATTGCTTAAATAGGAGAAGAGTTTATGTCTCTTGCCAAGAGACTACAGATATCCTCAGAGAAATTATTTAAAAGATTAATGGTTGTGGTTGTTTCTCTAACAGTTCTTGCAACTGCATCAGCCACTCTATTATCAACTCTACTAACATAAGTAAAATTGCAGGAATTAAAACTGTTACTCGGACTTTTAATCTGCTTCAGTATATTCCTATTCTCCCACTGAATGAGAAGTACGTTATCAGTAATCTATTGAATCACTAGCTTTGCATCAGCTTCTATATGGATATTTGTGAGTTGCTTTTCTTGAGCCCACAATAATGCTTCTCGTATAGCTGTGCATTCTCCAGCCTCCGGCTTAGCACTCCATTTGAGTAGTTTTCTCTAAACCCTTCACA
This sequence comes from Papaver somniferum, assembly GCF_003573695.1. Taxonomy (NCBI): domain Eukaryota; kingdom Viridiplantae; phylum Streptophyta; class Magnoliopsida; order Ranunculales; family Papaveraceae; genus Papaver; species Papaver somniferum. Next base: position 141,118,581 of record NC_039366.1, on the reverse strand, counting down.
GCTACCTGCATGATTACGCAAAACAATGCCAGTTCCAAAAGTATTAGTATTCTCATCAAATGAGGCATCTATATTAAATTTTAAAACATCTTGCAAGGGAGGTTTCCAAAGAGAATGTGCAGGAGGATGTATTATGTTTTGACTCACAGATGAGCTATGCAAATGAAAGTTCATGTGATAATGTACTTTATGCATACTATTAAAAGGGTTTAGATTAACTTCCTGGAAAACCTTGTCACACATGTCCTTCCATAAAATCCATGCAGTGATCATTAAAGTTGCTAAACCTTTATCATCTTCATTATAATTATTGTTTGAGAACCATCTTTCAACCCAGACTGAGATATTATCATAACTTCTTTGAACTTCATCAATATCTACATTCACAAATCTCTAGACAGTTCTAGCATGCCTACAATGGAATAGAATATGTTTTATTGTTTCTTCACAGTGGCCACATATTGCACATTGAGTTTCTATGCTGGGATTAAATCGAGCCAATCTGCTTCTTGTGGGATGAGACTCATGAATACATCTCCAGGAAAACAACTTAATTATGTGAGCTGTATTACTCTTCCAAAGTCGTTTCCAAGTGTTTTTCTGAATCATTATTCCATTTACTATAGCTTCTGAAGTATTCATGGTGAGTTTTTTGTAAGTGCTTTTAACTGAAAATTTTCCATCTCTTGATGGCATCCACACCATATTGTCTTCTTTAGAAGGATCCAAGAATATATTCTGTATCTTCTGTGAAGTATTGATATCAAAGAGTTGATCAAGAAGAACTACATTCCAGCTGTTAGTATTAGGAAGTATTAATTCATCGACATCTTGATAGAATCTATGGAGATCGTTAACAGGTTGAGGAGGTGTATATTCACCTGGGATCCACCTATCTAACCATATTTTGGTTCTCTTCCCATTATTCACTTCCATGAAATAGTTTTGTTGAACTACCTGCAAACCCTTAGTTATTCCATTCTAGGTATAAGAACAATTTTCTGCTTTAATGTCTTGATGAAGAATGTTGCCATAATTGAAGTCTTTGCTTCCCATGATATTAGTCCAGAGTGCATCTGTTTCAGTACACAATCTCCATGCCAATTTGGTTAACAAGGCTAAGTTTAGTTTCTCAAGATCTCTGAAAGACAAACCTCCAAAATCTTTGGATTTGCCAACCAATTGGATTGTATCCTCTATTAGAATTGTGACCCCAGAAAAATTTTCTCTGAATAGTTGTAAGCTTGTTGATCAGATGTGTGGGAAGCTTAAAAGTACCCATTTGATATACATGCAAAGAATTAAGAACATGTTTGATCATGGTAGATCTGCCAGCTTGTGTGAGAGAAGTAGAAGACCATGTGGAGTATCTGCTTAAGAATTTTTCTTCAATTGCTTTAAATGCTTCCTGCTTTGAATGTCCTAGAAGCAAAGGAGAACCAAGTTATCTTTCTTTTGAATTCATGGTTTTGACACCTAGAATTTGTGCGAGAGTTGCAGCAACTTCTGGTTTTGTATGCTTACTAAAATGCACTGAAGATTTATCAAAATTAATCATCTGACCTGATTGTGTGCTGAAATTTTATAATAACTCCAGCAGATTGTTGACTGAAGAAAGATTTGCTGGAGTGAAAATCAAGCAGTCATCTGCAAACATAAAATGATTGATGGATGAAGAAGTAGCAGCCACTTTAATACCTTGAATTGATTTATCTTGTTGAGCAGCAACAAGATGTCTTGATAGAAATTCCATAGAAAGGATGAAAAGATATGGTGATAGTGGATCACCTTGTCTGATTCCCCTTGTTGGTATGAATTCTTCACATGGAGATCCATTTAACATAACTGACAGTGATGTAGTGCTTATGCATTGATATATGAGATCACAAAACTCTTTGCTAAAACCAAAGTACTCTAGAACTTTTAATAGGAAATTCCACTCAAGCCTGTCAAAGGCCTTAGAAATATCTAGTTTGAGGGATAGCCAACCAATTTGTCCTCTTTTATTTTTCATGGAATGAATTACTTCTGGAGAAATGATTGTGTTGTCACTTATTAACCTGCCAGAAACATAAGTTTCTTGGTAAGGTGAAATAATATTTTCCATCAGTGGTTTTAGTCTGTTAACAATGATTTTGGAAATTATCTTGTAAGAAGCATTACATAGACCAATAGGTCTATAATAAGATGCACAAATGGCTTTCTTCTTCTTGGGAATAAGTGATATATAAGTTTTGTTAATTTCTTTCACCATATGCTTAGTCTCAGAGAATCTAGTAACCATCTGGCTTACATCATCTCCAATAATATGCCACTGACTTTTATAAAAACCTTCTTGGAAACCCTCAGGTCCTGGAGCACTCCACTTCTCCATGCTTTTCAGTGTATCATGAATTTCCTGAAGAGAAGGCACTCTAGTAAGCAATGCATTTTCATCTGCAGAAACAATGGATGAAAGTAACTGAAAAAGGCCTTCATCTTGAACAACTTGAGCAGAAGTACTTATGCTCTTGAAGTGAGAAGTAAGATGATGTGATATGTCTTCCCTTGTGAATAACCAATTATTAGAATGATCTTGTAAAGCATCAATATTATTTCTCATTCTTCTTGTGATGACTTTAGTGTGGAAGTATTTGTTGTTGTTGTCCATATCTTTGATAAAAGTGATCCCTAGACTTCTGTTGATAGAATTCACTCTTTGTTTTGTGCCACTTATTAATATCTTTGTTGATGCAGAGAATCTTGTTGTGGTTGTCATCAGTAGGTGGAAGTGATTGTAAGACTTCCAGCTCCTTTTGTAACTCATCCACTCTTTGATTAATATTACCAAAGTGATGTTTGTTCCAGAATGAAAGTCTCTTTCTAGCTGATTGAAACTTCTTTACCAGGTGAACCAGTAATATCAATGTTACAAGCCTCTTCAATTACAGAAGAACAGGTTTCATCTTCTAACCAAGTTAGAAAGAATTTAAAAGGCTTCCAACAAGCAGAATCATGAGAATTAGTAAGAAACAAGATAGGACTATGATCACTACCAATTTGGTTTAGATGCATAAGTTTGGAATTTGGATAGTTGTTATTCCATTCAACATTTCCTAAAGTCATGTCTATCCTGGATCTTCTAATGCCAGTCCCTAAATTGTTTCTAGACCATGTGTAATCTTTCCCAACAAATCCTAAATCTTCAAGACCACAAGATTGAACAATATTGTTAACAAGACCATCAACAGAAGAGGTAGTGTTGTTATTGGTATCTATAAGATGAAAGTTTAGATCTCCAATAAGAATCCATGGTCCAGAATGGTTTTCACAAATTTGATGAATAAATTCCCAATGCTCTTTCTTCTTATTATAGTTGGCATAGCCATACATACAAGTAAGAAGGTATTCAACTTTACTAGGATCATGTTGAACTGCTAGGTTGAAAGTATTTAATCTAGATTCTAACAAATCACATATAAAAACCATTCTTCCAAAGGATCACTAAACCTCCAGATAATCCTACTGGCTCAATGAAAGCTTGGTTCAGATATTGGTAGTGACTAAGTATGGGCTTACTCTTTTCTTGCTTTATTTTAGTTTCACACAGAAAAATTACATCATGATTTTGGGTTCTGACAAGATCATTCGGGTGATTACGGGTTTCATAGGTTTTTAAACCTTGCACGTTCCAAGAAAGTATTCTCATACTGACAAAAAAATTTGAATTTACTAAAAAAAATATAAGAAACAACAACTTGTAAAAAGTTTATAAACCCTAATATGAGAATAAATGCGTGTAATTTTACGTGATAAACCTATTCTTAAATTGTGAGTAAAAGTCAAAACTAATATGATTGCAAAATTTATGAAGCAGTAAAATTTAATGCAGAAAGGGGTTAAATTAATGATGGAATGTACCTGACTCTCCTTTGATGCATTAATAGTTTGTTTTCCTCGAGTTGTGCATCTCTGAGCTTGTTGGAAATCCGTGCCTGAATCATTGATGATGTTGGTAGAAGAAGAAGATTCATCCTCCTTAGGGTTAGGGTTGGAGTTATCAGTAATCCTAAGTCTTTTTCCTAGCCTAGTTTTATCTTCATCATCCGCATCCTTCTGCTTAAGAAGAAAATCCATGTTCACAGCTTCACCATCTTTAGGAGGAACAAAAACAGTAGTTTTAGTAAAGGTCTTCTGGTTGCTTTTAGATGCCGGTGCATTAACAATACTTTTGGTGCTCACTGTCTTCTTAAGATTGTCGACCTTTCCGAAAAACTATGGCTTTTCATGAGCCTTATCCAAGTAGTTTGCAGCTTCCTTGCAAGCACCCCTACAATGCTTGATCATGTAACATTCAGTGCATATGCCAGGAGGTTGGCGCTCAAAATTTTTTTTGATCCAGCGAGTCAAGCCAGCATTTGTTATTGCCTTAACACATCTTCTTAAAGGATTGGTGAGATCAACATTCACACAAACTTTGACTGGGTCACTACCAACTGGGATAGCATCCTTTGGATCAATATCTACCACCTCTCCCATGATTTATCCAATCTTCGTCACAACTGCTACATTCATATGCTCAGGCAAAATAAATCTGAGTTGTATCCAAAAGTGTTGGAAACCCCAGTGCTTTGCCGTATACACCATCTCAGGAATATAATCATGAACAACCACGAGCTTTTTGTTGATATTCCAGGGACGTTCATTTATAACTTTGTTCAGAAGATCCCAGTTGCTAAACTTGAAAATGAAGGTATTTGGATCTATCTCCACGATTTTGACATCTTCCTATGTCATGAAAGGCCAGGTAAATTGTATGTATTTAAGCACCATATCATGACTCATCTTTCCTTCTATAATGACCCTTCCAATAGCACTTGCTTCCCAAGTGCTTTCTTCCACAGCTTTGTCATTCTCCGGCTGAACAATGATTGCATCATTGATATCTCCTAACTCCAGAGTTTCTTTTTTGAATTTGCTAACCAACTCGCCAACTTGTGTCGATCCTTCTTCTTCCATGATGAAATTACTGAAAGTTTTAGGGTTGATACAGTTATCAGGGTTTTTGTCAAGTTTTAATAGTGATGGTGGTGACAAAGGTTTTTGGGTAATGACTATGACTTCGGATAATATTGTTACCTTTTACCGGATTATACTCATTTAAGATATGGGATTGGGGCGGAATGTAACTAAGGAAACTACAGCTGGAAATGTTTAGGCTAATAGCGAAGGTAAGCCTAAACTTACAAATGATAAAGTAAATGGAATTTTTGATTTTTTTTGAATTTTTTGGTGAGCGGGACTTTTGACTAGGGACTGAGTCAGTACAACTTTGAATCTTCTTCAACCAAACATCATTGAATCTCTCACAGATCTTCCATTTCATCAAACGATTTGTAAATACAAGCTCGGCAAACGCCATGAACACAACAATATAAGTGACAAACGTCATTAGGGGAACAACAAATTGCAAACACATCTTAGAAGAGTACTAAATGATTAGTAGAACATAATGCAATGAATAAAAGAAATTATGAATAAATAGAGAGATAAGCAGAGATTATGAATGAAAAATCTGTTAAATGAAAATGCAAATCATTGTAAAGTTTTAGTTTTAACAAGAACAGATGATCAAACTTCGAAACAAACAAATTATTAGTTAAAAAACAAAGAAAATACTAACTGAGGTGGAAGTGCATTGTCGCCCGATTCAGAGGAGAGAGAAAGAGAATATTGATTGTTTGCGTCTTTCATTGGCCTGTTGCCGATTGGTGTTTGCTGTTATGGTTTTTTATGACTAGTTTGTTCATTGATTCTAAAACATGTTGAGAACCCATTTTCAGATTGCGTTGGTTATCTTTACCTTCCAGATGGGAAGAAGTAGGGTGAAGTGAAATGAAATTGTTGGCAGGATTCTAGATGGGCCTACGGCATGCCTTGATGGAAGATGGTGAAAGAGTAGTTCTTAAATAACAGTTTTATTATCTTGGTCCTTGAACCAACTGAAACAGTACAACAACCCTTTATGACATTAAAACCAAACTGAAAAAAAATCAAATACAAATTGAGAAAGAAAAATAACTCAAGCAGAGATCAGGTCAAGAAACCAATTACAATGACAAGCCTAACATACTGAGGGTAGCCTGATTAAACCAATCTGGCAGGGGTATTGGATAAGGAAAGCCGCGAAGGAAAAGAACAATAAAAAACAGAAAACCTCATCAGATATAATTTACTTCGGCAACCCAGTTTCTGGGTGGAGAAGAGCTTTTTCATCGCTGAAAACTACTGGACCTCTTCCAGGTCTAGTGCAGATGAAGTAACTGACATCACCTGCATTCTTGGATGGGATGTTATCTTTGACTTCTGGAGGTGGTGGCAAAGCTTCCACATCCTTCATTGTTTCAATTCCAGCTTCTTTAAGTATTGACTTGTCTCCGATCAAGTAACTGAAACAAGAGATCGGACGAAATTGTTCATATTAGGAAAACAATGGTTATAGCACTTACAGTATACATTCATACCTTATCTCAAGATACAAAAATGCTAACCAAGCAAAGGAAATACGAAAACAAAGCCTGAGTAGTTTATACCTAGACAAATCGGTTTCTGAAGCAGGAGGAAAATAGAATAGCAACTTCTGGAGCAAAAGGGTAGCAACTTGTCTATTCTTCGCAATTAGAACTGCATTTGGACCCGCATCAAAGGTGTAAGCCACCTGTCAAGTCCCAGATTTCATAAATCAGAATAACTTATTTGCAATAACCAGAGAAGAATTCTCCCAGGAAACAGTATACGAACATTTATGTATATTCAGTCTTTTATACAAATTAGTAAAGTATAATATTTCCCTACCTGTGGTGTACCTTCAGCCCGGTTCCATTTCTCCACGCAACTGATGATTCTGAAATTGACAAATAGGAAATATGTTAGATCACGAGTTACAGCTGACATGAATATCGAGTTGAGAAACTAAAACAACAAAACTCACTTGTGGGAAGTATCATTCATATAGAAAATGGGGGGAGATGTGTCCAAGCAGCATGCATGGAACTGATTGCTGTCAACACAAGCTAACTTAGCGAATGATGGAAAATCGCGATTTTTGATAGCTTCTTCCATTTGCACTATGCGTTCCGGCACTACCTCCTATCAGAATCCAAAAAAAAAAAAAAAAAAAAGAATCAGGCTCCATCACAGGTGGTACTTTTACATGGACATAAAGTAACTCCTCGGAGCATGTAAATGAGATCTTGAAATAAACATACAGCATAGACATTTTGTAATTTACCTTTGCCCTATGATGGAGAAGAGGACTTGTTTCAACACTTTCACGCATTCCTGAGGTGCTGCTTGTTTCCTTTTGTCGAGAACTTACCTAGATAAACAGAAATGAAGCTTAAATATCAGAGCTAAGTAGCGGAAATAAAATAGTAACTAGCGGATGCTGGTGAAGGAGTAGAGTAGTCCTATTGCAATTTATAGAAGCTAGTGTCAATGTCATTGAATTAGGCTAAACTGAGTTCAGAAGATAGAAATTGATAAAAAGAACAAGATTGGGTTTAGTCTCATCACGCTTAGATTGGCTCCATCCTAATGTTACATAAATTACTAATTCTTGTGATGAATCATCATCAAATCAAAATTTATAATCAGTAAGGCACTCACACCTGCAGATGCATCACCATATAAAAGAGAACTATGGGAAAAAATTCCATTCCATTCAAAATAAATGAATGGAATCCAAAAGAACGCAATTATAGATACCATTTGATTTAACTATATGAAAGGACAAAGGGTGACACATACCACTGCAATAATAATTACAAGCTCATCCCAATGCGCTTCAGTTGCAAGTTGAATTGCAATGCTATCACTTCCATTTGGATCCTAACCAATTACAAATACGGATTTAGATATTGACTGTGAAATGGATGAGATGGCTAAAGATAAGCAATCCACTGTTAACGCGAGGCATTAAGACCTTACATTTCCCATGGCCCATTTGACAAATCCACCATAGAGACTGCGACAAGCACTGCCTGATCCCTGCCTGTAGAAGTAAGTACCCAAGTTTATGAAGAATTAACTACTGTGCTAATTCACATATATTTGGATAAAGGGAACATACTACATTCAAGCTTCGGAATATGAGATAGGAATGCAATAGGTGTAACTATTGGAAGTAAAACCATAATAAGTTGTGAAACTCAAAAGCATGCAAAGATTTGAATTGATACACATAATAGTGAACATAACTACAGCTGCACAGTTTAACTGACAAATTCACAACCACAGTGGTTTTGAAGCAACAAGATACTTGATTCTAGCACATGGAGGAAATTTCGAGACGAGCAACATTGGCAATTCAATATAAGGAGCAAATACAGAGTTAAATGGGCTTGCCTTGCTATAGCAGAAAGCTGCCCCTGATCTTCTTTCACATTCATTAGTTTTGCAAGGGAATACACTGAAAAAGAAAGTTAAGATACCTTAAATAACTGATTAAAAAATATCTTCGAAAATACAAATCTTATATGATCAAGATCACCAGATAGGCAGGTTTTTAAAACTACTAAACATGTTTATTTAGCTCACACATATTTCTCTAGTTTAACTAGACCCGATGTCAGACACAGTCACATAGGTATATATGCTATCAAGTATTGTTAACAAAGCATTTGATGGTCCAGAGTCTACAGAATAAAACTAGATACAATTATTTAAAAAAAAATTCTCTGATCTGTCCCTATTCCCCCGACGGCCAACTCCTACTAGAAATTTCACACTGAACATCACAGTACAGTCATCTAATCCAATAAAAACATGAACGCCTTCCATAAATTAAAAATTCCATCTTGCTAACATCTTCATCAAATTTTTGACTCAACTGATATAACAAACTTAAAAACTCTTATTCCTTGAAGTAAATTACAAACTAATCTTACCTAGACAAGCAAATCCAGCAGCAGAAGAAGCTAAACCAGCAGCAGTTGGAAAATTATTGAAAGAAGCAATGTGAACATTCAACTTCTCCCAATCTTGTTTCTTAATAGAAATCCCTTTTTCTTGATCCTCATAATCAGTTCCACGGCTTCGAATTTCTCTCAAACAGCTTTGAAATCTACCACCAGCTAAGGATATTTCCTACACTAAAACAAAACCGTATACAAGCTAACAACATTAAAATTTTGAAACATGAAATAACAATAAACAAGAACAAAAAAAAGAATGTGTGAATGAATGTGTGTACCTTTCCATTAAGCCACATCTGATCTTTCTCAAATTTGGGACTAACAGCGACAGTTGTTGTTGTACATAAATGATCTGGATCTAATGTAACACTGATACTATCATTTATTGGAAGAATAAGGGTTTCATCTCTTTTCCCCCAGTATTTTATTACTGCAATATTTGTTGGCGATTGTGCTGTTACCATTAATATCCAACTTTTATCTGATCCATCCGCCATTAGAGAAATATCTCTTCTTCTTCTCCTTAAGTTCTAAAAGAGAGAAATTTCTCCAGAGATTCAAGAACAGAGGAAGTGAGAGAGAAAATTAGAGAGGTGGGGCGGAATTTTCTAGGGATTTAGATCGAAATTCAGAGTTTTAAATAGGAATTAGTTTTTGACATCCAGTTAGGCAAATCTGGCAATGACAACTAAATTTTTTTGTGATTATTTTTGAATATAAATAGGGAAGTTCATAAAAAGAGAGACCATCACATGGTTGAGGGATATGACGTTTTTAGTCAGATTTATGATTTATCAGGTTCCTCCAAAAAAAAAAAAAAATAACACAAAGATCAGTCAATCAGGAAAAACAAATTTTTTTGGCCTTCTTTTTTGGGTATACAAACAACGATATACTATATTCCTACGTCCACAAGCTGCGCCAAAGTCATCACTACTATGACACATTTTCGGTGCATGACACAAGCAACCACTATGCTCCTCAAAACATGCTTCAAGAAAAATAAAAATATGCTCCTCAAGTTCTGCAGAATGTGCTAATTGGCCAAGTCTTGGCTATGCCATGTTACAGATGGGTAGCAGGTCATAGCATAGTCAAGGCTCGCCGAAACTAAATATCTGGTTGAGTCGGATGCTTTGTTTCTAGCCAAGTAACTTTCTAAAGTCCACTAACTTTACATTTTTTAGGGGTATTTTGTGTGTTTCTCCCTTCTAAAGATGTCTAATTTGTGTTACCTTCCCTATAAATCATTCATTAGCAAAACGTCTAATGGTTAGGTTAGCTTTAGGTTGTATATTTAGGTGTCTGTTAGACGAGTCATCATTAACTTAGCATTATCTTCCCTCCGTTAAATATATAATTTGCATTACCTCTCCTAATAAGGATCCACCTAGCACATAATAGTCAATATATCACTCAGTGAGTCAGTCAACATTTCTGTTTCTGTTTCTTTAATTGTAACTATTTCTTTAATTGTAACTGTCTTTTTACAATGTGTTGTCATTCACACGTATCCGTCATTGTGTGCTTAATATTTATGTGGTCTATATGGTTAGAGAGAAACGCTAGAGTTTTCTGCAACAAGAAAACGGAACTTCAATGGGTTATCGACAAAGCTAAGTACTGTTTCTTCTCTTGGGCGCTTTGTTTTGATGAGTTTCAGCAGGTGTCTTTTGATTCAGTCATAAACAACTGGAATACGGTGTATTTTTATCCTCCCTAGCTTCTAGTCTTTTTTCTTGTGGTCTTTTTTACTTCTATGTTTCTGTTGCTCTTCTCTCTTTTCTGTTTGTTTCCTCTTGGGTGGTACAAGTCTTTTGTGCCCCCTTTTTCTGATCAATGAAATATTTTTCTTTGCTGATAAAAAAAAAATGTTTATGTGGTTGTTAGTGTCAATGAGAGTATACAAACTCTATGTCTGTGATGATATGTGTAAGGTTTGATGTAATGAGAAGCATAATTCATCTATCTTGGTATCATAGGTACAACTCGATCCACGTTTTACCTTCGCCATTAATGGTTATTTGTGAGCTCAACCTTTCCCTTCAATTACAACGAGTGAATCTTTCTTTCTTGATCTTTTATCTCTGTTTTCTGTTACACTCGTTTATTGTGTTTCTCAGCCAGTTTCGTATTTACGATTCTAGATCTAGTTTTTTTTTCATCATCTTCGTTTCTTGATCTTCATATCTATTTATGTTTATTGATTTTAAAATCTATTTCTCATTCTTACTTTGTTTAATCTTTTGTTCAATGGATCATTCTAAGTCAATTTCTAAGATTTCTCTTCATCAATTAGCCAACATTATTACTCTTTAACTCAAAGAAGACAACTTTCTAACTTGTAAATCTTTATTCCTTGCGCTTCTCAATAAGTATCGTGCTACGGATTATATTACTGTTGCTAAAGTTTGTTCGGATGAGCAAATCAACAATATTGATAGTCCTGATTATTATGTGTGGAAAAATGAGGATTCAACAATTACTCTTCTCTTATACTCTACAATGTCTGAATTTGTTGTTCCTTACTTAGCAGGTGCTACTAATTCTTTCGAGGTATGGAATAATTTTCAACATTGATTCTCACAAGTCTTTGCTACTCACACAATTCAACTTCGTACCAAACTTCAATCCATTCAGCTAGGAAATGGTTCATTACCAATTATCTTACATAAATCAAAAGGTTGTTGATGCTTTAGCAGCTGCTGGGTCGATTGTTGTCACAACTCTATCGGGTTTGGGCTCTTCATTTGATGCTTCCGCTACGCCAGTCCGTGTAAAGTATCCACCAGTCACTAGTGTTAAACTTCATAATATTCTCCTTAGTGAAGAAATTGTTCTCTCTTCTAGATCTAAGTCAATTCTTGTAGATACTGAGAATAAGGCTTTTCTAGCTCAAAACAATCGTAGGATTTATAATATCAATTCATATCCGCCAACATATCCTTTTTGTAGTCCTCATCCTGTTATGAGAGATGAATATAGTCCTAATACTGAGGAAAATGACCTTTTCATCCATCTTATAGAGGTGTTTCTCATTCACCAACATTTAGATCAGCTGCTCCAACTTTTGCCTCAGTTCCACCTCCTTCTTCAATTACTTGTCATAAATATCCTTGTCAAATATGTGGTAAAAATGGTCATTTGGCTCCAGTATGCTCCAACAGATTGAAATTTGCTTATCAAGGTAAATCTCCACCACAAAATCTTTAATCTATGTTGGCAGCTGCTAATATTTTTGATGATAATCTGTGGTATGCAGACAGTGGAGCAAACAATCATATATTGTTAATGATACATTTGTACTTGATGATTACACTGCTTATGATGGATACGAATATATTCAAACAGCTAATGGTGAAGGTATGTCCACTAATTAGGTTGGCTCTATTACTTTTCCTACTTCTAATAAACACTCCAGCCTTCAACATGTCTTATATGTCCCAAATTCATCTCATAATCTTTTACCAGTTCATAAATTCACCACGGATAATGATTGCACCATTACTTATTTGATTAGATTGTACAGGATCTTCAAACTTGGAAGATTCTGTTGTAGGTTCCTCATGTCAGTTTCCAATCAACTTCCACCTACCAACTCAAGCCCTACATACCAATAAAGTTACTTCAGCAATCTGGCATCACAGATTAGCTCATTCTTCTTTTCAAACCCAACAAAAAGTGTGTCAACAATTTAATACTACTGTAATAAAAACACCACTCTTCTGTGAGTGCTGTGAGCTAGGAAAATCACATAAACTTCCTTTTAGTATTTCCACTTCTTATACCTATAAACCTTTAGTTTTTTTACATACCGATCTTTGGGGTCCTTCACCTGCTGTAATGTCACATAGTGGCTACCTCCATTACGTTAATGTGATTGATGATTTTTCTAAGTTTTGTTGGCTTTTTCCTCTTCAAGTTAAATCTGATTTCAAGACTATATTTTTAAATTTCAAATACACAAAGAGAGAACCAGTTGTGCACTAAAATAGTAACTATAAGAACTGATGATGGAGGTGAGTTCATAAATAAAAAAGTTTCTACTTTTACTGCTTTACATGGAATCAAACATGAGTTTACTTGTCCTTGTAATTCTGAACAAAATGAAATTGCAGAAGTTAAGCATAGACATATCTTAGACGTGGGCAAAAATTTTCTTATCGAGGCTACTCTTCATGATACTTTCTGGGCAGATTTATTTATGACTGCAAACTATACAATTAACAAATTACCTACAAAAAGTATTCAATTTTTATCCCCTTATGAGAAATTATTTGGCAAGAAACCAGGTTACTCATTTTTAAGAAGTTTTGGATGCATATGTTATCCTTGGTTGAGGCCTTATACTTCTCATAAATTATCTCTAAGAAGTTCTCCTTGTGTTTTCATTGGATATAGCTCACAACAAAAGGGATACATGTGTTTGGACCTTATTTCTGGAAAGGTTTACATATCCAGACATGTAGTTTTAATGAAATAACCTTTTCTTATACTATTATATTATTTATCCATGCATCTATTTCATCACTAAGTTTTGAAAATTTTGCTCATAAATCCATCGATGCTACTCAGTTATATGAAGTTCCTATTTCTCCAGCAACTACTTCACTATCACCTCATTCTTATGATAAAAATACATCAACAACAACCACATCACCACTTTCTGTTGATTCTCAACATCATTCTCATGTTATTCAAAAATGAACATTATATGATAACAAGGGGTAAGTCTGGTATTTCGAAACCAAAGATGTATTTTGCTACAAAACATCTTCTTTCTGCATCTTTCCTCAGTCCTACAGTTCCAGTCACTCCAACATGCTTTACTCAAGCAAATAAGGATCCAAAATGGAAAACTTCTATGGTTCAAGAACACACATCGCTGAAAGATGTTGGCATACGGTCTCTTATAACATCTGAACCTGGTCAGAATGTTGTAGGATACATGGTTTATAGTACTTGTAGCAAAGGGTTTTCATCAACATATTGGTTTGGATTATAATGAGACATTTAGTCATGTGGCAAAACCAACAATTATTAGATTAATTATGTCTTTAGTTGTTTATTTTAATTGGCACATTTAGCAACTAAATGCCAGAAATGCATTTTTACATGGGGATTTACATGAAGAGGTGTTTATGGAGAAACCTCAAGGTTTTGTACAGATGCATCTAAGCTACATTTTGTTTCCAAATTGCACAAATTTGTCTATGGACTCAAACAAGACCCTAGGTTTTGGTATGAGAAACTTTATAATGTTATTCGCTCCATGGGTTTTCATTCTTCAGCTACTGATCATTCTCTTTTTGTTCAAAGGGTTGAGAAAGAATTACAATCCTCCTGGTTTATGTAAATGACATTCTCTTAACGGGTAATTCTTCTTCTTATTGCAATGAGCTTGTTATAGCTTTGGGCTTTCATTTTCCTGTCAAGAACTTAGGTGTTCTGCGTTATTTATTGGGATTGGAAGTAAAGGGAAATTCTTCTGGTCTATCTTTATGTCAAACCAAGTATGCTTTGGATTTACTGGATAAAAATCATTACATGGTTGGTGCTAAGCCATGTTTCTTTCTAGCTTCTATTTCTTGCAAGTTAAGTGCAAATGATGGTGACAAAATTGAAAATCCAACTGAATATAGATCTTTAGTAAGAGCTCTACAGTATTTAACTTGGACAAGACCAGAGATCAGCTTTGTTGTGAATGCATGGATCAACCTACAATTGTCCATCTATGTGATGCTAAAAGGATTTTGAGATATGTTAAAGGCACCATTGATCATGAACTTTTCTTCTCTAAGGGTCTTCAAACCTTACAGAGGTTTAGTGATGCTGATCGGGCTGGATCTCCAGATGACAAAAGACCTACAAATGGTTTATGCATTTTCTTTGGCCATAATCCAATTTCATGGAGTGCAAAGAAACAACCTACTGTGGCTAGATCCATCACTGAGGCTGAGTATAGGGATCTTTCACACACAACTCTTGAGGTTGTATGGTTGTGTCAGTTGCTTAAGGATTTACATATTTTCCTACCAGTTTCTCCTACATTGCATTGTAATAAAATGAGAAGCATCTCTCTTGCATCGAACCTAGTTTTCACAGCAAATTGAAACATATGGCTTTTGACTTTCACTGTGTCAGTGAATTGGTGCAAGCGAAGTCTTTACATGTTTCTTATATCTCCACCATTGATCATCTTGCATATATCTTCACCAAATGGCTTCTTGGTCCAAGATTTCAACTCCTTAAGGACAAACTTCATGTTTTCAGCTTCAGACAGTTCAGTTTGAAAGGGGGGGGGGGGGTAATAGTTAATATATCAATCAGTCAGTCAATATTTCTCTTTCTTTAACAGTAACTGTTTCTTTCACTACGTGTTGTGATTCACACTGTCCATATTTGTGTGGTTGTTATTGTATGTAATGAGAATATATAAACTCTTTGTTGGTGATGACTTGTGTAAGCTTTGATGTAATGAGAAATATAATTCATCTATCTGCAGACATCTAGGCAAATATCCTAACAGTGGGAGGTTTTGCTAATTAGTCATCTTTAGGGAATATAATGCAAAGTAGACATCTTTAGAAGGGAAGAGACAAATAAAAATACCCCTTAATTTTATTTAATCGATATTAGAATTATAATATTCAGTCAGGATACTTAATATCTGTCAAATATTTTAGACGGATATTGAGTACCCCGCCATATGTAACCAGGCCTTATAACGGGGGTATTTTTTCATAGCCAATGCTTGGCTAGAAATTTTATTGTCGCCAGCTCTTGCACGATAGTGTTTGCTTTTACCCAGATTGCATTAAAATCTAGCTAAACCACATTCTAATTTTAATCGAACGCCATGGAGATACAATTACATTTAGTTTCTTATTTATTTGGGTTGAAATTAAATTTAAAAAAAATCTACAAATAAGTAAAATGATCTTAAAACAATGTGAACTTCGGATCTTAATTTTATGAAAGAAGAAAACAGTAAAGAGAAAAAAAAAATTACTGAAATTTAATAATTCATCAACGATAAAGAAAACGAAATTCAATGGCACAAAAATCTAGTTATGTCAACAGTTCAAGACATACATATATATATATATATATATATATGAAGACGCACCATTAAAGCATAAAAGCATCCCGTATGATATATCAGTGGATGTGTGATTTATTAATTACGAAGTTCAGTCCATCTTTTTAGTACTATGAATGTTTGTTGAGGTGCAAGTAGAGTATAAAGTGAAATGGAAACTCATTAAAATAAGCCACACTGTTGTCATGTGTTTTAATGTGTTTCTCGTTTCTTTTTCTTTTCTTTTTTTCTCTTACACAAAACCTTTCTTTTTTTTAATGAAAAAAAAGAATCTTTCTAATTTTTCTTATTGTTTTGAATAAGCATAGGTGATCTAGACGACGAACTAGGGCCTCATAATTTTAGGGGCCTCTGAATTTGTGATTTTTACATATATGGTATGTAATACCGATTTAACATGAAGGGCTCGTTGAGTGGAATAAAGGTAATGGTTTATCACTTCCTAAAATCGAGGTCTTTTTAGCAGAATTTGCTCCAGAGTTGGCAGAAAACTCTGAAGTTAAGCGTATTCGGGGGGACTGATTCAGGGATGGGTGACCTTCCAGGAAGCTGCTTCTGGATGACTGCAGCAATGTTGAAACCCCACACTGATGGATGACCACAATGGTTAAGTGGGGAAAGTACTTATGGAGGATCTTAGAGCCGATGGCGGGTCACCTGTCGAGGGTGAGAGAGTATGGTGGATGTGTTGGGCCAGGTACTGGTCTCATGAGTAGCATGGAAAGCCAGAAATCTGGGATTGTATATATATATATTCTGAAGTCGAGGATGGCTCCAATTTAAGGTGGTGGTATGGTAATACCCCGGTTCGACAGGTAGGGTTTGTCGAATGGAATATAAGAAGTGGTTTGTACGTCCATAGCTAACACTGATGCCTTTTTCACACTATTGGCTCCAAAGTTTGGAGAAATCTCTCGGTTAAGCGTGCTCGGGCAGTAGTAATTCAGAAATTGATGATCTTCCGGAAAGCTATTGCTGGATGACTGCAGCGGTGCCTGTTAAAAATTCCACACCGTCAGTTAACCACAATGGTTAAGTGGGAACAATATATGTGGAGGGTCAGGTCATTACATGTTAGCTTTGATATTCAAAACTAAATATTATTTTACTTAAAACTTACTTCTAGTGCACTAGAATTCTTTTTTTTTTCTGGTGGTAACTATGCTATCCAAAGAGGGGAGAAGAACGAAGGCGAGGTGGTTTGGTGAGTGGTAGTTATTGGGAAAAGATTTTTGACAAGTTTTGTAATGAAAAGTACAGGTAACTCTAATCACCATGGTGGGGTTGAATTGTATATTCGGTTTGGAGACATATGCAAATTTTTTTTGAAGAATATTACTTCGTTTTTGCAACCAACTTCGACTTAGAGGTGAAACCGATGCTGAAATCGTAGCTCAAGCTAAGAAGAAAGGGAGAAAATGGAAATGTTTAAATTTCAACTACGAAGCTCATTTAGCCATCATCAAAGACTTCTTAACATATCGCATGGTATGTTATTAAGTCCAATTTTATTATGCGGATTTAGTAAGTATGTAACAAGTTGTAATGTGTTTAATTAATGAAAGTATTTTTACCTTTCAATCGTAGTTTGTATGTCGAAACTTTAAATATCTCAACATACTGCTTCAATTACGGATGGGAAAGTTGCCTTTAAACCTGTTGACCCAGCCGTAATACAGACTCAGGTGATTCTTGTCTTAACTACGACCAAAAGTTCTTCATTTTTCAGTCGTAATATTTTATTTACGGCTTGGAGACCTTCGATTCCAAACCTTAAACAAAGCTTACGGTTATGTTGACTTTTTATTACAGCCTTAACTTCAAAAAAGTCATATTTTTTCCTCCATTTTTAACAGATTTGAATCAATAAAATTGATACCGGGAGTTGAGTATAATATTATACTGATTATTTTAACAATATGTTTCATCATTTTCTTCCAAGGTTTTCAAAAAATTTCATCAAAATCCTCCTTCTTCTTATAAATAATTTTAAAAAAAATAATTTTCAAAAAATTAACTATTCGATTAATCTTATCCATTCACTAATTTAATCGAAGATACATTAGTCGTTAATGAAAAGAGTAGAATAAGGAATAATGTCATTCACTGCTTCATAATCCTTTTTTGTCGTGTAATCACCCTCAAAACCTAGCCAACCTCAGCCCCAATAATAGAGTTTTAGTAATATTATACAGTTGTTTAGAGCAAATCCTATGGGTAGTGTCACTCTTTCAAATGAAGGAGTGCACTACCAATTTGACCAGATTAGAGGTTGCTATGGGTAGCCTTTGCCCCACTTTTCCCCCAAACCCGTTCATACACTCGTTCAAATGGACGAGTGGTTGGGAGTGTAACACTAGACGAGGGACTGTCCCCCGTCAAAAAAATTTACAACTTTTTGAAGTAGACGGGGGACAGTCCCCCGTCTAAGTTCTTTTTTTTTTTGCTTTTTTTCCTTTGGACGGGGGACTATCCCCGTCTACATTGATTCTTATTATCTCACGGGAGATTGTCCCCCGTGTATGATTAAATTCCATTTTTTAAACAACAAGTTTTCCCTCCATTTATTATTATATCAATAAATTTTGAAGAAAAAAACTACAAATGGGGGATGATTACCCTATAGTGTTTCCATTTCATTTTGCCCGCAACAGCTTCACTCTTTCATATGAACTAGTAGTCCTTCATTTGAGCGAGTTAGTCTCCAAATGGAGACTACGCATAAGAAATGCTCTTAGCTAAATAGGCTTCCACGGACTATGTGTATGCATGTGTCACATTTGTCATGGCAGCTCTAAGAGCATGTTGGTTTTCTCTTTTTCCTGACTCACCTAACTCTTCTGAATCTGACTCATCTGGATTTGATTGAAATCACCTCACTCTATGGATTTGACTGAAATCACCTGGCTCATTTGGATCTGACTTAATATGTTTGTTTTTTGAGTCAGATCTGACTCATCTGATTCAAAAATATGAGTCAGTAAGTTATTACCATGACTTAAGGATATGGCCCGAGTCAGGGATTAGGTCCCGACTCAGATCCCGAGTCAGATCCAGACCCCAAGTCACCGAAAAACAAATATGATCTAAGAGATGTTGGCGAACGGTGGGCCACAAATTTAGGTGTAGTAATTTAATAACGTTGTACACATGGGATGTACGTTCCCTGAGTGATAGGGTCTCATACTGGGTTGCACGGACGCTCCATTTCTTGAGCCGTGTCCGCGTCCGACTCGCGTCAGACACGGGACGCGCGTGGGACGCTGACACGTCTGACGCACCAATTTGCGCGTCCTGCGCGCGTCTGGTTTGGACGCACCGATGACGCGTATCCGACGCATTTTTTTTCCATTTTCATTTAAACTTCTTCTTTTATTTTTACTATTATTAACCAAATGAAGAAAGACAAACATTTAGATCAATAATTTAGGTCTTTATTAGGGTTTTGTAATTGGAAATGATATCACGTATACCCTTAGTTGGGCATGTATTGTTCTAAGAATGGATTTTGATTGTGGCATGTGTTTAGTAGTGACTGATTGTTTGACCTTCGGCGTGTATAAACAAACGATATCTTTTTTTCTTTTAAATTTATACATACGTAACATCATTTTCTAATTTTTAGGATCGAAATACTTGATTTTGTTGTATAAATACATGATTATATATATAAAATAAGTATATAAATAAAATATGTATATACGTGTCAGCATCCTAGTTTTTTAAGAATTTTGTAGTGTCCGCGTCGTGTCCGCGTCTACGCGTCCACGTCTGTGCGACTCTCATACAGTACTGTGTTCTACAGTAACTCATGATGGCTACCATTTACCAAATACCAAGTACCAATCGAACCATATAAGGTGCCTCTAACTTTCTTAATAGAACCTTTTTTTTCTATTCAATTTTGAAATTTCGTACTTCTTGGACGGATTTGTCCTATGTTGTAGTGCTGGTGAGGTGTAAAGACAACTGAGAATGTGAAAATCCATTGCCCACGCTACGTTTTGGGGCTGGTGATGGTGCACCCTTGGACAACCACGGGATTAGTAACAAAGAGAAAATGATGGCCAGATCTCTAAGAAAATGACTGACCAACGTCCGAGCTATCAATCTATGAAGCGCAAATCCCTTTTTCTTCTGTTGCTCGGGCCAAAGGAAAATGAGAGCGAAGAATATATATAGAAAGCAAAGTACCACATCAAGAAAACGTATAATTTTTAAATGAGATGAGTTCGATCATTGTGCCACTACCACCAACCAAGTGGGAAAGCGCACAACCACGTGCTACAAAGAACACTGATTCTTCTCAAAACCGGATCCCTATCGATTATTAGATTTTTTTAAGTTGGTTAGGTAAAGTTGGTCAGACCTCCTACTAGTTATTCTTTGTAAGCTAGTTTATGGTGGGGTTGTACCAAATATTTAAAGCAACCTTACCTGACTTTCAAATCCTAGAGTCGCTTCATTCATTTCCGAGTACTGGAAATGTTCAAGCTACCATGTTCGACGAGTACGCCAATACCTGAATTTCAAATCCTAGAATTGCTTCATTCATTGTTTTACCTGGAAGTAATTTTCAGGTACTAACAATTGACGACCATAGACGGAGATCAACTTCTTGGTCACGAAATCTGATTCTTCATCCAATTGAAAATCAGTTCTTTAACCTTTTGGAAACAAGGTAGAGCTTAGATCCGATCTAAGAATTGATCCCAGTTCCAGCAGTCTCAATGGTCCAGATCTTGAGAATATCTCTCGGAATACCATCCCGGAAAATAACACTACTCCTCCTACTGGTGGCGCGGAAGATGCTGCCAACACTGAAGGGAGAAATGGAGGAGTACCCCCAAGCATAGCAGACCTGAAGCAGAGACAAGAAGAGATAGCAAAGACACATAAACAAATGGCGATTACTCAGACAGAAGTACTTACCTGCCTCAGAACTTTAGCAGCCCAGCTGACTCCGGAGCAACGCCAAATTTGAGCAGAGCAAGCCCAAAACGCCACTGGATCTCCCAACGGAATCAACAACTTAAGGGAGAAGTCTTGAGAGGATGGTGTATGCGTTATTACGTCACAAAACAACCAACATCTGAATTTCATCACTCGACAAGATTTGGACAAACTCCTGCAGAACTGTGAAAAAGAGGAACCATCATTATTCCACCAACACCAACCACCTTATACATAGGACGTTCAAAAGGCACCTATACCAAGAGGATATGTATCACCTACCTTTTCTCTTTATGATGGAACAGGTAACGCCCGTGAACACATCTCCCGATTTCTAGAATCCCTAGGAGTACATGAGTACCACCAGGTATTGCGGCTCAAAAAATTCTCCAAGTCACTCACTGGAAGGGAATATACTTGGTACAACAACCTCGCCCTGAATAACATATCCAACTGGTCTGAGTTGGTGAGTGCTTTTTATCGAAAGTATTTCTTCGTTTCCAAGCAATTTACGTTCTCGTATCTGGGAAGGATGTTTCAGCTAGGGCTGTCAATGGGTACCCATTACCCGTAACCGGAACCGGATCCGGTAGACTTGGGTCCGGTTCCGGTTCCTAAAATTGGACCCATTAGCAACTTAGGACCCGACGGGTAATTACCCGATTGGACCCGAATCTAAACGGGTCCAAACGGGTAATACCCGTTGGGCACCCGCGGGTATCGGGTACCCGTTTATTCATACTTTTATTCATGTTTTTGCTAGTTTTAG
The DNA here is from genome assembly GCF_003573695.1 of Papaver somniferum. Lineage (NCBI taxonomy): Eukaryota > Viridiplantae > Streptophyta > Magnoliopsida > Ranunculales > Papaveraceae > Papaver > Papaver somniferum. The sequence goes on along the minus strand of NC_039366.1, from coordinate 141,096,803 downwards.
CTTTGATATTTTACTCGTTTTAAATTTTTCTCTTACATTTAATCTTTATTTAGTACATTAATAAGAAATAATAATAAATTTTATAAAAGTTATTTAAATCCAAGCCAAAAAGAGACAAATATTAAGTTTTTGACGTTTTTTTAATAGTTTTCTTAAGACCCAATGGGTACCCGGGACCGGCGGGTACCCGGGTATTTAAACGGGTCTGGTTCTGGGTCCACAATTGTAGGAACCGGACCCGGAACCGTTAGGACCCGGATCCGACCTTTATAAGTAGGGTCCGGATCTAGGGATACCCGGGAGGACCCGGATCCGTTGACACCCCTAGTTTCAGCGCAACAACGAATATCCCAACGACTATGTCAAAAGGTACAAACATAACAGAGCAACAACTAGTGGAATCGTGTATCAACGGTATGATCCCTTTGTATCGCGCCTTACTCGAAAATTTATGTTTTCAAACTTTCTCGGAATTGCACGAAGCCACCAAACGGTCAGCCACCACCGCTCCAGCATTGCTTGAAAGGATTAGGTCAGTCAAGGAAGAAATCCATGACACCCGCGGAAATAGGAGTTTAATCAACAAACAGTACTCAGTTCAGCCGTCCATTGGTGTTGTTACTAATGAAGAGCCCAAGAGAAAAGCCGCACCTCAACAAGCTGCCCGAGCGAAGCGCGCCATGTCTACCACAACATCTGCCCAGAATCCTACACCACCTACTCAGGGTTTTCCCAAAGCTGCACGACAACAACCACCAATGAAGCCAGATTTGCTATTTCCGGATTTCTCTTTCCATATGGAGGAAGTCCTCGAGTTATTAGAAGTTTGGATACAAGACGAAGCTATCAATTACCTCCGTACGATGCTGATAATATTTTTTGATGATGTTGTATTAATGAGGTTCAAACTCTCGGACTTGTGAAGATTAAATTTAAAGAAAAATTATATACAAAAATATTAACAAAGTGGGCGAGAGGTATGAGAAAATAACCAAGACACTGATTCCACTATTACACATGAATTAATGATGGTAAATAATCCAAAAATCTAATTATATTTTAAGTCCTTTATATCTTAACTCACTAATAATCAAGCAAATTCTCAAACATCAATTGTATCCCTTAAGCATAGATTATCTAAACAAAGCATAACCTCTCTAATTGAATCACAACTGATTAGCAAAATTACGCAAACAATTTACAACTCTGCAAAAGCAGTGATTAAGTGAATTATAATTAAATATTAGAGAAAATAAAATAGTTACCAATTATTCATGCGTAAATAGCTTCCTCATTGCCTTGGTTGTGGGAGAATTAGCCGCTCATCATGTTGAAAACACGCTCAAAAATCATTATTATTGCTCAAAGGGTGTTTACAAATGATGAAAATGGAGAAATAATTCAAAACCGGGTTTGTAACAATTATATTTGTTATAAACCAGAGAACTACGACCCACAGTATGTGTCACTGATACTGTTGCTCTAAGACTCACGGCTCTGTGTCGCAAACGCTGACAAATAAGTCTGCCTCTGATGTACGACCATGGCTGTGAGTCGTTGTTACTGTTGGAAAACGACGGTCTTGAATGGTCCGTTCTTCGTGTTCTTCATATTCATCATCATCAGCAGCAGCAGAAACCGAGTTTGGGAAAACTCGAATTTCTCCTTCTCTGGCTCTCCTCAGCCCCCCAGACTCTCGACACCCCTTTTCTATGATCCCATCCACCTATTTATACTCCTTAGACTCATTTAATCACGCCATGATTCTCAATATTCTTCATTGAACTCGGGCAATAAAGAAAATATTTTGGGAATATTTTCTTCCCTGATTTAGCTTCTCACGCGTTTCTACAGCTGCAAAATATCCTCATTTATCTTTTTCAAGGTCCAAAGTGTTGCTAGAGTCATCATACATGAGCAGAACACGTTTAAATTCTCCAAAACTCATGTAATCCCGTGAACTGTCCCTCTCATGCACGTGCTGCCCTGATTTCTTCTCACGGATTTTTCAGCCAAATTTGATAGACCAAAACACTTGTAATAGCTTTGTATATGTCCCAGGAACAATCCCATAAATTTTCAGCCATTTAGTCTCCCTATAACACCTCCAAATCCTTGATTGAAATCTGACAGTTGAGGATAAAATTTTCCCGCCAAAACGAATTTTTGAAATGTTGAAGATGGTGTCCCCCTAACCAAACTGGGGGTGCGAATAGAAGGTGCCCAACTGAGGTGCCCCTTATCCAAATTGAGGGTGCCTTTAGTACTTTTCTCCAGGAGTCCAAATAGCACTTTTTGAGCAACTTTTTCCACACAAGTGTATTTCTCCAAAAACACCTACAAACACACAAAGCATCAAAATTAGTACAAAAATCGAGCACTAACAATAGAGACATTGAGTACAAATTAGACACATAAATGCGTCTATCAGATGCCTGCCTACTGATGAAGACATGGCGGATCCGAAATATTGCCGCTTCCACAGGTTCGTCAATTACCCCACCAGTGAGTGTAACGAGTTGAAAGCGTCTTTAAGGTAAAGATATATTTAGGAGAATTGCACCTGGGAACTAAAGGAATTCAAATAGATCCACTTTGTATCAGAAATTTCACTCTTTCTGAGGAATCCATTAATTAGACGGTTCAAGATCTGATGGTGCGAAGTTCTTTATCTTTCGAAAGGCCAACGTAAAGATATTTTCACGGCCCTCAACCGAGTTATCTCAGGTAAGCGCCTACTCTTTGTTGAAAAATCCACAACTCTATATAAGCCCGTTCCCAAAGTCGAGACTCAGAATGACAAGAAACCGGGCTCGGGACTTCTTACAAAAGATCACATCAGACGGATCGAATTCGAAGAAACGCTTATCGACGCTGGATCAGATGTCAACATCATTATTGTCAAAACTTTGCGAGCTAGATGAATTTCTAAACATGAAGCCGTGCACGCGCCTGCCATGGTCCAAGATCCGGAAGGGAGATCCAGGAACGTTTACGTCTACGTTACCTTTAAGTTAAACATAGTGGAGTGTAGAAACAAATGCTACCTTCCAGATCACTAGAGAAAATATAGGCTATGGTATAGTTCTGGTCTCCCATGGATTCATACCAGTAAAGCCAAGTTCGACGCACCTGATGCGTGTCGTAACCACAACAAATTACTGAATATTTTTCCACTCAATTAACAAGTAATATGGTGGTAGTTAAGTTCGTTCCCACGTGTAGCAAGAGGTTTTAGTTTCCTTATGATGTCACAAAGGTGGGATTTTGGTTTTAGATTTGACAAAATTAAATAAATAAACAAAGCAATTAAAAAGATAACTGGCAATCAATAAGAGAGACAAGACCAAGAAAACATTCTTCGTTGCAAAACAATGATTCAAGTTATGTTCTTTTCCACTTTTTATTAATCACGGATTATCACCAATCGTAGGTATAACAGCTAGATCAGTGCTAACCCCTAAATCCCTTGTATCACCGGATACGGAAGTTCTCGACTACCGGATTCTATTTACCAAACCACCTAGTAGTAGATCACTCAAGATGTAATTTAGTTAAACGCATTAAGATTTATGAATTTATTAGGTTGATATTAGTAGTTAGACTCTTAGATCAAGGTCTACTTGCTAACGTTGTTTTCACACACAATTGCTCCACAAAATCCCTCCGCTAGGTCTCGTGTTTTCTACTTGTGTAAAGAGTCAAAAAACGATTACTTATCCCCTAACTTTCACTAGCTTTAGATAAATTAAAAAATCAATTTAGTTGCGCACCTAAACGATATATCAATCAAGCATAAACATTCTTATTAGCAAAGACAAACGATAATCATGTGAAAACTTCAAAGTAGATTTAAAACAAAACTCAAAACATGTCAAGAACTAGGAATTCATCCTCAATCAATAATAAAATTAGCTACTCATGCTAAGGAGTTCACACAAAGAATAAAGAAAAGAGAAGTGTTGTGTGTGTAAAAGTGTGTAAAAAGTGTGTATAGAAAAGTAGAGAACTTCTCTATTTATAGGCTTCAATTTGCTAGCAATCCTCTTAGGAATAGAATCCCTTTCCCTTTATAGCTCCACTTCCAAAACCAAGTCTTTCTCAAATCTTCCATCTTCACTTTCCAAATTCAAGTCCAATTCCCCAAACCCATGAGTCTAGATGAGTCTAAAGAATTCTTCACAAATTTCTGTACTTTTGGGCGATTGAAAAGTTTTCAGGATCACCGGAATTCAGCTCTGAAAGTCGTCGTCGGTCACCTGAGATTCTTCACCGCAAAAGGAATATTCTGTCACTGTTCTGTTAAAGTTAACGGTCGTTCTGGTCAGACCGTCAGTCAATTGGTCAAGGCAGAGAGTGAGATAGCTTCTAGTCAGCTTCTGAGTCAGGCTGATTCAACTTAATCACTAAGTCATTCAGAAGGATCGGTCATCGGACTCGTCTGAATCGATCATCGCCGTCACCAAGTCGATTCGTCGGAATAGATAGCCGGCCGAGTTCTGGCTGTATTTTTGGTCATTTCTCAGGACAATTCAGGCCTTCCTTTCTTTACCTATTAAGAACCTAACACATACATCTATAGTATCAATAGTTCATGGCTTGAATTTGCCTTCACAACAGCAACATTTCAGCTCAAAATCTTCATAAATTCAACCACCAACAAACCTTTCTCTATTTCATTGTTTTGCAGTCACAACAGAAGCTCACCGCCAGTAACTCTCGGATTCGCGCTTACAGATCGAACCCATTCTTCATAATCCATGTCTATTCACAACTGCAATTTCTACGGTCTTCATCTCTATTGTTGAACCAAAACCATTCTTCTTCTCGATCCGAATTTCCTCCATGGCTGCGAACCCATTCTCCATTTGTTTCATAGCGGCAACCATATACCCATCTGTTTAATCTCTCATACTATTTTTCTTCACTCCAATTTCTCGGTCTATTTTCTCTGGTTTAACAGCAGTCACGGCTGCTTTTCTTTCTCAATTTTGGGGAAAATGATTGAGATGAATGAGAGACAGATTCTCTCGAATTTAGGGTTTAGAAGTAGGTTGGTTATTCAGCATCCGGCCGCTGCTAAGGGTTAACCAAATGGCAGCCCCTTAACCTTTGCTGGTTGTCTTTTAATACTTCTCCAAAAGAGAGTTTCCCCTTAACCTTGGGTCGGCTCCATATATCACTCGCTTGTAAAATGACCTTTTTGCACTTCCGGCTCAAATTGAGCAATTTCTTCTTCTTTTCCTCCGTGCGACTCCAGAGTACCTAATAACTCAAAAACACGCGTAAAATACATAATTTACAAGAAAAATAGCAAAGAAAGCATAAACTACAGATAGTAAATAGGGTGTATTCTACACCTATCAAATTCCACCACACTTAGACTTTGCTAGTCCTCGAGAAAATCAAACTAAAACTTACAACTTCAAAGCATTCCAGCGTCCCAAGCATCCAAAGAGCTATGAGGACAATGAGTTTCTGCATGCTAGTAATAAGAAGTTATAAATACTAAAGAACATATTCTCATTCTTAAATGTTGAATGATAAATAACCACACCATAATGAGAGAACACGTGTTTGAGAGAAATCAATAAGCATTTCGCCTCTACTTCTGCCTTACCAAAAAGGGTTTTATGAAATTGCACTCAAAAGACGTACTTTTATGGTTCTCACATATGTGCAGGCAGGAATGAAGAGAGAAATCCTGCAACATGTTGAATGGTGGGTAGGACAACTTCCGAAATATTTTAAAAACTCACATCTTTTAACATTTTGAAAAACCATTTTTCTGACGATCTCTAAGAAAGGAAATCAACCACTATTATCGAGGATGAGATTACTTACTCACCTTCACATCCGATCGCAAATTATGATAACACCACTCTCACAACATCCAATAGAAATGTCTTCCGTTCCTCGTCTTTATCTTCTTGGTCTTCGTATTCGGCTTCAACTATTGATGAAAAACTCTTGAATTTCGTAGAACCTTGACAATTTGTAACCTTTCTCCTTAAATCCTTGTCGCTTGAAACTTCCTTATAGATTTTCCTTCCCCACGGCTTATTAAATAAATAAGAACCAAAAATTTCTCTTGTCATCATTTTTTTTTTTTGATGATAAGAGAAATAAAATACAAAACAAAGTGAAAATAAAACAAACCGTGGCCGTGGAAAAAGTACTTTACCGCTTGATTCTTCACAACTTGTATTATCTCAAAATCATAAATCTCAATAATTCTCACCTTTTGATTTTCTTTGCTCTTGTAAATAAGTCTTCATACTTGGATATAAATTTTGGTCATTGTATTGTAAGTCTTCAACATGTATATAAAAATATGCTCATTGTATGTTGCTTTACTTGAATTTGAAATTTACTCTTTTTCTCGTTCTGTTGCTTGTAAAGATTGAACGTCTTCAACTTCGAACTTGTAGATTTTGATGTCGCTCCCTTGTTGATGATGATGGTGTTTCTACGGACCCGTTGTTGTCGAGAGAATGGTGCTAACTGCAAATTGAACTACAACAAGGAGGCTTTCATCTATAGACGTCGCCCTCATGATTGACAAAATTAGCACTCAAGAGATAAAAAATAGTGCTGAAAACGGTATGAAGTTGGGCAACTCACCATTCTACCCGGAATTAACGTACGGTGACACACACTCAATACAAAGCTTTTTTAGTCAGCTACAAAGAATTTTGGTCGGTGCCTCACATGATATAAATACGGGTAGTCTCCACTAATGATTGATCAGCAACTCTAATAATGCATTTCCCTCTGCACCTCATTTGCCACCGACATGATTAAATCCATTATTTAACACTCTAACAAGTAAGAAATCCGAACGTAGTTCCCTAACACTTCCAAGTTCAGTTATGTCGGTCAGAATTCTCTATGTAAACATACCTAGAAGTATGCTAGTGACTCTAAAATCTCTACAAGTTGGAGGTTTTATGCAAATTTTTTATTTTTATATATATATATATGCTTAACCACTCCCCCACACTTAAACCTTACATTGTCCTCAATGTAATTGAATTCTCCTAGTAGAGACAAGGTGGGAAATCGTAACATGATATGGAACAAGAAAAATATATAATAAAATAAAAAACAAAAGGTTTAAAAATACAAAACCTATGGGTTGCCTCCCATTTAGCGCTTGGTTTAAATTCGTCGGCCCGACTTAGCTCTTGTTAGGTTCATTCCCCATATACTAACAATCAGAAACTTTGGGGATCCACCCATAGTACCTGTTTTGCAAACAATAGCTCCATACAAACGTTAGCACAAGAAAATAATAATAATGTCATCGCTCGATAGAAATTTCCCCCACACTTATTCTTGTCCACACTCGGAAGTGTATAGAGAACATAGAATTTGGGAATTTCCATGGTTTCCTTTTGGAAAACCTGCATAGTTTTAGCATCAAGTGTTTCCAATGGTGGATATCGAGAAACAAAGTCATTCAGAAATACTTTCGAAGCACATACATTCAAACCAATAAGAGGTAAAGGAGAAGAATCAATATGCAAAGGGTTAGACAAACCTTGCACAATCTCTTGTATTACAGAATCCTCTTTATCCTTAAAAAATTCAAGTGAATTACTTACCTCTAGTATATCGTGGCCCTCTATCAAACCTTGCAACCATTCTTCATCATTTTCTACCTTAACTAAAGTCTTGACATCTTTAAAATCATTAGCAAGTTCAATTGGGTCTTCCACGAAATGAATCAATTTGGTTTCATTCTGGAGCATCAACTCTTCAGCATTCTCATCATCGGAATCGGGCCATTCACTAAAATGATTCTCGTCGGTATAAATTGTAATATCTTCTTGTGAGGGTGTTACACCATTTATAACAATAGGTAAGTGACATCCAAACTCCTCCTTTTGAATAGGTGAAGGATCATTATTATGATCCGGAGTGGAATGACTTCCTCATTGTTGCAACGCTCATACACTTGTGCAGATTCAAATCTTTCCCTAAGGAATCTTTTAAAATCACTTATTGCATCATCTCTTCAACATTCTCGCCATCGGAATCGGGCCATTCTTCAATACAAATTCTAAGATCTTCTTGTGAGTATGTTACATCCTTTACAACAATAGGTAAGTGATATCCAAACTCCTGCTTTTGAATAGGTGAAGGATCGTTATTATGATCCGGAATTGGAGCGACTTCCTCATTGTTGAAAGGAATTTCAAAAGGTTCAAAATCATCATCGTAACCGATAAAATAACGTCTATCATGCTCCTTTCTTAAATCTCTTTTAGCTTCAATAATTTCTTCATCGGAAGCTAGGCCGTAATCAATTAATTGATGGAACTTTCTTTAAAGTTCCCTTAAACTAGGTTGCCTTACACCAAGGAGATCACGCATAGGTTTAGATACATTATCACAAGCCTTGGTTGGTGTAGAATTAAAAGCATAACTATCCTCCCCTCCTAGTGATTGTTCACTTACATACCCGTCATAAGGTTGTTGATATGTATGAGAATATCCATAAAGTATATATCCTAAGGATGGTTGGAAGTTGCCATAATGTTGAGGTTGAAAACCGTATTGATTGTTGAGATATGCTTGCTCTTTTTCACCATACATGGAAAACTAGTACCTGAAATACAAATTCTAGAAAACAAGGTTAGAAACAAAAATAAAATATAAAAACAAAAAGAAAACGAAAAGAAAAAGAAAAACAACTAAAGCTGCTCCCCGGCAGCGTCGCCAAAATTTGATGCGTGTCGTAACCACAACAAATTAGTGAATATTTTTCCAATCAATTAACAAGTAATATGGTGGTAGTTAAGTTCGTTCCCACGAGTAGCAAGAGGTTTTAGTTGTCTTATGGTGTCACAAAGGGGGGATTTTGGTTTTGGATTTTACAAAATAAAATAAATAAAAAAAGCAATTAAAAAGATAACGGGCAATCAATAAGAGAGACAAGACCAAGGAATCGTTCTTCTTTGCAAAACAATGATTCAAGTTAAGTTCTTTTTCACTTTTTATTAATTATGGATTATCACCAATCGTAGGTATAGCAGCTAGATCAGTGCTAACCCCTAAATCCCTTGTATCATCGGATACGGAAGTTCTCGACTAAAGGATTCTATTTACCAAACCACCTAGTAGTAGATCACTCAAGATGTAATTTAGTTAAACGCATTAATATTTATGAATTTATTAGGTTGATATTAGTAGTTAGACTCTTAGCTCAAGGTCTACTTGCTAACGTTGTTTTCACACACAATTGCTCCACGGAATCCCTCCGCAAGGTCTCGTGTTTTCTACTTGTGTAAAGAGTCAAGAAACGATTACTTATCCCCTAACTTTCACTAGCTTTGTATCAATTAACAAATAAATTTAGTTGCGCACGTAAACGATATATCAATCAAGCATAAACATTCTTATTAGCAAAGACAAACGATAATCATGTGAAAACTTCAAAGTAGATTTAAAACAAAAATCAAAACATGTCAAGAACTAGGAATTCATCCTCAATCAATAATAAAATTAGCTACTCATGCTAAGGAGTTCACATAATGAATAAAGAAAAGAGAAGTGTTGTGTGTACAAAAGTGTGTAAAAAGTGTGTACAGGAAAGTAGAGAACTTCTCTATTTATAGGCTTCAATTTGCTAGCAATCCTCTTAGGAATAGAATCCCTTTCCCTTTATAGCTCCACTTCCAAAACCAAGTCTTTCTCAAATCTTCCATATTCACTTTCCAAATTCAAGTCCAATTCCCCAAACCCATAAGTCTAGATGAGTCTAGAGAATTCTTCACAAATTTTTGTACTTTTGGTCGCCTGAAAAGTTCTCGGGATCACAGGAATTCAGCATGAAAGTCGTCGCCGGTCACCTGAGATTCTTCACTGCAAAAGGAATATTTCGTCCTTGTTCTGTTAAAGTTAACAGTCGTTCTGGTCAGACCGTCAGTCAATGGGTCAAGGCAGAGAGTGAGTTAGCTTCTAGTCAGCTTCTGATTCAGGCTGATTCGGCTTACTCACTAAGTCATTCAGAAGGATCGGTCATCGGACTCGTCTGAATCGATCATCGCCGTCACCGAGTCGACTCGCCGGAATAGAAAGCCGACCGAGTTCTGCCTGTATTTTTTGGTCATTTCTCAGGCCAATTTCAGGCCTTCCTTTCTTCACCTATTAAGAACCAACACATACATCTATAGTATCAATAGTTCATGGCTTGAATTTTCCTTTACAACAGCAACATTTCAGCTCAAAATCTTCATAAATTCAACCACCAACAGACCCTTCTCTATTTCACTGTTCTGCAGTCACAGCAGTAGCTCACCACCAGTAACTCCCGGATTCGCGCTTACAGATCGAACCCATTTTTCATTATTCATATCTATTCACAACTGCAATTTCTACGGTCTTCATCTCTATTGTTGAACCAAACTCATTCTTCTTCTCGATCTGAATTTCCTCCATGGTTGCGAACCCATTCTCCATTTGTTTCATAGTGGCAACCACATACCCATCTCTTTAATCTCTCAGACTATTTTTCTTCTCTCCAATTTCTCGATCTGTTTTCTCTGGTTTAACAGCAGTCACAGCTGCTTTTCTTTCTCAATTTTGGGGAAAATGATTGAGATGAATGAGAGACAGATTCTCTCGAATTTAGGGTACATAAGTAGGGTTGGTTATTCAGCATCCGGTCACTGCTAAGGGTTAACCAGATGGCAGCCCCTTAACCTTTGTTGGCAGTCTTTTAATATTACTCCAAAAGAGAGTTTCCCCTTAACCTTGGGCCGGCTCCATATATCACTCGCTTGTAAAATGACATTTTTGCACTTCTAGCTCAAATTGAGCGATTTCTTCTTCTTTTACTCTGTGCGACTCCAGAGTACCTAATAACTCAAAAACACGCGTAAAATACATAAATTACAAGAAAATAGCTAAGAAAGCATAAATTACAGATAGTCAATAGGGTCTAATCTACACCTATCAGCACCCTCGTTGTCAAAATCATTAAGAGGCCCGCCTGGAGATGCTGATAAGTTAAGGGACCCTGCCATCCACTCACGTCTAGAAAAAGCTGAATACGATCTGACAACAACGCTGGAAAACATGATGAAGTTGTGCGTTCTTGAATCGCCATGACAAGTAAGTTCTACTCCACGGATCTCATCGAAAACAACTATCCCGCAACTTTTCAAGACTTGGGAACTTGATACGGCTGTCAATCCCATGTTGACTCGAAGATGCGAATTGAAGGATGATCCTTTTCAGAAGTTCATTAGATATTTAAACGTCTGCTGTAAACAAAGGAGTTGGCAACCTAATTATCCTAAAGACGTGTCAACTCGAGATACCAAAACCCAACCATTTTCAAATTGGTGATGCATTTGAGAAAATCACCACCTCTCTTGGAGAAAAACCTTACCTGGTTACTGAGATCATACTAGGTGGATATTTCAAACTCGTGAACACCGACACACCCGCATGGGTAGTCATACATGGAAAGTGGCTTAAGGCTATTAGTTAGAACACTTCGCCACTTTTATTTCATTTTCCCTCTTGCCAGCAATATTTGTTTCCTCCAAAATATCTGCAATATCTTGCATTCATACTTAGGATTTAAGTCTTATTTAATCAAAAGTATCTATTTTATTTTCATCATAAAATTCTTTCCAAATATACATGTTCAAAACCTAGACAAATAAAACCAGAAAGAAAAATCTATGGTATCTCAGAAAGACCTATAAAACTACTCGGAGAAGAAATTTTTAAAGATTGGCTCAGCACCATCAGCATACACTCTCTCCAACTTATTGAGGTTTTTAGCAGCAAGATTTAACTCCTGAGTCAACCTCTCAACATCATCCTTCGCCTTCTCAACCACCTTTGGATCAGAATAGATACCCGCTGGATTCAGCTTCTTTTGCGCGCCTGCAAGGTAATCACGCAACCACTCGACATCAGTCTAGTTGCCTCAGCTTCGTCCAAAGCTGTATTCCAATCTTGGAGCACAACATCATATATATCTAGACAAAGAATAAATGTCATTTCCTGAATAGTCGGCAACAACATGGACACCTTCTCTTCCAAAGACCGATACCTGCCGTAATCACCTACGAAGAAGTGGCTGAATTTCTTCCATATTTTGGAATACAGATCATCATAAAGGGAAGGAACAGTAAACAACCAAAACATTCATAATTAGGACGAATTCGATCGAACTCGAAATCAAAAGCGATTCCAGCATTTGGATAATCAGTATCATTATTTCGCATAACAACTATGTCAAGAGGAACACTTCCACTATCCAAGGTCGGGGGAGATGTTTCATCGAAAATATCGGTCATGATAATTTCCAAATCGTCTTCTGTAGATCCCTTTTTCCTGTTCCAAACTACATTTGTGTCGAGGTTTAGAGGTGACAGAGTTAGCAACAGTGCATGCAGGGAGTGAGGATGTTTTCTTCTCGAGAGGAATCACCCTTAAATTTGGGCGAGATGATAACTGATCATTACGAAGAATACCATGAACGAAACCAGGAATCTCTAACAAAAATCTATGAAGAAAAGAAAGCTGCAAATCCCAAAATATTATGTATCGCGCGGTGACATGTGTCTTTCTTCCAACACGATAAAAGGGAACACTCGTGCCAAAGACGACATGAATGTCAAAATATTTCTTGATATCTTCGATCGAAGGCACTGCAGGACGATAATAAGGTAATAGGACTAGGAAAAGGAATTCATAGTTCTATATATATATGATCACCAAAGTTGTGGTTTGATCATATGAGCAATATTAGAGATTGTGTTTAGTTTTGAGAGATTTTCTAAACATCAATAAAGAGAGTTGTCTTTATATAAGCTAAGTTTCATCTTGCAGTTGCCATTAATTGGTATCAGAGCTTGTTTCTGAGCCATGGAAAACGAAACCACCATTATGGGTGCAAAACAGTTCACGCCACCATCAATACAAGTTCCAATCCTCAACGCCACAAACTACACAGTATGGGCCATGAGAATGAAGGTACTGATGAAAATCTACAAATTTTGGGAAACAATTGATCCTGGTACATTGGACCCAGACAAAAACAATGTTGCCATTGGATTACTCTTTGAAGCAATACCAGAATGTCTTGTTCTACAAGTTGGTGAACAGGAAACTTCAAAGAAAATTTGGGATGCAATAAAGGCACGTAATATCGGAGATGATCGAGTTAAAGAAGCCCGTCTGCAAACCTTAATGTCTGAATTTGAAAGAATGAAGATGAAAGACACTGATACTATTGATAGCTTTGCAGGAAAGCTATCAGAGATAGCCTCAAAAGCTGCGTCACTTGGACAATCCATTGATGAAGATAAACTGGTAAAGAAGTTTCTCAATAGTTTACCAAGATCCAAGTATATTCATACCATAGCTTCTCTTGAACAAGTCTTAGATTTAAAGAAGATTAGCTATGAAGATATAATTGGAAGATTGAAAGCATATGAAGAGAGAATCCTTGATGAAGAAAACAATGGAGAAACTCAAAGAAAACTCTTGTACACAAACTCTTACCAACAAAACTATGCGTCAAGAGGAAGAGGTCGTGGAAGAGGTGGTAGAGTAAACAGAGGTCGAGGAAGGGGAGGAAGGTTTAACTCACAAGATAGAACAACAAGTCAGAATGATCAAAACCAAGGGAAAGAAAAGAAGGATAGATCAAACATTATTTGTTACAGATGTGATAAACCATGACACTTCTCCTCCGTATGCCCTGAAAGAATACAAAAGATGGAATAAGCAAACAATAATGAAACAAGGGAAGCAGATAAAGCTCTTTTCATGCACGAAGTTGTATTCTTAAATGAAGGGAAACTAATACCAAAGAACTACGAATCAAAGGATGGAGAAGAAGGAATCTGGTATTTAGATAATGGAGCCAGCAATCACATGACTGGTAAGAGACACTATTTTTCTGAACTCAATGAGAAAATCAAAGGACAAGTGAAGTTTGGGGATGGATCTTCTGTAGAAATTGAAGGGAAAGGATCAATTCTATTTCAGAGCAAGACCGGAGAACAAAAGCTTGTAACAAACATCTACTTCATCCCAAACTTACAAAGCAACATTCTAAGTTTAGGACAAGCTACAGAAGTTGGATGTGATGTTAGAATGTGACAAGATTATCTAACAGTTCATGACCCAAGTGGAAGACTTTTAGTTAGAGTTTCACGCTCACAGAATAGACTCTACAAGATAAGTCTCATGATTGGAAGGCCATTGTGTCTGAATATGAGACTGGAAGATCAGACATGGAACTGGCACGCAAGGTTAGGACACATAAGTTTCAGAACCTTAAAAACTATGTCTCAGAACAAGATGGTTCGAGGGCTACCACAGATAAACGATGAATCAAGGATCTGTGAATCATGTTTAGTTGGGAAACAAACGCATCAAGGTTTTCCAAAAGCAACAACATTCAGAGCCTCAAATCCATTAGAGCTTCTTCATGCTGATTTATGTGGTCATATTACACCACAAACCCTTGCAAATAACAAATACATATTTGTTATTATAGATGACTTCTCAAGATATATGTGGTCTATTCTTATGAAAGAAAAGAGTGAAGCATTTGACAGATTCAAAGCTTTCAGAAATCTGATAGAAAAAGAGTTAAAAGAGGAGGTCAAAATGCTTAGAACTGATAGAGGAGGAGAGTTCACTTCCTTAGAGTTCAACAAGTTATGTGAGTCAAATGGAATCAAAAGGCAACTCACAGCACCATATACACCACAACAAAACGGAGTGATGGAGAGGAGAAACAGGACTCTAATGGAGATGACAAGAATTTCTTTAAAGGCTATGCAGGTACCTAATTATATATGGGGAGAAGTTGTACGACACTCCACATACCTAATAAACAGGATACCTACGAAAGCTCTGAAAGACATGACTCCATATGAAAGTTTGCGAAAGAGAAAACCAAACATAGATCATTTAAGAGTGTTTGGTTGCAAAGCATACGCAAAAGTTGATTCTGCAACTCTTAAGAAACTGGATGATCGATCTCAGACTCTTGTGAATCTAGGAATTGAGCCTGGATCCAAAGCTTACAGATTATTCAATCCAACAACGAAAAGAGTAATAGTGAGTCGAGATGTGGTATTCGATGAAAAAGAAAACTGGAACTGGAAAGAAACTAATGATGGACCAAGTAGGGATCCAGGAATGTTTCACATGAGATGGGGTCAAGTAATTGATGAAGGCGAAGGACCCATAATCATCAATACCAATGGAAACAATAATGTTATTCAAGAAGAAGAAGAGAATAATGAAAACACTGAGAATAACGAAGAAGTAGAAGAAGAAGAAGAAAAATAAGAGGAGATCGATGAAATAACTCAACCCATTCCACTGCGAAAATCAACAAGACAGATACAAAAGCCATAGTATCTGGAGGATTATGTTCTTCAAGCTGCAGAAGAATGTGAGATTATGCTATTTTCTGTTAATGATGAACCAAGGAATTTTCAGGAAGCAAAGGTCTCGACTAAATGGACACAAGCATGTAGAGAAGAAATTATTTCAATCAACAGAAACAAGACTTGGTTTCTAGTTGATAAGCCAGGTGGGGTAAAAGTGATCGGTCTTAAGTGGATCTTCAAAATAAAACGGAATGCTGATGGTACTGTCAACAAATATAAGGCAAGACTTGTAGCTAAGGGATACGTTCAAGAATCAGGCATAGACTTTGATGAAGTTTTCACACCAGTTGCTAGACTAGAGACAATTCGTCTCTTAATAGCAGAAGCAACATCAAAATCATGGAAAATTCACCACTTAGACGTTAAGACAACATTCTTACATGGTGAATTGCGAGAAGATGTGTATGTTGAACAACTAGAAGGTTTTGAAGTAAAAGTACAAGAGCATAAGGTTTATAAGTTATCAAAAGCTCTATATGGTCTAAGACAAGCTCCTCGAGCCTGGAATACAAAGTTAGATCAAATCTTAAGAGAAATCAGATTTGTTAAGTGCTCTAAAGAAACATCAGTATACAGAAGAGAAGAAAAGGGAACGCTTCTTGTGATTGCAGTCTATGTAGATGATCTATTTTTGACTGGCAACTCCCTTAAGGTGATCAATGAGTTCAAGAGAGAAATGTCATCAAAGTTTGAGATGTCAGACCTCGGAAAACTCACTTATTACCTTGGCATAGAAGTCCATCAAGGAGTAGATGGGATTCAGATTAAACAAGAAGCTTATGCAAGGAGAATTCTGAAACAAGCATGACTTGAAACTTGTAATCCAACTAAGATAACAATGGAGTTCGGACTTAAAGTTTCAAAGGAACAAGAAGAAGCAGAGATTGATTCAACGTGTTATAGAAGAAATGTTGGGTGTCTTAGGTACTTGTTACACACAAGACCAGATTTGGCTTTCTATGTGGGAGTAGCAAGTCGTTATATGCAGAGTCCATGCAAGTCTCATGGTGATGTAATAAAGAAGATATTAAGATATCTAAGAGGAACAATCAGCTGTGGATTGAAGTATGGTCGAGGAGGATCAAAAGGAATTGTTGGGTATAGTGACAACAGTCATAATATTGACCAAGATGATGGAAAAGGTACAACTGGTCATATATTTTATCTAGGAGAAGCACCTATTACATGGTGTTCACAGAAGCAAGACACTGTAGCCCTCTCATCCTGTGAAGCTGAGTTTATGGCTGCAACAGAAGCAGCTAAACAATCAATATGGCTTCAAGAATTGTTGGGTGAAATCAAAGGAAGAGAACCTGAAAAAGTTCTCATCAAGATTGATAATAAGTCTGCAATTGCACTCACGAAAAATCCAGTGTTTCATGGGAAGAAGAAACACATTCACAAAAAGTATCATTTCATACGAGAATGCATCGAGAAGGAGGTCATTAACGTAGAACACATACCTGGAACTGAGCAGAAAGCAGATATATTGACAAAGGCATTAGCTCGGATCAAGTTTGAAGAAATGAGACAATTTATTGGAGTACAAGATATGTCACGGGTAAGGTTGAAGCTTAACGGGGAGAATGTTGGTTAAACTTCAACATAGAAGTCACTAACAAGCTGGTTAGGACAAGATTAGGAAATTGATGTAATCCTAAGGGAATTAGAAGTCATCTAGTTCTAAGAAAAGGAAAGACATGTAATAAGGTAATAGGACTAGGAAAAGGAATTCATAGTTCTATATATATATGATCACCAAAGTTGTGGTTTGGTCATGAGAGCAAGATTAGAGCTTGTGTTTAGTTTTGAGAGATTTTCTAAACATCAATAAAGAGAGTTGTCTTTATATAAACTAAGTTTCATCTTGCAGTTGCCATTAGTGATAATGTTTCACCATTTTGTTAATCCAGAATGAAGGGTAGTATCGCATAATGTCGTGAAAGTTGATGGAGCTATTATGTTTTGGAAGCGGGATCCCCAAGGCCTAAAGTTCACTTTTGTTTCATTATCCATCACGATAACAAGATTCACCTGAGAAGGATTCCCATCACACCAACGAAGTATTCGAGCGTGTTTGACCCGCGAATCTGGATAAGAAACCTAGACCTTAGGTGCGTATTCAGGAAAATGTTCCCACAACCAGGCTTACAGAAATATGACAAGAATGAAAGATTTTATTACAGCACGTCTGTTGGAAACCCCCAGATGCGAATACAAGGAGCCCATGAATATTTTGCCGATTGGGAGAAATTTTCCCTGTACTATAGCTAAAACAAGAGGAACAACCAATGGTTTCAACTGAGCTCCAGGAAAATCTTCGAATACGTCCCTGGATAACCAGAGTGTAAGGAACGCAACCACGTGTAAAGGGTGATCGGTAGCAAAATCTTCGGGGCCTGTACTCTTGTTACGACAACATATAACTGAGTCACGCTGAATAATTTCTAGAGGGATGGCCCTGAGTTTGCCGCAAAACTTCAATCTTCGTTGTCAAGATAGTAGTAATCTCAATGTCTTCAGCAGGCCATTTGGTAGGGATATTTCCTATCAGAGGTAATTGAAACAAAAAGTTCACGTCTTCTAGCGTAATTGTCAATTCACCCCATGCATACCTCGCCGAATTGATTGGTTCACACCAGCGAAGAATGAATGCAAGCAAGCCTCGTGTATCCTTGGTAAATTCCAGTGTTTCAAATACTCTTAGGGCATGAAGAATCTTGGCATTATCAAGACGTTGTCTCACTCCAGGGTGACCCAACATGTCTCTCGACCATTCTGCCTAATCAGTTGAAAGAGAATGAGAAGATTTAAAATCAATGAGAGATGGTTCATATTCTCCTCTTTGCAGACAAAACCTAAAAATGTCTCTTGGGTAAGTGCTTTGGAATCCATTCGCACCATCAGCATCTGAAATACATCAGTCAATAATATTCAGAAAGATGGCTTCATATATAGTACCTTCGAAGAAGTTATTACAACAGTTGGGAATATCATCCGGACCAGCTGCATTATTATATTCATGAGCAAGACCCATCACAACGTTGATCGTAGAAGTATTATATAAAAACACTTAACGAAGTCGTACATTTTCTCTGCAATATTGACACAAACTCTAATCGTGTCACTATAGTACTTATGGCGGAACAAAAGATGATGTTGATTATCAAAAAGACGAGTCCCTGATCAGAAGCGTTGAATTCTTACCTGGATGGAAGGCTTGTGCGAATTAAGAAAGAGGCGCTGAAGACCAACTCAGCGATCAAAATTTTGTCACAATCCTTGCATAGCCATGCGTACTGCGTTCATGATATGTTATTGCACCGCAACGATACAAATAGGTAACGCCTTCCTTTGCTTACAAATTTTGAGATTATGCGATATTTGTATCACCATATGATGCTTACCACGTAACACGACATTATTTCGTGCTAATCAGGGGACTAATGTTGATGGTGAGTTTTTGACAAGGACATTTGTAGTAAATTATCCTCGATCTAGTTGTACAATATAATCCCTGACCCGGCATCAGGATTATTGAATCTATATCAATTACAATTTGTATTCCGCAAGAGAATCAATGAAGTGTATTCCATTAACGGGCTCAGTGGTCTTAAAGCTATTTTCAAAGTGTTTATATGCGTGCAAAATTTCAGGGATTTCCCAAGCGGAAACCTTGTTATTCCATGTACACCAATGCACATACCTTTTATGCCACATACATGGCATTGTTCATAATCATAATGAGATTGAACGCCATTCTCGGATTAACAAGTTATCGAGAGTATAGTATTTAACACATAGTCATATCAGTATCATCTCAAGTCGCAAACTCCCACGGTCGAATTCCTTGAATATACTGCATCAGCACTATTGTATTCGAAATCTATACTAAAATAGCACTACGCCTCAAAGTCTAGGCATGTCATTATTGCCATAAGCTCAAACCATAAGGATATAACTATATGATGATCACATCGTGAGTATTGCGGCATATTGGCTAAGTACATGATGCAATGTGACAAAATATGGCCTATGACATGCATGCCACTGCGCCACAGCGTAAGCCACGCATTATTTATCCTCGACAGCTTTGGCCGAGGATGTGGTATAGTCCCGCACACGGTTCTCGGCCTCGGTAATGTAGCCAAGGCCACGGTCTGGTCCCGCATGTCATTATCGGCCTTGGCAATGTGGCCAAGGCCATGGCAAGGTCTCGTTCCCCATTTTCCGCATTGGCAGCTTAGTCCAAGGCCACGGAGTGGTCCCGCGCGCCATTATCGGCCTTGGAAATGTGGCCAAGATAGTGGCAAGGTCTCGCGCCTCGTTCTCGACCTTGGCATCTTTGGCCAAGGCCACGACATGGTACTGCACGCCATTATCGACCATGACAGCTTTGGCCAAGGCCATGACATGGTCCCACGCGCCATTGTCGTCCATGGTGAAAAAGCGGGGGTCTAACAACACCACCCAATATTTCACTTAGCAATCTGTATGGACTAACTCCGAAATACTTTGCTAGAGAATCAACTAGACAGTCAGACTCAATCTAGATAAAAGTATCTCAAGGAGTTAATATCTCTCTCTTGATTTGATTTTTACTCAAGCTAAAATCAATAGTGAGCCTTTATCAAATACAAAGAATAACTTGGACGGTACCAAAGACCAATGTCCAAGGATCAATCAATATCAATCAACAACCAAAGGTTGGATTTTCCAATTGATAATCACGAATGCACAACCTGTATTATTTCAATTATATAAAATATAGTGCGGAAAAGAAATAACACAAACATCAGAAATTTTGTTAACGAGGAAACCGCAAATGCAGAAAAACCCCGGGACCTAGTCCAGATTGAATACACACTGTATTAAGCCGCTACAGACACTAGCCTACTCTAAGCTAACTTCGGACTGGACTATAGTTGAACCCCAATCAGTCTCCCACCGATCCAAGGTACAATTGTACTCCTACGCTTCTGATCCCAGCAGGATACTGCGCACTTGATTCCCTTAGCTGATCTCACCCACAACCAAGAGTTGCTGCAACTCAAAATCGCAGACTTGATAATAAACAAATCTGTCTCACACAGAAAAGTCTATCAAAGGATAAATCTGTCTCCCACAGATAAACCCTAGGTTTTGTTCCGTCTTAAAATATGAAATCAAGGTGAAAAGGAACCAATTGATAATCCGATCTTATATTCCCGAAGAACAACCTAGATTAATCAATCATCTCTCTACAATCCTTCCTGACTACACAGGCGGTTTGTCGAGGAATCACAAAAAGTGAGACGAAGATGTTTGTCACTTCTTTATCTTGCCTATCGTAGAACTCTCACGATCTCAAGCCAATCAAACATTGTACTCGTAGGATAAAAGATGCAATATCAGATCACACAACGACGATAAAAGTAGTATCGGTCTGGCTTCACAATCCCAATGAAGTCTTTAAGTCGTTAACCTGGTTTTAGAGAAGAAAACCAAAGGTTAAAGGAGAATCGACTCTAGCGAGCGTACTAGTATCACACAAACGTGTGGGGATTAGTTTTGCACAATGCTATATGTCTCATTTATATAGTCTTCAAATCAGGGGTTTGCCTTAGTTACAAAGCAATCCATATTCACCGTTAGATGAAAACCTGATTTAGATTCAAGCTAATATTTCTCAACCGTTAGATCGAAAACTTAGCTTGTCACACACACTTGGGTAGACGTTTACTGGGTTTGTGAAAACCATGCCCAAACGTGTACGTGTATGTTGGTTCAACATAGTATCCCAAAAAGATAACCATATGAGCATTTCATATTAACCTTGTTCTTCTTCACCATAACTAGTTCAATTGACTCAAATGAACTAGTTAGAGAGTTGTTCAATTGCTATGAGATCTTATGTAACTACATAAGTCACAATTGAAACAAAGATGATTCGATTCGATTGAATCGGCTCATGAACTTTATAGCCACTGTTTTCATAAAGCATTCCTTAGTAATTTAAGTTTCATGTTCAGAGCACATCTTTAGATCATAACCTCTTAAGCTCACAAACAAGTTCGCGGACTTAAGACAACCGGTGGAGTTTTCCAAACTCAACAGAAGATCTCGCAAAGAGACTTTCGCCAGTTCGCGGACTTACACGCAAACGAGTTTTTGGAAAATCCCAGCAGAAATTCTCGGTACAAGAACTTCCGTCAGTTCGAGGACTTGGCAAAGCAATTCCTCCAGTTTCTCTCAATCAACAAAGTTCGAAAACTTCGGATTAAGGAATACATGGTTATGTAATCTAAACTCTCATTCCAATCATTTAGGCATTCTCAGAGGACGTTATATAGCCGTTATTCACAGACTGTTTCGCGTCAGAGCAATTCTCAAAGTAATTGAAACTTTTCATGACTTTCGTCACTAGGTGAAGATAAACTTGATCAAAGCGAAACGGTTTACCAACACATGATTTCGAGATATAGATAGGCGAGATATACTCGCCTCGAAATATCAAATGTGTATGATCCAGCCTATATAGCATACGACTTTTGTCTCATAAGAATTAGGAGATAGAAGAGATAGACTTTTGAGTGATAGATAAGTTCAAGTCTCCACTACCTTTTTGTTGATGAAGTTCCACGGTTCCTTGAGTAGATCTTCGTCGTTGTATGATGAATCGCCATGAAGTCCTTGAGCTCAACTACACTTTTCTATCCTAGTCCGAGACCTAGCTATGTAGGCTAGAAATCAAGACTCATAGTTTTGATCACTAACATTGACAAACATGCTTGAGATAGCAACGGATGCAAGGTCGACCGATCTATGCTCTAAAAATCTCCCCCTTTGTCAATTTTAGTGACAAAACTATTAATACATATGGAATACAAAAAAGATAAGCTTTAGTGGCTCCTATTCCATAGTCTAATCTTCAACGTTCCCTGAAATCTTCGTCCTTCCAAGTACTCCAATGATCCCAAAGGTTGTAAGTTTAACATCACCGTTGTTGAAGATCCGTAGCTATAACAATGAGAGAAATCGAGATTCTGATCATTATTATACAGTGTCATAGTATTATTATGTAACATCAAAGTCCAATTGTATCACGAATTTAAAAATAATACTATGGTGATATGTAACACTCCCCCTTAGTCAATACTCCATCTCGATCATGTAAACCACTCCCCCTTACACAATGATCCAAAAACCATATATATTTGTAGTGTGAACTACAATATTTCTCCCCCTTTTTGTCAATAAAATTGGCAAAGGTACAAGAACGGGATCATAATGAAATTTCTACAAGAGACATTTCATAGACTAAAAGAAAAATACATACCAGCTTAATTTATATGCAATCATAAAGCCGAAGCTAAATGCATTCATCAAGGAGTTTTAAGATACAAGATAACCCCTATAAAATTCTACAGCCGCACACCCCGCAAGATATTACCATTAAGCACAAGTTCAAAAGAACTCTGCCCCATTTGATGTCATTTCCGTAAGAACAACAAGAGCGACCTTAATTTCGAAAGAAAAGAAGGATTTTTAAATTGGACACCAAAAACCATAAAAATGATTTTCTATATCCAAAACTCAACTAAATTAATCACAAGAAAACCCATGATTAATTTAATTGGAATACGCAACTAAATCAAACCACAAAAGTGATCAATTTAATTGAAGGTGCTCAACATAAGTAAACTTACAGAGCTACGACTAAGGTAATCATACGGAGACGACTAACTTAATCGTTCACATACTCAACATAAGGAAAAACCTTACGGAATATACGACTATATCAACCAATAGAACATAGTTAGTATAGCCGTTCATATACTCAACACAAGAACTTGTGGAATATATGAAAACTCAACTAGACTGGTTACAAGAGAACTCATAATTAATCTAATTGGAATACAAACAACCAAACTAATCACGAAGGTAATCGATTTAATTGTCAAAAGTTTTGCTCGACAAAAGAATACTTTCGGAGCAAATAACTAAATAACCAACCAATATGATTAATTTAGTTCATAATGCTCAATATATAGCATCTTATGGAACAACCAACAAATCCAATAAGAATAATCTACTTAGATGTATCGTGCTCAACATAAGATACACAATGGAGCCTTCACGGTAATACAAAAAGAATGGATCAAAGAAGATCAATACTGCGGAATACATACAAGGATCTATTCTGTCTTTCCATCACTATATGCATATTGACATAATATAATTTATCCTTGTCACACAAATTTTTTTATCCTATTTTCCATCAAGTAAATGACTGCATAGGCATAACTTTTATATTTTTCAAAAGTCCATTCGTCCTTTCATCAATACGAAAACCAATTCATGAACGACTTTACTTTTGACAACATATGAGATCTTCAAGTTCACGGACGCTAACAATACATATCCCATAAAAATATTGCAATATATAAAACCATAAAGATTAATACTGCAAAAATCATCTTCCAAACAAGTTTAGAATTTAAACCAATAAATCTAAAAACATGAAGATGAAACCGTTGGACATAGCAATGTGTAATCACAATAATGGCTATTCCAGACTCTAGTAATACTTCTCAAAAATAAGAATAAATTCTCATAAGAAGTTTCCTAAGCAAGAAGACAAACTCGTAATGCACATACAAGATGATTTGTCCTTATAGGGTAGAATCAACCTTTTTCGCATGGATTTACACCAATAATAGCTACCAAAGGCGTATAAAAAGATTTTCTTAATAAAGAAGAACATACAAAGTAAATCCTTCTTTGCGATTCACCAACAACATTCTTGTAAAAGCTACAAATTAGCTTAGAAGAGTATTACCCCAAGAATCCAAGTGCCCAAGTTAAAGAGAAGTGGAACAAGTGCAACGAAACGGAGCAGAATACTCAAAAACAAGAGACAGGACAAATACCAATCTTAACTCATCCAAATTCAAGGTTTCTCATCTCCATTTTGAATAGAATCCAAAGAGGAAAAGATCGCAAAAAGAAAGAGGTCAATCCAAGTTCGGACGAAGAAGTTACGGCCAAAACAAGTTTACCGAATATCGACGTCAAGTATGCGTACGGGTTTGCAAACGAATTTTCGTATCCTGGAGCAGTATGCAGACGGGGTTTGCGAACTTAAACCCCTGGATTTTGGTTTTAAATGATGTTATGCATACTTGGTATGTGTACCATGAAGTCCAAACATCCCGAACTAATGTTTTCAAACCTAAACATTTAAGAACCTTAAACACATATCAAGTTAGGTAGAAATGAACGATAAGGAAGGTACATGGATCATTATAAGTACTCAAACAAGTAATAAAAACATAAAACTTGCTCAAGTTTATAGACATACCTTTTTAGAAAAGTCCAATTGAATTCTACAGCCTTACCGAATATAATCTGTGCGCCCCCAGTTGTTGTGCTTCCCTCACTGTATACATAGCAGGACATTTCTTGGTGAGGATGCACTTTCAACGCAAACAAGTTGTGTTGAGGTGAACAATGTCTTGCTCACCATGGCACCAAGAAAGAGTTTCTTTCCACAACTCTTAAATCTTATAGTGTTGAGAAACACATAAGAAACTGTTTTTATAAGTCTATCAAAGAACTTCAAGAGAACCCAAAAAGACTTGTGTTTCTGATTTCTTGTTTTCCAACTTATAAAAGACAGTTTCTGCAGATAGTTTTTAGTACTGCGAAGGGAAACTCTTTTGATAAAAAGAGACATCCTAGATTCTTCATAAAAGAAGAAAATACCATTATCTTGATATGAAGTATCAGGAATTGAGCAACGAATCAATTCATGCTTTGAGGTGATACACTCAGATAACTGAGATTTAAACTTCTCTTGTAATTCGTTTAGTTTATCACAACTAATTGGATTACGCAGAGGAGGAGCATTGCTCTCACTGATTAGTAAATCAATATCAACCTCAACATGAATATTATTCATCATAACTTGATTTATCCTGTCAAGAGATTCTTGCTCTTTCTGGAGGTATAACTTAACATCAAGAGATAAGCTCTCAAGCTTCTTTTCAAGCCCTAAAAACACTTCAAGGGATTTTAAACCGGGTGGAGGTTTAGATAGAATTTCTTCTACAGATTTTATTAAATCAGTCATGGAAGAGAATTCTGAAATCCCTGGATCTGGTGGTGCATTTATTGAGATAACACTACTGTCCATAGAGTCAGATCGCTACAAACACAGACTTGTAAGGTCTTGAATATGTTTGCCTTCTCTAATACCAATTGAAAAAGCGGGGGTCTAACAACACCACCCAATATTTCGCTTAGCAATCTGTATGGACTAACTCCGAAATACTTTGCTAGAGAATCAACTAGACAGTCAGACTCAATCTAGATAAGTATCTCAGGGAGTTAATATCTCTCTCTTGATTTTGTTTTTACTCAAGCTAAAATCAATAGCGAGTCTTTATCAAATACAAGGAATAACTTGGACGGTACCAAAGACCAATGTCCAAGGATCAATCAATATCAATCGACAGCCATAGGTTGGATTTCCAATTGATGATCACGAACGCACAAACTGTATTATTTCAATTTTATAAAATATAATGCGGAAAAGAAATAACACAGACACCAGAAATTTTGTTAACGAGGAAACCGAAAATGCAGAAAAACCCCGGGACCTAGTCAGATTGAATACACACTGTATTAAGCCGCTACATACACTAGCCTACTCCAAGCTAACTTCGGACTGAACTATAGTTGAACCCCAATCAGTCTCCCACCGATCCAAGGTACAGTTGTACTCCTACGCCTCTGATCCTAGCAGGATACTGCGCACTTGATTCCCTTAGCTGATCTCACCCAAAACTAGGAGTTTCTGCGACCCAAAATCGCAGACTTGATAATAAACAAATCTGTCTCACACAGAAAAGTCTATCAAAGGATAAATCTGTCTCCCACAGATAAACCCTAGGTTTTGTTCCGTCTTAAGATATCAAATCAAGGTTAACAGGAACCAATTGATAATCCAGTCTTATATTCCAGAAGAACATCCTAGATTAATCAATCACCTCTCTACAATCCTTCCTGACTACACATGCGGTTTGTCGAGGAATCACAAACAGTGAGACGAAGATGTTTGTGACTTCTTTATCTTGCCTATCGGAGAACTCTCACGATCTCAAGCCAATCAAAGATTGTACTGTACGATAGAAGATGCAAGATCAGATCACACAACTACGATAATATTAATATCGGTCTGGATTCACAATCCCAATGAAGTCTTTAAGTCGTTAACCTGGTTTTAGAGAAGAAAACCAAAGGTTAAAGGAGAATCGACTCTAGCGAGCGCACTAGTATCACACAGACGTGTGGGGATTAGTTGTGCACAATGCTAGATGTCTCCTTTATATAGTCTTCAAATCAGGGTTTTGTCTTAGTTACAAAGCAATCAATATTCACCGTTAGATGAAAACCTAATTTAGATTCAAGCTAATATTTCTCAACCGTTAGATCAAAAACTTAGCTTGTCACACACACTTGGGCAGACGTTTACTAGGTTTATGAAAACCATGCCCAAACGTGTACGTGTATGTTGGTTCAACATAGTAACCCAAAAGGTTAACCATATGAGAATTTCATATTAACCTTGTTCTTCTTAACCATAACTAGTTTAATCGTCTCAAATGAACTAGTTAGAGAGTTGTTCAATTGTTATGAGATCTTATGTAACTACACAAGGCACAATTGAAACAAAGATGATTCTATTCGATTGAATCGGCTCATGAACTTTATAGCCACGGTTTGCATAAAGCATTCCTTAGTAATTTAAGTTTCATGTTCAGAGCACATGTTTAGATCA
Source organism: Papaver somniferum (assembly GCF_003573695.1). Lineage (NCBI taxonomy): Eukaryota > Viridiplantae > Streptophyta > Magnoliopsida > Ranunculales > Papaveraceae > Papaver > Papaver somniferum. The sequence goes on along the minus strand of NC_039366.1, from coordinate 141,069,536 downwards.
TTACCTCTTAAGCTCACAAACAAGTTTGCGGACTTAATACAACCGGTGGAGTTTTCCAAACTCAGCAGAAAATCTCGGCAAAGAGACTTTCGCCAGTTCGCAGACTGAGTTTGCGGACTTACACGCAAACGAGTTTTTGGAAAATACCAGCAGAAATTCTCGGTACAAGAACTTCCGTCAGTTCGCGGAATGAGTTCTTGGACTGGTTTCGCGGACTTGGAAAAGCCAATTCCTCCAGTTTCTCTCAATCAACAAAGTTCGAAAGCTTCGGATTAAGGAATACATGGTTATATAATCTAAACTCTCATTCGAATCATTGAGACATTCTCAGAGGACGTTATATAGCCGTTATTCACAGACCGTTTCGCGTCAGAGCAATTCTCAAAGTAATTGAAACTTTTCATGACTTTCGTCACTAGGTGAAGATAAACTTGATCAAAGGGAAACGCTTTACCAACACATGATTTCGAGATATAGATAGGCAAGATATACTCGGATCGAAATATCAAATGTGTATGATCTATTCTATATAGCATACGACTTTTGTCTCATAAGAAGTAGGAGATAGAAGAGATAGAGTTTTGAGTGATAGATAAGTTCAAATCTCTACATACCTTTTTGTTGATGAAGTTACACGGTTCCTTGAGTAGATCTTCGTCATTGTATTATGAATCTCCATGAAGTCCTTGAGCTCAACTACACTTTTCTATCCTAGTCCTAGACTTAGATATGTAGGCTAGAAATCAAGACTTATAGTTTTGATCACTAACATTGACAAACATGCTTGAGATAGCAACGCATGCGAGGTCGACCGAGCTATGCTCTAACACATTTCCCATGGCAGCTTTGGCCAAGGCTATGGAAAGGTCCCGCGCGCCATTATCGACCATGTCCCATGGCAGCTTTGGCCAAGGCCATGACAAGGTCCTGCGCGTCACTCTCGGCCTTGTAAACTTTGTCCAAGGTCATGGAGTGGTTGCGCGCGCCATTATCAGCCATGGAAACTTGGGCCAAAGCCATGACACGATCCCATGAGTTATTTTGGTCTTTGGAAGTTGCGGCCAAAACTACAGAAACTGTGACTTACTAGATCAGGCGTTAATGTGCATTATTCTTAGGCCACTACCTCATTTTCTATTTTATCTACATAAAATAGGCCAATCAATGGCCACGCGGTAATTCAATATTCCATTATCCCACACACAGATTATGGCATGGAATATTTCTCCCCATTTTAGTGATGGCATAAAACACGTGCGGAACCATGCCACTTTTATGTCCCTAGCATACTACGCTAAATTGTAGCGTATTAGCTAGCCTCCAACACACCAAGCTATTATGTTATGCCACGAAAAAGCACGAGAATGCCCTAATTCCATGGATGGCTCTGGCTAAGTTGTTTTCACAACAACTTCAGTCTAATACGCCCGTATGGCGTATCAATGGCTACGATTTATCCTAAGTAATATGAGATCTATGATCCATTAAAAACACCTAAGAAACATCAAAATACGTCACATGGGAGTTTCTGCATGGAGTATTGGTCTGGTGGTCTACGACAACATGTGGCGTGGAAACACGCCATGTGAAGAGTTAGAGTAGTGGTAAGGTCACGATAGTTAGGAGAGATAGTGGGCGCAATATAAAAGGGATTTCCAGAAACTTTCCTAAACTATCTCGCACTATCCCATCTCTCCATCTCTCCATAACTCGCGACTTCCACTATTTATGAAATTGACATTACGTATTCTAAACTATTATAAATAGGTTGCTCAACCTATTCAGAAGACAGAAAAAGCTTTGATACCAAAACTCTGTATTCTTCCTAGTTTTTCAATACCCAACACACACAATTCAATACCATTGTCAATTTCTCAAACTTTTCTGCTTCCATCCCCTAAGATCAACCCATCTTCCTCTCCATCTTGACCGAAGCAGGCGGAACGACTACTATCGTGGTTTAGGCTTGTCCTGTTCGATTTTGATTTTCGAACCTAAGAGAAAGTGCCACAACGGTGCATTTTTTTTACCTGGAAGTAATTTGCAGGTACCAACAATTACCTATCAGGGGCAAGGAAAATTCGTAACAATAGAAGGAAAAAAGATAGGAAGTCGATGGTTCAGATGAATATACGAAGAATAATAGATAAGTACCAATGTGAAGCCTATCGTAAAATCCGGACCTACCAACAAGAGTAATAAAATAAAAAACGGCAATAAGAAAACTTAAAACTGAGCCAGAAAACTGGTAGTATGTAGGCTAGAGGCATCGCCTAAAGCACGAGCGACCATTCACATAGAAAAATATGAAAGAATCAACTTATGCAGTAAAGAAACTACCGCTAGTGAAAAATAAAGTACCTAGGTATAACATTACATGGACCTAGAATTTCATGTATTTTGGCGCCCACTGCAATCTCTCATTCCTTCAAGTAGTCAAGTCTTTGACTTATTCAGGTAATACACAACATGTTTTTGGTAATTTTATTACATGTTTATTAGGTTACTATATTATTCATTCTTGGTAAAGATTCAGTTTGGATGTGAATGTCACATTTTTTTTCCTCGTATCGTCTCTCTTATCATTGTAATTTTTTTTGGGTACATATATTACCTCTCCACCAGGGACCTCAGCTGACTTACTCGGGTTGTGACAGTTCTTATTTCGAGGTTACCTGGCCAGGGTACAATCATGTGTTGTATTTCGAGGTTACCTGGATCTTTTAGATATGTTTTAGTTTCAGCTTACTCTCTCACCAGGATGGGTGTTTTGCTCTTTAGTTAACATAGATTTAATCTTCGGTCAATCATTTTTGACACATGCGACCAATTATTTACCTTATGACCTACTATTTGAAAGGAGAGCTTTCGAGTTTTTAAAAATAATACCTTAACAATAATAATAGGATAATAAATAGAGTTAATAATACCCATCTTAAAAGCTTACAATTGATCAAAAGTTTGGTATGGTTTATAGAGCTATACTAGATGTTCGAAACTTAATGGTTCTCTCTCACAGCTAAAAAATAATATATAACATGTAAAGATAAAATATTACAGATAATAGATCCACATAACATATAAGGATAATAAATACCAGATAACAAATGTCAATAGACTTAAAAGTTAGTATGTCTTTCAAATATAAATTCCGGTGCAGATATTAGTTCGTAGAGCTCATGGATTCACCGGTAATATTTCTTCAAGTGAGAGACATTATATGGGTAACTCAATTCCCCACCTTAATGGTTTTTTAGTCTGTGAGACCCTTTTCCCATATTTTAAGAGATGATGTAGGGACCTTCCCATGACGCTGCTAGTTTTCCCATCTTGTACTCAGGGGTACGAGGTAGATCCAGAACTCTTAACTGAAATTTCTTTGGTTCAACAGTTTGTTGATCTTTTTTCCTCATGTTTCACTGATATTTTTTAGTTGTTTCAGTGCTTTTTCTTGTTTGAGATCAACTTCTTCCAAGCTTCTAAAGATAACTTCAACATTCATTTCAGAGTTATCTGCTGGTTGTAAGAAATTTGAGCTTTTTGGGTAATACAACTTCTATCCAAAAGGTCAAAGAAAATGGTGATTCGATTGTTGGTATCCTCTTTGTAAATGATTTGTAAGCCTTCAAGACTTCATTTAATATGTCTTCCCATAAACTTTAATACATGTCATAGAGTTAAGGTTAACTTCCCTTTTGTTTTTCTACAGTTTGGCAAATCATCGAAAGATGCTTTCACATTGATATCACTGGCTATCTTTAGATCCTTTTGAGCCTAAGCACTAGACATTCATAGTCATCTTTGTCTAAGATTAAAACCGGATTGTTTTTCTTAGAATCTGTTTTATATAACTTCCTTTTGGATACCTTCTCGGATTTTGGTATCAACTTGTAGGTGGATTTTGAATGAAGGTTCTTCATTTCTAGTGACATTGCATCTTTCCATCTTGAAACATCAGATCTCATATCCCCTTTGATAAAAGTATTACCTTTTCTATTATTTTTCCTTTTAGAAATGTTTCTTTTAGGATATGATTTTGAATTTTTTTAGAAATTCGTTTGTCTCACAGGACAGTGATGATCTGAGATGTTTTTGGATATGACATTGTTCAATTCTTTAGATATAAATGATAGAGCGTTTTGAATCTTTCGAATTTTACAATCCCTTTGCATATGACCTTTATCTCTACAATAATAGCAATGCTTATTGAAAGGAATAAAGTTTTTAGTTTTACATTTATGAGATGTTCGGCTACTATGTTGATCCTTGGTTGGAGTCTTCTTCTGACTGCTTCTGAAGATGGTTTCCATTGGAATCTCAATTGAGCACTTAGGTGTCTCAGGCGTACAAGCTTGTTCAGGTGGATTTTCTGGAGTGTATGAGCTAACAGCCTTTACGAATTTTACTTCCTTGTTGATTGAAAACGTATCAATTCCATCATATCCTAATCCAGTTTGTCGCCATGACTTCTTCCTGCATCCAACATGAAAGATAAATTGATTGTGCTATCATTGAGTCTTCTTAGCCATACAGCTTACTCTTCTAAGACCTTGATTCTTTCAGGAGCTTCAGCTAGTTGATCCTCAAGAGGATTTTTTATGAATAAATCCGAATCATGTTGTTCGTTACTCGTTGATTGTTGAGAATTAATCTTTGCTTCTAACTCAATAAGATTCTTATTCAACAAGTAATGTTTCCTGTTGAGATTCTCAAACTCAAGAGTTTTTGAGTGTAGACTTTCTTTGTAGTCTTTAAGTAGATATCTAGAATTCTGATATCCATAGAAGAAGCCATAAAATATTTTTCTTAGTTTCTTATTTTCTCTGCTTAGAGGAGCAAGGAGTCTAATTACATCTGAGGAAGACATTTTTTTGTGGAGACGGCTCCTAGTAATGAGGAAAATTCAGATAGATCATCTTCAATATCTTGATCAATTTCTGAATCACCATCTTCAGAAATCTCATCAAGTTACTTTTGTAGGAAAGTTTGCCAATCACCATACTCTACATTATAGGGGCCAGCCTGTTCAATAGATTCACAGAAGATGTTATCTTCAAGTACAAATTTTTCATCTTGACTTACGTTAACTGAAACTCATTAGATTCATTCTTATAGGTTGGATCGCACCAAACACAGATTGTTAGATCTTTTCGTGTTTGGCTGCTCTGATACCAATTGAAAAGACGAGGGTACCAAAATATACCTCAATCTAAAACTTTTCCACCTATAAGTCCTTTCTCCAAAAGTGATTGTCTATGGACTGAGTCGAGACAATACAACAAATAGGTTCACACTTCGTTTGATCGTCTATCGATACGAGACAATACAACAACGAAGTATGTTTACTTGATAAAAGGTTCGGTCTTAAACAAACACAATAGGATTGCTTATCAAGTAAATAGGAATTAACGTTTGTGTAATTTACTTTAAATTATAATAACAACAATTATAATTGCGGAAAATAAAAGTAAATGACACAACAAGATTTTGTTAACAAGGAAATCGCAAATGCAGAAAAACTCCGGGACCTTGTCCAGAATTCAATCCTCTCAGGACTAAGCCGCTATACAAAATCAAACCAGCTTCGTATAGTTGAGACCAAGCAACTAAACCTATAGTTCACCTAGTTCCGTATGAATTCCCACGCCTCCGACCTATAATAAGTCACGTACTTGGAATAATTGCTTTGGTTCGTATTCCAAACAGTAAAGGAACAACAAATCTGTTTGGTGCCAACTCTTTTCAACCAAGTGATACGAGTTCGACAAAGGCTCTTCTGTTTATCTCAATAAACTCCTTCGTCAGGTTCATAGATCTATCTTATTATCAACTATCGAAGTAATTGTTAATATTTTGCAATCAATACTTTTAATCACAAAGAATTGTATTGATGTCGATCTACACAACTAATCAATCTAATATACCACAAGGATAAACCGATTATAGTTGGATCCTCTTTTACCGAAACAAGTATTGTGCACACCAAAGATTATGAATCCCAAATCAGAAATCTTCAAAGTCTTCTTTGTCTTCAAATCTTCTTAGATCTTAAATAAACACCTGCACACAATCAACTTGAATCTCTTGTGATCAATCACGCACAGAACGGAGTCTGTTAACAATGGATTATCACAAAACGTCTTTAGTTCTACAAACAGTCTAAAGATCCCCGTCGAAACTTCGATCTAGTTTGAGTGAATCTTATATCAGAAGAGAATATTCTCAAGCATAAACAAACTAGGTGCAATCAAAGTTCAACCACCGTTAGTTAATCAAATCAATCGAAAACAAAAGATAAACCACAATTATCTAGTTTCCCACCAACGGTACTAATAGAGCTTCTCAATCCCAAAAAAGACTTTAAACTGAGCGGCCGTAAGAGATTTCGCCTAATTAGGTTACTCTCCTCTCCGAATAGGCGGCTTCACCAGTAGCAGCACAACTGAGATAGTTCTTGCTGTACGAGGATCAGTTTGCTCGAAATGCGAACTTTCATATTTATAGACCAAGGAAGTTCAGACACCAAGGAATTTCAAAAACCGAAAATATTCTCAAGATATGAAATATATTCCATATTTGGTTTCCATAATTCCTGTAAATGCTTTGTCCAAAATAATGACCGAAATTCTCGTAGAAAATCTCCAACTAGTAAATGCACAATACTAATTATCATTTTCCAAAAATAAAATTAAAAACCTTAAATAAAAGGTTCTCAATTTATTTTATTCGATATGGGATTTTCTTCCTTTAGATATTAAGGAATAACTTTGAACAATTAAAGATAAGCGTTACTGCACATGTTCAAAGTATGTCGACATCCTTACTTTGTAAGTCTTCTTTCATACTTACAATCTTGAAACCGATTTGCCACACTTCCAAACAAGTTTAGAATTGGTTCATCTGACTTTCAAGAACTATGTGATTGATCAAGAACACTCAATCACAAATAATGGGTTTCACGGTTCTACCAAAACAAATTCCGGTTCTTCCTCCATGTGAGTATTGTGCATAGTCACACTAGCTTTCCAAAATCCGGTTGACTAGGTACTAGGATCGGTTCCCCACATATATATGGTATCTAACTTGTATTTGATGCACATGTTCATAGGATCGGTTCCCCTTTTCCTAAAAATGTGTTGCACATGTCCATAGGATCGGTTCCCCTTTCTGCTAAAAACTTACTGCACCTCATACAAGGATCGATTCCCCTTTGTGATAGGTTGCACCTCTTACTAGGATCGGTTCTCCTTTACCCAGAGTAGGTCATACCAATAATACAAAATCGATCATACCATCTCAGGTGATTACTTAAGATCGGTTTCACTAATAAAAGTCATACCAATACAAAAGTCAGGCCTTTGTGAATAGTTTTACCAAGAGCATAAACAAGTCATGAGCGGTTATACTAATCACACATATTGGTAGTTCAAAAGATATGCAATGAATAACAATACCAATAATGCCTGGCGATTTCTCTTTCGATTAACAAAACAAGTTCATAAATTTACTTCCTTAAAACAAATGTAAAAAATTGTTTCCTAGGATAAAATCTTCACCTTATACCCCATACATAATCACAATAGCATTAAAATGATTATTTCGATGTCTTATCTACAAAGTTTAATGGTTAAGCAATAAACCTCGTATTGTGTTCCTTAATACTATGTCTAACTAGAGTATAATTCATTCATGCTTCACAGTTTTGTTTTCAATATGCACGACTTGAAAGATACGTTTAGGGAATGAAAAATTTCAAGTCAAATATCACTAACCTCAAGTGGAAGGATGATGTTGTCGTTGTAGCTCCTTACTTCTTCACTTCTTCAAGTCTTCGCAATACTTGTAATGTCTCATATCCTAATACTTTCAATCTAACCTATACGAAGTTGACTCTAGTACATAATCAAGCGACTCTTAAATGACTTTTGACTCACTAAAATATGACAACCAAACTTGACATACCAACGCTTGGTGGGTTCAACGGAGATATGCTCTAACACAATGATCATGAAACAAAACTTCTCTTCAATGACGCAATGAGACCTGAAAGTATTATGTCTTTGTGTAAGACATGGTTCTGTTATTAATGTTGGTCGAATTACGCCAAGAAAATCTGCATCATAAGACTCATGCTCATGTACATAATTAAGTTCATCATCCTCCAGTGCATCATCTTCTTGTGTTTCTTCTTGAGTTTCATTAATATAAGAATGAAACTTTCGGCAATCACTAGAAGTATGGCCAGTTTGGTTGCATTTATTACACTTTTGTCCTCTAAACCTGGAATAAGGATTAGGAGGTTTAGGTAATGGAGGAAATTGTTGTTGATATTATTACCTCTAGTATTTGGAATAACATCTATTTGTTGTGAAACCTGAGGTGGATTAGCAGATGGATTATTCATTAGTGGAGAATTGTCTGCAGGAAGAGGTGTTTGGTTGGAAGTAGAATTGGTTGCCTGTGGTTGTTGAATGGGTCCACTATTACTCCTTTCTTGGAGATAATAATTATCTTCTTGGTTACCATAAGAAGAGTTATATGGTTTTGCATCCCTGTTATAACTTTGGTAACGATTTTGTCGTGGTGAAAATTGACTGGAATTGTTAAGCATACGCCTCTCTATCTTGATAGCTTGTTGAATATCCTGAACCATCGTGTATACGGATTGAGTCATTCCTTGCTGAATAAGTCTGTTTAAATGCTCTATAAAACGTGCAACTAAATGTTCTTCAGTTTTATTCAATTGGTTACGTGCAACTAAATTTTAAAATTCAGCTACAAACTCTTCAACAAGTCTAGCTCCTTGTCTACAATTTTGAAGTTTGATAAGTAGTTGATGTCTATAATCTTATAGATGGGGAAAAACGATTTGCTGGTTTTTAAGGAATTGAGGAGACGACCGTACGGAGGAGACTCCTAGAAACGAGCAAAATGTTAAACCTCACACAGATGCACCGCTGCAAAGGGGGTGCTTTAGATTCGAGAGATCAATCTGTAGTACTCCGGCCTAAATCAAGACAATGACCGTTCCAGAGTAAATTCAGTCACAAGAGAGGATGGGTTGATCTGTAAGAGGGAAGCTGAGAAATGTGTGGAATCAATGGTAATCAAAGATTGTGGGTGTGTGAATTCCGAATACGATAAGCTCTGAGTGATTGAAATTACTCAATTGAGAGTAGTTGCTCAATTGATGAGTTGATGATCTCGTGTTGTCGATCAGACGTGAGATTGATGATACTGATGATGTTTGAATCATGATTCAGAGACTTATTTATATTGCTGGAATTGTAGACACCATGATTCCATGAAGTGTGACAGTTGACGGAATCAAGGAGTGGGGAAGTGGAGATCGTGTTTGAAACCAGTTGCTCAACGTATGGAGACTTGGTCGATTTTCCACCCACTACCTCGTGAATTCCTTCAACTGATTGCACGACTTGCTCACATTCCATCGTGTGTTTGAAGGAGTTTTCATGAGTTCAAGGAAGCAAAAAATATTAAAATAATAAAAAAAACAAGGGCGTGTGGGACAGTGGAAGGCATGGCCGGCCGGCTAGGGCTCGGTCCCACGAGTTTTCCTAATTTTTAATATTTTTAGGTATTTTGATTATTTGGGGGAATTTTTCCTAATTTGAGAGAAATACCATGAAATCAAGAAATTTGATGAATTCAAGGAAAACTAATAATAAAATAATAAAACAAAGGGGCATGTGGGACCGGCTAGGGCATGGCCGGACGGCCAAGGCCCGGTCCCACAAGTTTTCATAATTTATTTTATTATTATTTGATGATTTGTGCAAAAATACCATGAAATCAAGGAGTTTTTTCATGAAATTAGAGAAATAATAATAATAATAATAAAATAATAAGGAACCGTGGGTGTGGGGCCAGATGGGACCAAGGCATGGGCGGTTGGCCAATGGTCACGCCCCACACTCCTTTCCTTAATTTTATATTATTTTTTATGGATTTATGGAAGTACCATGAAACCGAGGAGTTTCCTCAAGACGAAGGAGATTTGATAAAATGAGAGAATTTTCATCAAATAATGGAAAATAATAAAAATGCATTAAAATATAAAATTGGCGTGGGATTGACCACGACATGGTCGGTCGGTCGTGTGTCCGTGCTCCCAGCACCCTGGTCAATATTTTTAATTATTTATTATTTTCTTCTCTATTTTGCATAGATTCATCGTTTCGTTGTATTTTTGAAATACTCGTTTGTGCGGTGACTGTTAGTGTATCATCGTTGAGTACACCTTCACTATTTGAATCGGGGCTTACTTAGAGGTAGCTCAGACGCCTGGTTGCTGATTATTTATTACTAATTGTGGAATTCAGTGGAGAATAATTCACAAAACTGAGGAATAAGATGTTTATTATTAATTCATAGGATCAGCTGAGGATTCGACTACAAATCCAGAATAATAAAGTGAGCATTACCATTCCATGGGATCGTAGATTCGACCGTAGAATCGGAGTAATTAAGGTTTATCTATTACCATTTATGAGACCAGCTGTGGATTCGATCATGAAATCGGAGTAATGAGATAATATAGTTATTGATATTCTATGAGATCAAGCCGTGGATTCGATCTTAGAATCAGAACAATCGTTATTGCCATTCCATGGGACCAGTCGTGGATTCGACCATGGAATAGGAGCAATTAGGAATAATTAACCTTGTGGGTCTATACTAGCAGGGCAAGCTGTCTAGGAGCATTAATTATCCCGATATGAGCTTGTCGGTAAGTCATATCCTTTATATAGTCAGGGTAAACTTGTTGTTTGTTCCTGAAGACGTTATCGCTCTATACTAGCAGAGCAAGCTGTCTAGGAGCCGTCCATCTCGTGATAATATATAAAAATAATTACTGAAAGTGTTCAGTATTCATGAGATATGTCGTTGTCGAGTCGTGAGACTACATATCTACATGTACTCTGAGAGGAAGTACTCTCCGTTGAGAATTCGATGAGAGAGCTGTTCTCGATACTCACGTCTGATTGCTGAATCAGAGCTTCGTATAATTATGAGTTTACGATTTTAGCCTTTGTCGAAAATCCACCATCTACATTAAGTCCTCTGCTTACTGAGGAAAGCTGTGTTCCTCAGTCAGCATTAAATGGTTATTTTCCATCCATAAACAATAATACCAGTAATTGAACTTAGTCATAAGTTGAGACGTTACCGGATTTAGAGAGCATGAGAAAACTACGACTTGATGAAAGCTTCAATGTCATGATTGGAGCGTCATTTGATGAGCATAAATTGGTGTTGAACCGCTGGTTTGGACGACGAGTCCGTGGTCGGTTAGGATTCGCGGGTCGGGCCCAATAAGGAAATCCTTAGAAATTAGGTTTTGGAAATAAAATTGATATAAAAGGATTAATCCTTTTTTTTTATTTCTCCCACACACGACCACACCTTGATCACTCTTCACTTCATCACGCCAGCAGTAGTTTGCCGGACCTCCGACGCCACGACCGGCGCCGATTCCGGCCGGGCCGACCAGGTGAGCGATTTTTTTTTCTGTTGTTTACATGAATTCATGAAGTGATCATTTGAATCATATACATGTGTATATTGGTGTGAGTTTTATGAAAAACCCTCGTTTTTGAAAACGTATGTTCGTTCGATCGTTAGTTTTGAAACTAACTATAATCCCTGATTTAGGAGAGATTTTTTTTAGTATAACCTAGGTCCAGTGATAAAACTTAGTTATGAGCTTTCATGTGTACCAAGGTTTATCATAAAAGAAGTGAATTTTCATGAAATTGGAAAATCCTTCGTTTTAAAGACAAATAATGATGACACGAAGGAAAATATGTATGATGAACTTGTGTCCAGTGATAAAATTTTGCTTATGAGCTTTCATGTAAATACAAAACTTTATCATATGTATGAGATGTGAGCTTTCACAATATTTTTTGAAATAAACCTTCGTTTTAAAGACAAATAACGACGATACGAAGGAAAAATATTTTATATATATGAGCCGTGACATATATTGTGCAAAATATGATGATATTTTATTTGCATGATGTTTGTTTTATTAATAAAATCCTTGAGAATTTATGTATGCAAGTTGCATTAATTGTGTTTTTTCGAAAAATCAGAAACGTGGGTTTTGAGGAACCTTCGAAGATAGACAATATATTTATGATGAAATATTTTATTGTTTAAACTTCATAGGTCAGTTGTGTGAATGTTCACATTATGAAAATTGTGTCCGTGATTTCATGAAAAATCAGTTTCGGAAATTAAATAAAGTTTCGTTCGTTTTTGCAGTTTTCGAAGAGACGAACGATTTTGGGTGTTAACTCTAGCATTACTATCACTATTGTTAGTGGAAGTATAAAAGGTAAGAGTTAAGAGTTACCATTTTTTTGTATTTCCTTGATTTATATCTGGACGGCATACTGAAGTAGAATGTAGTGTGAACCTTTTCAGCTACTTAGCAAAGATGTCCAATTCCCAAGCTGACGACGCCTCGAGGGAAGAGATGTGCGTTGATGATGGTATCTCCAGAGATGAGACATGCATGGATGAAACTTCCGTTGGGGGAGACGAAGACGAAATCCCTGGGATTAAGAATGTCCCGAACATAGATGATGCATTCTTTGAAAAAGATATCCAGGAGCTGAGCAACATTTGAAATCCCCAGTGTATCGTCTTTTGATAAATCCCAGAACTGTTACTCAGAAGAAATTGGTGACTCCTAAGACAGTGATTCGATTTTGTCTTGAACGAGGGGTCTTCGCCTCATCAATCATAGAGTTTAAGCTTTCTCGACGACCTTTGGAGAAATTTGCCGGCTGGGCGAGGCATATGTTGGGTTTTCCTCATGTGAGGACTATGCTCGACCAGGCGCAGGTGACGAGAGCTATTCAAGCTTCTGGAGAGTTGTTCATTTATCATGACGCAAGTGGTATTGTGGCTCTGTTTGCTCGCTGGTGCATTCCCACTCACACTTTCATATGTAGATGGGGAGAGTTTACCATTACCTTGGAAGACGTGGCGGCTCTGATGCATCTCCCGATCACGGGCAATCTTCCTGGGGATCTTTCAGATGAGGAGACCGCCGTTTCTCATGTCTTGACAGCTGCAATGGAGAAAGCGAATAAGGCTGGTAGTAAAGGATGCTATGCTTCCTGGTTGACACACTGGTGGCCCAAAGACGAGGTTTCTGATAAACCCATCGACGGTATGTTACCCATTGCTGCTTCTTATGTTTATGGTTGTCCAGAGACGTTTTTGAAGACAGTGGAAACTTGTTGAAGCCTTTTGTGATTCCCTTTGCTATTAAGATGGCTCAAGGTGAGCAACTTCCGATAGGTAGTTTATTCTTAGGCTCCTTGTATTACAACCTGGACTCCTTGATTATAGACTCCAGTGTGTCGAACGGCTCTATGAAGATTGAGTGTTATGCCAACACGATGTTTCTTCAAGCTTTGATGTGGGAGCATTTTAAGAATTATGCACCTACTCCACGTAATGTTCTGCAAGGACCGAATACTGATGCGCGCCATACTTTCCCTGAGAAAGATAATGCTAGGATCATGCGTTGGTCCACCAAGCAGCCTCGTTCTAAAATACGTTTTATTGATGTGTTAGATGAAGAATCTGAGTTCAATTTTCGCCCGTGGGTGTCAGTCCCTGATTATGTTTCTCAGCCGATGACTTTCAATACTGGAGAAGGCACGAGTTTGACGTCTGGTGCGCATCTGAGTGATGGCGAAAGATCTTTCATGTTGAGTTGCACTCCTGGTCATTTGCTATCAGTCACGTTTGGAGAGCTTTCAGTGGAGGAGTATAACATTGATAGAGCAGCTCGACAAATGGGTATGGATCAGTGTGTTCCAACCATACGGAGAAGGAAGCCATCAGTTGAGCAACTCAGGACTCATTTGGATCATACTCACGTGGAAGGGAGTAGCTACTGGTTTCCTGGTTCTGATAGATTCGCCTATGTAACCCCAGGTTATGTAGAATTCTGGGATCAGCAACTTGGGCGTTTGCGTGGCTTTGTAAGATTTCCCAGACCTCCATTCAAGGATCTTCCTTCGGCTGAGATAAAACGAAAGTCGTCTCCAGGATGCTCTCAGGTATGTTTTTCATATAATCTTCACGAAATTATAAGAACTGTATTCTGATTATATTACTGGATTTCACCACAGGACGGTCGTAATATACGACCTCGAATCGGTGTAGATTTCTCAGAGACTGAGGCGGTTATTCATGGCGGAGAAGGCAGGCATAAAGGTTATAAGCTGTTACCTAATACCGTAAAGTCCCCAGTTGGTGCTTTGGTGAGTTCCCAATATTTCTCACCGTGACTTTCATTGCTATTAACATTAGAATCATGAAGCCAATGTGTTAATTTTGTTGCAGAATTTTACTCCATCGTCTTGAAGGTCTTCAATTTTCTGCTACTGAACAAGCAATCGCTGATTTGAGTGACGAAGAAACTGTAAGTATTTCTTCACATGTTCAAATGTGGTGCTTCATGATGAAAATATTGATTGTAAAGGACGTGTACAGGAGGATGTCGTCATGGAGATGGAGAATTCTGGAACTCAATCATCCTCTGGGAAGGGGAATGGAGGTAATTCCCAAGATTCGGAGCCGGATGGAAGTGATGTTCCTCTTGTCGTTGATGTGGACAATTCCAACCCCTTGGACACTTTGGAGACTCCTCAAGTAAGTATATATCCTGTATATTCTTCATAGAAGTATAAAAGTGTGACTTGTGAATGAATGAATGAGAACCCATGTGAAATATGAAAACTTAGTCGAATTTCGTCGTCAGAAAATTCAGAACCCAGCTTTTAGTAAAACGCTGTAGAATCTTCGTCCGGAGTCGGATTTTGATGATCTGCATGTGCAAATTCAAGCCCGGAAAATTTCCAAGCTTTCAAAAATTTTTAAGTTTTGAGCACGTTCAGAGCCTGAAAAAGGCGAAATAGTAAACTTCCAGGAGACTTCCAGAACTTTTTCAGATTGCGCATCACTTGATATTTTGGCCACATCTACTCGCTCGTTCATCGGATTGTCATGAAATTTTGACATGTCATAGAGGACATCCATACGAAGAGAATGGCAATGACCCATCCTCAGATTCCTTGTATTTCCCAGTTCGTCTCCTAGTACAGGGAGAGTTCAGTTTCTTCAGACGGACTCATCGTAAAATGTGTTTTCATGACTTTCATGTTATTTGCTCGTGCCTTGAATGTAGTATGATGAACCTTGATGATGTTGCCTTGCTGGTATACTGTGTTTCATAATCTCCTTTGGTTCGTGACTCTAACCTCATGTAATCTTCGTATTAGGTGCTAAATACCGAAGTTGAGGATACTGGAGCCATGATAAACTCTAACCTTCCGAGTTATTGATGAAGAGACAACCATCCCTGCATTCGGCCATGAGAAGGTCGCTGCTATGTTATGGAAACCAGATGGTTGTTGCAGTGATAGAAGAAACCGAGATAGCAGCGGAGAATACCGAAGGAACTGTTGCTTTGTCGTGGAGCTCCAGTGACCGAGAACCGTATAATAGTGTATGAATATCCAACTGCAGGGGTTGCTTTCGATCCTCCCTTTAACACTTCACTCCCGTATCATGAACTGGTCGGTGGATTCAGCGTTCCCATTGGATATGCACGCTTGTATGAGACGATATGGAAGAAGTTCGGCCACATGATCGTTGACAGGAACCCTGGGCGTGCTTATGCTTTAACATGCAAGTAGGCGTTATCTTGCGTGTCGTGAGTGATATGCATACGAGACCCAGGAATACCGTGACTCCAGATATACTCTTTGATTGGGAGTTTAACTTGGAGAATTCAGAAAGACTTGGCCTCAACGTGAAATGGCTTCGTAAGCAAATAAACGTTATCAAGGATTCATGTGAGAAGAACATACCCTTTCCAGATGTGTGAAGGAGAAGGAGGACAAGATTGCCAAGCTGACCGAGGAGTTGAACAAGGAGAGGGCGGCTTTGCAAATCTTGAAGGATGCTGATGAGCGAAAGCCTTTTCTTGCTGATCTCTTGAACTTCTGAACTTCTGAGAGATGTGAGGTTTATACTTGGGTTTTGATATTTAGATGGTTTTGGATTGACTGATGGTTAGGATTTTCTTGTAGATTTGATAGAGATTTTCTTTTACGAAATATGAACTGAATTTTGATAAATTGCTGAATTCAAATACTGATTGCAAGTATTGCAAATGTTTTGGAGGAATTGAAATACAAATGAAAGAAAATCCTAAATGTTAAATCCCAACACCATGAGTGCTTCAAACGCCCAATACCTTAAATGTCCAATAATTTCAGATAAACGCCTTGAGCCAATTTTCGTGAATTACTGGTAGGGTTCTGCCATCTGTGTTGGTCAATTTGTATACCTCCGGCCACGGATCAGCGACCATGAATGGTCCTTCCCAATTGGAGTTCCTTGTAGAATGAAGACCGCGCTGAACTGCTTTGAGAACCAGGTCCCCTTCATGAAACTTGTTAGGCTTGGTCGATCGTGCCTTGAATATCTTCCGCTGATTCGGAATTCCCTGTTTGATGGAATTCCTCGATTGTGGCCCGTATGGACACTCGCGCGAAGAGAGTATCCAGCATAGTGTTGATCATGCTTAGCCAAGTCTTCAGCAATAAACCTCTCGATGGAGTGACCGAAAGAACCATTGAGTGTAATATTGCTGAGGTGAAGTTACCCACTCGTAGCTTTTGATGACTGCTAAATTATTCATGGGGAGAAGTCCCTGGACCATAGTAGCGTATTTGAACATTGGTAATATTGGAGCAAGAGGAGGAATAAGACTTGCCTGAGCTCGAAACCTTCTGACAAAGGTGTGCGGATTATCTCCAAGTTCCTGCGTAAGTCCCATCAGAGTTTTTACTTCTTCCAGATGCTCAAACGGTGGTGCGTCCTCTGCTTCGTCTTCCGACTCGGAATCCTTGTCGATGACAGGATGTGTTGAAGGCATCGTTGTCCTTTCAGCATGAATCCAAGTTCTCCCAAGGACCATGTCGTATCCAGGGTCTTCCCGGATTATGAAAAACTTGGCCTCAGTGCAGATCGATCTTTCCGTAACTTTGAGAGTGATGAAGCCGTATGCGTTTCTGGAGATTCCTTCGTGGTCCCTGATTGCTATGGGAGCGTGGGTGGCTTCCCGTCGAGTAATACCAGCAGCTCTGAGAGTTTTCAAAGGGATGATGTTGACGGTGTTACCAACATCGATGAACTCCCTCTTGAACTCATTTCCTTTAATGTGCACTGTGGTGAGCAGTCCCCAGTCATACATTTCTGTGTCGGTGGCTGAAGGTCCGGTGGTAGTCTCTTGGATCAGCGGACGTCTTCCGGACACGATGTGGTTCAGTGCAACAAACATGTCTTTCCTTTGAGCTTTCGAAAGATACAACAGCTCGCAGACATGTTCGATCAGAGATTGGACCGTTTCCTTGACAGGGGGTTCGGAGATGGTAAAAGTTCTGACTGGGAGGGGGTTTTTGTGCACCCCCTCAGTCCTCAGGTTGAGCTATCCTTATTTGACCTTTTCTTTGAATATGCGCTTCAAAAAATTTCAATCACTCGTGGGATGGTTGATGTATCTATGGAAGCGACAATACCGAGGATTTTCTATGGCCTATTCAGTTGGTTCCTTCTTGACATAAGGCAATTTGATTGCAATCTTGAATCCAGACATCGAGTAGTTCATTAACTTCATCCATTGAACAGGGAAAATCAGGTGCTTCTGGATCTTCCGTATGCTGAGGAGGGATTTTCGAATTCTCCTTCTTGTGTGTCTTTGAAGGGGTGGAGGAAGTCTGCTTGTGTTGTGGTTCTGCTTTTCGCTTACTCCCTTCCGCGACAGCATTTTTTGAAGGTTGCAAGTTATACTGCTTGTTGGTCAGACGCTTGCTTCCTCGAGTGTCTTTTGAAACTTCGGTCTTTGTAGATTTTGCTCTTTCCAAAAGAGAGGGTGCAGTGGTTGCCGACCTCTTCGCAGCTTCGTGAAGCTCTGAGAAAGTATGGAATCGATGGTTTTCTAGCAAGGCCCTGTAGACCGGGAGCATGCCATTGATGCACAAGTCCACCAGTTGTTGCTCCGTGACGTTTGGGTCATGACAATCCAGGGCTTGGACTCTGAATCTTTTCACATAATCATTGGGATTTTCACTGACCGTCTGAAACATCCTTCCAAGGTCGGAGAGGGTGACTTGTTCTGACACGAAGAAGTATTTCCTGTAGAATGTGTTAACCATTTCTCCCCAATTGTTGATAGTCCCTGGTGCGATGTTGTTATACCAGGTGTATGCTTTGCCTTTCAGAGATTTTGAGAATTCCTTGAGACGGACGACATGATTGTGTTCATGTTCTCCCAGGGATTCGAGAAAACGAGAGACATGTTCCCTAGCATTTCCAGTTCCATCATATAGGGTGAAGGTTAGAGAAACGTAACCTTTGGGGAGTGGAGTTTTCTACGTAGCGGCAGGATAAGGAGGTTGATGACGATGGACATGCGATGTTTTGTGTTTTCCACGGTTCTCCAAAAGGTGCTCCAGATCCTCGCGAGTGATGAAATTCGATGATCCCTTCGCTGATGAGTTGTCTGCAGTAGTTTTGTGGACTTCGTCGTCTTCTACTGTATGGATTGGAATTACATCAGGACCGTCGTCTGAGGATTTATCCTTCTCCTTTCCCTTCTCTTGAGTCTTCTCTGACATATTTTCAGTAAGAGTTTTGAGATAATTACACATCTCCTTCTGTGTAGCAGCCATGTCAGTTTGGTTCTTTGCAAGAGTCTCCTGCGCTTTGATAAGATCAGCAATGGTAGGCGGTGGATCTCCTCTGACTTCTTCAGAGTGTCGTCCGGACAGTGGATGACCTTCGGCGTGAGGAGAAGTAGTGTCACCACCATCAGTATTGGAGGTCGGAATTGTCTCTGGGATATTCTGATTGTTGTTGTTGCTAGTTCTAGCACGGTTTGTGTTAGGATTCGTAACTGAACCTGACATGAGATCAACCATCTTGTGAAATTGTGAGATTGCAACCGAGAGAATGATCTCCCCTGTGGTCGCCAATCTGTAGATTGGGAAAAACGATTTGCTGGTTTTTAAGGAATTGAGGAGACGACCGTACGGAGGAGACTCCTCGAACCGAGCGAAATGTTAAACCTCACACAGATGCACCACTGCAAAGGGGGTGCTTTAGATTCGAGAGATCAATCTGTAGTACTCCGGCCTAAATCAAGACAATGACCGTTCCAGAGTAAATTCGGTCACAAGAGAGGATGGGTTGATCTGTAGGAGGGAAGCTGAGAAATGTGTGGAATCAATGGTAATCAAAGATTGTGGGTGTGTGAATTCTGAATACGATAAGCTCTGAGTGATTGAAATTGCTCAATTGAGAGTAGTTGCTCAATTGATGAGTTGATGATCTCGTGTTGTCGATCAGACGTGAGATTGATGATATTGATGATGTTTCAATCATGATTCAGAGACTTATTTATATTGCTGGAATTGTAGACACCATGATTCCAAGAAGTGTGACAGTTGACGGAATCAAGGAGTGGGGAAGTGGAGATCGTGTTTGAAACCAGTTGCTCAATGTGTGGAGACTTGGTCAATTTTCCACCCACTACCTCGTGAATTCCTTCAACTGATTGCACGACTTGCTCACATTCTATCGTGTGTTTGAACACACGTGTCGTAGACCGCCAGACCAAAACCCTAAGTGATATCCCCCCAAGTGATACGATTGACGTATCGTGGTTTGTTAGTCAATTGATGACTTCGTGGTTTGATGGGACGATGAGTCCATGTAGTCGTTGAGTTGAACATGATGTTCTGAAACTCGTGAATTGAACATGTCATGAGACAGAGGTATAGTTCTTACGATGAAGTGAGCAAGTATTGCTCATTCGATGAATCGTTGAATATTGATTGTTGAACCAATATTCCTTGGTTTGAACAAATATTTATCATCTGAGCAAGTGTTGCTCATGTGATGAATTATTGAATATTTGGTCGTCTGAGCATGTGTTGCTCGTCTGATGGATTATTGGCAGCGTACCAAAAAATATTAATTAGAATACTGGTCATTGAACCAAGCATAATTAATAAAATTAATGACCATGAGGTCGTCATAAAATTATTAAGGTTAGAATCTGGATTGATGATCCTTGGATTCAGAAACCCTAATTTGATCAATTGATGATCAATTCATGGTTCGTCAGAATTTCAACCATGGGACGAAGAAGGGAGCGATTACATGGGACCGTGGATCAACCATGTAGTGTCCATATGCTCACGTGAGCAAATACGAAGAACTCCTGAAGAGTTGACGATTTGTTGGTGAAAGAATGATTAAATGCTGGTTTAATCATTTATTCGAAAATGCTCGTCTGAGCCTTAGGTGAGAAAACCTAATTAATTATGACGAGGTGAGGGACCGACCATGGAGTCATGAAATCGGCCCTGGGTTGTCCCGTGACCGCCTGACGATCACTTCATGAAAATCCAAAGTGTTTGGGAGAGTTTTGGACCTAATACGAGCAATTGTGCAAATTAGGTCAAAATTGTGAAAATTGATGGGACCGGCTTCCGTGAGCCAAAGATACAATCTTGGTCGGTCAAGATAGCGTGCTCGTTTCCCCAAGGCGTCCGCGTCTCAGTCCTGATAATTTTGATATTTTCTGGCGTGCAATTGAGCATCCATTCGAGAAAATATTTCAAAATTAGGGTTTCGACGAAACTGAGGAAAACACCATGAGATGATGAAAAATAATTATAAAATAAGGAATGAGGAGGCGTGGGACCGCCGTGGTCAAGGCATGTTCGGTCGGTCATGACCATGGTCCCGTGGTGCCTTTTCCTTAATTTTATAATATTTTGATGATTTTATGAAAAATTCATGAAATTTGATGAATTTTGGGAGTTTCCATGAATTGAAGGAGTTTTCATGAGTTCAAGGAAGCAAAAAATATTAAAATAATAAAGCAAGGACGTGTGGGACCGTGGAAGGCATGGCCGACCGGCTAGGGTCCGGTCCCACGAGTTTTCCTAATTTTATAATGATTTTATGAAAAATTCATGAATTTTGAGAAATTTGATGAATTTAGGGAGTTTCCATGAATTGAAGGAGTTTTCATGAGTTGAAGGAAGCAAAAAATATTAAAATAATAAAAAACAAGGGCGTGTGGGACCGTGGAAGGCATGGCCGGCCGGCTAAGGCTCGGTCCCACGAGTTTTCCTAATTTTTTAATATTTTTAGGTATTTTGATTATTTGGGGGAATTTTTCCTAATTTGAGAGAAATACCATGAAATCAAGGAATTTGATGAATTCAAGGAAAACTAATAATAAAACAAAGGGGCGTGTGGGACCAGCTAGGGCATGGCCGGCCGGCCAAGGCCCGGTCCCACAAGTTTTCATAATTTATTTTATTTTATTATTATTTGATGATTTGTGCAAAAATAACATGAAATCAAGGAGTTTTTTCATGAAATTAGAGAAATAATAATAATAATAATAAAATAATAAGGAACCGTGGTTGTGGGGCCGGTTGGGACCAAGGCATGGCCGGTTGGCCAATGGTCACGCCCCACACTCCTTTCCTTAATTTTATATTATTTTTATGGATTTATGGAAGTACCATGAAACCGAGGAGTTTCCTCAAGACGAAGGAGATTTGATAAAATGAGAGAATTTTCATCAAATCATGGAAAATAATAAAAATGCATTAAAAATATAAAACTGGCGTGGGATTGACCACGAAAAGGTCGGTCGGTCGTGTGTCCGTTCTCCCAGCACCCTGGTCAATATTTTTAATTATTTATTATTTCTTCTCTATTTTGCATAGGTTCATCGTTTCGTTGTATTTTTGAAATACTCATTCGTGCGGTGACTGTTAGTGTATCATCGTTGAATACACCTTCACCATTTGAATCGGGGCTTACTTAGAGGTAGCTCAGACACCCGGTTGCTGATTATTTATTACTAATTGTGGAATTCAGTGGAGAATAATTCACAAAACTGAGCAATAAGATGTTTATTATTAATTCATAGGATCAGCTGAGGATTCGAATACAAATTCAGAATAATAAAGTGAGCATTACCATTCCATGGGATCGTAGATTCGACCATAGAATCGGAGTAATTAAGGTTTATCTATTACCATTTATGAGACCAGCTGTGGATTCGATCATGAAATCGGAGTAATGAGATAATATAGTCATTGCTATTCTATGAGATCAAGTCGTGGATTCGATCATAGAATCAAAAAAACCGTTATTGCCATTCCATGGGACCAGTCGTGGATTCGACCATGGAATAGGAGCAATTAGGAATAATTAACCTTGTGGCTCTATACTAGCAGGGCAAGCTGTCTAGGAGCATTATGATTATGAGCTTTTTCGGGATTGTAGTAGTGAGGTTCAAACTCTCGGATTTGTGAAGGATAATTTTTTTTAGACTTAATAAAAAAATATAAATATATACAATAAAATATTAACAATGGTGAGAGTTACTGGGGCTTAGGATTCGGCCAAATTCATTTCTTAAATGGTTGAGAAATTAATTCTAGGCAATTATAATTCAAAACAAAATGAATATTAACTCTATTCTTTGCCAAAGTAGATTTTATAAAATATTACTTGTATTTCTTAAGCATGGCATATCCAAAATCCCTAGGACTAAGCATAAACCATCAAATGAAATCACAAATAATTAATTAAAATCTTATTTCAATTAAAATTGGTGCAAAAAGTAAATATAGAATTAAATAAAATTACCACATAGATGAATTAAGGCTTCCTCCATCGCCCCCGTGTTGGGGTTTAGCTCCTCATATTAATCATAATCTCAAAATACATGTATAAAGCTCAAAAGTTGATTAAAGGGAGAAAACAATTTAGCAGAAAAATTGCAACATAAATAACTGTTGCAAAGACGTTGTTCAACTGTTACAAGAAGAACGATACAAGTGTTATGTTGTTGCAAGTACCAAACTACGACCCACCGATCTGCGTCGTAAACACTGTTGGCGAACGACTGTCTATGCAAGTCCATTCTTCGTGTTCTTGGCCTTCATCAATGGCAGCAGCAGCAGAAACTCAACTCGTGATTTCTGCTTCCTGCGCTCTCCTCTCTTCTCCCAACTCTCGACATCCCTTCTACTCGACCCGGAGAACCTTTATATACTCACATGCATCATCAAATCCCCCGCAATAACTCGTGAAAATCCTTCTTTACTCGGAATATTTTTTTTCTTATTTCGGAGAATACTTTCCAAAAATAACTTCTTCACGCTCCAAATCTCTTCCAACACGCTCCAAATCATGTTGTAATCACCCAGAGTGTTGCTGGATCCATAAAAATCGATCGAAACACGTCTATAACTCTCCAAAACTCGTGTTTTTCTCCTCCCTGTACGTGTGTCTCTGTTTTGAGTTCGTGGCTTCCCTAGCCAATTCTAGCCAAATTCGATCGGGCCCGACACCCAAAATATCTTCCTTAGGCTTAATCACATATTCCTGCCAAGTCTCAGCCATTTAATCTCCCTATAACACGTTAAAAAATTCGATCAAACTTCTGCCAGTTCTCATGCATGTTTTCCCGCCAAAATTCAGTTTTTGAAACAAAGAAGATGGTGTCCCCCTATCCAAACTGGGGGTGCGAATAGCAATTGGGGTGGAAATAGTAATTTTGGGGTGGAAATAGTAATTTTTCCGGATTCCTCCGGCACATTTCTGGGACGCTTCCGGTGTATTTCTGGGGTGCTTTAGTAATTTTCTATGGGGTGTAAAACACTGCTTTTTGAGCCCATTTCGCCGCAAGGGCTTATTTCTCTAAAAATTCCTACAAAGACATAAAATAACACAATAAGTACAAAAACGGGCACTAACAGTATATACAAATGAGATATATTAGACACATAAATGCGTCTATCAAATACCCCCAAACTTATTATTTGCTAGTCCTCGAGCAAAATTTATTTTTGAAAAGATAAAAAGATTACACTTAGCACGTGCAGCAGGCCGTTCCCACAGTTGGAATATAAATGTTTGGAATATAAACGTTCCCACAGTTGGAAGAAAACTATTTGGTGGGAAAACAAAGTCAATCTAGGGATCATAGCCTGGGCAAACCACATCAACCAGAGGATGGGTTTCTAACGACTGAACTCCTTCATGGACATCATTAGGCTCGGGAAAACGAGTATGAAGGTAATCTTGTAAAATGGTCGAGGCACAGATATCAAGTCCTAAGTGTAGGGACTTTCTGAGAGTTAAAGGTAAGGCACTAGGGAAGTGATAATCACCCCCAAACTTAGAGTTTTTAGTGTCTCTAGATAGACCTCTAATTATTTCTTGAATTTCCGTATCTTCAGAGTCCTTAAAATATTCAAGAGATTCTTCTAAGTTATTATCAGGTAGTGCATCTCTACTCATCTCTACGGGTCTATCTTCTTCTTCCAAGACTATTGTTTCTAAGTCGTTAGACTCTAAAACAGTATTTTCGAAATGAACCCGTTCCTTTAAACCACTATCGGCTTCGTAATCAAAAGGAAAATCTACATCGTCTAAAACGGTGGTATCCCTAATCAAATCCTCGTCCTTTTGAATAGGTGAATAATCATAAAAATTATTTGGATTTGAACTAGAAATAATATAATCACTATACAGCTCAATTGGATTACTAGACTCCTGATCACTATGCCTACATATTTCAGATTCTTCATTACTGCTATCCTCATCATCATAGTACGAAGATGATTGAACCTTATCTAAATAAGTAGTGTATTTTATTCTAACCTCGTCCTCTAAATTAGGCAAATATTCACTATTTACATCAAGGGTAAAATTGGAAACACTATTTTGGAAATTTAGATCTTTTAGAGAAGTTCTATTCTGGGTCTCTAACAAAAGATTTTGGGCCGACTCACATGAATTCCTTATGGTATCGTGTATAGAAGGTTCACTCATGGGTGCATTTTGTTTATTCATTTCTAACACAAACCTATTTGTATTATCAGTTAATTGTTTGAGAGACTCTTCTAGAGGAAGAACAGGTTCAGAAGGATCATAATAGGGACTAGTTTTCAATAGTTTGATTGTATCCTCTAGAGACGAAGAACTAGCACTATAATCTTCTTGCTCGTAAGACTGATGCATGTGTGAATAGTAATTGAGCTCACCAGGGTATGACCCATATCCTTCCAAAGGATGGCGTTCCCAACCACTATTCCCAACATGGTCATAAAAAGGATGATGTCCATATTCAAATTCAGGTCGATACTCATTGTATTGGCTTCTATCATACCAGTTCGACATTCTTAATTGCAAGGGAATTCTACACAACCACAAACAAGGCCGACTCGACTCCACCAAAACAAACCTAAAGATTTCTAGCAAACAAAAAGCATGATGGCTCCACTTAGATTGTTTCTAGACCAACTTCTATCTTTCGAAAGGGAATTCGTTGCAATTTGAGCAAACCCCTCTGGAATCAATCCGAGTCAAAGTAAGTTGAACTGAGGCGAGGGAAGCTCAGTGGAGCTTTGATACCCAAGGCCTCACCGCTATCACAAAGGCGGCGTAGTCACACATTCAACTCACAGAGACCATCATGAACTTTGGAGTGTGCTTAAAGATCAACCAATATTTTTCGAACGAGTTTCCTATTAAGCTCGTTACCCTATTGGGCTCGTTCTATTCCAAATTTTAAGCTTGGGTTCGCGTTAGGTTTCGTTTTCCTAAGGCGGGCAAGAAGGGAGCGGTGATGAAATCCGAACCCTTATCTTGTATTGGCCAGGCCTTGCCCTTTACTAGGAATTTAAAAACAGTCCAAATTCGTCCTCAATCAATTAATCACCTTAAGGAGTACAGTAACTCGCTTACAGGAGATTCACGAGTGTTTCGATGGACTTACCTCCCGTACCAGACGGGGGATGAACCGTTGAAGTCGACTCGGGCCACGACTCCTATGTCATGTACGAAGCCGAGGGGCCGAGACGATATAGTAATCCTCGTCCTTCCCTGCACACAGTTTATATATAATTTTTTTTTATATATATATAACCCTTCCGTAGGGTTTAAAAAAAAAAAATAATGTCCCGATTGTCCAGTCCAAAGAAAAGAAAAAAAAATAATAAAAAAATAATACAAAAAAAATGGAAAGTCTCTTAAAAAAAATTCTCTCTTTTTTTTCTCTCTTTTTTTTTTTTTTTTTTTTGCTTTGTCTTTTTTCCTTCTCTTTTAGCTTTAAGCTTTGACTCCAAGGTCTTAGTATCCAACTTCAAACCTGTAATACAAAGACATACCAAAGAGACGTAAAAAGAACAAATGGAATAATAAAAACCTAAAAATTCTACCTAAACACAAATCCGCGTCGGCGGCGCCAAAATGATTATGAGATTTTCGGGATTGTAGTAGTGAGGTTCAAACTCTCGGATTTGTGAAGGATAATTTTTTTTAGACTTAATAAAAAAAATATAAATATATACAAAAAAATATTAACAATGGTGAGAGTTACTGGGGCTTAGGATTCGGCCAAATTCATTTCTTAAATGGTTCAGAAATTAATTCTAGGCAATTATAATTCAAAACAAAATGAATATTAACTCTATTCTTTGCCAAAGTTGATTTTATAAAATATTACTTGTATTTCTTAAGCATAGCATATCAAAAATCCCTAGGACTAAGCATAAACCATCAAATGAAATCACAAATAATTAATTAAAATCTTAATTCAATTAAAATTGGTGCAAAAAGTAAATATAGAATTAAATGAAATTACCACATAGATGAATTAAGGCTTCCTCCATCGCCCCAGTGTTGGGGTTTAGCTCCTCATATTAATCATAATCTCAAAATACATGTATAAAGCTCAAAAGTTGATTAAAGGAGTAAAACAATTGAGCAGAAAAATTGCAACAGAAATAACTGTTGCAAAGGCGCTGTTCAACTGTTACAAAAAGAACGATAGAAATGTTATGTTGTTGCAAGAACCAAACTACGACCCACACTACGACCCAAAACTCTTCGTCGTAAACACTGTTGGCGAACGACTGTCTATGCAAGTCCGTTCTTCGTGTTCTTGGCCTTCATCAATGGCAGCAGCAGCAGAAACTCAACTCGTGATTTCTGCTTCCTGCGCTCTCCTCTCTTCTCCCAACTCTCGACATCCCCTCTACTCGACCCAAAGAACCTTTATATACTCACATGCATCATCAAATCCCCCGCAATAACTCGTGAAAATCCTTCTTTACTCGGAATATTTTTTTCTTATTTCGGAGAATAATTTCCAAAAATAACTTCTTCATGATCCAAATCTCTTCCAACACGCTCCAAATCATGTTGTAATCAGCCAGAATGTTGCTGGAGCCATCAAATTCGATCGAAACACGTCCATAACTCTCCAAAACTCGTGTTTTTCTCCTCCATGTACGTGTGTCTCTGTTTTGAGTTTGTGGCTTCCCTAGCCAATTCTAGCCAAATTCGATCGGATCCGACACCCAAAATATCTTCCTTAGGCTTAATCACATCTTCCTTCCAAGTCTCAGCCATTTAATCTCCCTATAACACGTTAAAAAATTCGATCAAACTTCTGCCAGTTCTCATGCATGTTTTCCCGCCAAAATTCAGATTTTGAAACGAAGAAGATGGTGTCCCCCTATCCAAACTGGGGGTGCGAATAGCAATTGGGGTGGAAATAGTAATTTTTCCGGATTCCTCCGGCACATTTCTGGGACGCTTCCGGTACATTTCTGGGGTGCTTTAGTAATTTTCTCTGGGGTGTAAAACACTGCTTTTTGAGCCCATTTCGCCGCAAGGGCTTATTTCTCTAAAACTTCCTACAAAGACATAAAATAACACAATAAGTACAAAAACGGGCACTAACAGTATATACAAATGAGATATATTAGACACATAAATGCGTCTATCAAATACCCCCAAACTTATTATTTGCTAGTCCTCGAGCAAAATTTATTTTTGAAAAGATAAAAAGACTACACTTAGCACGTGCAGCAGGCCGTTAAACCGCTAGGTGGCCCTAGCGGCGGAGTGTTGTCTCCGAAGGGTTTACCAGAGGTGTACCCACAAAACCTTTACTCCTAATTGGTCACAAGTATCCAAAGAGTTATGAGGACATACATATTCTCAACCTATCTCCAAGTAAGTAGAATGCCAGAGAAATTAAAGGTGTCATCTCTAAAGTTGACTGAAGAAAAGGGGAGACACATCCACACGACTGCTAGATAAAGAGATATCCGCTACACAGCTAGATAAACATTGTAAGATGCATCCGCTGCTTTACAGCTGGATAAGATTAGGAGAGAGATAAAAATGAGAGGGACATCTGCTACACAGCTGGACTAATTACGTGTGATGAGTTAAACCAATGCTAGAAAGATCTTGTGCCAGATTGAAAGCAGACTAACAAAGCAACCAAAATGCATCTTTCTTCGACACTATCACAGTGCTCAGTAGAAACAACGCCTTCTTCGGTCTTCAACTGTTGATGATAAACTCTCGAACCTCATAGAACCTTGACAATTAACTCTTCTCTTAGATTTCTTGCTTGACTTATAAATTTCTTCTTCCCTATGGCCTTATTGAACAAAAAGAACGTAATGATGTTTCATTTTTTTTTTTCATTTTTCATTTTTTTTTTTCGATTTTTTTTTTTTAACAAGACAAACAATTTACATGGCCATGAGAGAAGGACTTTAGAACTTGGATCTTCACAACTTGTGATGTCTTGATATCATGAACTTCAACAACTTATATCATTTGCTCTTATAACTTCTTGTAACTAAGTCTTCAACTTTGATTTTTGAATTATTCTTTTCTATTGTTGCTTCTAAACCTTAAACGTCTTCAACTTTTTCATAAATTTTGATGTCACTCTGCTGTTGATGATGATAAGTTTCTACTGAGAGAGAGTCGTAATCCAGTAACTAAGATACATTGTGAGGTTGCTTGTCTTTCTGGCATTTCCTGACCTACTTGCCTTTCCATCATGGATGGTTAGGTCCATCACGGTTACCCTCTAAAAGGAACAAGTTCTCTCCTGAATTTCAAGATCTCAATGTCTTTTTCTCTAATGTCTCAATAAGTTGTTATCCTAGCATTCCAATTTCTATCTTTTCGGTGAGAAACAGTATGTAAACTTAGCTAACCGGATACCATGTGACGCTAGAAGTTTCAAAAGTGCAACTAAAAAGTTCTTCCCCACCCCAAACTTAAATCTAACATTGTCCTCGATGTTCTAAAGATAAAATTAAAAGCATGAACAATGAGAAACTGTTACCACTTGAAGAAAAAGAGTTAAGGAAAGATATTACCATGTTGCATGAGATTGGGTTACCTCCCAAGAAGTGCTAAGTTTAAAGTCTTCAGCCAGACTTAGGAAAGGATTAGTCAACTCGAACCATAAAGTAACAGTCGAAATAACTGTGGGTCTTCAAAACGAAATAGAGCTGACCAAAGGAAACTACAATAACCCAAGAAAGTGAACAAGGATAGCATGCCCTTATCTAGTTTCCTGATTAAGATATTTATATCTAATTGTGGTTCAGGTTCAGGTTCTATGAAAGGGTCTAAATAAAATATTTTCCTCGGATGCATTTCCTCATAGGTTGGATCCAAATTATTAGGTCCTAGAGTCTGGAAAAACTCAAATAAGAACTTAGAATCACAAAATAATAACCTAAATAACTGAGGATCCTCTAAGTCAATCAGGTTTGACTTACATAATTGACCACAGTGAGAGTAGTGGTCATTCTTAAGCAAATGTGTCGATTCTAATTTCCTAAGGCATTTAGGTCTAGTCTCACAACTTAATATTCGACACATTTGGAATATAAACGTTCCCACAGTTGGAAGAAAACTATTTGGTGGGAAAACAAAGTCAATCTGGGGATCATAGCCTGGGCAAACCACATCAACCAGAGGATGGGTTTCTAACGACTGAACTCCTTCATGGACATCATTAGGCTCGGGAAAACGAGTATGAAGGTAATCTTGTAAAATGGTCGAGGCACAGATATCAAGTCCTAAGTGTAGGGACTTTCTGAGAGTTAAAGGTAAGGCACTAGGGAAGTGATAATCACCCCCAAACTTAGAGTTTTCAGTGTCTCTAGATAGACCTCTAATTATTTCTTGAATTTCCGTATCTTCAGAGTCCTTAAAATATTCAAGAGATTCTTCTAAGTTATTATCAGGTAGTGCATCTTTACTCATCTCTACGGGTCTATCTTCTTCTTCCAAGACTATTGTTTCTAAGTCGTTAGACTCTAAAACAGTATTTTCGAAATGAACCCGTTCCTCTAAACCACTATCGGCTTCGTAATCAAAAGGAAAATCTACATCGTCTAAAACGGTGGTATCCCTAATCAAATCCTCGTCCTTTTGAATAGGTGAATAATCATAAAAATTATTTGGATTTGAACTAGAAATAATCACTATACAGCTCAATTGGATTACTAGACTCCTGATCACTATGCCTACATATTTCAGATTCTTCATTACTGCTATCCTCATCATCATAGTACGAAGATGATTGAACCTTATCTAAATAAGTAGTGTCTTTTATTCTAACCTCGTCCTCTAAATTAGGCAAATATTCACTATTTACATCAAGGGTAAAATTGGAAACACTATTTTGGAAATTTAGATCTTTTAGAGAAGTTCTATTCTGGGTCTCTAACAAAAGATTTTGGGCCGACTCACATGAATTCCTTATGGTATCGTGTATAGAAGGTTCACTCATGGGTGCATTTTGTTTATTCATTTCTAACACAAACCTATTTGTATTCTCAGTTAATTGTTTGAGAGACTCTTCTAGAGGAAGAACAGGTTCAGAAGGATCATAATAGGGACTAGTTTTCAATAGTTTGATTGTATCCTCTAGAGACGAAGAACTAGTACTATAATCTTCTTGCTCGTAAGACTGATGCATGTGTGGATAGTAATTGAGCTCACCAGGGTATGACCCATATCCTTCCAAAGGATGGCGTTCCCAACCACTATTCCCAACATGGTCATAAAAAGGATGATGTCCATATTCAAATTCAGGTCGATACTCATTGTATTGGCTTCTATCATACCAGTTCGACATTCTTAATTGCAAGGGAATTCTACACAACCACAAACAAGGCCGACTCGACTCCACCAAAACAAACCTAAAGATTTCTAGCAAACAAAAAGCATGATGGCTCCACTTAGATTGTTTCTAGACCAACTTCTATCTTTCGAAAGGGAATTAGTTGCAATTTGAGCAAACCCCTCTGGAATCAATCCGAGTCAAAGTAAGTTGAACTGAGGCGAGGGAAGCTCAGTGGAGCTTTGATACCCAAGGCCTCACCGCTATCACAAGGCGGCGTAGTCACACATTCAACTCACAGAGACCATCATGAACTTTGGAGTGTGCTTAAAGAGCAACCAATATTTTTCGAACGAGTTTCCTATTAAGCTCGTTACCCTATCGGTCTCGTTCTATTCCAAATTTTAAGCTTGGGTTCGCGTTAGGTTTCGTTTTTCTAAGGCGGGCAAGAAGGGAGCGGTGATGAAATCCGAACCCTTATCTTGTATTGGCCAGGCCTTTCCCTTTACTAGGAATTTAAAAACAGTCCAAATTTGTCCTCAATCAATGAATCACCTTAAGGAATACAGTAACTCGCTTATAGGAGATTCACGAGTGTTTCGATGGACTTACCTCCCGTACCAGACGGGGGATGAACCGTTGAAGTCGACTCGGGCCACGACTCCTATGTCATGTACGAAGCCGAGGGGCCGAGACGATATAGTAATCGTCGTCCTTCCCTGCACACAGTTTATATATAATCTTTTTTTTATATAATAACCCTTCCGTAGGGTTTAAAAAAAAAATATCACGATTGTCCAGTCCAAAGAAAAGAAAAAAAAATAATAAAAAAAATAATTACAAAAAAAAATGGAAAGTCTCTTAAAAAAAATTCTCTCTTTTTTTTCTCTCTTTTTTTTTCTTTTTTTTTTTTTTTTGCTTTGTCTTTTTTCCTTCTCTTTTAGCTTTAAGCTTTGACTCCAAGGTCTTAGTATCCAACTTCAAACCTGTAATACAAAGACATACCAAAGAGACGTAAAAAGAACAAATGGAATAATAAAAACCTAAAAATTCTACCTAAACACAAATCCGCGTCGGCGGCGCCAAAATGATTATGAGATTTTTCGGGATTGTAGTAGTGAGGTTCAAACTCTCGGATTTGTGAAGGATAATTTTTTTTAGACTTAATAAAAAAATATAAATATATACAATAAAATATTAACAATGGTGAGAGTTACTGGGGCTTAGGATTCGGCCAAATTCATTTCTTAAATGGTTCAGAAATTAATTCTAGGCAATTATAATTCAAAACAAAATGAATATTAACTCTATTCTTTTCCAAAGTAGATTTTATAAAATATTACTTGTATTTCTTAAGCATGGCATATCAAAAATCCCTAGGACTAAGCATAAACCATCAAATGAAATCACAAATAATCAATTAAAATCTTAATTCAATTAAAATTGGTGCAAAAAGTAAATATAGAATTAAATAAAATTACCACATAGATGAATTAAGGCTTCCTCCATCGCCCCAGTGTTGGGGTTTAGCTCCTCATATTAATCATAATCTCAAAATACATGTATAAAGCTCAAAAGTTGATTAAAGGGAGTAAAACAATTGAGCAGAAAAATTGCAACATAGATAACCGTTGCAAAGGCGTTGTTCAACTGTTACAAGAAGAACGATACAAAATGTTATGATGTTGCAAGACCCAAACTACGACCCACACTACGACCCACAGCTCTGCGTCGTAAACACTGTTGGAGGACGACTGTCTATGCAAGTCCGTTCTTCGTGTTCTTGGCCTTCATCAATGGCAGCAGCAGCAGAAACTCAACTCGTGATTTCTGCTTCTTGCGCTCTCCTCTCTTCTCCCAACTCTCGACAGACCCTCTACTCGACC
Organism: Papaver somniferum; assembly: GCF_003573695.1. Classification (NCBI taxonomy): domain Eukaryota; kingdom Viridiplantae; phylum Streptophyta; class Magnoliopsida; order Ranunculales; family Papaveraceae; genus Papaver; species Papaver somniferum. The sequence continues at coordinate 141,036,530 of NC_039366.1, read as the reverse complement.
CAAAGAACCTTTATATACTCACATGCATCATCAAATCCCCCGCAATAACTCGTGAAAATCCTTCTTTACTCGGAATATTTTTTTTCTTATTTCGGAGAATAATTTCCAAAAATAACTTCTTCACGCTCCAAATCTCTTCCAACACGCTCCAAATCATGTTGTAATCACCCAGAGTGTTTTTGGAGCCATCAAACTCGATCGAAACACGTCCATAACTCTCCCGAACTCGTGTTTTTATCCTCCCTGTACGTGTGTCTCTGTTTTGAGTTCGTGGCTTCCCTAGCCAATTCTAGCTAAATTCGATCGGACCCGACACCCAAAATATCTTCCTTAGGCTTAATCACATCTTCCTGCCAAGTCTCAGCCATTTAATCTCCCCATAACACGTTAAAAAATTCGATCAAACTTTTGCCAGTTCTCATGCATGTTTTCCCGCCAAAATTCAGTTTTTGAAATGAAGAAGATGGTGTCCCCCTATCCAAACTGGGGGTGCGAATAGCAATTGGGGTGGAAATAGTAATTTTGGGGTGGAAATAGTAATTTTTCCGGATTCCTCCGGCACATTTCTGGGACGCTTCCGGTGCATTTCTGGGGTGCTTTAGTAATTTTCTCTGGGGTGTAAAACACTGCTTTTTGAGCCCATTTCGCCGCAAGGGCTTATTTCTCTAAAACTTCCTACAAAGACATAAAATAACACAATAAGTACAAAAACGGGCACTAACAGTATATACAAATGAGATATATTAGACACATAAATGCGTCTATCACATTAATTATCCCGATATGAGCTTGTCGGTAAGTCATATCCTTTATATAGTCAGGGTAAACTTGTTGTTTGTTCTTGAAGACGTTATCGCTCTATACTAGCAGAGCAAGTTTTCTAGGAGTCGTCCATCTCGTGATACTATATAGAAATAATTACTGAAAGTGTTCAGTATTCATGAGATATGCCGTTGTCCAGTCGTGAGACTACATATATACATGTACTCTGAGAGAAAGTACTCTCCGTTGAGAATTCGATGAGAGAGCCGTGTCTCGATACTCACGTCTGATTGCTGAATCAGAGCTTCGTATAATTATGAGTTTACGATTTTAGCCTTTGTTGAAAATCCACCATCTACAAATCTCTAGGTAAAAACTTATCTCTTAATAAATCTCTCATTATTTTCCATGTAGGTATAGAAGGCTTTTCATAATTACGTCGATCTTCACAGAGTTTTTCCCACCAAGATGCAGCTCCACCTTTAAGCTTATATGCTACTAGTTTCACTTTTGAAGAGTCAGGTACTTCATGAAGTTGAAAAACAACTCTACTTCATAAAACCAATCCAATAAATCTTCAATATGTAACCCCACCATGAAAGTTGGGTATATCAGCTTTCAACTTTATATTTTGGTAAAGTTCCATAAGGATTCATACTAGATTTTAATCTTTTATCCTCTATCCACCTTTTTTCTTGTTCGTCTTCTACCTTGTCATCTTCATCACCGTCGAGATTCATAATTGCATGTTTTTTAAAATGACTGTTGATAAAACTTTCATACTGCCTTGTGTATTTAAACTTATGTGAAACATTCTCAGGAATAGAAGTATTCTGAACAAAAGAACCGTGCTTAATTTTTTTTGTTTCATCGTCTTTTTGTTCTTCTGTTTTCTTTTCTCCTTTCTTTTCGTCTTTCTTTTCTTCCATATCATCACTCAATCCTGGCATGCCTTCATCGTCTAAACCTACGTGTTTTAATAACTTGATTAGGAAGTTTTCATGTACCTCAAATTTCTTTTCTAACTTCTCTGTCAAAGTTTTTTCTAGTATTGTTACGATACTTGTTTCTAGATCAGCAAGGTCTGCTTTGGTAAGAGGTTGATCAGCCATTGATACTTCCTGAAGAAGAAAGCTAAAAGTTGAAGAAAAATTTAGGGTTTTGAGATTGCGGAAGCGGTCTAAGGATCTGTCTTTAGATAAGAATCTAAAAACGTTGGTTATTGTACCAACTAATGTAGCAAAGATAGGGTGAAAGAAAACTAGTTGTTGGGAATGCGAAGAGAGTTTAAGTTTCGTCATAAACTTAGATAAATCTGATTGAAAAAAATCAAGATAAATAAGAGTAATTGATAATCAAAAGACTGATAATAAGACGATCTCTAAACAAGAAGTCATAGCCTTTATATAGGCTTACATGAATCGATTAAAAGAAATTCTATGTAAACTAGGAAAGTAAAAACTTGCAAAGTAAGAAAACTAAAACAGACGTAAAGGGATCAACTAGAATAGTTGATACATACATTGGGATCAACAGTCATGGTTGATATGGACTCAAGGGATCAACAATCATTGTTGATAGAAAACAATGGATCAACTAGAATAGTTGATACAGAGAAAGATGTACTACATCACCAAATGGCATGGTTTTGAAACAGTAAATACCTCTGTCAGTTATGAATGCAGTATGCTCCTCATCTACTGGATTCTTAGGTATATGATTGTAACCTGAAAGCCCATTATTGAATAATAAGCATTCATAACATGTGAGAGCTTCCATCACCCTATCGATTTCAGGTAGGGGAATCTATCTTTTGGGCAAGCCTATTCAGGTCTGTGAGGTCGATACAAACCTTTAGTTTGCCATTCTTCTTTATTATGTTTGTTTTTAACATATGATATATATCAGCATCAACTGCTTTGCACAACTGATCAGCTAATTTTCGTTTTTTATGTTTCACAGGTTTGAAAAATGGACATATATTCAATGAGTAACATGCTATCATTGGATTGATACCTGGCATGTCTAACATTTTCCAAGCAAAAAAAAATAATGTTTTGCTTCAAAACATGCTGGAATAGGATTTGCATCTCTAATAATTCCACCAATCCCTCCACAGATAACCTTGTTTGAAGGGGTATGAATGTGGATAGGGTGTGCCGGTTTTGTGAAGAAGAAGATGAAACAATCGCCCATTTATTCTATGATTTTTGGCGAATAAAGAGAATTTGGGACTATTTTGTCGAAGGATGCAACCTTAATTAGAATTACGATCGTAATATTTCCGCGACTATAAAAACTTGGAGTCATGATTGGGGTGATGAAAGACTTGATCGTATATGGAACAACTTACCGGTTGCAATATGGTGGTGCATTTGGAAAGAAAGGAATTCTAGAACTTTCAATCACAAAAGGTGAAACTTGGAAAGTATAATTCGAGATATTAAGATCCAAGCTTACTTTTGGGCGGAGTCAAACACTAGCATGTTGGGTTTAACGGCTGACATGGTGATAGATTTATGGGATTCGTATTTCCATCGGCCACTTTGATTTGGATACGAGACGTTTGGTGTATGTTTTGTTTGTTAATTTCTTTTGGATCTTTGTTTCTTTGTTCTCTTCTTTGGGTGATCGTTTCCAAACTCAATCTCCCTTTTTTGGATCAGTTGTATTTATTGGGTTGAGGTACCCCTTAAATACCTCTTTTTCAATGAATTTTTTCCTTTCGACAGATCCAAAATAAAAATATTCCACCAATCCCAGCAAGTCCACCCATTAGAAGCACCGTCGTTTAGGGATTGTACTAAAAGAAACTGAAATCTAGGAATTACTGGTTAATCCAGTTTTAGAAGAACCGTTTAGTGTGTAATCCAACACTAAAATAAATTTACTCGCTGGTCCAAAAACATGTTTTTGGACCAGATTTTTTACTCGTTGGTCCGAACATGTGCGGAAGTTATAAAGTGTATTTTTAAAATGCCTAAAAAACCCTTCTAGTCAAATCTAATTCGGTTTTATCAATTCTTTCTTCACCAATTGGAGAGATCTGGCGATGATGATGGCGATGGCGATGGCGATTCATGGAAAAAAAACAGAGATTCCAACTCTCTCTATAAACTAAACCCGGAGGAGTAGATAATGGTGAATCGTCGTTTTTCTTATTTCAATATTTGCATTTTTTTCATTTCTAATTTTCCACCTCATAAGGGATCATTTGCTAGACGGTACAATTTTAATTAGCCTATTCTCTTTACTGTTGATATTGGCCTTGGAGATCTGCTCTTTCATTCTTTCGCTCTCTAGTTTTATTTGATTTGGATGATTTTGAATTGTGATTTTTTTTTTGATAAAATTGAATGAACCCTAGATTTTTTAGATCCATTGTAAAACGTCCAATATGTACTAGATATCAAAGTGGTAATGGAGGTAACGACGGTGGTGGTGGAGGAGGTTCTGGATTAGGTGGTATTGATGATAGAAGGAAGGTTCAACAACAACAACATAGAGGGGTTGTTGATGATGGAGGTAGTAGGTCTCTGTTCTCATCTCAACTACTCGGAGGATATTCGATAGGTAAACGAAAATGTTGTAAGAAAGTGCATATGCAGCACCCAATTGGTGTATGCGTCATTTTAACATTCGAGTTTCTAATTATGAAATCTATAAATATAATATGTTGTCAATGGAACAAAATCATTATATAGGTGAAGACATAAAGTATTATAGAGTTATGAATTTGGTGCTATGTTTGATTCCAATTCAGGATACTCTTGCTTAGTGTCATATGTTTGATGCCAATGAATACTTGGGTAACAAAATAGTATTGCATGTTCGTCTCAAGTTAGATGACGTTGGTCTGACCACGTAAGATAACGTACACTATGATAATTTGTTAGAACATCGAGATGGTAAGCGTAATTTTTTTACGATAAATATTTATACAAACTTATGGATGGTAAGCGTAATATGTACTGGGTTTCTACTCGGTGCATATTACTATGTACTGGTTTATAATATATATTCATGGATGGTAAACGTAATATGTACTGGGTTTCTACTCGGTACATATCAATATGTACTGGTTTTCACTCTTTATATATAAATATCTACTAGGTGTTTTATTAGTACATATGAATATCTGCTAGGTTTTCACTCAGTGCATATCAATATCTACTAGGTGTTCTATTAGTTCACATGAGTATCTACTAGGTTTGCACTCATTACATGTGTATATGTACTGTAATTTTCATTTTTAAACTTGGGATTCAACTCCAGAACAGTAAGTTTCGAGGTTATTAAACTGATAATTAACCACTTTGACATGGAAGTGATTTTATAGAAAATAGAGGGAGTAGAGAGATGGAGAGAGAGGGCTGAGGTTGCAAAAGAAGTAATGATTTTATTGTTCATTTATTGTGCATTATTTCTGTCTGCAGATGCTGCGTAGGCATACTTTAAAGAGGGGACGTCATCCTACAAGGCGATAAAATTTGAAAGGAAGAACGGGCAGTGCTGATGGAAGAATTCTGGCCATATACTTATACAGATTAGATATGAAGTTTATTTGGTGGCATACTTGCGGATCAGTTTTAGTTAATTTGGGGAGTTTATTGTATTCTTTTCATAAAATGTTAGCACTAAGCGACAGATTTTAGCGTCTACAATAGGAAAAAGTTGTTTTTTCTTTTATATGTAATATATGTAATTTTGATCTCAATAATAAAACATCAGAAACCAGAGTTCGGATACAGTCAGCTCTCAGAAAATTGAATATTCAAGTATAAACAGTGTTTTCGCAGATGAATGCAAGCAATAATTTCGCAGTTCCAGATATATACACAAAGGAACAGTTTGGGACCAAAAGACAAAGCGTGTTGTATGCTATTGATTCTAAAGCTAACATTCAAAAAAAATTCTTACTCGATCAGAGATACACAATACTGGCATAACCGATGACATTTTTTCACTCTCCATCACAAGGTGTCAATCACACGATATGTAGAGCTAAAAGCATTAAAATGACTAGTAGTCCGTCGATGCATGAGTAATATAGCTTGGGATTAATTAATATGGCATTTTCACTAATCATAACTTCATCTTGGTGTCTCCATGTAGACTGTTTAGGCCTCATTTAGCAATTGGAGTTCACAAAGTAAAGTATGGTATTCCTTCAACGATGACGTCCACTGCTAGTTCTTGATAATGTAGGCATACAAGTACCTTTGAAGGCATGACAGATGTACTTTATGAAGTTTCCAATATTCTGCAAGTGAATCAATGAAAGTAATTTCCTTGAGTAAGAATTTCTAAAGTTTAATACGCAAAAAAAATAAAAAATCAAGCAATATGGATATTAAACGATCTAGCGAGATGATGATATGTACTGCATCAACAAATCACCTTTTTCTTAAGTACATATTGATATTTACCGTAAGATTATATGCAAGCACAAACTAAGGTTAGAGATTTATACAATACACAATGATATGTACTAGATAAAAGAATCAGTTTTTCCCCAAGTACGTAACGATATATACTGAAGGATCAACATAACCTAGGTCTAGTGGTTTATACAGTATGTAATGATATGGAATGCATAAACGAATCATCTTTTCCTAAGTACATATTGATATGTACTCTAGGATAATACATATGCTAGGCATGTGATAAGGAGTGATGTGTGTTCAAGCATAAACTAGTTTCTACTTGGTACATATTGATATGTATTGTATAAATACGTACATCTATTTCCAAGTATTCTTTACCATAGCACGTTTTTGTAGCTTACCTTTGAGGTAACACATAGACCGACTGTCTTCTCCATCGTCAGGGGACTTATGAATTCTCCATTCCTTGTAACCTGGATGACAAAACACAAGAATTTCCTCTTCATTTTCCTTCTTTCTACTAAAAAGCATAAAAACCATGGAATCCCCATTCCCGTCTGTAACAATACTAGTCTTTGGAGGTGAAATCAATACACAATCATTAAAGATATATCCATTTAATGTATACCAATACAAAAAATAAATTACTAACCAAGGAACTACCTTTTCCATAAGTATATATCCACCTCTCTACCTTTTCCATATGTAAAAGAAATGTATATCAATACAGAAAAGAAATTACTAGTAATTTTCATAAATAGCTATCTAGTCAATACACAGTCATTAAAGATATATCCACCTCTTTGCCTTTTCCATATGAAATTACTAGCCAAGGAGCTGCCTTTTCTATAAGTATATGTTAATCTACTGTTGGATCATAATGTGAAGCACAACGCAGAAGTTTTTCACTCAGTACATGTCCATATCTACTGTTAGATAATAGTCTGATATACAATTCAAAATTTTCACTCAGGTTTAAAAAGTATACAGACTAAACAGATTAATCCAAACTCATCATACAAATAAAATCCCAGAACCATGGAATTTCTACTGATACAATTGGAGATATGATCGATGTAAGTCGATGATTCTTCCAGCAACCTATGGAAGAGAGATCAAAGTTTATGACGACTGATGTTCGAGCATCGGTTCGTTTCGGAACTAGTTTCAATCAAAATCAAGATAGTGTGTTTTGGATATCAATATGTATTGGGGGTTTACCTAGTACATAAAAAGCATAAAAAAGTTTACCCAGTACATATTTATTGCACTGGTCATATATATCCAGTAATACATGTTGATATGTACTAATTCAAGAACAAAGTACATCAACAGTACATATATCAACTATAAACTAGAGTTTTTAACAGTACATCCTAAATTTTGATGTAGGATCATACACAAAATATATGCATGACATATGAATATGTATCGTAAGATCATACGTAAACATGCAGTAGAAGGGTTTGAGCAGTACATATCAAGAATTTTAACACTACATACTGATATGTACATAACAAGCATAAAAAGGTTTACCCAATACATATTTATTGCACTGGTCATATATATCCAGTAATACATGTTGATATGTACCAATTCAAGAACAAAGTACATCAATAGCACATATATCAACTATAAACTAGAGTTTTTAGCAGTACATAATAAAATGTAATGTAGGATCATACACAAAATATATGCATTACATATGGATATGTATTGTAAGATCATACGTAAACATGCAGTAGAAGGGTTTGAGCAGTACATATCAAGAATTTTAATAATACATACTGATATGTACTCTAGGATCATATAGAAAATTGGTATAAAAAATCAACAAAAATAAAACTGAAAACATTACACATATTGGATTTAATTTTTGTAATTAGAAACAATACCTTTTTTTTGGCAGAAATCCCAGGTTTCTTTGATGTTGGTTGAGTTGCAACAAATTTCTTTTTCTTCTTCTTTCATGCTGTTTCAGATTCGGGAGTACCTTTTTCTTCAAAATCACAATCTTTTACTGATTTTTGGGAGAAGAATCTCGTAGTATGCTAATTCTTCTTAGTAAACTAGGGTTTTGTGGATATGATTCTTCAAAAAAATAAGGTTTTTGAGTATTTTATATAATTTCTTAATTGTAAATCTAGGTTTTGATCATTATCCCGTAATTTGATTACAGATTTAGGTTTTTGTGGATTTTTTACAGATAAGAAACATGAAGACAGAGGAAGAACGAATACAGAAGAAGGATGAAGAGATTCTGGGGAAAATCGTTTTTGTTCACACGAAAATCTTTGAGACGTGAATCAATTGGTGTCACACGTGAGTATCGATGGGCAGGGAAGTAATTTTCAGTTTTCAAAAAGGTTTTTGGACCTCCGGTTAAAAGATTTTTCCCTCTGGACTACAGGTTAACCCGGGTTGGATTTTGTGGACCATCTAGCAAATTTCTCACTAGGAATTACTAGGTAGTCCAGGAAACCCAGTACTGGTTACTCTCTAATCCACCCCTAGAATAAAATTATCTGCTGGTCCAAAAACATGTTTTTGGACCAGAATATTTATTCCCTAGTCCAAAACGTGCGGGTCACACAAGACAAGTTTTTCAAAAGTACCAAAAATACCCTTTCTGCAACTCCACGAACAAATCAAATTCAGTTTCTTTCTCTTTTTTTTTTCATCTCAGATTGTTTTCTCTGCTCCTGCGTTTTGGTTCATCACAGTATTTTATCTCGTAAATCACAGCTATTATCTCGTAAATCATCTGTGCTTCGAAATCAGATTCGAACAAGGTATTTATCTCGTAAATCATCTTCCTCTGCTGTTGTTCTTGGAATGTTGATGAATAATTAGGTTTATTCTGATCCGATTTCTATCAGAATAGTTGTCTATGATGTACATTGTTATCTTTCTTTTATGATTTCAGTTTTGTGATGATTTATATTGTTCAATTCAGTTTCCGTTCGATTTACATTGTGATTTTTGTGTTTTCAATTAGGTATCTTAAAATCGAATTAGGTTAATCTCAGATTCGAACAATGTATGTTACTATAATCACCTTTTCTCTGCTGCTGTTCTGTTTTAGTTTCTTTGTAATCTGATATAGGTTTGTTTTACTGTATTTTTTGATATAGGTTTGTTTTGTTAGATAGATCGTGTAGTAATTTTGTATTCTCTTTTTGATATAGCTGCAGTTCTTCTATTTATAGAAGATGAAACTCAAAACATATTGATATGTTGTAAAATATATTCTACATGTTACATACAAATACATATCAATATGTATAACGTATAGGAATTCAGAGACTTAGTTATTCTACATGTTACATACCAATACGTACTACATATAGCCTGCGCTCTTAGTATGTATCGTGCAATACAGTAGATGCCAATACATATCAATATGTATAACTTATATCCATTCAGAGACTTAGTTAATTTTTGGATCATTTACAGGGTTAACATGTCTGACGTTGGTCCCAAACCAGACTTCTCCATCTATTCTCATGTATACCATAAGCAATATCATTTTGCATATGAGGTTACATCGTTTTCAACTTTAGAGGATTTGAAATTTTGCATCTGTAATATGTGGAGCTGGTTGACTCCATCGACTATTCTGGTTAACTATTTCCAGAATCAAGCGATAGTTCCTATTCTTGCCGATGTAACACTCCAGGGCATCTCTGCATTACATTCTTCAAAGCAATCAGCTTTCTTTGATTTGCACGTGGATGTAATTTCAAATGGCGCGTCTAGGCGTATGGAAGTTGACAGTAATGCAGACTTAGTTGTCAGTGCAAAGAATAGTTATTTGAAAGAAGGTAAAGAAGCCCCAAGAGTGTTTTTTTCAGATGGTTGGGATAAGATTTTTGATGATACAGATCAATTATTCTATGGTGGTGTTGATGCCGTACGTATAGCATGCCAAAAATACTGCATGAGAACTGGATATGAGGTAATTAAGAAGAAGAATGACCTTGAGAGATTCACCGCCGTATAGTGTGAAAGGTTGTTCATGGAAGCTTCACGCAACTGCCATTGGTAGTTCTATTGATGTTTTTAAGATAAAGGAATATGTGGGAAGGCACACCTGTGGCGGTGGTTATATGTTGAAGAATCCAAGAGTTACAAAAAAACTCATGAACAGTCTAATTCATGAGATGGTCAGGCACAACCCTCGCATAACACCAGCAGAGATCATAGATTATCTTAAAGTTAGTGGTGGCATTGAAATCCAGTATCACCACGCATATCATGCAATTGAGTTGTCGCATAAACAGATTTTTGGTAATTGTTAAGTCGTACACTGATCTTGCTTGGTGGGTGAATGCTGTTAGGGAAACAAACCCTGGGTCATTTATTGATTTCGATTTCAATGATGCTACAAAAAGATTCAATAGACTTTTTGTTTGCTTTGGAGCTTGTATAGAGGGATATAAACTATGTCGTCCCATGATTTTCTGTGACTGTACATTTCTCACTGGAACTTTTAAAGGAGGTCTTGGCAGCAACATGTCTTAATGGTAATCAAGGTAACTGGTTCTTTTTTTTTTTGATATGTAGTGTCTGGTAGTTAGATCACTCATATTGATCTTACTTCACTATCTGACAATGAGTATTGACCATACTACATACTACATATTGACCTTACTGAGTATGAGATAAACCATACTGCATGTGAAAATGTAGTGTCAATCAGTTGCTTAACATGTTATTATGTAGTGTCAGGTTTTCACATATCAACAAAGAGGTAAACCAACTGCATGTCAATATGTAGTGTCAATATTAGTTGCTTAACATAACTAGTAATTCCTTTTTGCAGGATTTTATCCGCTTGCGTTTGCTTTAGTACCTGGTGAAGACAATATCTGGGAATGGTTTTTCAAGAAACTGAAGGAGGCTTTGAATGATGATCGCCCAATCACTTTTATGACTGACCGAGGTGAAGGGTTGGTTAAATATATTCCCAAAGAGTTCCCTGATTCTCATCAAAGATATTGTTACTTCCATTTGGACAAAAACTTACCTATCGCAAAGTCTGACGAAAAGTATAAGGAAGTGACTGATGCTTTCCGAAAGGCGACATATGCTCTTTCTCCTGCAACATACGAGGAAGGTCTTCAAGAAATGGTTAATTTGGGAAGGCCTTGGGTTGCTGACTACTGCCGCAACATTCCAAAAGAAAAGTGGTCCAATGCTTTCTTCAAGGGTTGTAGTTATGGTTACACTTCATCTAGCGTTGCTGAATCGTTCAATAGCTGGATTAACAAAGAGAAGAAATTACCTGCGTGTGCGTTCGTTGACTCGATCAGGTTTGTATCAGTTTCCTTAGTCACAGTACAAGCTTATATTAGTTTTCTTTTTGTAACAGTATTAGCATATATGTTCTGTTAATCTACGTATATTTTTAGTATAACAGACTTTGCTATCCCCTTGTCGTGTAGGATACGTATGATGGAAATGATGTCAGAACGTCGTGAAGAGAGTCTCTTGATGGACCCAGAACTGCTAACCCCTACGTATCAAGCCTTGCTTGAACTACACATCCAAATTGGCCGTCCCTGGAAAGTTAGCCAGTCAGATGCTAATCGTTATGAAGTGCATTCTCCAAGGTTAGCGTTTACCCCTAATCTCTATCATCTGAATGTTATTTACTTTCTCTTTCTTTTTTTTAAGTACCATGTTTCTGTGAGAACATATAAATATGTACTGTGTATATTAGGTGTACTGAAAAATAACACATGAATATGTACTGTGCAGATCTCATATGGTAGATCTAGAGAGAAAAACTTGTACTTGCCAACGATGGCGCGTTTATGGTTTTCCATGCTCGCACGCTACTGCAGCTATTACTAGATCTGGAGGAAGGATTCTTTATTACGTTGAAGATTATTTCAAAGTTACCACTTTTCGTAAGCTATATTCAATAGCTATTAGACCCGTTCCTAACCACGACAGGTATGTGTCTTTAATCAGTACATTTTGTCAGCTATTACTAGATCTGGAGGAAACTGTCAACATAAACCTACTTACATATGGATGTTACATACTGATATGTAATGTTAGATACCACTACATTTTTTTATATTTGTTTTTCAGGAACAATATACCGTGTACATATTCATATGTAGTTGTGGTTCATTCCATTTATATGATACTGTTTTTTTCTCACAGGCCCGATGAGTATCACGTAGATGATATCGTTCTCCCAGCAGAAGTAATTAGGTCTCCACCAGGCAGGAAAAAGGGGAAACGTTTTAAGTCTGCATTTGAGACTAGTAGAAAATCTGTCAAGTGTTCAAACTGTAATTTGAAGACTCATCACAACAAGGCAACATGCAATCTTATCCGACAGTATGAACTTTCTGAAGAATGATTTTGTGTCAGGTATGTATTTCAGTCAGATACATATTAATGTCTTAATTAAGTAAGTTTGATACAATACAATGTACTTTTAAGCAAGTAGTGTTCTGATTTCTCTTTTTCTTTTATCACAGGCTTGAACGTGCAGCAGAATGTTATATCGATGATGTTGCCAGATTCCTTTTCCACAATTCTTTCCTCTAGCCCTTGTTCTATTCTACCGTTTTTCTTTTTGATTTTGTCAGTACCAACTGAATTTGGTTAATAAGTATTTCATTTACAGTACATACATTACAAGTGTACTGAAAATACTGTTTTTGTTGTTTCTTAGAACATCTTTTGGTTTTTGAAACATTATAAGTCTATCAAAATGTAGTTATTGTAGTTATTTTCGAATAATGAAATATGTTTTTAAGTCTATCAAAATGTCATTATCTATCAGCAGTAGTGAAGTATTTACATACTGAAATTACATGTCAGTATTGTAGTGTTAGTATCTACCACTACATACTGATATGTAGTGGTTGTAGTGTAACCATACTAGATGTTTGTAACAAGAAAACAATTAAATATGTACTGGTTTGTGGTTTAACCATCTTCCACTAAGATTATTTAGAACATCTTTTGGTTTTCCAGCTGATTCACCATCTTCACGGGGGTCGAGGGGGCAGCGCCCCCTCGTATCAACAACACAAAATCATGTTTAAGTAACACAATTGAAATATCACTACATTAAAGTTAAACCCAAATTCAAATTAAAAATCACTACATATTAGATATATGTTTTTGAACATTCTTGAACTCATGAAATGAAATGAAACCAAGAATAAAAAGAAAAGAAAATAGTTAAATAGTGATATGTACTGTCAGATTACTTTTAGCAAGTAAGACTATTTTTATGTCATCTGCCAACTGATTTCCGGTGGAGATGCTTTCAGCAATTTGCATGCTAACGGGACCCTTTTGTTACGAATCTTCGCTTGCACTTCTTCATCATCTCCCAAAGGCACTCCCACATATTTTCTTTTTGACATCATCTTCATAAAATGCATCACAAACAGTAGACAGTCTGGCGATCCCCCTTGTTGAGGTGCTTCACATTCATTCACTATTACATTCTTCATTGTTACTTTGTCCTTCTCCATCAAGTACACGTTGATAGGTACGTACATGTAATCTGCCATTTTGCAGGCGTGTGGATAACAAATACCTCCCCATTCAGCCTTAGAAGAATTGTAGTGGTTGAACACCATTTTTTCGCAGTCATACTCAAGTAGCGTCCAATGAAGATTGTGGTGGCACATTGGTACAAGAATCTTCTTGATACTTTCATCCATCGCCAATATTGGTTTGTAAACAGAATCATGTGCTGCTCCTTTGAGGTTATCCGGGAACTCGACATTGTACTGAAAACATGGATGTACTTGAAATAGTTTATATCTAATTTTGTTTTATGCAATATTGATATGTAGTATACCTACCCCTACATACTTTTTTAATTTTTGAATATGTGTGTAGTAAATATGCAGTGTAAGATAACAACTTACCCAAGCGGATGGATCCAGATGCAACACAGGCAAGTATTTCCTGTATACTTCGTGCATCGGTTGCTCATTCTGAAATTTGGTGTTAAGCTTGTATTGTGCGTAGTTGAGAAGATCTTGTTCTAATAAATCGTTCTGCACCAAGTCATCAACTGTAGTTCCACTTACACAAAGACCACCTTCTCCCACTCTCCAAGCAATTGAGCTAGAAAATAAACGACGTAAAGGTTAGTATTCTTTGTGTAACAGTACATACTGATATGTCTTTCTCAGTATTTTTTATACAAATATGTATGTATATCAAAAGTACATACACAAACTAATAGTACATCATATAATAAAAGTGTCAATTGAGAACTCACCTAAGATTTTTTGCATTATTGATGTATGTGGAAAGAGTACTCTTTTGTTCATCGTTCATGTCATTATAGAATGGTGATTTAGTCAGTTTCCGGAAATACTTGCGCAATTTAAGCTTTCTCTTTTTGTTTAGTGGTAGTGCTTCTGCAGCTGCAGCTTTCGGTCCTTTATATGATGGTGAGAACTTACTTCCACTCTCATATATATCATCTACCTTCTTTGCAGGATGGGAACGAGTAACAGGTCTGGTGGGTGTTGTTACCTGCTGCTTTTCGGGCTTTGTAGCACGCTTTTTGTTCACTTTTACCATTTTTTGTTTCTGGCTTCTTGTGCTAAACTGTTCCTGCATTTTTAATCAACATAAAAAAATATGTAAATATCTATATTGCATAAAACATAGTTACATCACCTAATCATTTTTGAAAGCATGTAGTGGTATATGATTGTATGGTATAGTGATTTCTAGTGCTACCATACTGATATACATATCAGTATGTAGTGATTTGTAGTGTAATATTAACTACACAAAATGAGATTTTTAGTACATATCATTCACCTGTGATGGAACCTCCAAAACATCTTGCGAGGGGACATCCAGAACATCTTGTGATGAAACATCCAGAACATCTTGTGATGAAACATCCAAAGGATCTTGTGATGCAACCTCCAAATGACTTTTTGAACTGGTTGTAGGTATGTATTCTTGTTGCTTACCTGTAACTTCACCTGCATCTTTCGGTTCAATGGGTTCTTGTTGCTCAGTTGTTTCTTGTGAAATTTGTAAAGGCCGCAAATCTCTTCCAAACAGATTATCAAATTGTTCTCGTAAGTTAATACCAAAAAGACCTTCGTTGTTATCTGGAAGGAGGTCTGCAAACTCTTCGACATAAACACCAATGCCAGAGTTTGCCATTTCTATAAAGTCTGGCATAGACAGCTTTTCAATGTGTTCCAAACTTGACATCATAGTAAACAAAGGTACATCCAGCAAATGAAACTCTTCCGCCGCCAATCCGGCGTTATACTCTGGAAATTTCTGCGAATTAACTACAATTGAAGACTTCGTTTCTAGCATAGTTGTAAGCAACTCCTTTGCTGCTTCCTGGCTAACTTCAAGTTGATCAACCTGCAAAAATCAATTGAAACTGTCAACAAAAACCTACTTAGATTGAGTTTTTGCTATGTATACCACCACAAGAATGTACTGTTACATATAAATATGTTCCACTACAAGAATGTACTGTTACATATCAATATGTAATGGTAGATACCACTACATATTGATAAGTAACAGATAGATATTGATATGTAACAGATAGATAGTGGTATACAAGAATGTACTGTTACATATCAATATGTAATGGTAGATACCACTACATATTGATATGTCACAGATAGATATTAATATGCTACTTACCTGTGTGTTTTCTTTTCCCTTTTTCTCTTGTATCTCTTTGACTTTTTCCTCCAAATTAGATTTAGCCCAATTTTTAACCTCAGAACGCGGAACTTCAACATCATGGAACTTCAATACTGAAGTTGTTGACAATTCAACCTCAGAGGTGGCATTAACATGAGTTTGATCTTTCGGTGTTGACAAACCAACTTCAGGAATGTTGACATTAGCATCTGTTTGATCTTCCGGAGAACCTTGCATTTCGTTCTCAACTATTTGGTCCACATTCAACTCTTCATTGGGGTTTCTTGGAGTAGGTGTACATCCCAAGCTAACATAATCTTCCTGGCTGGCTTCTCTCTGCAAAGGGAAAGCTTTCCGGTAAATATCATGCAACATGAACTCAAGCTTTGAAGCGTCAACCGGTTCGCCCTCTTGCTGCATTGTGTTGAATTCACTCCATTTGGAAGATATTGTATTCCTCAAATCATCGTATTTAATCTTCCAATCTTCTCCCCCCAATACTGAGTCCTCTTCTTCTTTCTCTTCTTCCTTCTCTTCTTCCTCTTCTTCTTTCTCTTCTTCCGATTCGGAATTCTCATCTAAACAAAAAGCATCATCATTTGCTTCCTGTTGAATCCTTCTTGAAATACGATTAAGGATTTGTCTTTCTTCGTGTGTTATCTCATCTTTGAAATCAACATGGAACTGGTACAAATCAAATAAATGTAAAGAAGCAACTACATATTAGATATTACCAAAAAAAAATGTCGTAGTTCTTTCTCTATTAGATACACAGGGAGAACTACATATTGATATGCTAATAACTACATATCAATATGTATCACCACAAATTGGTATGCTAATAACTAATAATCTATGTATCTCTCAGAGATTACATTCTTATGTGAGTAAAAAAAATCATGGGTTTTCTTATAAGCATGATTTAGGTAGAGCGAACTTGATGTAGTTTTGGTTTTCTTTTTTCTAGGAGCCATTTCTTTGTAGTATGATGAAGATGAATAGTAAATGTAAAATGAAAACAGATAATATGATCAAAACAGAGCAAATTTAATTGTTTGTATTTAGAAGATTACCTGGATGGCTAGATTAAGATCAGTCGTATGAGGAAACACATATGGAGAAGAGAAGAAAAGGAACTAGGGTTTGTGAGAAGAAAGTAGAAGCCCTAATTGATCATGATTCATGAAATTGAAGTTTCTACACTATACCTAAGCAGCATTGATATGCTAATAACTACTATATATTGATATGCTAATTATTACATATCAATATGTCGAACTACGTGTACTTATCAATATATATTTTTATTATGACAAAATATGTAAGACAAGTTTACCTGATACTCAGAAAGATCAATATCCTTTAGGAACTCAGCATATATCTTTGTATGATTCCACCTAGACACTCTTGGCACATACATTCCTGCAGGTTCTGTCACTATATCCTCGGGCGCCACCAAATGGGTATGCTCCGCAAACCATGGCTGCAAAATATTGATATGCAGTATTAGATATACTATCAAAATGTAGAAAACACATAAAACAAAAACATTTTGAAGTAGAATAAACAAATAAATAGATTCTTACCAACAAATAAATAGCACAACCATTTGTGCGTTCTACGGATTCCACGTTTTCATTCAGCTCTTTCTCTAAATGAGAATGGATGAGGTCAGGCCATGAAATATTCTTAGCTTCAGAATCTTCATTTGATTGATCACCCACGCTTTGCAGAGACTCTTCATCAGACTTCTTCTTTTTCAGATTAATTAGTGTTCGTTTAAGGATATTCAAGATTGCCTTCACAATCATTGGCCTAGTCACTTTATCACCAGCTTTCATATCAGTAGGAAAAGTCCTTTTGAAAAATTCTGTTTCACGCCATCCACTTTTTTTATTTACTTGTGTAAGCCTATAATCAAGATATTCCCTATTTGGAATTCTCGGCATCCCATAAATAAGTGTCATTTCTTCTGGTGTGGATACTAGCTCATTCGGTTGGCCATGCCTTTTAAAGACAAATCTAAGATTGTTTGGATCTTGACCCCTAACGTAACAGCGTAACATTTTCGTCATTGCATCTTCAATCTTCAACCAATGTTCCAACTCAAATCTTGTGTACCAGAACATTAGGAACAGGTTACCGAATGATGCTTCAGAAATCATCTTCAGCTGCAACTCACTCAACTCAAGGTTTTCAGTGGACTTCGCAATAGCCTTCTTAGTGGTCCTAATAGTCTTCGCAAGCCCCCACAAGCCCCTGAAACCGCCACGGTATAAACTTCGTGGTTTTCCAGCTCCTTTCTTACGCTTATTAGCACCTACACAATAACAAGAACCAAAAACTAATACAGTACATATCAATGTGGTATATCAAATATGTAGTTACATCATCAATATGTAGTTGTAATATCTACCAAGTCTTCAGAAAACACTTAATACCAAAAACAAGCACAACAATGCATCATTACATACTCATAAACATATGTTATTAAGAATTATCTTCAGTTTTAATATTACAAACCTTCTTTCGGGAGCGCTTTTGCTTCCCCCTTTTTTCTTTTCCCTTTCCTTTTGGAGAAGGAGTAGCAGTTCTCAGGACAAGTGCTTTGTCCCCCTTTGCTGTTGGTGAAGGAGTAGCAGCCGTTGTCGCTGTTTTTCCTTTTGCTTTAGTAGTTGCCGCTGCTGTTTTTCTTTTGCTTTTTGCTTCAGGAGCAGCAGCTGCTTTCTTTCCTTTGGTTTTTGCTGTTTTTGTAAACCAAAAGTTTTGTACACATTACATATTACAGGCAGATAATAATATGTAGCACACATATCAATTTGAGATGCTATCATTACATATCAATAACTACAAATTGAAGACAACATATTGATATGTAGTACAGATATAAAACATATGAATCACACACTGCATGTCAATATGTTGTGTCAAATTACATACACAACAGATGAAAAACATGTAAAACATATGACTCACAGAGATGTTGTGTTTCTATTGAACAAAAAACATATGAATCACACATTGCATGTCAATATGTTGTCTCAAGTTACATATACAACATATGAAAACATGTATACCAGACACTACATACAAATATTTAGTGATTCCATTGAAAACATGTAAAACAAACACTACATACAGAGATGTAGTGATTCTATTGAGCATATGTAGTATATTAGTTGAACATTACTACATATCTACAGTTTTTCATTAGCATTAAATATTGATATGTATTGCATGTCAATATGAAATTCAACAACAGGTTTCTAAGTATTGCATGTCAATATGAAGTACAAAATTAGGCTTTACTTTCTTCTGATTTTTGCTTACCTTCTACCTGAGGAACATTTGTTCGTGACGGAGTACCAACTTTACTCATACTCCTTGTTTTCGGAGATTTAGCCGCAGGGGAGGATTGTGTTGGTGAATCATCAACATTTTTTCTTCTTCTTTTTACCTGGGTTTCTTCTACAATTTCTTCTGTAATTGTCCGCTTGATAGTTCTAACCATTTTTTCTCTTTAATTGAATGAATAAAAATTAGGTTAGGAACTGATGATTATGTAATTGATTAGGTCAGGAACTGATGATTTATGTAATTGATTAGGTCAGGAACTGATGAAAGAAAGAAGTTGAAAGAAAAGGGAAATTGTTCAGATTATTTAGTTTGGGTTTTGAATGAGGAGAAGAAAGAAGAAGATCTGACAGGCGTCTTTGCAAATTCTCGACAGCGGATACAGAGTGTCAAACTTAAAAATTATCAGAAATTAAATTCCAATAAATAAAGGAAAACAAAGAGCTTCTGAATTATGAGGAGTTGATGAAGGAGTTGGTAGCGGGATTCATCAAGGCAGAAGAAGAAGAAGTGGGAGGAGACAGTTTTAACCCACGCATGAATGTTGAGGGTAGGCTAGTAATTTTCTAGGATTTTAAATCTTTTTGGACTAGCGAATAATTGTTCTATCCCGCTGGACTGGACACTACTCTCGGGTCGGATCTTTGGACCAAACAGGAAATTTCTCAATTTCTCAACTGGAATTTGATCTCGCCTCGGGTCCAGAGGAACAATATATTTTCTTTCTAAAGCCCAGTTACCCGCTTGTGAAAAAGTTTTCTCTTACATAGAAAACCAAGAAAAATTCAACCTCGTTGAAGAATCTCATACTTTCTCGTTCTCGCTAACTAAAGTTACTTAACTGATTAGTAAAGAGAGAAATGATCGTGATTTACTGGACATAATCATATCAAAAGAAAAGTAAAAGCCCAAATTTATCAACCGTGACTTGTGCCGAAATTGAAACACATTTCCAATCTAGACCAGTGTTATTACTGCTATTTCTAACTTCATCAACTACCAACAGACTTTCTTATTACCTTCATTTACTCAATCTGGGTTCCATGGCTGAATTTAAACTACTCCACTCTTACTACTGCTTCCTCTTCTTCATTACTTTAATCTCCCTAGTAACCATTTCTTGTCCACAAGCTACATATAGTGATGACCAACAATGGATAGAGGAGGAAAAGCTTGAGGGTGATATCAATATTGTTCAAACTAGAGGATTTTCACGAAACAGGAGCTGCGATTTATCATCTGGAGAATGGGTTTACGATCGATCCTACCCTCTCTATGATTCGGGTACATGTCCCTATATAAGTACAGCATTTAGTTGTCAACCGAATGGACGACCCGATTTTGATTACGAGAAATGGAGGTGGAAACCATTTGGCTGTTCAATTCCAAGGTAAAATTTTATGTACATGTAATGTCAAACTTAAATGTGCTTATAATTTAATGGTGTTTTTGTTGAAACCACTATAGGTTTCATGCACTTGATTTTCTTGGGAGAATGAGAAGGAAAAGGATAATGCTGGTCGGGGATTCTATCACAAGGAACCAGTGGGAATCTTTAGTATGTTTGATCCAAGCAGTGATTCCGCAGGATAGAAAGACCGTCACGTATGACGGTCCAACCATGGCATTCCATGCAAAGGTGATTAACATGTTTTTAATGAGTTAATGAATTAGATAGAAGATTTCAATTAAAGTACTTAACAGAAATAGATGTGGTGTTAGGATTTCGACACAACAATTGAGTTCTGTTGGGCTCCATTCCTAGTGGCACTGAAAGAAGGAGGAAACAAAGAAAGAATTCTACATTTGGATTCCATTGAAGAAAATGCGAAATACTGGAGAGGCATCGATGTTTTAGTATTCGATTCAGCTCACTGGTGGATGCACCTCGGCAGATGGAGTTCGTAAGTATCAGTTCGTCTTCTTAATTCAATACTACTAGCTTGTACAAACCCATTATGGTGTGCTTTACTACAGGTGGGAATTTTACATGGAAGGAAGGAGCATAATGACAAACTTAAATCCAATGGTTGCTTATGAAATAGGGCTTACTACATGGGCAAAATGGGTCGATTTAAATCTCAATCCACGGGAAACGCGTATCATTTTTCGAAGTATCTCGCCTCGACATAACAGGTGACTAACACTATCAATTCACTAGCTGTATAGATACTGTTTTTTTTTTTTGTATCAGTGCATGAGCTAATGCATAGTTTTTTAATATCTACAGAGAATTTGGCTGGAAATGCAACAACCAAAGAGAACCTCTCAAGTTCTTTAATCATCAACAATCTCCTCAAATACCTGAGCAACTTCTAGTTCTGAAAAAAATACTGAAGAAGATGAATTTTCCAGTTTACTTGCAAGATATAACAAGAATGTCAGCTCTCCGGCTAGACGGTCATCCTTCAATTTATGCGCGCGAGGTAGAGCATCATCGACGTAATAAGAGGATAAAACAACCCATAAGTTACTACTATTCAGATTGCAGTCACTGGTGCCTTCCCGGTGTTCCTGATGCTTGGAATGAAATGTTGAATGCGATACTTTAAAAGTCTGATAAGAACAATAGAAAAGAAAGAAAAACTACTAGATACGTGTTTCTCTTGAGTGCCGTTTAAGTTTTATTATCACTGTCATAATTTCTTCACTCTTTCAAGCAGTGGGAAAAATGATTTCATGTGTAACTTTTAACATGTTCTCTTTCACATTGGGTCTTGAGTCACAGCTAGTTACCAAGCACTGGCTAATCTTTCCATTAAGTGGCACAGTCTACGTTCCCAAATAAACTTTCACATAATCAACACGGCTAATATGGATAACAAACTCGCTGAAAAAATTAGGATGAACTAGAACAGGAAAAAAAATTGACAACTTCGTATTCTACATCTGTTGGTATAGTGCTAGTGCTGCAGAATGTGAACTCTTAGCCGGAAGAAGAAAACTCCGGATACGCTCCTCCTCCCCTACCCTTGAGCTGGTAGGACAATGAGCATTTCCGGTTGGCATTTGCTAGTGAGTTTTTAAAAGACGCAAAATAGTTGCTTGAGTAGTGAAAACTCAAACTATGGTTTTGGCATGAACCTTCTCCTTAAACTTTCAATCTCTCTAACAGTCAATCCAAAAGACTTCTCCAAGAGTTCTTCATTAATCCCAGATCCAAATATAGCAGTGGAAATTCTCATTAGTCCTGGATTTTGACTATTAAAACTCCCAAATATCGTTGCAGGTGAATCCCCGACATTCATTTGGAAGTGAACTAGGCCTTTAGGAAAGACCATAACTTCTCCTTTGTTGATCACTTTTGCAAAAATCCGGTTTGAAGTGTCTACAAATCCCGAATAAATAGTTCCTTCTAAAACTAGTGCAACCTCAGTTGCTCGCGGGTGGAAATGTGGAGCGTTAATACCTCCCACATCAAGGTCTGCTCGAACAAATGACATTCCCAGCGTGTTTAGTCCCGGAAAATTTGTCGGGTTCACCGGTGTTGCTGAAATTCCTGTTGCAGAGAAGTTACCAGCATGCTTTACATCTGAAAATATGAAATCGTTGACTGTTGCTTCTGATGAATTCTTGCATGAGAAATTTGTGAGATGGGATGACCTTATCGGTTTTGTTTCCGGAATGCAAAAGTCTTGAGCAGGATCTGGGTCGGATGCTAAGGTTGAGCGTATACTCAAGAGGAATACAAATGAGAAAACTGTTGCCTTCACTTCTCTAGTCTTTGCTATGTATATGTAGACTTTTATTGCATCTTAAATCACAAGAAACTCCTTTCAACTCTAGATGATAAGAAAGTGATAGCTTACCCGATTCGGTGGTTGTTGAATATGATTATTGGGTATCATAGCATGATGGCATTATCCATTGCTTTGGACACAAGGAAATGCAGAGGATTAGCTCCACCTACTCCCACTACTAGCACTCTGTTGATTCTTTTAACACACTTGTAATTGTTTCTCGTTAGGAAAACAAGTTAGGATTCCAACTTTTTTTTTTTTCTCCTAGCTTTTGGAATTATAAAATAGAGTAAATCTACTGCCCAACCCCACACTGACTACTCCCTGGAGCAACTTGCACTCACACTCCTATCTGAAATCTTTCCATTAGAAAGCAAAACTCTAATATCTTTAAAATTGCCACCGGGAACAAAGAAATGAAAATGGAGGTCGACAACACAGGGGTATCCAGGAGTTCAGACCATGCGTACCAACCGTCAGAGAAAAAGTCAACACATACTCCATCTCTTCATGAGAAAGATACAGTACCACCAGTCCTCCACCATTGGGTAGTTGTCACCTCCCTAAATGGTTAAACATGAAACTCACCTCATAAACAAATAGTACATCATTGAAATCTTATACAAGCCTAACACGGCTATTCATATTAGAACTCCAAATCATTTAACATCCCTATCTGAAACCGTTTACTATTGGAATGTATGACCCAAAAAAAACGTCCACTGGACCAGATCAGACAAAGCATAGTAAATAAATAAACTTAATTACAAAGCTAGAGCCAGAACCAGCAGGTTACAATCACACAACATTATTGCTTAAATATAAGATTAAAACCCTCATTAACATCTATTTCTATATGTATAAATGAAGAAACATAAACAAAGGAATCCACTTTGCCTATCCGTCCAAGGAAACAGTTACCTGAGAACTTTCTTTTTTTTTTCTCTCATTTTGATATTAGGGGATGTAATAAAATGAGAATCTCCTAGAAATCAATTGAATGTTGAGAATAATCAGCAAACTCATCTTATTTCACGTCAGACTCGATGCAGGTTCTTGTTCCCAAGTGACTTACTCTTCCGCTTCAAGAGCTGTTCGTTCTCCTCAATAACCTCAGCCTTTCGGTGGTCTTTTGTGCCTTAGTAGGGGGGTTCTCTTTCATCAGTTCTTGCAGCTGCACGTACACAAAGAATCATATTATTTACTACGAACCTTCGTTGGTTATAGTGATGCAAAATTAGTAATGGATCCTGGACAAAAACACTAAATCACCAGGAAAAAACAGTTCGTTTGCTCAGTACAGCTTTTGTTGCCACTGTATCTTTTGCTACGGGATTAGTGCTGCATACAACTGACACTTGACAATAGTGCTACTCAAACTGTAAATTTGCATTCTAGGTCTCCCGTCAAACATAAAGAATGCCACCTTAGTTGCTAACTGAAGCGTTATATAATAACCTACAGGAAATCAGTAGAAGCGAACGTTCAGAGAAATATAGTAATAAGTACCTGCAGTCGTCTCTTCTTTTCCACCTCCGCCTGTTTTATATCAACGTCTCAAAATCAGTACAACAGTGGTAAATAAAATACCAAGAAAGCAGTCATAAAACATAACGACTTTACGTACAGCGCTCACCAGAGACTGCTTAAGACGCGCATTCTCTTCCTTCAGTTGATTCAGTTCTGCTTCTAGCTCCACCGTATACGCCTGCATAGATAATAATAAGTACACTTGGCTTATTCACTCATTTATAACAGATGTATCTTTGTTGTTGAACTCTGGATTAAGAAATTAGAACAAGTGAACAATATGCAAATCCATTGTAGTCCAGCCCGGTTAGGATACCTGGCTTTCACCCAGGCGACCCGGGTTCAAATCCCGGCAATGGAACTTTTATTGTTTTTTTGCCTTCTCTGAAGAACTACAATACAAGCTAAATTCAGTAGTAGCACATAAATCTCTATCAGAAGCTTTAACCAATGTCATGGGCCCTAGACCTAGTTGTATTCTATCCTGGCAATGGAACTTTTTTCTTGCCGAATATCTATTTAGTACAAGCAGAATGCAATCATTCCACATAGTACATAAATTTGAACCAGATCAACCCAATGCCTTCAGCCTTTATTAGTTTTTTTTGTTTTTGTTGGGTGTTTGTAAACAACAGCTATGCCAGTCATCAGAGATTGCTACTTAGTAATATCACATAGACATCAGAGATTCCTACCTAACAATATGCAAATCCATCAGAGTCATCAGAGATTCCTACCTAGTAATATCACATACACATCCATTCAGTTCTATACTACCAATGTTTCAAAAAGAGAAATCCCTACACAGAACTTGTTACCCATATACCATATGAGCAGATAAAAGGATATTTGAAAACATTGAAAAAACTAACACGCAACTCTTCAATCACCTAAGCAAGCACGTGCATTAAAAGGAAATACGACTTGAAAACAATTTAGCATGTAAAAATAAAAGAAAGAGAAAGATATAAAAGATACCCGTCTTTGCATATAATCTGATACATCTATCCTTTTGCTTTGATCCATTCTCTCTACACCTTTCTAACCTTCTAAGTCACTCTCGAGCAAAAACTTGTAATGGAAAGGTAGGTTTCTAATCTCCTTAGGACAAATAGAGAGACTGAAGAGGGAGCATAAATTCTCTTAAGTAAGAGTAAGATTATGCCCAAAACACAAAAAGGGACACCACAATGTTTCATCATGCCTTATCTGGATACACTCGTCTTAATTAATTTTTTCATCAATTAATGCCTTTCCAATTTCGTCTATAAATTGGATTGATACGTGTTGTAGGTGGATTTTTTATTCTTGTCCCTAACTAGATACATTCACTCTATCTGTTTTGATTCACATCCATATATACTTTTTCAGTTTGAATGATACGTGCCATTTGAGTAATATCCAACTCATTAACAAGTCACTCAGTCGACACCTAAGGCAGCAAGGACATCTTTTGGGAGAGAACCGGACATGCATTAGTACTATTCTCCTGGACAAATATCTAACCAACTGACGACCTTAACACCTTATTGGATTTCCTTGCACTAATTCATATGGATGTCAGATGAGTGACAGCACTAGTACCTGGCCATGGTTGTGAGTCTGAGACAACAAAAAGAAGGTGGCCCGAGATTGTTCGCTGTCTCAGACTCATCCAGGTAAGCATATCACTCTATGTACTGTTTCCACACAGAGTCAGATAGACCATTCAGTCCTCCTTTTTTTCAATTTTGAAACCTTAACAACAATCAATGGACCCACACATGCAATTCAAAACTTTTATGGCATTTTTTGTTCATAGTTGAATGAATATCAAAAAAATAAACCAAATATGTACCTGTTTTCTAGCTCTAGACCTTGCTGCAGATTCTCTGTTTTTGATCATTCTTCTTTGTCTTCTCTCCACAACTTTCTCAACTGGGCCGTCTATAATCCTCTTCCTTCCTCTCATGCCTCCCATTTGATCCAATCCATACTGATTAGTGTTTTCCATTTGATTCCCACACATGCCATCAGAGGACACTGGACTTACAGGTGACCCCATGGCCAGCGTCTGTGCTGCTGCAGCATAACCACCTCCAGCACCACCATTCCCTACCCTTCCACTAAAACACACACCACTTGATTGAAAACCACCATTTCTCTTCCCACCACCACCATAATTCGAAGTTTCTCCAACACCACCTACGGGATGTGGAAACCCTTGGTAAGCTGTTGGAATACCGCCTGAAACACCATTTCCGACAGTTCGGGGATCTGGAAATCCAAGACCCATTACAGGTCCCATTCCAAAATTTGGGTCCACACCAGCAGTGATAGTTCCAGGGTAAACCCCATATTGCTGTGGTCCACCCGGTGTAGGTGCTGCTGTGGGTGGTGGAGTTTGTGACTGTAGTAACTGATGTTGAGCTGAAGTACCACATGCTTCCCGAACTACCCCTGCTCTAACTAAGAAATCTTCTAAAGTCATTTCCCCAAATGTAGGTTGACGATGGGTAGTCCCGGAATTCCCGACATTATTAGGTTGTTGTTGCTGCTGTTGCTGCTGCTGTTCTCTGTGAATCTCACCCCAAACTTCTTCAACAGTTTTTCTACAGAGTGAACCTGGAAGAGAGATGGAACCTTGACGAGGTAAACTTGGATGAGATTTTAAGGTTTTGGGGTCATTTTGATTTGTTGGTAATGTTTCACTATTTGAATGAACAGCTTGATTCTCTTCAGCAGTCCATATATTTGATAAGAACTCATCCATATTCATTGACCCAAAATTCTTGCCATTTTCTGATAGCGTATGTTGAAACTCATCTAAGGTTAATGAATATATTGAAGATTGTCTTCCTAACGAAGATAATGTATGATTATGATGATGGGTTTTTGATGATGTACCATTGTTGTTGTTATGATCATCTTGTTGCATTGGCTGTGATGATGGTGCTGAATCTACTTCACCATGAGTTAGGTTTTGATCTGATTCTGAAACCATGGTTGTAATAACTAAAGATTTAAGACACTATAGGTCTAGACTGTCTAGTAGGTTTGTGACCTATGTTTTGTGAATACCGATCAGAGAGAGTTGCTACAGTTCTATGAATTCAGAGTCTGCAAAAATGAAATAAAAGAGAGTGTCAGGCTTATATACAGAGTATAAATTAAAGCGTATTTCCTTCTTTTTTAAATTTTTTTTTTTTCCGGAGTGAACAAGAAATGGTAGAAGAAGGAAACAAGATTCTCTGATTTTCATCAGGATTCAATTCTAATTACTCCCTTGAGTCTTCATTAAGCTACTAATTAATACTGTGACCTAATTTATAAAGAACAAAAGTAGAAGTATGAAGTATCTGCCAAGAACACTATTTTAGTATTTTTGCTCAAAACAAGGAACCAAGAAAGGACACGAGTCAGACATGCAAAACAATGAAAATAGTTGTTGCAGAATCAGAAAACTCGTTTTTTTGAAACTAGCAATCTTTTCCTTTCCTGTGATACTACTGTCTATTCAATTTCAAACACACTTCTTGATTAACACTACTACTACTGCTAAACTGTAATTAATCAAGAAGCACTTTCAGGTGAAACAAATTTCTGCAGTACACATAGTTTCAAACCTTTTTTTTTTGGCCCCACAATTAATCTGAAAGGGAAAGAAGATGGCCCCACGCTAAAACTGAAAAAGAATTGTGGGCCCTTGCCCCCACACTATCTATCAGTAATTTAATATCAGAAACTAATTGATGAAACATTGTGAAGATCATCAGAAGATTCAGAACCCTATGCTTTGATTTCAAGCATCCAAAATGTTTTTGAAACCAGAGTAATTTTGTAGATGATTTTATGTCCGGGAAAGTAAGGCATTGCATGTCGGAATATTAGGTATAGAAGAGAGAGGTGAAAAGGCAGTACAGGAGGTACAAGATACATACAGTACTTCATTTTTATTTTTTTTCATATTTTATGCATAAAAAAGATTACTGTCACTGGAAATGGAATAGATTGGGAATCGAGAAGGTAAGATGCTTTCCTCTTTTGGTTAGTTTTACTCAAAAATATCTCAGTGGCAATTCCGTAAAAATGTTTAACGTTCCGATCTAAGTTTCTACTCCGGCTACAATCTTAGCAATGCAAGAAACACATCATTAACGTAAATCACAGTCGACACAGTAATATAAATGTAATCCCTGGAACATAAAAGTTTGGGTTTGATTCTTACTTTTTTAGGTTTTGGATAAATAGTAGTCCAGCTGGATCGATGAAGATTGTAGTAGAAGTAGTGTATAGCTGAATGTCAATAGTATATTGCAAATCAAAACTAGCTAGCGAGCCACAATCATAATTATACTGTCACCACCGATGAGGATAATCGAATCAAAACACAAAACTGCATTTCTTCTTCGTTTCTACTGTGATTACTTCAGCAGTATGGAAGAAATTTCGAATATATATATATATAGTTCCCAGCAACGGTAACTTCAAATCATAAGAATGGATCCTGAGCGAGAAAACGATGTTTAGAGAGAGAGAGGGAGTGATAAA
The DNA here is from genome assembly GCF_003573695.1 of Papaver somniferum. Lineage (NCBI taxonomy): Eukaryota > Viridiplantae > Streptophyta > Magnoliopsida > Ranunculales > Papaveraceae > Papaver > Papaver somniferum. The sequence goes on along the minus strand of NC_039366.1, from coordinate 141,007,537 downwards.
AGAGAGCGGCTTCACCAAAGCATTTTCTTCGTCTAATGACGTTTTATATTAAAGTTTTGAGAGAAATGGCGAGAGTGAAGTTGGTTTTAGTCCTAGTAGTGCTACAAAGTTTTCTTGCATTAGTAGTAGTACTGTGACGATCATAGTTATCCCAGTAATATGGGGTCCACAAAGAGGAGGGTTAGGTCAATTAAACAGAATTTCATAGAAAGCGTTCAGATCCGAGCTCCCTCCCCTTGATGCACATAAAAAAAAGTTGCAACCTCGAGCACCTGATTGACACGTTTAAGACGCGTGTCGATCAGAAACCCTCTCTTTAAACTTCGTTAGGTTAACGCGTGTCGACCTTTAATAGTTGAACTCCAAAAAAGAGGATTCCTCGTTGCACGTGCACTCTCTGACACTTCTCAATCTATTGGCCGGATTTACTCTGGTTAACCTTTACTCTTTGTTGATCTAATTTTCTAACGAGTCGTCCAGCGGGTCTACGGGGCCGTCTTACTGGTTAGGAGCAGTGTTTTCATAACCGGATCGGCCGGTTCGACCAGAAAACCGGTGAACCGGTGTTAAATCTGGGTTGGGTCGACAATGACCCAGATATTTGTCAAAATAATTAGAAAACCCGTAAATCGTTGGTCCAACCGACGACCCAACTGATCCATCTGGAATTTTTGCCAGTTCATATGGGTTGTTTTAGGTCGCTGTATACAAATCGGAAAACAAATCTTCTGATTATCTTCGAATTTTTAAAATGGTTTAAACGCTCGACACATTTATATATTTTGTTTTTGAGATTTTGTTTCTGTTTAAAGCAAATCTCCTTAGCTTTTTCCCAAATTCATTAAACTCACTAGAAACATTAATCAATGTAGGTGTCGTTTATGAGATTAATCAAAATCTGTTACGGACAATATTTTACTTCCTTTTTTCTTTTCTCTTTTCTTCTACGGCTATTTAACAAATCAGAAATAGTAAGTAATAAATTATACATATATATGTGTTTGTGGGTTTATCGATTTTTCCTGAGAGTTGTACTGTGTAGTAAAAACAAAAATTTTGTGGCTTTTTTATGTGAGTGTACTGAGTGCTAAAAACAAAATCTATATAGCAAAAAGTAACTCGTATAAATTTACGAAGATGGTGTTAATTTAAACATGTCAAAAAAAACCTATAATAATAGTTTAAAAGGTTATCAATATTACATCCTTGATAAATAAAAGGTTTAACCGAAACGCTTGCTAAACCGTATTTGTTATTGTTATTACCACTTATCACCACAACTCTGTCAGTGCCAATAGTTTTGTTAACATTTTTGTATTTATTAAATTTACGACACCCGTTTCTCTTTCATTTAAACCTCACCGTCATCGTCTTTAGCATGAAGTGTGATCCATAATTTCTTTTTGTATGATAGGTTATTAAGTATTTGGACAAATATTATACTAACAAATTGATTTTTTTCTAAGTATTGGTTAATTATGACAATTTATTATTAAAATAATTAATCTATTTTTAATCAACGGAAAGTAACCCTAACTACAGTATAATTTCATTAAAATAATAGCTTTGGGACCAAAATTTTTTCTTATTTTAGCGATTTTTCTTAACTTGCGTTAGCCTAGTTGGGATAAAAGAATTTTATTATTTTAACGAGTATAATTTTAAAGAAGTTATACTATATTATGATTATCGTCAAAAGATCGGCTCCTTAATAGTATGAAGTAGATCAATCAATTAGTTGCTAGGGTTCATTAAAAATTTCATCGATAAAGATTAATGGAAGACAAAAAAGATTAATGGAGTATGAGAAAGAAACTCAACATCAAAAACTTAATTAAAAATAAAAAATAAATCTTAATTTTTTGAGAAGGTTTGTGGATATTTACACTAGTATTTAAACTTATTTCAACTTTTTATGATGAGTAGAATATGTAAAATCGAGATGATAAATAGGCAAAACCAAAACCTTAATAATTTGTTATCTCAGTGACTTAATTAACCACTCAATTTTATTATCTTAGGGTTACAATCGTACTTGGTGATGTATATTTATATCCAGCAACATTCTCTTTGAAACTCTAATATCAACTTGCTCGTATTTGGTCCACTGAGACCAATGTGAGCAAGAATTTCGTTTTTATTGAGCTTTTAGTAGATTAACTAATTAAGATGTTGCAAGAAGTTTTGTTTTCCTTAAGGTTTTCTAATAGCACCTTATATAAAAATTGGGCACATTTATAATATTTAACTCTTTCCCTTTGTGATTTACAAATAATTGGTAGTATATTTATTTGTACATGAGTTTGATTTAGTGGTGTCAACGGATCTGGGTAATACTATCCAGGACCGGAACTGGTTACCGTATTCGATTTCGGGTTTCAATGGTTCTGGTCCGGTTTCTAAATTAGTAGACCTCGAATCGGTCCCGTTAAAAACATCAAATACTCGTTAGGTCTGGGTATCTATTAGGATCTAAAATCAACTAAATTGTTTGCTAAATATATTTTATATTCGTTATGTTGGCTTGAAATTAACAACTTTTTTATAGTGTTACTGTTAAATCTATGTAAATGCTTTATTTATGACTAAATGTAAGAAGGAAATGTGAATGAAGAAAAAAAATCTAAGCAAAACTAGATGAAATTTTTGCATTTAAGATAAAATTAACAAACAAAATGACAAATATATAGGTTCCCTATACCCACTGGTACTCGACGGGTAATAATACTCATTATGACTTGAAAGCTATCAATTCCTAATGATTCTACCCGTCAGGTAACAATATTGTTAATGAATCCAATTTTAGGATCCGAAACCAGACCCGATTCGTCCGGATCTGGTTTGATTCCGGGTAATCGGGTACCCATTGGCAACCTTATTTCGATTTTCTTGTATTTAGATGTTCTTTCTCTTCTAAACAATTTACTTGTATTTTAATATTTATTTTTTTCTAAACAATCATGTAATCACCATTTTGGATTGAATGAAATGTAATTTGGTTGTTCATCAAGAAAAAAAACAAAAAGAAAAACATATTTGATGAAAAACTTTTGAAGGCTCTCATATTTATCTCTATCCAAACATATTAGTTAATCGGAATTATAAGTTAACCTTGTTACAACATGTTTGGTTTTGTGGATTGGGACTTACGCGATTCCAATAACCAAATTATAGGGAACATTTTCTAAATTACAGATAAAGACAGTTGGTTGGAAAGATCCACTCAAATCATTACTAAATTCATACGTGTATTAATACATGATGTTTTTCATACCTTGATATCTCGTGTTTTACATCATGAATCAAAGTGCATCAAATTAGAAGCTACGATTTCATATCGTTGTGATAATTTTGATAGCAATAGTAACAAAAGAAATAAAAATTCATCCGAAAATAAATTAATAACAAAAATCTTAATGGGCTTTATGTTTGATTCAATACAGAGAGCTTAGAGAAATGCAGAGTTCTAGGCTAGCAAAACAATTTCCTTAAAAGTTCTAATCTCAAGTTGATTTTTCCACTCTAGTTTAAAAACAAAAATTAGATTTCGCAAATATTGCGTTCATTTCATTCCATAAGTTTCTAAATAAATTAAATTCCACGAATTTTTATGGAGTTTATTGTAAATGTAGCTATGGAGTTTACGTTAATAACAATCTCTTCCACGTTCTCTTGATGTTGAAGTTCTATTCATAGACTACTACAAATAAAAATGTAAAGGGTTTCGTGTACTTGGATTATTTAACGGTACTGCTTATTCAATATTGGTTAAGAATAATATATCTAAAATTTGTGCACCAAAAATATTTGGTATATTATTAAAAAAAATACAATTTTTTGCAAACTTTCTAACGAGTATTCACCTATCATTTCAATATAGAGATGAGATTCTTACCATGCTGAGTAGTGAGGTCAATCGTTAATTATTAAACTAATCTAATATGTCAATTAGCATCCTTTAGAGGATTAAACAAAAAATTGAATTCCTAAATATAAATAAATATATTTGTCTATCTTAATATATTTTGTAATCCAGAAATGGATACTCCAATTGGAATATCTGGTACGTATTTTCAAGTAACATTGGGTCATTCGACATGGATATGATTCCTATTTTAAAGTATTTGTGTTGCATTATATTTTATTTTAAACAAGAAAAAAAATGTAAAGCAACAAGGACTCTAAGATTCATATCCCAAAAGATACGCCATGGCTGCAGCAAAAAATTAAAAATCTAGCACACAGACACGTATGTGGATATTTATACGATAAAAAATTTAATCATAATATTATGTATAATTATAAACTAGTTAGCTTAGATGATCTAAACCAGTTTTAATTAGGAATTCTCATTCCAATTTAGAATTTAAGAATGTTAACTTATAGGTTTTGAAAATTTAAAATTTTTACTAATAAAGACCATTATTAAGGGAGTATTACCATGATGAAATTGTATATATTATACCTTAAATTCATGGTATTACAGTTAAAATACATAAAACATGATTGTGAATCCGTATTCTTAGAACCAGAGATCCAGTCTTACTAACTGGTTTATGCTCCTATAAGTTTTAAATTTACATGATGGTAGGATCTTAAGTTTCACGAAAATCAAAAATTGATATATTCTAAAAAAAACTATGATGAATACCTGGTAGCGTTAATCCTTCATATGTCATCGATCAATTCGTTGTAGCAGAAATACCTTGTGGAGATCTTGCTTTCTCTCTCTTGACCTCAGCCATAATTCTTTGGATTCAATATTGATGGGGTTTTGCTTCCATTTTATATATAATAGAGATAGGACCAAGTTTCTAGGGTTTTAGTATTATTCTTATATCTTGACCGTCCATCAAAAAAGAGAAAAATATGGAACTAGCCTATTATAGAAGCCCAACAAGTTTGAAAACATCTAGATTAACCCAAAGACATCACATTAGCCTAAGGGATAACTACATCATGTGGATATTGTCTTACAATCTCCTACTGGTCTATATGATACTCCATTAACAGACATAAAGCGCATATGGAACTAGCCCCTTATAGAAGCCCAACAAGTTTAGCAACATCTAAATTAATCCAAAGACATCACATTGGCCCAAGGGAAAATTACACCATGTGGATATTATCTTACAGTCTCCTACTGGTCCATGTGATATTCCATTAACGAACATAAAGCGCGCATAATTACTAAACAAATGTAATGATTAGCATAATATTTTAATCGAGTAGGCTACTCATGAGGTCGTAGCGGTTGAATATTACCTTGTTATCAACAAGTTTTCTTCCGTGTACCAAAATACGAATAACTTATTCAATAAGGCTTTAAATAGGAACATCGTAATGGTCCATTATGTATTTAAGAAATAAAAATATTATTAACATTAATCCATTCACATAAGTGTATACTGAACATATATATAAAAATCAATTTAAAATAATTGTAGAAAAAGAGAAATAAGTGTTCAAAATAAGCACATGAACTAGTTGCTTTTAATAATCAATTACTTATATATAAACCTAAGATTTCAATATGTTCTTAAGAGGTCTTACAAAGAAACTATTATATATGTACATTTTCATATTGTTTGAGGGTGAAAACATTTTCTGCTGGTTTCGGTAATTTCGTGTGTTGTGGGTGAGAAAATAGTTGAAACCCTAAACAATGTACTGCAAGGAAGTACTTTAGATTCGAGAGATCAATCTGTACAGATCCGGCCTAAACCAAGAAATTTCCATTCCATACTTGCTTCGGTCACAAAGTGAAGGAGAATGGTTGGTTTTAGGGAGGGAAGCGAAGAGAGTGTTGAGACCAGAATAGTTGATTCTGGAAGATTAGTTGTTTGACTTATATCAAAAAGTGAAAGGTAACAGATGGGAAAGCTAACAATTGATTTCTGAGTGTTGTATGCTCCTGACCAAAAACTTGTCCTTTGGTGGAAATAGGTAAGACCTATTTATACAAGTCGAAGTGAAACGTACTCTGGTCTCGTAAGAAATAGAAACGGATGAGTAAATGGGAGGAGGTGGTAACTGGTAACGCCTGGAATTGATGTTCCATAATGAAGGAAAGCGTTTCACCATTACTCCATGTATTTACTAACCGCCTCATTCTTATGACACTGTCTTGTAACGGGCGTAGTGTACGCCACGCGCTATAAACCTCCAAACCAATACCCTAATAAGCATCCCCTAGTTTGTGACATGTGTTGATGTCTCGAGTGTTTTCGTGGAAAACATGTAGCACGTTGCTGCTGTTTGGCAAGTTGAGCTTGGGAGACTTGTCAGCTCGATGGTGACCCTCGACGGTCGAGATTTTTCATCTTGAGAGGAAGGGTAGTCGTTGATTATTGAAAAACTTCGTTTGGTAGCCGGCGGCATGGTTTAGGGCCGGCATGGCTTTGGCGCAGTGTAGGCGCGACCAAAATTAGGGTTTTGGTAAAACCGTGATGTTTGGCTTTGGGCCGCAAGTTGCCATGCGTTTGGTGACGAACTTGGACGGCTGAGATCCGCATCTCAGATGGAAGGGTGGCTTTTGATTGTTGCAACCCCTCGTTTGGCAGCCAGCGGCATGGTTTAGGGCCGGCATGGCTTTGGCATAGTGTAGGCGCGACCAAAATTAGGGTTTTGTTAAAACCGTGATGTTTGGATTTGGGACGCAAGTTTCCATGCGTTTGGTGGCGAACTTGGACGGCTGAGATCCGCATCCCAGATGGAAGGGTGGTCATTGATTGTTGCAACCCTTCGTTTGGCAGCCAGCGGCACGGTTTAGGGCCGGCATGGATTTGGCATGGAGGCGTGACTGGCATGGTTTTCCATTGGCACGACGAGGCGGCTGGCATGGTTGGCATGCCTTGACGCGAAGACGTGGCTGGCATAGTTTGCCATTGGCACGGTGGTGCGGCTGGCATGGTTGACATGCCTTGGCGCGGAGGCGTGGCTGGCATGGTTTGATTGGCACGGTGGTGCGGCTGGCATGCCTTGGCGCGGAGACGTGGCTGGCATGGTTTGCCATTGGCAAGGTGGTGCGGCTTGCATGGTTGGCATGCCTTGGCGCGGAGGAGTGGCTGGCATGGTTTTCCATTGGCACTGTGGTGCGGCTGGCATGGTTGGCATGCCTTGGCGCGGAGACGTGGCTGGCATGGTGGTGCGGCTGGCATGGTTGGCATGCCTTGGCGCGGAGGCGTGGCTGGCATGGTGGTGCGGCTGAAATGTGGTAGGCTAGGAAAGATGACAGAAAATAAAAGCAAGATAAAGCCTACATGTTAAACCACAAGTGCACGGTGTCGTGTTGTAGAATGTGCAAATACGGGTCGATCCAACAGGGACTAGTGTGTGTTTGAAGCTAGAGAAGTTCCTAAACTGTTTTCTAAGCTTAACAGAGAACAAAGGCAGTAACCAAAGGCAAGGTAGTAAACAAGTGGTGAAGTAAAATGCAAGACAGTAAAAGTAAGAGCAACAACAACAAAACGAGGCAGTAACACATGCAGTAAGAAAGTTAAACAGAGAGATGAGTGAACTGAGGTTAGCAAATCCACCACTAATATTGTATTATTCCTTCCACTGACTGCACCATTCTTGTCCCTATAGAAGATAAGGGGTAAGATTCTAGTCTGCCCTATATCTGAGGGGTTTCCCCACTAGAAAGACCTAACAAAACTAAGGCATATCTCCTAAGTACTAATTGTCTAGCTAAATCACAATTAGTCTAAAGATCAATGATAATCTGGTTTGATATAAGTTGTAGTTCCACCATCATAGTGTGAACCTAACTGCAAGGTATGCATGACATACCATGTGAGAGCAATATGATGCAGCACTAAGTTTGATCTTTCATGAGCATTATTAACATTCAAAAGCAGTGTCATCAGAATGCAATGCACATCAACAAGTTAGGGTGTCATTGAAACCTAAACAAAATAACTAAAGCATAATGAACACAGTATTAACTGAATTTGACATTAACAGAGCTGAATTGAAATTGAAACAACACTAACAGTTGAGGTCCTGGCTATTCCAGGCCTCTTGGTGGTACACTGGCTAGTCCAGGCATATCCCTCAAATAACAAACACCATGTTCTATTTATAGTGCAGAATCCCCAAATTTCTAAACCCTAATTTTTGAAAACCTAAAATTTGATTTGGGGATTTTCAATTTGATGTACCCACTTGCGATTTCACCTCGACCCATACCTTCTTCTGCTTCTCCTGCTCCCTGTCTTGCTCCATGTGCGTCTCTAGCTCGAGCTATCTTGTCAAAGAGGAGAGATGTGAATTTGATAAGAGATCTAGGCTAGTGAGAGAGGTGGGTGATCTAGGAGGGTGTGGTGGTGGCAGGAAAGAACGTGGTGGTGGTTTCGATGGTGGCAGAGAAGGTATGGTGGAGAAGGAAACGGACAATAGCAGGTCGGGGAAGATGGAATTTTTGGGGAAGATGCAGTCGACAGTTTGGGGAGAAGGGGGTGTTTGTTTGAGGGTGATAGTGTTTTCTGCTATGGTGTTGAGCGGAACATCAAGTTTGATGCACAGCGAATAAAAGACGTTGGATGATCACATCTGGATTGGATCGAACGGCATGAGGGAAACAGGCGTGAAGCGACCATTGGATGTGTGATACATCAAAACTGACGGCTTAGATGGGAGTTAGGTACTATGATGTTTGACAGGAGCTTCAGAGTTTGATGCACGATGATGAGGCGACCGTGGGATGATGTGGTGGATCCAATCTGACGGCTCTCATGGAAATGGGTATGGATAATGGAAATGGATTTGGGTAAAGGTTTTGGGCCTTGGGTATGCCAAGCCCATATCTTCTTTAAGAACAATTCTTCCTCTTCAAGCCCACTTCTAGTTGATCCGGCTCTTGCAAACATCATTCTTCGCTGCCTATCTGCGGGAGTCTTTGCCGTTTCTTTGCTCTTTTCGCTCCGTGAGTTAACTAGGCTTTATTTAGTACCTAAAAATGCAAAATTAATTGAGAAAAGTATTTATTCTTGAAAACAACGAAAACACAGAATATGGGATAAAATGGAGCGTTAGTGCACAAATGATGAGTTAAATGCCAATAAAAAGGTGCAAATATATACAATATTTGGCACTCATCAAATACCCCCAAACCTGAATTTTACTTGTCTTCAAGTAAAACAAAACTAAGGAAATCCTACCTATACCACTGTCGTTGGTCTCTCGATTGCATTTAGCGAATGCAATAAGCCTTTTAAACCACTAAGTGTCCCTAGTGGACGAGTTGAAGTCTCGGGAAGGTTTGCTTAGAACGTACCTACAAAGTTTTAGGACAAAATATAAGCTCAGATTCCATGAAATGTGACATGTGCAAGACAGTAGAAGCTCACAACAAAATGGAGATGTCAATCTAGCTATCAAAGGCACAATCCTAGCACTGATAACAAATAAAGACATGTGATAAGAGTGTAAAGTGTATCTACACATGTGTAAAGAAAGATCGGACGTTATGACTACTAATCACCAAGAGATAGTTTCCCAGGCTAAGAACCGAGGTCGAAATCTAGCTAGCTGTCCGGACTTTACGAGAATTGTGAATGAGTTGGAGGTATTTCACAATTACTCGCGTTGTACATCAATGGCATACACCCTTCCTTGCTTATAACACAAAAACACAAAAGATGACTCTTATTTACATTGACTACTCTCTTTTATTTTTGGAACAAGAGAGGATGGAATTGATAAATACTTGATTTTTTTCTTTTACACGGTAACACTTTTGATACATAGACAAAAAGAAACAAAAAAATTACATGACACTTTGCAAGAGGTATCCCTTTTTGATGCACCCAGTTAAATTCGATGGTTGTCTTTCTTAATGTAACCTCCACCTTCTATCCCAACCAACCAAAGAACAAGCTAGTCAAGTTTCGTTAAGTATTCTAAAGTGATTGGCAATCGTGACTTCCGATAGAACACCTCAAGGATGAGGCTATACATGTATTGGTAGATCGTGCGCGTGCAAGTTTCTTATCACTATGTGAATTGTGCTAGAATCAGGGTGCCTAAATATCTAGACTAAGAATCCTTATGTTTACATACATGCACAAGAGTCAACATTTCAAGGTAAATAAGCTCAATTTGTATGTTTTTTCAATTTTTTCATTTTAATTTTTTCATTTTTTTTCTCCAAAAAGAAAGAGTTCTGTTTTCAATTAAAGCATGTTATCAAAGTATCTACTTTTCACCCCCAAACCTAAACTAAACATTGTCCTCAATGTTTCAAAAGATAAACATGATTATAACACATACCATGAGAACGATGCTAAGTGTAGAAAAAGGAAAGAGATTACCGGATATTGGCGAAAGCAAGTTTTGAACTCCATTATTCAAGGCAAAACCCAACAGTAACTCAACTGAATTCACATTGGGTTAGCACAATATATACAAGAAACATATGATTCCACTAAACATTACCTACCAGATTATATACAAACAATTCACTATATACATACAGTCTAAAGAGTTGAGGATCAACCCAAAAGACAAAGTGTTGAAACATAGACATTTTCAAAACACTAAAATTGGACTGAAATGGGAGCGAGAGTGAAAAACCGGATGAATCACCCCCAAACCTGTAATTTTTAGCAGGTTTACTTTTAAGCACAAAATCTTTCCATTTTAGGGGTACAGGATTCACAAGGTCTAACTCAAAATGGACTTTGTTTGGGATGGTCAGAGAAATTAATTCCAACTGTGGTTCTTTAAAGATGTTATATTTAGCAGAAAAATAGTCCAAGAGGACTTGGGAAGCACACAGTTCCAATCTTAGATTAGGGACTCTCAGATTAGTTGGTTTAAAAATTTTGTGACAAACCAAATCTAGGTTGGGTGGAAAAATCTCAATCTGTGATTTAGGCAAGAAAGCAGGCACTTCTAATTTATTTTCATGATCAATATTACTAGTACATACTTCCCCTAAATCAGAAATTGGTAAATCATGCTCACATTCATCGAACAAAATATCAAGACCTAAATCGATATCATGATTGTTCGTAGTACTCAAATCAACATCGGAAGAAATAACATTTTGTGACTTAGGCAAGGAATCATACACATCAAAAAAAAATTCATGCATATTAACATTAGTGTCTACAGAAGATTCAACTATTCCTATGTCATGCTCATCTTCGAAGAACAATTGTACAAGTACCATATCAATATCAAAATCATATGATTTGCTATGAGTATTAGAAGAAACAACATTCATGAAGGTCGAGGGCGAGAAGCCATATGTTATTGAACCAAAAGGTTCCACAATATTTTCATGTTCTTCTAACATAACATCATTATCATCATAATCTTCATAATCATCATCATGGTAACATGCATATTGGTCCTCGTTAACAGTGGTGGTGTCATTAGTCGATTCATGTTCCTCTAAATTAGGTTCATATTCAACATCATTTACATGAATGGGACTAGACACTTCATTAGGGACAACATACATTTCCTCATGAATTTCCTCCTTTTGTAGGTGAAGCAAAATCTGATCTAAATATGCCTGAATTCGTGATGTATATCTAGCAAAGTTTTGCTCAATGAGTCTGAAAGCTTATGTGGTGGAGTCTTAATTCATGGGAGTACAAAATTCTTCATGTTCAAATTGTGGTGAATGGTACATGTGTGCATGGTCATTAGGGTTTATAAAAGATTGATCGCAACCCTCAAAGGATTGATTATGGTCCCAATGACTACCGGCCTCACAATTTATGGGCATTTCATAATTTGGATTTTCATGGGATTCTCTAAATTGCCTATAATCATGCAAAATATAGCAATATTTATCAGGGTGGTCTAAACCACCACATAAGGTACATGCATAGATTTCAGGTCGTCTATGTGAACTAGATGCTACAGATTTCTCATGTGTTTGCATTTCTAAAGCAGTGATCCGAGCCTCTAACTGATTCACAAGTGACGAATGTGTGAGTTGGATATTGTCTAGATGTTCGTTTTCACTCATTGGTGGATGATACATGTGTGAATAGTCATTAGGGTTTGCATATTGAGGTTCATGACCTACAAAAGGTCCATAATAATAATCCCTATAACTATTGACATCATGGTTTGTGGGAGGCTCATAAGGTGAATCTTGCCCGTAAGCTTCTCTAATAGATTTATTCCCAGTAGCAGACCAAAATCCAGACATGTTATGTTTATCAAACAATCACACAATTCAAAAAGAGAAATAATGCCCACACTTTTCAATTATGGGTTTCAAAAATTTGGTTTCTAGGCTTTAAAGGTAAAGCCTATTTGGGATTTTTGGTTAAAAAGAGGGAGAAAAATTTTGGTTTTTTGAATGGGAGAAAACTTTTGGTTTTAATTGGGAGATAAAAACTTTGGTTTTAAAATTGGGAGCAAGCCCACATTGGTGGATCAAAGCTTTGGTTTTGAATTAGGAGCAAAATTTTGGTTTGAATATGGGAGAAATTTTTGGTTTTGTTGGGTTTTGAAAAGAAAATTTGGTTTGAATGTGGGAGAAAAATTTTGGTTATTGGGAGTAAATTTGGTTTTAAAATTGGGAGCAAGCCCACATTGGTGGAGCAAGAATTTGGTTTTGAGTTGGGAGAAAAATTTGGTTTTTATGGGTTTTGAAAACTCCTTTTGGTTTTAATGGGATGAGGCCCAGCTAATTGATTCAAATTTTCTGTGGGACAAGCCCAGCGAACGGCCTAGAGATTTGAGTACACGGCCCAACTAACGAGTTCAGTGAACCAAGCCCAGAAATGCACGAGTCCCAGCTGGGTATTTGATTTTTGGGCTCTCAGTCAGCCAAAATACGAGGCCCACTTGGGCTTAAAAACGTTTTACAAATTCTGAGTTGGGTTCAAGCCCAGGGTTCAGAAACAAAGTGCACTTGGGTTCAAGAGTTTCAGAATCAATTTACAAGGCCCAGAATTTCAGTTTTTCAAGCAAGCCCACACAGTTATTGGGTTTAGGCTTACTCTTTTTAGCACAACCCAGCTGCTCTGTTGTTCTAGTTGCACAGCACAGTTGGGCCTTGTTCTTTTCCTTAGCTTGTGTAGCCCAGCTGTGTTTTGGTCTAGCCACAGCAGCAGCAGACAACAACACCACAGCAACTCAGCAACAGTAACAGGCTCCAGCAGCAACACCAGCAGCAGCACCACCACAGCACAACAACAGCAACAACAAAAACACAGCACAGCTCCAGCAACAGAAGCAGCACTAGCAGCAGTTCAGTTCAGCAGCAGAGCAACAGGAACAGCTTCAGCAACAACAGCCCAGCAGCTCCAGCAAGGCAACAACAACAACAGCAGGGGCAACAGCTTCAGCAACAACAGTCTTTTTAGCACAGCCCAGCTGCTCTGTTGTTCTAGTTGCACAGCCCAGTTGGGCTTTCGTTCACAACAGCAACAGCACCAGCACAGCAGCAGCAGCTCAGCAGCAGCAACACAGCAACAACAACAGCACAGCCAAGAGCAGCAGCAGCAACACCATCTCCACAGCACCACAGCAGCAGCAAAATTTGCAAGTTCAGTGAAATGCAATGAGATGCACAGCAAGAAGGCAGAGATTATGTGAATGCAGGAGGCAGTAAGATTAATTGAAAGATGAAAGTTATGATGCAGAAAAGTATGCAAAGATAAATGCAAGAACAATATGCAGTGAAGATGCAAAATGAAAATGCTACTAGAGCAGAGAAGATGCAGATGTAGTGATGATGCAAATGAACAGCAAGAGAAAAAGCTAAAAGATAAATGCAAGTACAGCTAAGAAAGCGCGAGAATAGCTAAGATACAAGCCAAGAAACTTCAACACACAACGCCTAGTCCCCGGCAGCGGCGCCAAAAACTTGGTAGGCTAGGAAAGATGACAGAAAATAAAAGCAAGATAAAGCCTACATGTTAAACCGCAAGTGCACGGTGTCGTGTTGTAGAATGTGCAAATACGGGTCGATCCAACAGGGACTAGTGTGTGTGTTTGAAGCTAGAGAAGTTCCTAAACTGTTTTCTAAGCTTAACAAAGAACAAAGGCAGTAACCAAAGGCAAGGCAGTAAACAAGTGGTGAAGTAAAAATGCAAGACAGTAAAAGTAAGAGCAACAACAACAAAAAGAGGCAGTAACACAGGCAGTAAGCATGTTAAACAGAGAGATGAGTGAACTGAGGTTAGCAAATCCACCACTAATCTTGTACTATGCCTTCCACTGACTGCACCATTCTTGTCCCTATAGTAGATAAGGGGTAAGATTCTAGTCTGCCCTATATCTGAGGGGTTTGCCCACTAGAAAGACCTAACACAACTAAGGCATATCTCCTAAGTACTAATTGTCTAGCTAAAGCACAATTAGTCTAAAGATCAATGATAATCTGGTTTGATATAAGTTGTAGTTCCACCATCATAGTGTGAACCTAACTACAAGGTATGCATGACATACCATGTGAGAGCAATATGATGCAGCACTAAGTTTGATCTTTCATGAGCATTATTAACATTCAAAAGCAGTGTCATCAGAATGCAATGCACAGCAACAAGTTAGGGTTTCATTGAAACCTAAGCAAAATAACTAAAGCATAATGAACACAGTATTAACTGAATTTGACATTAACAGAGCTGAATTGAAATTGAAACAACACTAACAGTTGAGGTCCTGGCTATTCCAGGCCTCTTGGTGGTACACTGGCTAGTCCAGGCATATCCCTCACATAACAAACACCATGTTCTATTTATAGTGCAGAATCCCCAAATTTCTAAACCCTAATTTTTGAAAACCTAAAATTTGATTTGGGGATTTTCAATTTGACGTACCCACTTGCGATTTCACCTCGACCCATACCTTCTTCTGCTTCTCCTGCTCCCTGTCTTGCTCCATGTGCGTCTCTAGCTCGAGTTATCTTGTCAAACTCACATCTAGGGTTCAGTGAGGAGAGATGTGAATTTGATAAGAGATCTAGGCTAGTGAGAGAGGTGGGTGATCTAGGAGGGTGTGGTGGTGGCAGGAAAGAATGTGGTGGTGGTTTCGATGGTGGCAGAGAAGGTATGGTGGAGAAGGAAACGGACAATAGCAGGTCGGGGAAGATGGAGTTTTTGGGGGAGATGCAGTCGACAGTTTGGGGAGAAGGGGGTGTTTGTTTGAGGGTGATAGTGTTTTCTGCTATGGTGTTGAGCGGAACATCAAGTTTGATGAACAGCGAATAAAAGACGTTGGATGATCACATCTGGATTAGATCGAACGGCATGAAGGAAACAGGCGTGAAGCGACCATTGGATGTGTGATACATCAAAACTGACGTCTTAGAAGGGAGGTAGGTACTATGATGTTTGACAGGATCTTCATAGTTTGATGCACGATGATGAGGAGACCGTGGGATGATGTGGTGGATCCAATCTGACGGCTCTCATGGAAATGGGTATGGATAATGGAAATGGATTTGGGTAAAGGTTTTGGGCCTTGGGTATGCCAAGCCCATATCTTCTTGAAGAACAATTCTTCCTCTTCAGGCCCACTTCTAGTTGATCCGGCTCTTGCAAACATCATTCTTCGCTGCCTTTCTGCGGGAGTCTTTGCCGTTTCTTTGCTCTTTTCGCTCAGTGAGTTAACCAGGCTTTATTTAGTACCTAAAAATGCAAAATTAATTGAGAAAAGTATTTATTCTTGAAAACAACGAAAACACAGAATATGGGATAAAATGGAGCGTTAGTGCACAAATGATGAGTTAAATGTCAATAAAAAGGTGCAAATATAAACAATATTTGGCACTCATCAAATACCCCCAAACCTGAATTTTACTTTTCAAGTAAAACAAAACTAAGGAAATCCTACCTATACCACTGTCGCTGGTCTCTCGATTGCATTTAGCGAATGCAATAAGCCTTTTAAACCACTAAGTGTCCCTAGTGGACGAGTTGAAGTCTCGGGAAGGTTTGCTTAGAACGTACCTACAAATTTTTAGGACAAAATATAAGCTCAGATTCCATGAAATGTGACATGTGCAAGACAGTAGAAGCTCACAGCAAAATGGAGATGTCAATCTAGCTATCAAAGGCACAATCCTAGCACTGATAACAAATAAAGACATATGATAAGAGTGTAAAGTGTATCTACACATGTGTAAAGAAAGATCGGACGTTATGACTACTAATCACCAAGAGATAGTTTCTCAGGCTAAGAACCGAGGTTGAAATCTAGCTAGCTGTCCGGACTTTACGAGAATTGTGAATGAGTTGGAGGTATTTCACAATTACTCGCGTTGTACATCAATGGCATACACCCTTCCTTGCTTATAACACAAAAACACAAAAGATGACTCTTATTTACATTGACTACTCTCTTTTATTTTTGGAACAAGAGAGGATGGAATTGATAAATACTTGATTTTTTTCTTTTACACGGTAACACTTTTGATACATAGACAAAAAGAAACAAAAAAACTACATGACACTTTGCAAGAGGTAGCCCTTTTTGATGCACCCAGTTAAATTCGATGGTTGTATTTCTTAATGCAACCTCCACCTTCTATACCAACCAACCAAAGAACAAGCTAGTCAAGTTTCGTTCAGTATTCTAAAGTGATTGGCAATCGTGACTTCCGATAGAATACCTCAAGGATGAGGCTATACATGTATTGGTAGATCGTGCGCGTGCAAGTTTCTTATCACTATGTGAATTGTGCTAGAATCAGGGTGCCTAAATATATAGAATAAGAATCCTTATGTGGTAGAGGCGATCGCTGGTCGAGAGGCAAGTTGTTGGCCTCGGTCTGGAATGGTTGCGCGTCTTGTGGGCTAGGCTTCAAAACGCAGAATGAAGCCGCTAGAGTAGATTTGGCATGAAGGGAAGCCGCTAGTATTGGATTGGCTTGGAACGAGCCGTCAGCATTGGTCGGCTTGGACTTGGATCCGTTAGCATCGGTCGGCTTGGAATGGATCCGTCAGCATTGGTCGGCTTGGAATGGAATCGCTTGCGTTGCGCGGCTTGGAGTGGAGCAACAAGCGTTGCGCGGCTTGGAGTGGAGATATCTTGAGTTCATTGGAAGGATGACGACCGACTTCAGTTCCGTGGAATGATGACAACTTTTTCTAAATTAGGGTTTGGCATGCTGAAACCCTAATTAGCGCCTTTTACTAGAATCGTTGTAGAATTCTGGTACGAACTCGGATTTTGACGGTCCGCCCCTCCATTTCTATCGGAAAAGAATTTCATATCTCCTTACGAGGAAATATTTAGGTTCTGAGCTCGTTTAGGAGGTGAAAACATCCCGACAGTAAAATTCAGGAAGAATTCAAGAGGGATGATGTGGGCCCGAGGTGGCATAGCCGCGCCCAATCATCTATTCATGGAGCAAGAAGGAATCTTCACTCTGTTCAAACTCTAGAAACTCCGTCCGAATGAAAAGAGTTATCGACCCTCTTTTGTTGCTCGTTTGGATTTGTGCTTTCGTCTGCAGTGTATCTCCAGTGGATTCCAAAATTTACCAAAACTCCACTGCATTCTTGGGATGGATGGATGAAATATATGATCGGAAATGATCATGTCAGGGCTAATCTTGGAGATTGCGGTTGCGTTGTCGGTCCATCCTTGATTTTAGGTTGTTCAGTGCCTGGGCCTTCTTATCGCGATGATGATATGTCGTGGATGATTGCATGGTAGAAATCTTCCGAAGCCACAAGATGAAATAGATGAGTTGGGAGACATTCTGCTGCCGATGTGCTTCTATCAAGTCTTCAAGGACTTTTCCCCAGGAGACACCCTTCGAACCAGAATCTTAGACTATCGTATGAAATGGGATGCGGTGAGCAGTCCCCAGTTATATTTCTGTTAGATCCGATGGCATGGCTGAATATGTGAATGTATCTTTGCGGCGTGCTTTTGGAGTCTTCGATGCACATGTACGGCTTCATGTTGAGAAATTCCTGCGGCTCGTAAAACTTCGGGAGTGATGATGTTGAAATCAGAAATAACCAGGTTGAGGGGAGTGAAAGCGTCCCGTGTTGGTAGTCCCCTTGTGTAGCCTACTTTCATTGATCGCCTTGAATCCATGTCCAGAGGATTTTATACAAGATTATTGTACTCTTATGGATGTGTTGCTGGGATGCACATCGACGAAATATTCTGGATAACGAAGAGGTGGGAATGAGAGAGTTATGTTGTTTATCATGGCTCCCTCTGTTTCTTCAAGAAAATGTTTCAGCCGCGTCTCTGGAGTCATCTCATGAGTCTTTGATGGTCGTCGGGATGGACTGTGATGAGCAGTCCCCGGTCGCATTTTTCTTTAGTTTCTGAAGTTGTTTTCCTCTGAGCAGGCTTGGGATCCGCCGCGGCCTCGTAAAGTGTTGAAGGCGTCTTCTAGACGGAGAGGTGGTGATATTCTTGCGCTACACCCTTGAAGAGTAGATGACCTTGTTGTGGCTATGGCCTTTTGGTTGACTGTGTCCTCTGAGCTTTGACAGTGAAGGGATTCCGTGTAGATCTTTGTAGTGATTGCTGCCGCGGTGAAGCTCTGGCTGGTATCAACAAATGAGCGGCAACAGTTCTTGGTAGAAGATGTAATCAGAAGAGACTACATTGTCGTGGGAACAATGTAGGTTGGATAGAATTGTATGGGCATCCATGGAAGTAAAAGGATTGGCTGGATGCGTAAGCGAGCAAACTGTCCATGGTCACGAGTTTTGGCGGGATGGATCAAAAGGTGGCCATGACTACGAAGATTGGCTGGCTTCGATCATGATCCTTAACATGGCGAGTGTGGTGGCACGACCCTTTGCAGGAATGAGTGGTGTTGAAGCGGCTTCGGCTCTTGGAGAGGACGTTGAAACTCAAGGAGCTAAGCGCTGAAGCTTCGGCTTCGGATCCTGGAGCAGCTTATAGAGAGAACGTTGAAGCGGAGTGATGAGTGCTAAAAAGTGCATATTTCTATATATTTTTCTTGGCATTTAACTCATCTTTTGTGCATTAATTCTACATTTTATCCCATATTCTGTATTTTCATTGTTTTCAAGAATAAATATTTTTATTAATTAATTTTGCATTTTTAGGTTGTAAATAAAGTTTGGATGAATTACGGAGCAAAAAGAGCAGAATAGTGGTGGAAGCCAAGAGGAATCACACAAGGAAGCCGCGAAGAATGTTGTGCGCAAGACCAAAAGGCTAGAACTGGGCTTGAAGAGTAAGAATTGTTCTTAAAGAAGATATGGGCTTGGCATACCCAAGGCTCAAACCCCTCACCCAAACCCATTTCCAATATCCATACCCGCCTTCATCTTCAGCCGTCAGATTGGATCATCTCAGCATCCTACGGTCGCCTCATCATCGTGCATCAAAATCTGAAGATCCTGCTTCACACTACAGCACCTAACTCTAATCTGCGCCGTTAATTTTGATGTATTATACATCCAACGGTCGCTACAAGCTCCCTTCTATCTCGCCGTCAGATTGATCTATCAATTCCACATCCAACAGCTGAGCTTCGCAAATCATCAAGCTTGCTATCCCCGCCACACACCCAAGCACCTAATACCTATACCCATCAACCAAACACTCCCCTCCTTCTTCTCCATCGACTTTACCTCCCTCACCCCCTTCTGCAGAACCACTCCCCATCGCCTGCACCACCATCATCACCTCCACCACCTTTCTCAACCACTCTACAACAACCCATCTCCTTTCCCATCATTTCCCTACCACTCTACCCACCTAATTCATCGATTTCCCCTCTTTTCTCTCTGAAACCCTAGATGAGAAAATCAATGAATTAGGTCGAGTTAGAAAAGCAATTGGAAGGCATGGAGAGGAGCAGGAGAGTCAGAAGAATAATGGGTTGACGCATGGAGAGATTGTGCCATCAAATTAGGTAAAGTCGAACCCTAATTTCAACTTCCAATTTGGTGGAAAATTGTAAACCCTAATTTGGGTATAAATAGGATGTATGTTGTGTTGTAATGGGTATGCCCGGATTAGCCGGTGCACCAAGCAGTAGTTCATGTCTGATTTTATCTCCATGATGTTCTAATTTCACAACTAGGGTTTAGATGAAACCATTAATCCATTGCTCGGTTTAATTCAAGTATTGATTTTGTTCTTGTTGTGCTGTAATGTTTAGGATAGTTTTAATCAAAGCACTTTACATTTTGCTCTCACAGTGCATATCATGTATGCATTGTAGTTAGAACACCACTATGTGATTGTGCTACAGCTCATGCCTAATTGTCTGTTATGAATCCTCTGACTAGTTGTACTCTAAATCAGACAATTAGTACTTAGGATGAATATTTTAGTTGTGATTAGAGTAACCCTTAGGCTTGTTAAATCATCTAAGTGGCTTCTCTGTGGGTAGTTGCATTGTGAGAAGGCAGCTACTACTAGGATTAGAATTATCTTAGTGACATTAACCTTCCTCCTGAAACCACCCTTTGATGCGCAGCAGGCTTGAACCTTCACTGCCATCTAGATAGTCAGTTGATCCTAGAAGCTCACTGATGTCTATATTAGGGACAAGAATATTATTGAGATTGAATTGACTTAGTATAGGTTAAGCGGTGGATTCGACTTCCCTAGCACCTTATCTATCTGCTTGTAGGTTACTCTTTGCCTTTTGTTTTAATATTTCAGTTACTATCAACATCTTAGTTGTGTTTAAACGCAACTCAAAACTCACTGCCACTGTTTAGAGAATAGCTTAGTAAAAGCTTAGGAAAACTTCAACTTACACACACCTTGTCCCTGAGGATCGACCTGCACTTACACACTATACACAACTGTCACTGTGCACTTGCAGTCTCATTGTAGGCATCTTTCCAAGCCTACCACGGAGCGGCTGCTGGAGCGAACGTTGAAGCGGAGCGGCTATTGAAGCGAACGTTGAAGTGGATCCGCTGCTGGAGAACGTTGAAGCGGAGCCACTTCTGGAGAGAGCGTTGAAATGGCGCCTTGCAACTCTCAGAGCCTCGACGGTTACCATGTTGAAGTCGGAGACCGCGTTCTGTTAAACTCGACATCCCTCAAGTGAACAGAGGTTAGGAGTCCCCAGTTCCATCTATCGATCGTGCTTTCCAGGAGAGGTTGGGGTTTGGGAACGGCTTCCCTGGATGGAAACACATGCTTTCCTGATGCAGTGCGGTTGAGGCATGCAAATATGTCTTGACGCTACGCCTTGGAGGAATATAGAATCTCACATAAATGTTTCATCATAGACTGCACGATTTTGTGGGCGAAGTCCCCAGAAATCATGCAGCTCCTGAAGGGAAGAGGGACTCTGTGAACTCAGGAGAGTTGTTGATTTCCTTTGCTTCGATTTTGGAGAAGTCGTTCTTGATCTTTACGTGTGATGAAATAGGATTGATGATTCCCTTCTACTGGGCATTCAAGAGCAACGCGAGCCTCTTCCTCTATAAACGCACGTCCTGCTGAAGTGTCTGCGCCGGATATTAAAAGTATTCTTTGTCAGCTCCTTCTTGGGTTGACGTGACTCTTATGGTGGCCTCTCCTTCAGTGTCTTGAGGAAATAGGTATCTCTTCCCGAGTTATAAACACGTCTGTCTAAGCCTTACGAGAACCTTTTGTCTTTTCATCAAATCAACAGTAGTAAAAGGAGGTCGGCTTCTTCCGGCTCTTCCACTATCCTGCCATGATGGTGGAGTAGCAGCGTCTCTGGTGACGGTTGGAGCTGTCATACTTGAAGAAACGTTGGGGTGGCGGAAGCGGCTCTGGTTCTGGTGATCGTAGGTGTATCGTGCAAAGATGGTACGGTTTTGATAACGGAGTGCTGGAGCCATGACGTTGTTTCGAAGGGTGAGGATGGCGCTGCTTTGGCTGGTTGTGGAGCGGAGAAGATGACGTTGGAAGGGTGCAAGCTGTTAGCGCTGGAAGGATGCAATCTGCTGGCGCTGGAAAGATGCAAGCTCCTGGCGCTGGAAGATGCAAACTGCTAGTGATGGAAAGGATGCAAGCTGCTGGCGCCGGAAAGACGCAAGTTGTTAGCGCTGGATCGGCTTGGGATGGGCGCTGGCTTGGCGTGGGCGGTGGCTTCGCGTGGCGGTGACTGTTGGCCTGGCATGGCGCTGGCTTGGCGTGACGCGGATCGTTGGGCACCGTGAGGCTTGTTCTTGCGGTCCCAATTGCCTCTTTCCATACGTAGCTCAAATAGGAAATCCTTTCCTTATTCAAATTCTAAAAGTGTTATGCCTATAAAAGGGGTTAGCTTTCCTCTTTTTTTTTTCCGAAAGGCAAACAAAGCGCCTGGTTTATGGTTTGATTTGAATTGATAGATAACTGTTATCTATGAGGGTTTTGGATTATTCTTTTGGAATGAATTGTTTTAGAATAATGTTGTTTTAGTTATGACTATAACTAGCATAAGTATCCCAGGAAAGCCATGAAATTGTGAATGTTGTGCGACAGTAGAAAGCACGAAATGAAACATGGGAACAATATGGCTATCGGTTTTTATCATCTCTGTGAATATTTGAAGTAGTAGACCATGTATTTTGTCTACGCAAGACTTACTCGGTTTTTCGGATCTCCTAACGAAAAATGAATCTTCCGGGTGCAATTCCGAGTTTTGTGGGAAACGCCGCCGTGATCGTGGAAAGTCCCTAGTCGTCATGAGCCACCTGATAACCGAGTCGTCGATCCCTGGTCGGATCGTTTTCTTCTAACCTCTAGGAAGTCCCCAGTCATCCCTTGCCGTGTCATGACTGGTAATCGGGTCGTCCGACAACTGAGTCGTCGATCCCTGAGTTGATCGTTTGCTTCTACCGCTTTGATGTCCGGGTCGAAGTATGAGATCGGGAATTGGAAATTGATATTGTAACCGAGAGATTAATCTCCCGCTGTGGTCGCCAATTGTTTGAGGATGAAAACATTTTCTGCTGGTTTCGGTAATTTCTTGTGTTGTGGGTGTGAAACGAGCTTAAACCCTAAACAATGTACTGCAAGGGAGTACTTTAGATTCGAGAGATCAATCTGTACAAATCCGGCCTAAACCAAGAAATGGTCGTTCCAGACTTTCTTCGGTCACAAAGTGAAGGAGAAAGGTTGGTTTTGGGGAGGGAAGCCAAGAGAGTGTTGAGACCAGAATAGTTGATTCGGGAAGAGTAGTTGTTTGAATTATATCAGAAAGTGAAATCTAACAGATGGGAAAGCTAACAAGTGATTTATGAGTGTTGTATGCTCCTGACCAAATACTTGTCCTTTGGTGGAAATAGGTAAGACCTATTTATACAAGTCGAAGTGAAACGTACTCTGGTCTCGTAAGAAATAGAAACGGATGAGTAAATGGGAGGAGGTGGTAACTGGTAACGCCTGGAATTGATGTTCCATAATGAAGGAAAGCGTTTCACCATTACTCCATGTATTTACTAACCGCCTCATTCTTATGACACTGTCTTGTAACGGGCGTAGTGTACGCCGCGCGCTATAAACCTCCAAACCAATACCCTAATAAGCATCCCCTAGTTTGTGACATGTGTTGATGTCTCGAGTGTTTTCGTGGAAAACATGTAGCACGTTTCTGCTGTTTGGCAAGTTGAGCTTGGGAGACTTGTCAGCTCGGTGGTGACCCTCGACGGTCGAGATTTTGCATCTTGAGAGGAAGGGTAGTCGTTGATTATTGAAACACTTCGTTTGGTAGCCGGCGGCATGGTTTAGGGCCGGCATGGCTTTGGCGTAGTGTAGGCGCGACCAAAAATAGGGTTTTGGTAAAACCGTGATGTTTGGCTTTGGGCCGCAAGTTGCCATGCGTTTGGTGACGAACTTGGACGGCTGAGATCCGCATCTCAGATGGAAGGGTGGCTGTTGATTGTTGCAACCCCTCGTTTGGCAGCCAGCGGCATGGTTTAGGGCCGACATGGCTTTGGCATAGTGTAGGCGCGACCAAAATTAGGGTTTTTTTAAAACCGTGATGTTTGGATTTGGGCCGCAAGTTGCCATGCGTTTGGTGGCGAACTTGGACGGCTGAGATCCGCATCCCAGATGGAAGGATGGTCATTGATTGTTGCAACCCTTCGTTTGGCATCCACCGACACGGTTTAGGGCCGGCATGGCTTTGGCATGGAGGCGTGACTGGTATGGTTTGCCATTGGCACGACGGTGCGGCTGGCATGGTTGGCATGCCTTGACGCGAAGACGTGGCTGGCATAGTTTGCCATTGGCACGGTGGTGCGGCTGGCATGGTTGGCATGCCTTGGCGCGGAGGCGTGGCTGGCATGTCTTGGCGCGGAGACGTGGCTGGCATGGTTTTCCATTGGCACGGTGGTGTGGCTTGCATGGTTGGCATGCCTTGGCGCGGAGACGTGGCTGGCATGGTTTGCCATTGGCACGGTGGTGCGGCTTGCATGGTTGGCATGCCTTGGTGTGGAGGCGTGCCTGGCATGGTTTTCCATTGGCACGGTGGTGGTGCGGCTGGCATGGTTGGCATGCCTTGGCGCGGAGACGTGGCTGGCATGGTGGTGCGGCTGGCATGGTTTGCATGCCTTGGCGCGGAGGCGTGGCTGGCATGGTGGTGCGGCTGGCATGCCTTGGCGCGGAGACGTGGATGGCATGGTTTTCCATTGGCATGGTGGTGCGGCTGGCATGGTTGGCATGCCTTGGCGCGGAGGCGTGGATGGCATGGTTTGCCATTGGCACGGTGGTGCGGCTAGCATGTTTGGCATGCCTTGGCGCGGAGGCGTGGCTGGCATGGTTTTCCATTGGCACGGTGGAGCGGCTGGCATGGTTGGCATGCCTTGGTGCGGAGACGTGGATGGCATGGTGGTGCGGCTGGCATGGTTGGCATGCCTTGACGCGGAGACGTATCTGACATGGTTTTCCATTGTCACGGTGGCGTGAGAATTAGGGTTTGGCATGAAGGTGATGTCGGTCAATATTAAGTGTTCTGCCGTGGAACATGACACATGCATAAAAAAAAGGTACCTTGGTAATTCTTACGTAGGCATGTTGGATGATTCAATAAATGCGCTAGTGGCGTCATGTCAGATGTAAGGTATTATGATTTTAACCCTAAGCTAAAAACCACCATCAACATTAAGTCCACTGCTTAGCTCGGAACAGGAGCATTGTTGCGAGGTAAGCATAAGATGGTGACAGACAAGGACAAAATCGAAACGGAAAGTCATGGAAAGATGGTCAGGAAGACCCGGGTAACCTTTTTCGAGAGGTAAGGAGAATTCGTGATTCTTGTGTTGGCGGCCTTGTGTGAATTCTACCCGTGGTGTTGTTGGTTAGGCTGCGGAGTGGTAGAGGCGATCGTTGGTCGAGAGGCAAGCTGTTGGCCTCGGTCTGGAATGGTTGTGCGTCTTGTGGGCTAGGCTTCAAAACGCAGAATGAAGCTTCTAGCGTAGATTTGGCGTGAAGGGAAGCCGCTAGTATTGGACTGGGATGGAACGAGCCGTCAGCATTGGTCGGCTTGGACTTGGATCCGTCAGCATTGGTCGGCTTGGAATGGATCCGTCAGCATTGGTCGGCTTGGAATGGAGTCGCTTGCGTTGCGCGTCTTGGAGTGGAGCAGCAGGCGTTGCGCGGCTTGGAGAGGAGCAGCAGGCGTTGCGCGGCTTGGAGTGGAGCTAACTTGAGTTCATTGGAAGGATGACGACCGGCTTCATTCCAGATTTTGACGGTCCGCCCCTCCATTTCTTTTGGAAAAGAATTTCATATCTCCTTACGAGGAAAATATTTAGGTTCTGAGCTCGTTTAGGAGGTGAAAACATCCCGACAGTAAAATTCAGGAAGAATTCAAGAGGGATGATGTGGGCCCGAGGTGGCATAGTCGCGCCTAATCATCTATTCATGAAGCAAGAAGGAATCTTCACTCTGTTCAAACTCTAGAAACTCCGTCCGCATGAAAAGAGTTATAGACCCTCTTTTGTTGCTCTTATGGATCTGTGCTTTCGTCTGCAGTGTCTCTCCAGTGGATTCCAAAATTTACCAAAACTCCACTGCATTCTTTGGATGGATAGATGAAATATATGATTGGCAATGATCATGTCAGGGCTAATCTTGGAGATTGCGGTTGCGTTGTCGGTTCATCCTTGATTTTAGGTTGTTCAGTGCCTGGGCCTTCTTATCGCGATGATGATATGTCGTGGATGATTGCATGGTATAAATCTTCCGAAGCCACAAGATGAAATAGATGAGTTGGGAGACATTCTGCTGCCGATGTGCTGCTATCAAGTCTTCAATGACTTTTCCCCAGGAGACACCCTTCGGACCAGAATCTTGGACTATCGTATGAAATAGGATGCGGTGAGCAGTCCCCAGTTATATTTCTGTTAGATCCGATGGCATGGCCGAATATGTGAATGTATCTTTGCGGCGTGCTTATGGAGTCTTCGATGCACATGTATGGCTTCATGTTGAGAAATTCCTGCGGCTCGTAAAACTTCGGCAGTGATGATGTTGAAATCAGAAATAACCAGGTTGAGGGGAGTGAAAGCGTCCCGTGCTCGTAGTCCCCTTGTGTAGCCTACTTTCATTGCATCGCCTTGAATCCATGTCCAGAGGATTTGATACAAGCTTATTGTACTCTTCTGGATGTGTTGCTGGGATGCACATGGACGAAATAATCTGGATAGCGAAGAGGTAGGAATGAGAGAGTTATGTTGTTTATCGTGGCTCCCTCTGTTTCTTCAATAAAATGTTTCGGCCGCGTCTCTGGAGTCATCTCATGAGTCTTTGATGGTCGTCGGGATGAGCAGTCCCCGGTCGCATTTTTCTTTGGTTTCTGAAGTTGTTTTCCTCTGAGTAGCCTTGGGATCCGCCGCGACCTCGTAAAGTGTTGAAGGCGTCTTCTAGACGGAGAGGTAATGATATTCTTGCGCTACACCCTGAAGAGTAGATGACCTTGTTGTGGCTATGGCCTTTTGGTTGACTGTGTCTTCTGAGCTTTGACGGTGAAGAGATTCCGTGTAGATCTTTGTAGTGATTGCTGCCGCGGTGAAGCTCTGGATGGTATCAACAAAATGAGCGACAACAGTTCTTGGTAGAAGATGTAATCAGAAGAGACTACATTGTCGTGGGAACAATGTAGGTTGGGTAGAATTGTATGGGCATCCATGGAAGTAAAAGGATTGTCTGGATGCGTAAGCGAGCAAACTGTCCATGGTCACGAGTTTTGGCGGGATGGATCAAAAGGTGGCCATGACTACGAAGATTGGCTGGTTGCGATCATGATCCTTGACATGGGGAGGGTGGTGGCACGACCCTTTGCAGGAAGGAGTGGTGTTGAAGCGGCTTCGGCTCTTGGAGAGGACGTTGAAACTCAAGGAGCTAAGCGTTGAAGCTTCGGCTTAGGATTCTGGAGAAGCTTATAGAGAGAACGCTGAAGCGGAGCGAACGTTGAAGCGGAGCGACTGTTGAAGCAAACGTTGAAGTGCGTCCGCTGCTGGAGAACGTTGAAGCGGAGCCACTTCTGGAGAGAACTTTGAAACGGCGCCTTGAAACTCTCAGAGCCTCGATGGTTACCATGTTGAAGTCGGAGACCGCGTTCTGTTAAACTCGACATCCCTCAAGTGAACAGAGGTTAGGAGTCCCCAGTTCCATCTATCGATCGTGCTTTCCAGGAGAGGTTGGGGTTTGGGAACGGCTTCCCTGGATGGAAACACCTGCTTTCCTGATGCAGTGCGGTTGAGGGATGCAAATATGTCTTGACGCTATGCTTTGGAGGAATATAGAATCTCACATAACTGTTTCATCATAGACTGCACGATTTTGTGGGCGAAGTCCCCAGAAATCATGCAGCTCCTGAAGGGAAGAGGGTCTCTGTGAACTCAGGAGGGTTGCTGATTTCCTTTGCTTCGATTTTGGAGAAGTCGTTCTTGATATTTACGCGTGATGAAATTGGATTGATGATTCCCTTCTACTGGGCATTCAAGAGCAACGCGAGCCTCTTCCTCTATAAAAGCACGTCCTGCTGAAGTGCCTGCGCCGGATGTTAAAAGTATTCTTTGTCAGCTCCTTCTTGGGTTGATGCGACTCTTATGGTGGCCTCTCCGTCAGTGTCTTGAATAAATAGGTATCTCTTCCCGAGTTATAAACACGTCTGTCTAAGCCTTATGATAACCTTTTGTCTTTTCATCAGATCAACAGTGGTAAAAGGTGGTCGGCTTCTTCCGGCTCTTCCACTATCCTGCCATGATGGTGGAGTATCAGCGTCTCTGGTGACGGTTGGAGCTGTCATACTTGAAGAAACGTTGGGGTGGCGGAAGCGGCTCTGGTTCTGGTGATCGTAGGTGTATCGTGCAGAGATGGAACGGTTTTGATAACGGAGTGCTGGAGCCATGACGTTGTTTCTAAGGGTGAGGATGGCGCTGCTTTGGCTGGTTGTGGAGCGGAGAAGATGACGCTGGAAGGGTGCAAGCTGTTAGCGCTGGAAGGATGCAAGCTGCTGGCTCTTGAAAGATGCAAGCTGCTGGCGCTGGAAGATGCAAACTTCTAGCGCTGGAAAGGATGCAAGCTGCTGGCGCCGGAAAGATGCAAGTTGTTAGCGCTGGATCGGCTTGGGATGGGCGCTGGCTTGGCGTGGGCGCTGGCTTCGCGTGGCAGAGACTGTTGGCCTGGCACGGCGCTGGCTCGGCGTGGAGCGGACCGTTGGGCACCGTGAGGCATGTTCTTGCGGGCCCAATTTCCTCTTTCCAAACGTAGATCAAATAGGAAATCCTTTCCTTATTCAAATTCTAAAAGTGTTATGCCTATAAAAGGGGTTGGCTTTCCTTTTTTTTTTCCGAAAGGCAAACAAAGCGCCTGGTTTATGGTTTGATTTGAATTGATAGATAACTGTTATCTATGAGGGTTTTGGATTATTCTTTTGGAATAAATTATTTTAGAATAGTGTTGTTTTAGTTATGACTATAACTAGCACAAGTACCCCAGGAAAGCCATGAAATTGTGAATGTTGTGCGACAGTAGAAAGCACGAAATGAAACATGGGAACAATATGGCTATCGGTTTTTATCATCTCTATGAAGATTTGAAGTAGTAGACCATGTATTTTGTCTAGGCAAGACTTACTCGGTTTTTCGGATCTCCTAACGAAAAATGAATCTTCCGGGTGCAATTCCGAGTTTTGTGGGAAACACCGCCGTGATCGTGGAAAGTCCCTAGTCGTCTTGAGCCACCTGATAACCGAGTCGTCGATCCCTGGTCGGATCGTTTGCTTCTAACCTATGGGAAGTCCCCAGTCATCCCTTGTCGTGTCATGACTGGTAATCGGGTCGTCCGGCAACTGAGTCGTCGATCCCTGAGTTGATCGTTTGCTTCTACCTCCTTGATGTCCGGGTCGAAGTATGAGATCGGGAATTGGAAATTGATATTGTAACCGAGAGATTAATCTCCCGCTGTGGTCGCCAATTGTTTGAGGGTGAAAACATTTTCTACTGGTTTCGGTAATTTCGTGTGTTGTGGGTGTGAAACGAGCTTAAACCCTAAACAATGTACTGCAAGGGAGTACTTTAGATTAGAGAGATGAATCTGTAAAAATCCGGCCTAAACCAAGAAATGGTCGTTCCAAACTTGCTTCGGTCACAAAGTGAAGGAGAAGGGTTGGTTTTGGGAGGGAAGCGAAGAGAGTGTTGAGACCAGAATAGTTGATTCTGGAAGAGTAGTCGTTTGACTTATATCAGAAAGTGAAATCTAACAGATGGGAAAGCTTACAAGTGATTTCTGAGTGTTGTATGCTCCTGACCAAATACTTGTCCTTTGGTGGAAATAGGTAAGACCTATTTATACAATTCGAAGTGAAACGTACTCCGGTCACGTAAGAAATAGAAACAGATGATTAAATGGGAGGAGGTGGTAACCGGTAATGCATGTAATTCATGTTCCGTAATGAAGGAAAGCGTTTCACCATTACTCCCTGTATTTACTAACCGCCTCATTCTTATGAAACTGTCTTGTAACGGGCATAGTGTACGCCGCACGCTATAAACCGCCAAACCAATACCTTAATGAGCATCCCCCAGTTTGTGACATGTGTTGATGTCTCGAGTGTTTTCATGGAAAACATGTAGCACGTTGCTGCTTTCTGGAAAGTTGAGCTTGGGAGACTTGCCAGCTCAATGGTGACCCTTGACGGTCGAGATTTTGCATCTTGAGAGGAAGGGTAGCCATTGATTATTGCAACCCTTCGTTTGGTAGCTGGTGGCATGGTTTAGGGACGGCATGGCTTTGGCGAAATGTAGGCGCGGCCAAAATTAGGGTTTCGGTAAAACCGTGATGTTTTGCTTTGGGCCGCAAGTTGCCATGCGTTTGGTGGCGAACTTTGACGGCTGAGATCCGCATCTCAGATGGAAGGGTGGTCGTTGATTGTTGCAACCCCTCGTTTGGCAGCCAGCGACATGGTTTAGGGCCGGCATGGCTTTGGCATAGTGTAGGCACGACCAAAATTAGGGTTTTGGTAAAACTGTGATGTTTGGCTTTGGGCCGCAAGTTGCCATGCGTTTGGTACCGAAATTGGACGACTGAGATCCGCATCTCAGATGGAAGGGTGGTTGTTGATTGTTCCAACCCTTCGTTTGGCCGCCAGCGGCACGGTTTAGGGCCGGCATGGCTGACATGGTTTGCCATTGGCACGGCGGTGCGGCTGGCATGGTTGGCATGCCTTGACGCGAAAACGTGTCTGGCATGGTTTGCCATTGGCATGGTGGTATGAATGGCATGGTTGGCATGCCTTGACGCGGAGGCGTGGCTGGCATGGTTTGCCATTGGCACGGTGGTGCGGCTGGCATGCCTTGGCGTGGAGATGTGGCTGGCATGGTTTGCCATTGACACGGTGGTGCGGCTGGCATGGTTGGCATGCCTTGGCGCCGAGACGTGGCTGGCATGGTTTACCGTTGGCACGGTGGTACGGCTGGCATGGTTGGCATGCCTTGGCGCCGAGGTGTGGCTGGCATGGTTGGCATGCCTTGGCGCGGAGACGTGGCTGGCATGGTTTGCCATTGGCACGGTGGTGCGATTGGCATGGTTGGCATGCCTTGGCGCGGAGGCGTGGCTAGCATGGTTTTCCATTGGCACTGTGGTGCGGCTGGAATGGTTGGCATGCCTTGGCGCAGAGGCGTGGCTGGCATGGTTGGCATGCCTTGGCGCAGAGGCGTGGATGGCATGGTTTGCCATTGGCACGGTGGTGCGGCTGGCATGGTTGACATTCCTTGGCGCGGAGACGTGGCTTGCATGGTTTTCCATTGGCACGGTGGTGCGGCTGGCATGGTTGGCATGCCTTGGCGCGGAGGCGTGGCTGGCATGGTTTGCCATTGGCACGGTGGTACGGCTGGCATGGTTGGAATGCCTTGGCGCGAAGGCGTTTGGCATGGTTGGTATGCCTTGGCGCGGAGACGTGGATGGAATGGTTTTCCATTGGCACGGTGGTGCGGCTGGCATGGTTGGCATGCCTTGGCGCGGAGACGTGGCTGGCATGGTTTTCCATTGGCACAGTGGCGTGAGAATTAGGGTTTGGTGTGAAGGTGATGTCGGTCAATACTAAGGGTTCTGCCGTGGAACATGACATATGCATAAAAAAAAGGTACCCTGGTAATTCTTACGTAGGCATGTTGGATGATTCATTGCGCTAGTGACGTCATGTTAGATGTAAGGTTTTATGATTTTAACCCTAAGATAAAAACCACCATCAACACATATACAATTGTGTTTAACGATAAATAAACAACTATCATTTCTTAATTGTTTAATCATATTTGGATACTCAAGATTCATGTGTTTTCTTCTTTTTGTTTCGTATTGTGCTTTAATACTGCGAAACTAAGACGAGAAATTTCAGCAGTGTAGAGACAAACTTAAATCTCTGAATCTCACGGCCATATATATTCATGATCAGAATATACCCTTTAGAGAGTCTGCATATCCATCAAAATTGATGTCTGAAAACTCAGTCAAATATAATTGGTAAATTATTAATTTTACGTATTCCATTATTAGAATCTCAAGTTTACTATACAGTTTTCTATAATCTATTCTTTGACTCATGAGACATTTAACTAGCATATCAAAAACTTGTTATATGTTCTTTTCATAATTAAGACACAATATGAATCTTCAATTCATATCTTCTTTCCAATATGAAACAAATAAAGTTGTTGAGTATGTTGATATCTCAAACTTATCTGAGCATTCGATATATGCTTTATATGAGAGCATTAGTAATCCACGTGATATGTGACTGTCAGGAAGTAATCCTCGTTGGTATCTTTTATTTCGAAAAGCGTAATGAGATATGCATAAAGTTAAGATCACTGAAAACCGGGGGTCTAACAACCGCACCCAATATTTCTTTTAGGCAATTTGTATGGACAAACTCTTATATATTTCCAAGAGAATCAACTAGATAGTCAGACTCAATCAAGGAAAATACATCCAAGAATTATATCTCAATTTCTCAAATCAATCTGCAAGCAAACAGATAGAAATTTGTGAGCCGGATAAATATGATGAGAAGTAACTTGGATGGTACCAAAGACCAATATCCAAGTGTCGATCAATTTATATCAACAACCAAGGTTGGATTATCTAATTGATTGAACTATACACAACCTGTGATATTTCAATTATATAAAAATATAATGCGGAAAAGAAATAACACAGACGCCAGAAATTTTGTTAACGAGGAAACTGCAAATGCAGAAAAACCCTGGAACCTAGTCCAGATTTGAACACCACATTGTATTAAGCCTATACAGACTCTAGCATACTACAAGTTAACTTCGGACTGGAATGTAGTTGAGCCCTAACCAACCTCACACTGATTAAGGTACAATCGCGTTCCTTACGCCTCTTAAACCACGCCGGATTCTGCGCACTTGATTCCGTTAGTTGATCTTACCCACAACTAAGAGTTGCTACGACCCAAAGACGAAGACTTGATAAACAAATTTGTCTCACACAGAAAAGTCAATTGAATAGATAAATATGTGTCCCACTGAAATACTTACGAGTTTTTGTTCCGTCTTTTGATAAATCAAGGTGAACAAGAACCAATTGATACACCAAACTTATATTCCCGAAGAAAACCTAGTAATATCAATCACCTCACAATAATCTTAATTCTATGGAAGCGAAAAAATATATTGTGGAATCACAAACGATGAGACGAAGATGTTTGTGACTACTTTTTATCTTACCTATCGGAGATTAAATATCAAGAAAATCTTAGTGAAGATAGTACTCAACACGATAGAACAAATTATGATCAAAACACGCAACTACAGAGAAAATAGTTAGGTCTGGCTTCAGAATCCTAATGAAGTCTTTAAGTCGTTAACCTATAAGGGTTTTAGGAAAAACCTAGGTTAAAGGAGATTCGACTCTAGTCGCAACTAGTATCACACAGGAGGTGTGGGGATTAGGTTTCCCAGTTGCTAGAGTTCTCCCTTATATAGTCTTCAAATCAGGGTTTGCAACCAGCTACCTTGGTTACAAAGCATTCAATATTCACCATTAGATGAAAACATGATTAGAGTCAAGCTAATATATTTCATGCCGTTAGATCGAACTTAGCTTGTTATACACAAATGAAATGTGACTTCATTTAGTTATGAGTAATCGTACCCAAATGTGTTGATGTAGTTTTTCAAGTGGTAAATAAAGTTCGTTCAAAGACTTGTAAAAATTTGATTTCAGACTTAATACTAACAAATATATACAAAATATGTCACAAATATCGAGAGGTACTGAGAGTCAAGATTCCACCAATTCTCATATTCATGTGGTTCAACTATCGATTCCAGACAATTATAGCTCATAACATAATAAATATTGACTCTTTATTCTTTGCCAAGGTAGATTTTATAAAAGATTGACTGTAAATCACAAGCATGATGTATTAAAAATACTAATACCAAGCATACGCCATCAAACAAAATCACAATCAATTAAGAAAAATCATGAATCAATTTAAAATAGTGCAAAAGTCATAAAGGAATTAAATAGATTTACCACACGCGTAAAGAATGGCTTCCTCCGTCATCCCAGTGTTGGGTTTTA
Organism: Papaver somniferum; assembly: GCF_003573695.1. Classification (NCBI taxonomy): domain Eukaryota; kingdom Viridiplantae; phylum Streptophyta; class Magnoliopsida; order Ranunculales; family Papaveraceae; genus Papaver; species Papaver somniferum. The sequence continues at coordinate 140,973,568 of NC_039366.1, read as the reverse complement.
CCTCTTCATGGTGAAAACACGCTCAAAATAATGATCCATAGCTCAAAAAAGTGTTTACAAGAGGTGAAAAATAATAAAGCAGTGAAATTGCAACGGATATAAGTGTTACAAAGTCACTGTTACAGAGAACGATAGTTTCTTTGTGTAGCAGGAGAAAGACTGTTTGTATGAGTCTGTTCTTCGTGTTCTTGAGAACGACATTTCTATTTTGTCGTCTGCAACTCCTTCTTCTTCTTCTCTGTTGCTGCTGCTGCAGAATCGCTCTGCAGCGATTTTCAATGCTCCAAAACTACCCCAAACTCCCGATTACCCTCTGGGACTCTAGCACAGGCTATTTATATCCAACAGCAATCCAAAATATCCCTAAAACATCTTCCAATTGTCTCTCTGCCTTTCACCGGAAGTCACGGGAGTATCTCCCCTTTATTTTCTCCTACGCGTTTCTGAATGTCTTCCCTGGCTTCCCAAACACTTCCTAAGATATATTCGAATCTGTGACAAGATATTCTTTCCCTTTTCTTTCACATAACTTCTGTATCTAACTCCAAAATCCCGAGAAACTTTCCTCTTTCCCTGTTTCGATGTAAGTCCGGTGAGATTCCATTTTTATCTAATCCAACTTCAATACCTTCCCTGTTTCGATGCACTGGATCATCCCCAGTCCATATCCAACAGAAATTCCACTAAATTCTCGTCCAAGCCTCTTCCCAAATCTTCCAACGTAGTACCGAGTATATGGCTTCACTGTTTACTTCGAGAATGACTATAAATCCCCCTCTTTTACGAACTGCAACACCTCATCACCTCTGACTTAACGTAACAGGCCCAGAGAATTGCAAATCCATGAACAAATCCACGATAATATCGACCCAAAATTCATCCACAAAGTTCGCATATGTCTCTAACCCCTGTTCCGCTTCCCAATTGATATCCAGTCGTTTCTAGTCGGAGTAAAGGCCCATACTAGCCCTGTTTAGCATTAACAGGCCTAAAGAAATCAAAATCGGTAGTTTAATCTCTCCACCACAGCTTCAAAACTCGAATCCAAATCTGCCAGGAGCATGTAATAATTTCCCACCAAAAATTCCGTTTAAATGTTGAAGATGGGTTACCCCCTAACCAGAGTAGGGGTGTAAATAACAATTTGGGTGTCCTGGGGTGTAAATAACAATTTGGGTGTCCTGGGGTGTAAATAACGAGTAGGTACCCCTTAGTAATTGAGTTCCCCTTATCCAAACTGAGAGTCCGAATAGTAATTTTCTCCTACGAGCGCAAATACCACTTTTCGAGCCAATTTTGATGCAAAAGCTTATTTCTCCAAAAACACCTACAAAGACATAAAAAGCCAAAATAAATACAAAATTGAGTACTAACATTACAGAGAATTGAGACTCATATAGACATATAAATGCGTCTATCAAATACCCCCAAACTTATTATTTGCTAGTCCTCGAGCAAATCAAATCTACAAATAAAATCCTAACTCAATGTCGCAGGCATCGTCGGTTGCATTTAGCGTATGCAACAAGCCTTTAAACCCCTAGGCGGCCCTAGTGGTCGAGTTATAGTCTCGGGAGGGCTTACCAGAGGTATACCCACAAAACCTTTATACTCCAGATCCTAGCTATCTACACAGAACCTTGGAAGGCACTAAAGAATCTCCTTGGTTGGCATACTTATTGACTACATGAGGAAGTACCCTGATGCGAAATTCCAATTGTTGTACACGAGTTTGCACTCAAGCATACTAAAATTCATATAAAGTGACAGAGCTATACTCAAATAGTTGCACTATGGACATCAATATCCGGAGTCAAAACTAATCACATGGATAGATTAAGATGATGGATATAGAAAAACATAGATGGTTTTGATGTTTGCTAAATGAATGGCGTTTCCCATATCTGTCTGAAGGCCTCCGCCAAAATGAACCTATCCTAATGGATTGAGGTACTAGTCTGACTATTATCAACACAGTGGCATATACAAGGGAACCAGTGGTCGATAACCTAACTCTAGGTCAACACAACTGGCATATACAAGGGTACCAGTGGTCGACTTTATTGAATTTATTCCTTTTGGTCAAATGGTCTGGTCTCAAAAAAAATTTTCATGGTATCTTGGTAACAACTTGAATCGTGAGCCCCACCAAATCACTTAGAAACATATTTAAAAAGAAAAATAAAAATAAAAGTGAAAAGGACTCAACGAGATATGGTGAAACTATCATGTTATTTCTAACACCCGAGCTCTGTGCTTTTATGAATAGACTCTTCTAGATGTTGCCATCTAATCAGATTGGTTCCTCAACTCCTACGATCAAAATGCTTCCATCCACTTAGATTAGTTAGTGCAATCCTCAATAGGCATAAATTTCTAAGCTCTGGAGTTTATTTATTCATACTGCAACTAAAAAGTTTCTCCCATAAAAAGTTTCTCCATACCCCCAAACTTAAATCTAACATTGTCCTCAATGTTCTAAAGATGAAATTAAAAGCATGAATAAGGAGAAACTGTTACCATTTGAAGCAAAAGAGATAAGGAAAGATATTACCGTGTCGCATGAATGTTGGGTTACCTCCCAAGAAGTGCTAAGTTTAACATCTTCATCCAGACTAATAGATGATTAGTCACCTCATGGAATCATAAACTAATAGCCGAAATTTCTGTGGGTCATCAAAACCAAATAGAGCTATCACAAATAAAAGGAATCTGCAACCTGTCAAGAAAATAAACAAATAAAGCACACCCTTGTCTAGTTTCCTGTTTAAGACAACTACATCTAGCTTTGGTTCAGGTTCAGGCTCTATGAAAGGGTCTAGATAAAATATTTTCATGCGCTGGAATTCCTCAAAGCTAAGGTCCGGTTCAGGTATTAGAGTCTGGAAAAACTCAAGTAAAAACTTAGAAGCACATAATAATAACCTGAATAATTGTGGATCCTTAAAGTCAATCAGTTTTGACTCACAAAGCTGACCACAATGAGAGTGGTGGTCTTCCTTAAACAAATGTGTCGACCCTAATCTCCTAAAGTAATTAGGTTTAGTCTTAAAGCTTAATAATTGACACATATTCAACTTATACGTTCCCACAATTAGTCGAAAAATGTTTGGTGGGAAAACAAAGTCAATCTGGATATCATAGCCTGGGTAAACCACATCAACCAGAGGATGGGTTTCTAACAACTGAACTTCCTTATGGACATCACTAGGTTCAGGAAAACGTGTATGAAGATAATCTTGTAAAATGGTTGAGGCACATATGTCAAGTCCCAAGTGAGGGACCTTTCTAATAGTTAAAGCACATGGAGAATGATAATCACCCCCAAACTTAGAGTTTTCAGTGTTTCTAGAAAGACTAGTCACAACTTCCCTAATTTCAAGGTCATAAGATTCCTGAAAATGGTCAATTGATTCTTCTAAGTCAGGTTCATCCTCACTCATCTCTACGAGATCACTTTATTTGTCTAAGACTAATGTTTCTAAATCGTTAGACTCTAAAACAATATTCTCAGAAAAAAAACTTGTTCCTCTAAACCATTATTAGCTTCGTAATCAAAAGGAAATATTACATCGTCTAAAACGGGGGTATCTCTAGTCAAATCCTCGTCCTTTTGAATAGTTGAATAATTATTAAAATTATTTGGATTTGAACTAGAAACATTATCATTATTAAGCTCAATTGGAGTAACAAATTCCTGATCACTATGCCTACTTATTTCAAATTATTCATCAACACTATCCTCATCATAATCATCATTATAATAACATGAAAATGGTTGAACCTCATCTAAACAAGTAGTGTTACCAATTTTATCCTCGTCATCTTGATTATGTGAATACCTATCTTCATTTTCAAAGGTACTATTGGAAACACTATATTGGAAATTAAGAGCAGTTATGTTCTGGGCCTCTAACAAAATATTTTGAGTCGACTCACATGACTTCCTGATTGAATCTTGGAAAGAAAGTTCACTCGTTGCATTGCTTTCATCCATAACTAAGTTATTCATTTCTGCTAACTTACGTGTCGACTCAGCTAACTTACGTGTTGACTCTAGTAGAGAGGAATTTTGCTCGTATGACCGGTTGGCGTGTGGATAGTAATTGGGCTCACCATGGTATGGACCATAACCTTCAAAAGTCTGATGTTCCCAACCATTATTCAAACTATGGTCAAAGTAGTAACGTCCATTTTGAAACTCAGTCTGATATTCGTTGTATTGGCTATTGTAATACCAGTTCAACATTCTATTGCAGGGGTGTGAGTTGTCACACAAAATAAAACCCACTGACAGGGGATTCATGGGTGGATAGAATCTTACCTCCCGTACCAGACGGGCGATGAACCGTTGAAGTCGACTCAGGCCACCGACTCCGATGTCAGTGTACGAACCCGAGGGGCCGAGACAGTATCGTAACTGTCGTCCTTCCCTGCAAACAGTTGATATTTAATTTTGACCCTTCCTTAGGGTTTAAAAACATAATGTCCAAGAATGTCCAAAAAATAAAAATGTCCAAAAAGGAAAAGAAAAATTACAAAAACAACACCCTATTTACAGTTTCTAAAAATAAAACAAAATAAATATATACAAAATCTTCTTTTTCACTTCTTTCGGATTCCTCTTTGCTTTCCTTCTTTGGCGATGCTTTCCTTTTATAACACTTTTTCTTCCCTTGTAGCTTCGCTCCAAATCTGAAAAGAATCGAAAAATACCAAAACGCGTAAAAAAGAACAAAAAATAATAAAAAGAAAAAGAAACCTAAAAAAAATCTAAATACAAGTCCGCGTCGGCGGCGCCAAAAATTGATGTAGTTTTTCAAGTGGTAAATAAAGTTCGTTCAAAGACTTGTAAAGATTTGATTTCAGACTTAATACTAACAAATATATACAAAAGATGTCACAAGTATCGAGAGGTACTGAGAGTCAAGATTCCACCAATTATCATATTCATGTGGTTCAACTATCGAGTCCAGACAATTATAGCTCATAACATAATGAATATTGACTCTTTATTCTTTGCCAAGGTAGATTTTATAAAATATTGACTGTAAATCACAAGCATGACGTATTAAAAATACTAAGACCAAGCATACGCCATCAAACAAAATCACAATCAATTAAGAAAAATCATGAATCAATTTAAAATAGTGCAAAAGTCATAAAGGAATTAAATAGATTTACCACACGCGTAGAGAATGGCTTCCTCCGTCACCCAGTGTTGGGTTTTAGCTCTTCATGGTGAAAACACGCTCAAAATAATAATCGATAGCTCAAAAAAGTGTTTACAAGAGATGAAAAATAATAAAGCAGTGAAATCGCAATGGATATAAGTGTTACAAAGTCACTGTTACAGAGAACGATAGTTTCTTTGTGTAGCAGGAGAAAGACTGTCTGTATGAGTCTATGCTTCGTGTTCTTGAGAACGACACTTCTATTCTGTCGTCTGCAACTCCTTCTCCTTCTTCTCTGCTGCTGCTGCAGAATCGCTCTGCAGCGATTTTCAATGCTCCAAAACTACCCCAAACTCCCGATTACCCTCTGGGACTCTAGCACAGGCTATTTATATCCAACAGCAATCCAAAATATCCCTAAAACATCTTCCAATTGTCTCTCTTCCTTTCACCGGAAGTCACGGGAGTGTCTCCCCTTTCTTTTCTCCTACGCGTTTCTGAATGTCTTTCCTGGCTTCCCAAACACTTCCTAAGATATATTCGAATCTGTGATAAGATATTCTTTCCCTTTTCTTTCACGTAACTTCTGTATCTGACTCCAAAATCCCGAGAAACTTTCTTCTTTCTCTGTTTCGATGTAAGTCTGGTGAGATTCCATTTTTATCTAATCCAACTTCAATACCTTCCCTGTTTCGATGCACTGGATCATCCCCAGTCCATATCCAACAGAAATTCCACTAAATTCTCGTCCAAGCCTCTTCCCAAATCTTCCAACGTAGTACCGAGTATATGGCTTCACTGTTTACTTCGAGAATGACTATAACTCCCCCTCTTTTATGAACTACAACACCTCATCACCTATGACTTAACGTAACAGGCCCATAGAATTGCAAATCCATGAACAAATCCACGATAATATCGACCCAAAATTCATCCACAAAGTTCGCATATGTCTCTAACCCCTGCTCCGCTTCCCAATTGATATCCAGTCGTTTCTAGTCGGAGTAAAGGCCCATATTAGCCCTGTTTAGCATTAACAGGCCTAAAGAAATCAAAATCGGTAGTTTAGTCTCTCCACCACAGCTTTAAAACTCGAATCCAAATCTTCCAGGAGCATGTAATAATTTCCCACCAAAAATTCTGTTTAAATGTTGAAGATGGGTTACCTCCTAACCAGAGTAGGGGTGTAAATAACAATTGGGGTGTCCTGGGGTGTAAATAACGAGTAGGTGCCCCTTAGTAATTGAGTTCCCCTTATCCAAACTGAGAGTCCGAATAGTAATTTTCTCCTACGAGCGCAAATACCACTTTTCGAGCCAATTTCGCTGCAAAAGCTTATTTCTCCAAAAACACCTACAAAGACATAAAAAGCCAAAATAAATACAAAATCGAGTACTAACATTACAAAGAATTGAGACTCATATAGACACATAAATGCGTCTATCATGTGTGCACATAGTCGGGTCAACAACAGTTAACCGAAGTTAGCCATATGAACACTTTCATATCAACCTTTTTTATCTTAATCACAACTAGTTCAAATGACTCAAATGAAACTAGTTATGGAGTTGTACAATTGTTTATATTCTCATAGAAGTATACAATTGAAGCAAAATCGATTTTGATTCACTTGATTCAATTCATGAACATTATAGTTAGTGTTTGTAAACGATTGCATTCCTTAATATATAAATGTATTAGTTCATGAACAAACCGATTTTAGAACTTAACCCACTCAAGTATGCAAACAGGTACGCATACTTACAGTTCCGGACTTGGTCTGGGTTCGCCAGTATGTGAACGGGTATGCATACTATCGTACACCACCAAACTCAGTTGAATTCCCGGACTTGAACTATTACGCCAGTACGCATACGGGTATGCATACTAAGTTCCCAGACTTCAACTTCCAAACCAGTACGCATACGAATATGCATACTATGGTTCCCAGACTTCGACTTCCAAACCAGTACGCATACGGGTATGCATACTATGGTTCCCGGACATTGAATAACTTGCAATAGTTAGCATACAAGTACGCATACTGTACTATATTTAATCAATGGTTAATCGTCCTAAACTCCATCTTAATCATTGAAACATTCTTGAAGACGGGTATAGATCAATACGAAACATTCCGAGTCCACATCAAATGACTGTCTCACAAAAATCATGTAAGATGTTACCAGGATATTTTCACATGATCATCTTTTGACTTTCGACAAGATTCAAGAATAAAGATGAACTTGGTTAAAGAGAAAGCTTACCAACACATATTTCGAGAAATATGTAAGTGAGTTAAACTCAGCTCGAAATATCATATGTGTATAATATAAAGTCTATATAGCTACACAACTTTTGTCTCAATAGGATATATAATAGAAATAGACTTCTGAGTGATAGATGAGTTCAAGTCTTCATATACCCACAAGCTCCCCTTAGTAGTTCTTCGTCTTCAATTAATGAACGACGTGAGGTCTAATGCTCAACTACGCATTCTATCCTAATTCGAGACATAGCTATAAGTAGACTAATCAAGACTTATAGTTTGGAAACTAAACTTGACAACAAGCTTGAGATAGCAACACTTGCGAGTTCGACAAAGCAGTGCTCTAAAAATCTCCCCCTTTGTCAATTTTAGTGACAAAACTATCAATACTTATGGATTACAAAATAAATAAACGTTGTAGCTTCTCATCCAAATGCTGGATTTCCTTGGTTCTTCAACATTACTCGAAATCTTCGTCACTTCCAAGTACTCTAGTGATTCTGAACGTGTTCAACTTAGCATCATAGTCGTTGAAGATCCGTAGCCATAACAATAAGAAAACAGTTGTTCTCAATTATTGTTATACAGTGTCATAGTATTATTACACAACATCAGAGTCCAATTGTATCGCAACTTTGACAATAATATTACGGTGATATGTATCACTCCCCCTTAGTCAATACTTCATCTCACAATGAAAACCACCCCGCCCCCTTTACATAATGATCCGTAAACCATATGTATTTGTAGTGTTAACTACACATTAATTGTCCCCCTTTTTATCAATATAAATTGGCAAATGTACGAAAACTAGTGGGATCATAATGAAATTCTCATAGAGATACTTCATGACTAAAAGAGAACATATCAACTTTGTTTTGATGATTTCACATAGTCGAAACTTAGTGTATTCATCAAGAAGTTTATAAAGATACGAGAAAATTCTTACAATATTCCACAACCGCATTCCCCACAAATATTTGACAATCAAGCACAAGTTCAATTAAGAAATCTCCCCCATAAAATGTCATTCCCGAAAGAACAACAAAAGCGATCTTACTTTTGCAAGAAAACAAGGATTTCTTTGGACATTAACAAATTACATGAAACATGAATTTGTATCCAGAAAACTCAATTGAATTAACCACAAGAGAACCTATGATTAATTTTATCGGAAATTCTCAACATAAGAGAACTTACGGAGCCATACAGTACTTTCACATAGAAGTGGATCAGGGAAAGATCAATACTGCGGAATATTCAAAGGTTCATTCTATTTTCTATCAATACTTGCATAATGACATAATAGGCTTAATCTTTGCAAATCAAAAGTTCATCCTATCTTCCATCAATATTTGCATAATGACATAATAGGCTTAACTTTTGACATATATGGGACAATCATAGTTCACGGACGCAAACACACATATCTCATAACAATTTTTGCAATATATAAAACCAATTAAGATTAATACTGGAAAATCATATTCCAAATAAACATTAGAATTAAAATAAATAAATCTAAAAACATTGCAAGATGAAAATCTTTGGCAATAGCAATTGTGTAATCACAATATAGACTATTCCAAACCCTAGTTATCCTTCTTAAAACACATAAATAAATTCTCATAAGAAGTTTCCTAGACGAAAATATAACTCCTAAGAAGAACAAAATTGAAGGTCTTCAGACAAATCCAACAACTAGAGATCGAACAAGAACAAGTTCATCATTTGCTTTCTTCAGTTCCTTTTTCAGAAATTCAAGATTCTTTGTTGCAATTTCAAGTTGTTCACGTACAACCTCAAAATCTCGAAGAAGATTTCCTACCAATTGAGATGACATCTGAACTGGAAGTTTGTTTTCATAATCAACTGCATGGTAGAAGGATATGATAACAGGGTTCTCAAGAAACTCGAAAAATTTGCCTCCTTCAACTTAGTCTTCCTTTTTGCATCCATCCATTGTGCACACCACAAATATTTCAAGAGAAATCTTGATGTTACATAACGTGTATGAAAAAGCGGGGGTCTAACAACCACACCTAATATTTTGCTTAGCAATCTGTATGGACAAACTCCAATATACTTTTAAAAGAATCAACTAGTCAATCAGACTCAATCTTAATAAAAGTATATCAAAGAGTTATATCTCACTTTCTCGATTCAATACTTACTTAAGCAAATAGAAATCTGCGAGTCTAATTGAATACAAGAGAAATCACTTGAATGGTACCAAAGACCAATGTTCAAGGATCAATCAATTTCAATCAACAACCAAAGGTTGGATTTCCCAATTGATCGATTCAACGCACAACCTGTGATATCAATTATATAAAAAAATTTAATACGGAAAAGAAATAACACAGACACCATAACTTTTGTTAACGAGGAAACAGCAAATGCAGAAAAACCATGGGACCTGGTCCAGATAGAACACATTGTATTAAGCCTCTACAGACATTAGCCTACTACAAACTAACTTCGGTCTGGACTGTAGTTGAACCCCAATAAATCTCATGCTGATCCAAGGTACAGTTGCGCTCCTTACGTCTCTGATCCCAGCAGGATACTACACACTTGATTCTCTTAGCTGATCTCACCCACAACTACGAGTTGCTACGACGCAAAGTCGAAGACTTTAATAAACAGATTTGTATCACACAGAAAAGTCTACGTAATAGATAAATCTGTATCCCACAGAAATACCTACAAGTTTGTGTTCCGTCTTTTGATAAATCAAGGTGAACAGGAACCAATTGATAACCCGGACTTATATTCCCGAAGAACAACCTAGAATTATTAATCACCTCACAATAATCTTAATCGACTAGCGAAAGAAGATATTGTGGAATCACAAACGATGAGACGAAGATGTTTGTGACTTCTTTTAATCTTGACTATCGGAGAAATCAATATCAAGCCAATATTACGATTGTACTTAGTATGATAGAAACATCAAGATCAGATCACGCAACTACAAAGAAAATAGTTGGGTCTGGCTTCACAATCCCAATGAAGTCTTCAAGTCGTTAACCTACAAGGTCTCGGTAGAAACCTAAGGTTAAAGGAGAATCCACTCTAGCTTATACGACTAGTATCACACAGAAGGTGTGGGGATTAGGTTTCCCAGTTGCTAGAGTTCTCCTTTATATAGTCTTTCAAATCAGGGTTTGCAATCTAAGTTACCTTGGTAACCAAGCATTCAATATTTACCGTTAGATGAAAACCTGATTAGATTCAAGCTAATATCTTTCAACCATTAGATAGAAACTTAGCTTGTTACACACAAATGAAATGAACGTTTATTTAGGTTTGTGTAACCGTACCCAAACATGTACACTTAGTTGGTTCAACAGTATTTAACCAAATGGTTAGCCATATGAGCACTTTCATATCAACCATATTCTTCTTTACCATAACTAGTTCAAATGACTCAAATGAACTAGTTAGAGAGTTGTTCAATTGCTTAGATCTTATAGAAGTATACAAGACACAATTTAAGAAAAAACGATTTGATTCACTCGAATCGATTCATGAACTTTATAGCCACGGTTTTAAAATATGCATTCCTTAGTTTATATAAGTTTAAGTTCACGAATAATCATTTTTAGAAAATAACCAACTTAAGTACGCATACTTGTACGCGGGCTTAAGTACCCGGAATAAGTTTGTTTTCAGTTCACAAACTCCAGCAGATTTTCATGGGACGTGAACTTCCGATGTTGCGCGTACTGGTAAGCGGACTTTAGTTCCGGTTTCCCTGAGCAGCAAAGTACGCATACTTTGGTTCAAGGAATAAGGACTTACACACATGAGTTAGCACACAATGTTTATATCCAACAATGGTTATATATTCTAAACTCTCATTTCAATCATTGAAAAGGGTTATTTAACGTTTGGTACCCAGCAAATGTCCAACACCTAGCTTTGGTACCCAATATTTCAAATATTAAGGGTTGGTATCTTGATCCGTCATTGACCGTCAAGCCAACGCGTTGAATAAACAGAATCAAAACTCCGTAGAAAAACATATGTTAGTACCATATTAGCCTTAACGAATTATAACAAACCTTGAACATGTCCTAACGTCCCGTTACATTGGTTGTATACGCGCCAAAATCTGAGCGTCAAATCCGAATAGATGGCCACAATTTAATCACCCTAATCAAACCCTTAAACAAAACGCGCCTCCATTTTCTTTTATTTTCGCCCGATCTTCTTCTTCTTTTGTCTCTGCAACTACGATCACAAGCTTACCCAAACCTTTTTCGAAGTTGTGTCGGTTTTCAAATTGAATCATAACCCAACTTCTCAATACTGCCAGAACTTCGAGCATCTATTTAATTTCCTCAAACTGAGCAAAAAATAAATTAATTAATTTCCTCAATTGATTTGCGCAAATCAGCAACATCAACAATACATCTCCTTTTATTGATCTCTCGGTGGACCTTAGCTTGAGTTATTGCTTATAACGACTGTTCTAGATTTGTTTTAATCATCAAAAATATCTCTTAGCTGAACTCATTAACCACAAGAACCCATGGGTAAGTAAGACAGGACTTGGAGCAGTAGCAAAACTCAATTTTGATGTGTTGGTGGGGTACATGTGAGAAAATGGAGAATCGAGAAGGATGCTTTGTTCGGAATTTTACTAGTAGTTGATGTGCGAGCAACAGCTAGTCACTACTTCGGTTCTTCTTTTTCCTTTGGTACAATACTGGTTATGCTTGTATAAACAATTGACAAGCTCTTCTCCGTGGAATTTGTACAAACAGCTGGTGTGCAAGATCAACTCCTCACTGTTCCGGCTCTTCTCTTCTGCAAAAACGGAGAAGAAAATAAACACCCTCATCAGTTCGAGAACCAAACATCATTCTCTTTTCCCATGTTTGTTTTTAAGTTCTCACCTAGTTCTGGAATTCCTAATTATCGGTGCTTTTGGTAAGAGTTGAAGAAACTTTGCATTTGATATACGAGAAAGAAGAAAAACGTGGTGTGGAAGGTGTGAGCGAGGTGTAATGGATCCATTTTGGGTTACTGTGTTTGTTTGTTTTTTTTGTTCATTTTTTTTTTTTGAAACTGTGACTTAAACTCTGTTAAAGAATTTATGTTATTAATATAATTTTAATATTTAGTTGACAGATTGTTTGGTCAATGGTTTGATTTTTCGGTCTCTAACTGGTCAAGGTACCAACCCTTAATATTTGAAATATTGGGTACCAAAACTAGATGTTGGACATTTGCTGGGTACCAAACGTTAAATAATCTATCATTGAAACATTCTTAGAGGACGTTATATAGTTGTTGTTCACAAACCATTTTTCGTCAAAGCAATTTTCAAGTAATTGAAACTTATTATGACTTTCGTCACTAGTAAAGATGAACTTGACCAAAGCGAAAGCTTACCAACACATATTTCGAGAAATAGATAAGCGAGATAAACTCGCTCGAAATAGCAAATGTGTATAATCAAAGTCTATATAGCAATACGACTTTTGTCTCAAGATAGGAGATAGAGTAGATAGACTTTTGAGTGATAGATAAGTTCAAGTCTCCACATATCTTTCAGTCGATGAAGTTTCACCAGTTCCTTGAGTAGTTCTTCGTCTTTGTATGATGATCGCCATGGAGTCTAGAGCTCAACTACACGTTTTATCCTAGTCAGAGAATTAGCTATAAGTAGACTAGAAATCAAGACTTATAGTTTTGATCACTAACATTGACAAACATGCTTGAGATAGCAACGCATGCGAGTTCGACCGAGAAGTGCTCTAACAATCTCCCCCTTTGTCAATTTTAGTGACAAAACTATCAATACATATGAATACAAAAATAAATAAATAAACTTTTGTAGCTTCTCTTCCACATGCCTGATCTCCTTGGTTCTTCAACATTACTCGAAATCTTCGTCACTTCCAAGTACTCCAATGATTGCAAAGTTTGTAAGTTTAGTACCATCGTTGTTGAAAATCCGTAGCTATAACAATGAGAAAACAAGAATTCTCAATCATTGTTGCACAGTGTCATAATATTATTACACAGCATCAAAGTTCAATTGTATCACAACTTCGATAACAATACTATGGTGATATGTATCGCTCCACCTTAGTCAATACTCCATCTCACACGGGAACCACTCCCCCTTACATAATGATCCGAAAACCATATGTATTTGTAGTGTGAACTACACATTAATTCTCCCCCTTTTTGTCAATAAAATTGGCAAAGATACGAAAACTACTGGGATCCTAATGAAATTTCCATAGAGACATTTCATGACCAAAAGAAAGCACATATCAACTTTTTAGATGCAATCATATAGCCGAAGCTAAATGATTTCATCAAAGATTTTATAAAGATACAAGACAACTCCTATAATATTCCACAGCCGCACTCCCCCACAAAGATTTGACAATTAAGCTCAAGTTCAGTTAAGAACTCTCCCCCATAAATGCCATTCCCGAAAGAACAACAAGAGCGACCTTACTTTCACAAGAAAAGAAGGATTTCTTTGGACATAACAAATCACATATGAATATGAATTTCAATCCAAAAAATATCAATTAAATTAACCACAAGAAAACCCATGATTAATTTAATCGGAAATGCTTAACATAAGAGAACTTACGGAGCCGCACGGTATATACATAAGAATATGGATCAGGGAAGATCAATACTACGGAATAGACAAGGATTCATTCTATTTTCCATCACTATTTGCACAATGACATACAATAGACATAATCCTCGTACACAAAATTTTTATCCTTTCTTCCATCAAATAATGACATAAATGGTTTTAACTATTGTAATGTCAAAAGTTCATTCATTCTTTTATCAATACATGCATGTCGACATATGAAAGACTTAAATTTTTACAAGGTATGGGACAATCATAGTTCACGGACGCAAACACACGTATCCCATAACAAATTGCAATATATAAAACCATAAAGATTAATACTGCAAAAATCATCTTCTAAACAATTTTTAGAATTTAAACCAATAAACCTAAAAACATGAAGATGAAAACGTTGGACATAGCTATGTGTAATCACAATAATGGTTATTCCAAACTCTAGTTATTCTTCTAAATAAAACAAGAAAATAAAATTCTCATCAGAAGATTTACTAGACAAATATAAAATCAAAATTCATTGAGAACCTCATACCTTTCAATGAATCCATCAAAGAAGGTATCACTGATTTCCTTTACTCCCTTGACCGTAGAAACTCCATGTTCTTGAGTTAGAACACTAACCTTACGATCAATAACTCAAGCAATTTGTCTAGACTTGACGCAGTCCATGATGAGCTTCTTTTGATTCCTTATAAGAATATTTTGATTAGCAAGGATTCTGGCCTGGCCATCTAAGAGTTGGTTTATTTGAAGTTGAATATTTGCAAACTAAGAGTTGTGATCCTTTCTTGCAAGCATCTTCTTTAGAACCAGCTCTTGAATTGACTCATGTCCTTGAGTGTCTTCCTCTATATAAAGATGTACAATCTCTTGAGATTTTGCAGAGTTCACCATATAAAATTTTCAAGGATGGAATAACACAATGTAAAGTATATATATATGTTTGTATGTGTGTGTGTGTGTGTTTGTAAACAGGAGAAAGAAACTTTTGTTATGAACTCCCAGGAGGAGGACATGACATTTGTGGACCGACAGCAATAAAAACACAAACAAAAAAATATATTATACAACACACTTGAGCATTTCTCAATCATCATCCTTGCACCTCTCAAGCTAGACACAAGGATGAGGATACCTGGAATCAGGTGGTAGAGTGAGAAGTAATCCCACTACGATCATTGAGGAAGAAGTTGTACATTGTTAGAGCATTGCTCGGTCGAACTCGCATGCGTTTCTATCTCAAGCATGTTTGTCAATATTAGTGATCAAAACTATAAGTCTTGATTTCTAGTCTACTATAGCTAAGTCTTGGACTAGGATAGAAAGTGTAGTTGAGCTCAAGAACTCCATGGCAATCATCATACAAGACGAAGGACTACTCAAGGAACTGGTGGATCTTCATCGACTAAAAGGTATGTGGAGACTTGAACTTATCTATCACACAAAAGTCTATCTACTATATCTCCTATTTTGAGACAAAAGTCGTTTTGCTATATAGACTTTGACTATACACATTTGCTATTGTGAGCCAAGTTTATCTCGCCTATCTATTTCTCGAAATATGTGTTGGTAATCTTTTGCTTTGGCCAAGTTCATCTTTACCTAGTGACGAAAGTCATGACACGTTTCAATCACCTTGAAAATTGCTTACTTCGACGAAATGTCCTCTAAGAATGTTTCAATGGTTGAAATGAGAGTTTAGATTAAATAACCAATGATGGATATAAGCATTGTGTGGCAACACATATATGTATAAGTCATTTTTCCTTGAACCGAAGTTTGCGAACTTTGTTGATCGAGAGAACCGGAACAAGAGACATGAACTCAATCCGCGAACTCAGTCCGCGAACCCAGTCCGCGAACTGGCGAAAGTTATCGACCTGAGAAAATCTGCTGGAGTTTGAGAACTCCTTCCGGGAACTTAAGTCCGCGAATTAAGTCTGCGAACTTAAGCTGGTTATATCTAAAGACTATTGTTTGTGAACTTATTTATATTATCTAAGGAATGCTAAATGCAAACCGTGACTATATAGTTCATGAACCGATTCGAGTGAATCAAATCGTTTTTGCTTCGATTGTGTCTTGTGTAGTTACATAATATTTCCTTGCAATTTAACAACTCTCTAACTAGTTTATTTGAGTCATTTGATCTAGTTACGGTGAAGAAGAACATGGTTGAGATATGAAAGTGCTCATATGGCTAACCATTTGGTTAACTATTGTTGAACCAACAAATGTTAATGTTTGGGTACAGTTCATAAACCCAAAATTGGACATTTCATTTGTGTGTAACAAGCTAAGTTTTCGATCCAACGGTTGAGAAATATTAGCTTGAATCTAATCAGGTTTTCATCTAACGGTGAATATTGAATGCTTTGTTACCAAGCTAACATTGATTGCAAACCCTGATTTGAAAGACTATATAAGGGAGAACTCTGGCAACTGGGAAACATAATCCACACACCTCTTGTGTGCAACTAGTTGTATTAGATAAAGTCGATTCCCCTTTAACCTTTGGTTTCTTCTTAAAAACCAGGTTAACGACTTAAAGACTTCATTGGGATTGTGAAGCCATACCGATACTACTTTCTCGCAGTTGTGTGATCTGATCTTGCTGATTCTATCGTTTTGAGTACAATCGTAACGATTGGGTTGAGATCTTTATCTCCGATAGGAAAGATAGAAAAGTAGTCACAAACATCTTCGTCTCATCGTTTCGGATTCCACAATATCTTCTTTCGCCGCGTCGATTAAGATTATTGTGAGGTGATTGATAATACTAGGTTGTTCTTCGGAAATATAAGTCCGGGTTATCAATTGGTTCATGTTCATCTTGATTTATCCAAAGACGGAACAAAACTTGTATGCTTATCTGTGGGAGACAGATTTATCTATTCTGTAGACTTTTCTGTGTGATACAGATTTGTTTATTAAAGTCTTCGACTTTGGGTCGTAGCAACTCTTAGTTGTGGGTGAGATCATCTAAGGGAATCAAGTGCGCAGTATCCTGCTAGGATCATAGACGTAAGGAGCGCAACTATACCTTGAATCAATGTAAGATTGATTAGGGTTCAACTACAGTCTAGACCGAAGTTAGTTTGTAGTAGGCTAGTGTCTGTAGCGGCTTAATACAGTGGGGTATTCAATCTGGACTAGGTCTCGGGGTTTTTCTGCATTTGCGGTTTCCTCGTTAACAAAATTCTGGTGTCTGTATTATTTATATTCCGCATTATATTTTGTTATATAATTGAAATATCACAGGTTGTGCGTTTGAATCAATCAATTGGAAATCCGACCTTTGGTTGTTGATTGAAATTGATTGATCCTTGAATATTGTTCTTTGGTACCATTCAAGTGATTTCTCTTGTATTCAATTAGATTCACAGATTTCTATTTGCTAGAGAAAGAATTGAATCAAGAAAGAGAGATATAACTCTTTGATATACTTTATTAAGATTAAGTCTAGTTGATTCTCTTGAAAGTATATTGGAGTTTTTCCATACAGATTGCTAAGCGAAATATTGGGTGCGGTTGTTGTATCCTCGCTTTTTCAATTGGTATCAGAGCAGGCAAACACGTTTAAAGACCTTACAAGTCTGTGTTTGTGGCAATATGAGTCTGAGGACAAAATCTCTTCTCTAACATTTACGCATACCAAGATGTATCCTAAAGCTTTTAATTATACCAAGTGTCTTGGAAACACCTCAAAGGATTACTCCTTAATTGATTCTTCCGAATCCCGAGGTATAAAGATTGTTCCATCAGATGTTGACATGTCTTCCTCTCATGAGGCATTTGACGCTTTGGCAAAAGCTGAAATGGAGCTCACCAGAATCTCGAAAAATTCTACTGAAGCTATTGATTTTCAGGATCATGCTCAGCTTATTGATGAATTTGAAAAGTCTCTAGATCGAGAACGTGAACTCTATAACATCATTGAGTCTTTCTCTAAGAATATTGAAAAACTTCTCCAAGAAACTACTCTACAACGTGAAAATATTAGTGTTCTTGAGGATATTATCAAGGAAGACTCAACTAGAGAAAAACGATTGATCGAGACGCATTCATCAGATCTAAACAGACTTCGTGTTGAAAAAGAGAAACTAGGTGCATCTCTTGTTCTATCCCATGAACAATGCGGACCCTTGGAAAAGGAAAACTCTGTCTTAAGGAGAAATTCTTCCGTACCAACTAATTCTTGTGAATTATAGCACATGAAGAAATTTTCTCCAGAAGAAGGTTGTGTCAAGAAGGAGTTACGTGACTTACAACCTTCTCATATGGGTATGAAGATTAAACAGGTGCCAGTTTTTGGTTCTCCTCCACGAACCTGTACATTCTGTGGGAAAAAGAATCACTATGTTATCCATTACCTTGCCAGAAGGAAATAAATCTCGAATCTTCATAATTTGCTTCTTTCTACTATCAATGGAGCAAATAGTCTGTCGACTTCTGCAGTGAATCTCGTGCCCATAGAAAACCAGAAACCTTATAAAAATGATCTCTATTCTAGAAATCATCACAGGGAACAAATTCATCTCAATGGTATAAACTCTTGTGCCACTAATGAACATATTCCTTGTGCTTATAAGGAAGTTTCTGGTAAATCTAAGTCTAGAAAATGGATTCCTCTCTATTCTGATCCTATTGAACCAATTGCAAGAGGTCCTAGATTTAGTCCTCAGAGAAAGCCTTCTGATGGATATGTTAAACACGCCATGTCTTACTCTTCTGGGATGAATGTCAACCAAAGAAAGGCGAAGAACACAAAGATCAAACTGTCAGATGATATATACAACTCCTTTCTCGATGATCATAGTGGGATTAATTTCCGCTCTACCGCCTGACTCCAGATATTCTTTTCCTTGTTTCTAACTTGAGAGATGCAAGGAAATTAATTGAGAAATACTCAAGTATGTTATATATTATTTCTGTTTAAGTTTTTGTGCTGACGTCCCACAAACGTTCGCGTATTCCTCTCGTAAGTTTCGGTATGAAAACTTTCGCCAGTACGCGTACGGGTACGCTACCTAACCTGTCTCCTTCACCAATACCGCATGCACACATATGCACGCACTTGGTTTCCGACACATGGATTTATACACTAATGTGCGAACACACTATATATGCCTATATCCATAGTTGGTTATGTAATCTCAACTCTACATTTCAATCATTGAAGCATTCTTCTATAATGTTATAGTAGTCGTTAGACATAAAGAATCGACTATCGTCATCAAAGCTATTTTCAAGATTGAAACATCATCATGAATTTTGTCATGGGTAAAGATGAAAATGGTTAAAGCAAAAGCTTACCAACACATATTTCGAGAAAAAGATAGGCGAGTAAACTCGGATCGAAATAGCAAATGTGTATATATGAAAACTATCATACTTATACGACTTTTGTCTCAAGAGTAGGAGATAGAGTAGATAGACTTTTGAGTGACAGATGAGTTCAAGTCTCCACATAACTTTTGGTCGGATGAAGTTCCACTGGTTCCTTGAGTAGTTCTTCGTCTTCGTAAGATAATCGCCATAAAGTCTGGAGCTCAACTATTCCTAACTATCCTAGACCGAGCCTTAGTCATAAGTATATTAGAAATCAAGACATATAGTTTTGATCACTAACATTGACAAACATTCTTGAGATAGCAAAGCATGCGAATTCGACCGAGCAGTGCTCTAATAATCTCCCCCTTTGTCAATTTTAGTGACAAAACTATCAATACATATGGATTACAAAATAGATAAAACTTTGTAGCTTCTCGTCCACATGATTGATCTCCTTGGTGCTTCAACATTACTCGAAAACTTCGTCTTTTCCAAGTATTCCCATGATTCCATAGATGTTCAATTCGTCATCATAGTTGTTGAAGTTCCGTAGCCATAACAATGAGAAAGCAAAAGCTCTCGATCATTGTTATACAGTCTCATAGTATTATTACACATCATCAAATTTCTTATATCACAACTTCGACAACAATACTATGGTGATATGTATCACTCCCCCTTAGTCAATACTTTCTTCTCGACATGAAAACTACCCCCCTTACATAATGACCTGTAAAACACGTAAATCATATGTATTTGTAGTGTGAACTACATATTAATTCTCTCCCTTTTTGTCAATAAAATTGGCAAAGGTACGAAAACGGGATCCTAATGAAATTTCCACGAAGACGCTTCAAGACCAAAGAAAAGTACATATCAACTTATTTAGATGCAATCATAAAGCCGAAGCTAAATGCATTCATCAAGGAGTTTATAAAGATACAAGATAACCCCTAAGTAATTCCACAACCGCACTCCCTACAAAGATATGGAAATTAAGCGCAAGTTCAAAAGAACTCTCCCCCATTTGATGTCATTCTCGAGAGAACAACAAGAGCGACCTTACTTTTACAAGAAAAGAAGGATTTTATTGGACATCAAAAACCATAATGAAATGATTTTCTATATCCAAAATTCTAAATTAAACTAACCACAAGTAAACCCATGATCAATTTAATCGGAATACACAATCAAATTAAACACAAAAGTGATCAATGTAATTGAACATGCTCAACATAAGAGAACTTACGGAGCTACGACTATGTTAACCATAAAAGAATAAATTAACTCAATCGTTTTATGCTCAATACAAGAAAACCTTATGAAGCATTGCAGTATACACATAAGATATGGATCAGGGAAAGATCAATACAGCGACATATACAAGGATTCATTCTATTTTCCATCACTATTTGCACAATGATATACAATAGACATACTCCTTGTAAACAAAAGATTTTAACCTATCTTCCATCAATAGATGACATAATAGGCTTAACTTTTGTTTGTCAAAAGTTCAACGATCTTGTATCAATACTTGCATATTGACATATAAACGAGATAACATTTGACATCGTATGGGACAATAGTAGTTCACGGACGCAGACACACATATCCCATAACATATTGCAATATATAAAACCATAAAGATTAAAATTGTAATCATCATCTTCCAAAACAACTTTAGAATTTAAATAAATAAATCTAAAAACATGAAGATGAAAACGTTGGACATAGTTATGTGTACTTACAATAATGGCTATTCCAAACTATAGTTATTCTTCTAAACAAAACACCAAAATAGAAGATTTACTAGACAAATAACTCAGTTTTCTTTGATTATTTTGATACCTTTGAAAAGGTCCATCAAAATAGGAGTCACTGATATCCTTGATTTTATTGATCGTAGAGACGCCATGTTCATGAGTTAGAACATTAGTTTTTCGGTCAACAATGCGAGCAAGATGCCTAGCTTTGACGCAATCAAGGATGACCTTCTTCTGGTTCCTGATCAAGATGTTTTGATTTCAAGGATTTTTGCTTGTCCATCAATGAGTTGGTTTATCTGCAATTGAAGGTTAGCAAGCTCGTTCTTAACCTAAGTCTGGGCGAAGATTAAATCCTTGACAGATTCTCCTATCCAAGAGTTATACTCTCTTTTTTCAAGCATGATTTTCAGAATCAGATCTTGAGCTGAATCACATCCTTTGAAGTCTTCTTCCATCTCAATGTTTACTTCTTTTTGAGGTTCAACAAAGGTTCCCATAGATAACTTTTTCTGGGAACATGGTAAACACATACAAGGTATATATGTTGTCAATCAAGGGGGACACTCTTGATAGAAACCCTAGATTTCCTTAGAGAATACTTGGACGTTCATGGACCTGGAGAATATATTAGCAATAAGAAGGACCCAAAAGGAAATACAAGTTGTTTCTCAAAATGTCTCTTTTAAACAAGGATCAATATCTGAAAAGTTAGATACATCAAAAGAGATACATTAGATACAGAGAAAGTAGCAGAAAAAACTCAACTTGTAAAACAAACATCAACAGAATGGATGATAATCGTTCTTAAGACTTGAGCATCTCATAAACAGACATCCTTGTGACTCTCAAGTTAGACACAAGGATGTGAATACCTATAGTCAGGTAACAGGATGAGACATAATCTCACCATGAGTGTTTAGAGATATAGGGATATCATTAGTCAGTCTGTTTTTTGTATTCCTTTTATCTCTTTGACTATTTTTAACTCCATAGGAATTTCTTACAGTCCTTTGAGAGAATCCATTAAATGGAACCTTTTGATGACTAAGTCTAGGACCTCTAGAAATTGGTTCTAGAGGATTAACTGAGATAGGTCTCCACCTTCTAGACTTAGATATACCAGTTTTATTCTCATAGACACTGGGAAGCTGTGTTTTTGTGATGTAGTTTGCACCATGAGTAAAAACACGATTCTGGTAAAGATTTTGAAAAGAGTGATCTTTAAAAATCTTTTTATGAGAATTCTGGTTTTCTGTGGGAATGAGATCCATTGTTGTTGCCGCCATATGATTAACTCGGTTGACGGTAAATAGAAGAAGATTTTGAAGATCAGAGATCTGTTTCTTCCTAGCAAAACAATGTTTAGCACTATGATTCCTTTTCCCACATAAGGAACAATTTCGTGGAAGAGAATTGTTGAAGGATATCTGATTCAAACCCATGTCCCGTTTGGAAGTTTACCATTTATATTTTGCTGGGACTTCCTTTGGTGAGTTTTTCTTCATGTCAGGTAACTCAACATGTGACACAAAAGAACTTCTCATTACAGTGTTTTCCTTAGTCAAGGAGACAGACTGTTTTTTGGCTAGGTGAAGAGATGCAGCAATATTCTTGGTTTCAACACAAAGTTTGCTCAGATCAGAGAAGTGTGTCCCAATCAAACGTTTTTCTCTAATTGTTCCCTCTCTAACAATATTCTCAAGGATACTAATCTTTTATTGTTGTTGCATGTTCTCCTGAGTGAGTTTTTTAATATTGTTAGAAAAGGACTCAATAATCTTATAGAGTTCACGTTCTCGACTAAGAGACTTCTCAAATTCATCCAAGAGTTGAGAATGATTATGAAAATCAATTGTATCAGTTGGATTTTCTTTAGTTCTGGTGATATTCCTTTCTTCCTCTGACACCTTCTCAATTGTCTTGTTTCTTCCTCTGGATTCGGAAGAATCAACTAAGGAATTATCCTTTGAGGAAAAACCAAGACACTTGACATAGTCAAAAGTATGGGAAGTCACAGACTATGCGTAGATAGGAGATACTACTTTGTCCAAAGAATCAGATTTCTACAAACACAGACTATTAAGGCCTTTAAACGTGTTTGCCTGCTCTGATACCAATTGAAAAAGCGAGGGTCTAACAACCACACCCAATATTTTCGATTAGCAATATGTATGGACTAACTCCAATATAATTTTTAGAAAATCAACTAGACAATCAGACTCAATCTAGAGAAAAGTATATCGAGGAGTTAATATCTCTCTCTTGATTTGATATTACTCAAGCAAATAGAAATTTGCGAGTCTTTATCAAATACAAGGATAATAAACTTGGATGGTACCAAAGACCAATATCCAAGGATCAATCAATTTCCAATCAACAACCAAAGTTTGGATTTCACAATTGATCGATACAAACACACAACCTGTGATATTTCAATTATATAACAAATATAACGCGGAATAGAAATAACACAGACACCAGAAATTTTGTTAACGAGAAAACCGCAAATGCAGAAAAACCCCGGGACCTAGTCCAGATTGAAAACCACATTGTATTAAGCCGCCACAGACACTAGCCTACTACAAACTAACTTCGGTCTGGAATGTAGTTGAACCCCAATCAATATCACACTGATTCAAGGTACAGTTGTGCTCATTACGTCTCTGATCCTAGCAGGATACTACGCACTTGATTGCGTTGGCTGATCTCACCCACAACCAAGAGTTGCTACGACCAAAAGTCGAAGACTTTAATAAACAAATCTGTATTACACAGAAAAGTCTATGATAATAGATAAATTTGTCTCCCATAGATAAACCTACAAGTTTTGTTCTGTATTTTGATAAAATCAAGGTGAACAGGAACCAATCGATAACCCGTACTTATATTCCCGAAGAACAACCTAGAATTATCAATCACATCATAATAATCTAAATCGTATGGTAGCGAAACTAGATATTGAGGAATCACAAACAATGAGACGGAGATGTTTGTGATTTATTTTTATCTTGCCCTATCAGAGATATAATCTCAAGCCAATCCGAATGAAGTCTTTAAGTCGTTAACCGACAGGGTCTCGAGAAGAAACCTACGGTTAAAGGAGAATCGACTCTAGTAAACCAACTAGTATCACACAGGAGGTGTGGGGATTAGTTTTTCCAGTTGCTAGACGTCTCCCTTATATAGTTTTCAAATCAGGGTTTGCAATCCAAGTTACCTTGGTAACAAAGCATTCAATATTCACCGTTAGATGAAAAACCTGATTTATCCAAGCTAATATCTTTCAACCGTTAGATCGAAACTTAGCTTGTCATACACACAAATGAAATGTATTCATTTAGGTTTGAGTAATCGTACCTAAACGTGTACACTTAGTTGGTTCACAAATAGTTAACCAATAGTTATCCATATGAGCACTTTCATATTAACCGTATTCATCTTTCTCATAGCTAGTTCAAATGACTCAAAAAAACTAGTTCAAGAGTTGTTCAATTGCTTAGATCTTTATACATATACCCAATTGAAACAAAATCGGTTTGATTCACTTGAATCAATTCATGAACAATATAGCCACGGTTTCCAAAGATTCCATTCCTTATTGATTTATTGTTTAAGTTCATGAAACTACCGATTTGAGAAATATAACCAGCTTAGGTACGCGTACGGGTACGTGTACCATAGCAACCAGACTTGAGTTTGAAAACTAGGTAAAAAATTTCGGTTTTAAAACTTCTGTGGGTACGCGTACGGGTACGCATACCTAGGTGACTGGTTTTTCAGTTTGCAAACTTTTACAAACTACAACAGAAATTTTCGGTATGAAAACTTCCGCCAATACGCGTACGGGTATGCGTACCTAACCTGTCTCCTTCACCAATACCGCATGCACACATATGCACGCACTTGGTTTCCGGCACATGGATTTATACATTAATGTGCGAACACACTATATATGCTTATATCCATAGTTGGTTACGTAATCTCAACTCTACATTTCAATCATTGAAACATTCTTCTGTAATGTTATAATAGTCGTTAGACATAAAGAATCGACTATCGTCATCAAATTTATTTTCAAGATTGAAACGTCATCATGACTTTCGTCACGGGTAAAGATGAAGATGGTTAAAGCAAAAGGTTACCAACATATATTTCGAGAAAAAGATAAACGAGTAAACTCGTCTCGAAATAGCAAATATGTATGTATGAAAACTATCATACTTATACGACTTTTGTCTCAAGAGTAGGAGATAGAGTAGATAGACTTTTGAGTGACAGATTAGTTCAAGTCTCCACTGAAAATCCGGGGGTCTAACAACCACACCCAATATTTAAATTAGCAATCTGTATGGACTAACTCCAATATACTTTCTATAGAATCAACTAGACCGTCAGACTTAATCCAGAGAAAAGTATATCAAGGAGTTAATATCTCTCTCTTGATTTGATTTTCCTCAAGCAAATAGAAATCTGCTAGTCTTGATCAAATACAAGGATAATAAACTTGGATGGTACCAAAGACCAATATCCAAGGATCAATCAATTTCCAATCAACAACCAAAGGTTGGATTTCACAATTGATCGATACAAATGCACAACCTGTGATATTCCAATTATATAACAAAATATAATGCGGAATAGAAATAACACAGACACCAGAAATTTTGTTAACGAGGAAACCGCAAATGCAGAAAAACCCCGGGACCTAGTCCAGATTGAATACCACACTGTATTAAGCCGCTACAGACACTAGCCTACTACAAACTAACTTCGTTCTAGACTGTAGTTCAACCCTGATCAATCTCACACTGATTCAAGGTACAGTTGCGCTCCTTGCGTCTCTGATCCCAGCAGGATACTACGCACTTGATTCCCTTAGCTGATCTCACCCACAACCAAGAGTTGCTACCACCCAAAGTCGAAGACTTTACTATATCACACAGAAAAGTCTACAAAGATAGATAAATCTGTCTCCCACAGATAGACCTAAAAGTATTGTTTTGTCTTTTGATAAAAATCAAGGTGAACAAGAACCAATCGATAAACCGGACTTATATTCCCGAAGAACAACCTAGTATTATCAATCACCTCACAATAATCTAAATCGTATGATAGCGAAACTAGATATTGTGTAATCACAAGCGATGAGACGAAGATGTTTGTGATTTCTTTTTATCTTGCCCTATTGGAGATATAAACTCAAGTTAATTATTCAATTGAACTCGTATGATAGAAAATAGCAAGATCAGATCGCTCAACTACAAGAGAAGTAGTTTCGTCTGGCTTCACAATCCCAAAGAAGTCTTTCAGTCGTTAATCGACAGGGTCTCGAGAAGAAACCTACGATTAAAGGAGAATCGACTCTAACAAACCAACTAGTATCACACATGAGTTGTGGGGATTAGTTTTTCATAGTTGCTAGATGTCTCCTTATATAGTTTTCAAATCAGGGTTTGCAATCTAAGTTACCTTGGTAACAAAGCATTCAATAATCATTGTTAGATGAAAAACCTGATTTATCCAAGCTAATATCTTTCAACCGTTAGATCGAAAATTAGCTTGTCACACACAAATGAAATGTTTTCATTTAGGTTTGAGTAACGTACCTAAACGTGTACATTGGTTGGTTCACAAATGGTTGACCAATGGTTATCCATATGAGTGCTTTCATATAAACCGTATTCATCTTTCTCATAACTAGTTCCAATGACTCATAAGAATTAGTTCAAGAGTTGTTCAATTGCTTAGGTCTTTATACATAGACACAATTGAAACAAAATCGGTTTGATTCATTTGAATCAACTCATGAACAATATACCACGGTTTGCAAAGATTGCATTCCTTATAAATTATTGTTTTAAGTCCATGAACTACCGATTTGAGAAACAACTAGCTTGGGTACGCGTACGGGTAAGCGTACCTTAGCTACCGGATTTTAAGTTGGTTTTAGTTTCCAAACTCAGCAGACTTTTTCGGGTGAAAAAGTTCCGCCAGTACGCGTACCTAAGGTGACTGTTTTTTGAGTTCGTAAAATTCAAACTCAGCAGAATTTCACGGACGTGAATTTCCGCCAGTACGCGTACCCAACCTGTCTCCTTCACCAATACCGCATGCACACATATGCACGCACTTGGTTTTCGGCACATGGATTTATACACTAATGTGCGAACACACTATATGCTTACATCCATAGGTGGTCACATATTCTCAACTCTACATTTCAATCAATGAAACATTCTTCTATAATGTTATAACTGCCGTTAAACATAAAGAATCGACTATCGTCATCAAAGCTATTTTCAAGGTTGAAACGTCATCATGACTTTCGTCACGGGTAAAGATGAAGATGGTTAAAGCAAAATCTTACCAACACGTATTTCGAGAAAAATATAGGCGAGTAAACTCGGCTCGAAATAACATATGTGTATGTATGAAAACTTTCATACTTATACGAATTTTGTCTCAAGAGTATGAGATAGAGTAGATAGACTTTTGAGTGACAAGATGAGTTCAAGTCGCCACATACCTTTTGGTCGAATGAAGTTCCACTGGTTCCTTGAGTAGTTCTTCGTCTTTGCAAGATAATCGCCATGGAGTCTGGAGCTCAACTATTCCAAACTATCCTAGACCGAGACTTAGTCATAAGTATACTAAAAATAAAGACATATAGTTTTGATCACTAATATTGACAAACATGCTTGAGATAGCCACACATGCTAGTTCGACCGAGCAGTTCTCTAACATCCACATACATTTTGGTCGGATAAAGTTCCACTGGTTCCTTGAGTAGTTCTTCGTCTTCGTAAGATAATCGCCATGGAGTCTAGAGATCAACTATTCCTAAATATCCTAGACGGAGACTTAGTCATAAGTATACTAGAAACCAAGACATATAGTTTTGATCACTAACATTGACAAACATGCTTGAGATAGCAACGCATGCGAGTTCGACCGAGCAATGCTCTAACAATTAGACATCCATATAAGAATGTTATGAAGTTTTTCATTCCGTAAACGAAAACGACATCTCCTCTCAAGATGACTTTTGTTTCGTAGTAATAACATATGCAATGAGAGTTATTAACTTTTCTCATATGACTAGTTTTAGGAGAGAGACTACCTTGGTTTGTTAAAACTTATGCTGTCAAAGGTAAAGTTTCACTTTTGCCATCATTGGAACTCTTATGTCGGAGGTTGTCATTAGCGAAGATAAAATTGACCACACCACAGCTTGGAGCGTCGATTCCTTCATAGCCCAAACCTCGTGTATCACGATGTTTCTTGCATGCTCCCATCATAGTGGATAGTTTCTTCGAGCTAGCGTTGAACTTTTTCAAGTTTTCCTCCATTGATTTGGCCTAATCAAGAGCAGCTTTTAGGTCAGTCTCTAATTTTTTTTCTTTAGCGAGAAAAATGATTTCTCTATCATTAAAACAATTTTGTTGAGAGTCATATCTTACTTCAGATTCAGCAAGTTCTTCTTTCAACTTAAAGAGATTTCGACGAAGATTTTCACATTCATAATTTTTTGAGCGCACATCTTCCTCACGATATATAAGAAGGGATTGTAAGATATTATATCCATAATCATAACCTTTAAAGAGCATTCTCAATTTTTTAATTTCTAGACAGAGAGGAGTCAGAAACTCAGCCAAGCAAGATGTTGACTTCTTTTTATTTATGATATGGGCAAAAAGCTTGATGTATTGAGAGACTTCCTCATCAACGTCGTATCCATCGTTTGAATCACTTTCATCTGAAAGATCATCCAACTGTTCATCTAGGCGTGTTTCCCAGTTATACACGGTTTTTGACAATGGAGAGGATGAGAAAGATTCCTCAGGAGAACCAGAGCTTTGAACCAAGTCAAAATATTTCTGAACTGGTGATGCGTTTATTGAGATAGCATTACTTTCCATAGAGTCAGATTGCTACAAACACAGACTTATGAGGTCTTAAACGTGTTTTCCTGCTGTGATACCAATTGAAAAACCGGGGGTCTAACAACCACACCCAATATTTCGTTTAGCCAATCTATATGGACAAACTCCAATATATTTCCAAGAGAATCAACTAGACAGTCAGACTCAATCAAGGGAAATACATCCAAGAGTTATATTTCAATTTCTCAAATCAATCTGCAATCGAACAGATAGAAATCTGTGATCCGGATTAATATGAGAAATAACTTGAATGGTACCAAAGACCAATATCCAAGTATCAATCAATTTATATCAACAACCAAAGGCTGGATTATTTAATTGATTGAACTACGCACAACCTGTGATATTTCAATTATATAAAAATATAATGCGGAAAAGAAATAACACAGACACCAGAAATTTTGCTAACGAGGAAACCGCGAATGAAGAAAAACCCCGAGACCTAGTACAGATTTGAAAACCATACTGTATTAAGACGCTACAGACTCTAGCCTACTAAAAGTTAACTTCGGACTGGAATGCGATTGAGCCCTGACCAATCTCACACTGATTAATGTACAGTCGCGTTTCTTACGCCTCTTGAACCATGCCGGATTCTGCGCACTTGATTCCCTTAGCTGATCTCACCCACAACTAAGAGTTGCTACGAACCAAAGTCGAAGACTTGATAAAAAAATCTGTCTCACACAAAAAAGTTTATTGAATAGATAAATCTGTCTCCCACTGAAATACCTACAAGTTTTTGTTCCGTTTTTTGATAAATCAAGGTGAACAAGAACCAATTGATACACCGGAATCATATTCCCTAAGAACGGCCTAGTAATATCAATCACCTCACAATAATCTTAATCGTATGGAAGCGAAACAAGATATTGTGGAATCACAAACGATGAGACGAAGATGTTTGTGACTACTTTTTATCTTATCTATCGGATATTAAATCTCGAGAAACTCTTAAAGAAGATAGTTTTCAACACGATAAAACAAAGTAAGATCAGAACACGCAACTACAGAGAAAATAGTTGCGTCTGGCTTCAGAATCCCAATGAAGTCTTTAGGAAAAACCTAGGTTAAAGGAGAATCGACTCTAGTCACAACTAGTATCACACATGAGGTGTGGGGATTAGGTTTCCCAGTTGCTAGAGTTCTCCCTTATATAGTCTCAAATTAGGGGTTGCAATCAATGCTACCTTGGTAACAAAGCATTCAATATTCACCTTTAGATGAAAACCTGATTAGAGTCAAGCTAATATCTTTCAACTGTTACATCGAACTTAGCTTGTTATACACAAATGAAATGTGACTACATTTAGGTACGAGTAACCGTACCCAAACGTGTTTACATAGTTGGCCCAAAAATAGTTAACCGAAGTCAGCCATATGAACAATTTCATATCAACCTTTTTCATCTTAATCACAACTAGATCAAATGACCCAAATGAAACTAGTTATGGAGTTTTTCAATTGTATATATTCTCATAGAAGTATACAAGACACAATTGAAGTAAAATCGATTTTGATTCACTTGAATCAATTCATGAACATTATAGCCAAGGTTTGCAAACGATTGCATTCCTTAATATATAAATATATTAGTTTACGAACAAACCGATTTTAGAACTTAACCCACTCAAGTATGCAAACACGTATGCATAATTAGAGTTCCGGACTTGGTCTGGGTTCGCCAGTATGCGGTACGCATACTGTCGTACGCCACCAAACTCAGTCGAATTCCCGGACTTGAACTATTACGCCGGTAGTACGGGTATGCATACTAAGTTCCCGGACTTCAACTTCCAAACCAGTACGCGTACGGGTATGCATACTATGGTTCCCGGACTTTGAATAACTTGCAACAGTTAGCATACAAGTATGCATACTGTGTTATATTTAATCAATAGCTAAACATCCTAAACTCCATCTTAATCATTGAAACATTCTTGGAAGACGGGAATAGCTGTCTCATACAAACTATTAGCTTCAAAGCAATTTTCAAGTAATCAGTAGATCAATACGAGACATTCCGAGTCTACATTAAATGACTGTCTCACACAATTAAGTCATGTAAGATGTTACCGGGCGATTTTCACATGATCATCTTTTGACTTTCGTCAAGAATAAAGATGGACTTGGTTAAAGCGAAAGCTTACCAACACAAATTTCGAGAAATATGTAAGTGAGTTAAACTCAGCTCGAAATATCAAATATGTATAATATAAAGTCTATATAGCTATACAACTTTTGTCTCAATAGGAGATAGAATAGATATAGACTTCTGAGAGATAGATGAGTTCAAGTCTCCACATACCTTTTGTTGATGAAGTTCCACAAGATCCCCTTAGTAGTTATTCGTCTTCAATTGATGAATGTCGTGAAGTCTAATGCTCAACTACACATTCTATCCTAATCCGGGACATAGCTATAAGTACACTAGCTAGAAATCAAGACTTATAGTTTTGGCAACTAAACTTGACAACAAGCTTGAGATAGCAACGCTTGCGAGTTCGACTGAGCAGTGCTCTTACAATCACTACTCGTAAGTAGTTCGTCTTAACATACAAAACCAAGAGTAAAAACTTTTTCCATTTATCTTAAGGTATATGCATGGATTTGTGATAATTTCATCGAAAATTAGAACCATTTATAGTTTGCTGAATTTTCATATATGATTTTTGTGAGACTTGCTTAATCTTAACTTAGCAAAAAAAATTGCTTAATCTAATACGTTGATTTTTAAAATTTGCAGACCACGTGTTCTTGTATTTATGAGTCAAGGCCTTTAAGTTAACACGTGCAAATTTTATTGTAATTTCGTTTTCGTATTTGTTTCATGTAACTCTCGGGTCATATTAAGCTACTAATATTGATATGATAATTTTGATTAAGTCATATTGATTGATATGAGAATGGAAATGAGTGATGCTGCTAGTTTCTAGTGTTGCAGTTGATATTAGGGTTTAATACGTGGTTGTACTGATAAGAGATTTTAAAGGTGCTTTACAAGAGAAAAAAATAATTATGTTGGTGGAATTTCAGGTGGTGGTTTGAGGTGTTATTTGCTCTGGAGCTGCAGATGAAATATTTGATGATGCTTTGTGTTGATCGTGATGCAGTCGGACTAGCCATGGTTGGTGATCTGTGGTGATGAAGTTAATGCCATTCTTCGCAGTAAAGACGAAGACGTTGAAGGTGGGAGTCTGGTTTTGGTATTGGGTAGAGGATTGTGGTATTGCAGCTGAAGAGTGAGTTTGAAGAAATTGATGTGGTGGTTCTTGACTTTGGTTGTGAGTTATATATGAGTTCTTGACTTAGATTTAGCTCTGACTCACGACTTAACTCGCTAATGACTCGTTATGATGACTTGATTTAACTCAGTATAGTGAGATGATTCAAGGGCGTAGATGTCATTTACTAAGCTGAATAACTGCCACATATGTACTAACGGATGTCAATTGTTTTCTTGAAAAAAAAAAGATGGAAAAGATCAAATGTGTAGCATTAAATAAATTCTGAAAAAAATTGTGCCACTTACTTAAATATGAAATTGAAAGTGCCGCACTTTGTTGAAATCCCCTTTCCCTATTCATAATAGGCCAGTACTTATCTGGTCTTAAACCAGAATAAGAAAACATATACAATGGCATTTACCCGAAAAACCTATGGGAGACCTACGGCCTTTGCTAAATTAACCAAACATCTTGAAAAGACTTTTACACTGTCTTACATTTTCTTAATTGTTGCAAAATGAACAAAACTAAAAAGGTTGATGTTTTTCCTTAATGAAATTCTTGTACTGGTTATTGTGTTACAATCATAGCATAAATTAACATAAGATGGCTTTAAACATTAAGCCGAGAGTAATTTTACATGTACACATCGCCACTTAATAACTATCTTCATCAGTTTCGGGTCTTCGTAGGTAGTAGCGTAGACAGTTTATAAGAACCTGCAAAAGAGGAGTAAAGTTTAAACTTGAAAATGTAACACACTACAAATACTTTCTTAGTCTATTCGACAGATGAACAGATTAAGCTGCCTAACTTCATGGTTTAACCGTACTGGGTCTCGAAACACTTCTGAAATAACAAATAAGGAAACAAGAGACCATGATTAACTTGATTCCCACAAAACTGTACACCTAACCTGCCTTAAGTATAAATGAGGAAAATAGAAATGAGGAAAATAGAATGAGAGCTTTTGCCCACATCTCGCTAAATATCAAGATGGAAACTCGGAGTAACTATTACTTCGTGTAAGACGAGAACACAGATTACTGCGGAACCTTAGATGAATTTACAATTATTAAGAATGCAGGAGAAATTATTCTGTCTTAATTAATAACTAATGAGGTGCTAGATTACCTGTGACAGAGAGTCATTTAGTGCGGCTCCGCTGTAGCTAACATGAAACTTATCCTTTGCTACCAATCCCTGTTAGATAAACAGATAAAGATTTAAGAAAATATAAAACATAATAAAATGTACGAACCAAGTGAACTAATGTTTTGCAGGCACATACTTCTGTATCAATTTCTGCTGATTCGACATAGACATTGCAATCACCCATGATCTTGATGATTTCCATTAACAACCCAGGTCGATCTGCTGTCTCTATATAAAGCATGCTGGGACAGAAAGAAAGGTAAAATGGTTTCAAATGGTTTCACTTTATTTCCTCTAAAATTGGTTTTGAAAGATTAAATCAAGAAGTATGTGAGAAAAGTATGTTCCAGCAAGCCAGCTTAAAGTTAATAATCTCAAATCAACATATTATACATCAGAATTATTATTGCACAAAGAATGACAATATATCACTGAAGCAAAACATTACTAACCTTCTTTTGGGCCCATCATCTGTTATATGGATATGTGTGGCAATATCAACATCAAGCTGTCAACGTGAAAGACAAGTAAGCACTATGCCACTATATACCAAAACCAGAACAACAATAAGTGGAATCGGAAGTGTGACAGGATAGATGAGAGGATAACCTTCTTCTCTGGAGCTTTAATTCCAAAAGCCTCACCCATAGCAAGCCGCTCACTGGATTCCTAGAGAGGTAAAGATTGAGACCAAAATTTAAAAACTGAGAAATATATAAGTCAGAAGACAAAAAAAGGGTGCCAGCAGTAAAATTCATATAGAGATTAACAAAGAGAGTGTCAATTTAAGTGAACAAACCGGATGATACTTCAGAAGGTTGTTAATGATGGTGAGCCTTATTGTTTCCAACATATCTGGATCCTCGACTTTCCGCCCCCTAGAAATTTGAGCAGATAAATCTTTGGTAAGCATTCTTATTGGAAGATTTTGGAAAGAAAATATGAGCTCAACATGAAGCCACAAGTTGAAACAGTAAGCAGTTGATTACA
Source organism: Papaver somniferum (assembly GCF_003573695.1). NCBI lineage: Eukaryota > Viridiplantae > Streptophyta > Magnoliopsida > Ranunculales > Papaveraceae > Papaver > Papaver somniferum. Next base: position 140,939,067 of record NC_039366.1, on the reverse strand, counting down.
AACAAAGAAAACACCATTAAAAAAAAAGATAAGAAGGGTAGCAGACAGCCTTAATCATACAACATAAAGGGAACGATACTTACATGCGTGTAATGAAAAATTTGGTCTCTATTACCGATTCCACAGTTGTCACAGTTCCCTTTGTCACATCCAGCCCTAAATCTTTAAGGGCCTTCATCTGCCAGTGACACAACCAAATGCATCAGAAATTATATCTTATAGACATAGCAAATAAACAAATTGGATGAGGTTACCTAGGCATCAAATGCAGTACTACACTGTCATTCATATGCAGATTTTGCAAGAACTTCATAAACTGTATCTAGGAAAATTCCATGAAGAACCAAAATTCAGGAAAAACTCATCACCAAACAACTGGCAGGAGAAATGATAAGAAGCAGGCAGTTTGCCTGTTTGCAGGTTTACAGAACCACTCAGTCATCATTCATGAACAGAAGAAGCATTGACCCCGAATACTACTTAAATGAGAAACCTTTAACTTGTAGAGTTAAGAGAAAGCTTAATAGAGACTTAGAAAGAAATCTTTCAAGCCCTACCATCCACTTTGACTTTCCACATCCATGTCAAAACTTACAATAACCACTCAGTACGAAAATAACCATCTAAGGCAGCAACATGACCCTCAATCATTTTACTAGTAAAATTAACTGAAACAATTGATTTATAATTCCTTTACCGTGTCGATAAGAGCTCCAAGACGATCTCCAAAGCTAACTTGTACAAGTGTTGCGTCAGAATCTGAATCTTGATCTATCAAAACTATTGGCACTGGAACAGATTCACCATCCTGCTCTGACTTCTGCAAATTGTAACAACTCTTCCTTAACATAAAATTTATACAAACAAAAAACTGATAATCATTATTATACACATGTAACATCCTCAATAAGAGCTAGTTATCAAGTGCTGAATCACTGACCGAAAATTTTGATTCTACTGAATCAATTGAAGCTCGCAAAATGCACCTAAAAACACAGTTCAAGAGTAACTTAGGAAAGACAAATACAAATTCTTCCACTCTAATTAACACATATATTAAGATTTAATGCAAATTCAATCAAATTCACCCACAGATTTCCTCTTGTACCCTAGTTAAATCACTTCAAAACTTAAACAGTAAATCTACAATCTCTAAGAACAGCATGAAATTAGTAAACTTCAAATCACATGTAAAGATGAATTCTTACTTGTTTGTAGATGACATGAAACCAAATTGATCACCAAATCCAATCCGATGATGAATCTGACTAGCAGTAGTAGTAAACAGTGATATTTTTGAAATTGAACCAAAATCAGTAACCCTAGATCGGGGGATAATGAAAGAAGAACAGAAAGTATTTGTGATTGCCATGGCGATCTTTCTTGTGTTCTTGCCTTGCCTTTTTTTCTTTTCTTTTTTTCTTTTGTTCTTCTTCGTCGACTCTTGTTACTTCTTCATCTCGGCTATGATATACTCGATGATGTTCTCCAATCACTTTCGTGATACCATGTGATGTAAATGTTTGACACGTCAGATATCATTATATATTTAGCTGATGTAATCAGAAAAGGAAATAATGTTTCATTCATTTAGGAGTATTATAATTAAGTTACTTCTACGTGTTTCATGTGCCACGTGGGAGAACACTTAGATCTGTGCCGTTTGAGTTTACTCGAAGTGCTTGGCCAGCTCCTGAAGTAGCACTATGTTTGGATCTGAGTCATCTGGATCTGAGTGAAATCATCTGGCTCATCTGGATCTAACTCAATATGTTTATTTTGAGTCAGATCTGACTCAAAAAACGTGAGTCAGTGATTTGGTCCCGTGAGTCAGGGGTATTTTGTTACCTGACTCAAATGGGTCCGAGTCAGGGGTTATGTCTGAGTCATAGGTCGAGTCAGATCTGACTCAAAATGCAAAACAAACGGTCTGACTGCTGACTCGGCCCGAATCAGAGGTTGACTCAGATCCGGACGCCGAGTCAGCTGCAAGCAAACAAGATGTTTGTGTTTAGGAAATGCGTCTTGTGGCATAAACAACCTTTACAGGGACACATAGAAATGGACTGAAAGAAAGTCATAGATGAAGAAAAAACCAAAAGACTGGTCGAGAGAGGTCCAAATCAATGTTCACAAAACGGCATCCTGGGAAACATGTTTGATGCACATAGACAGAGTTTAAGCGAGGTCACGTATCTGGTCCGGTGTAAATATCTCGAATTCTCGATTGAGTCGGATATCAGTTGGTTTTCGGTGCTTTGGTAATTTGATTCTTAGTCCACCAATACGAGGAAACGAGTCAACAAACCATTTCCTGTTCCTGGAGTAATATGATTACGATGACTCAATGATTCAAATTTCTAAAGGTTGGCTCATTGGAGCTCAAAGAGCTATCATCCTATTATTATTTTCTCATTATGGATCTTATTTTGTTTATCGTACTTGGTTTAGACTTTAGAGATGATGCAGAGTAAAGTATAGACTTTGTATTGCGATTTTTAAAGGCGTGAAGTGGGAACCAAACGGGAAGGGTGTTCAAATAAAAAATAAAATAAATTCAGATGAGGTGAAATAAGGTAAGACGGAACGCTAAGACCGGGTGTTATGGGCATTCCCAGCCACTTCCCAAACGCCTTACACCTTAGCCTGGGAAGGGCATGGTTCTTGCGGTTTTTCCCAGAGAAATCCAGGGACGGCTAATGGTTAGCCGTTCTAAGCAAAAGAAAACGGTAAGTAATCAACCGTTCTTCATATAATGGTCAGTGATCACCCGTTTCATTAAAAACGGTTAATGATTAACCGGTCTTCTTATCTTGACCAGTTCAACCCGATTGAACCGGCTAACCATTAATCGTTGTATAATTTCACCTAAAAGTTCTAGAGAACTCGACAGACTTTGGTTCTTCCTCTTTTTTCCCCCTTCACAGTTCATCTTCTTCCCCTCTGAAAAAATCAAAAACCATCCTTTTCTCCACTTTTTTTTATTTGGGTTTGTTGAAGAAAGGGTGACTTCGAAGTTGCAATTGATTTGAAGGCGTTTTAAGTTAACAACTCAATCTTTAAAGGTAAACCATTTTAACCTTAAACCCTAATTTTCATTTTTCTTTTCAATTAAGATTAATTTTGTAAAATTAATAGGTTATTAACAGTTATCGAATGCCACAACTATTAGTTACTGCTTTGTGTTTGTTTAAAATTTATTTAACATGATAAAGTTTTGTTAGTTATTGATGAACATGGTTGATTGGTTAGTTATTGATGAACATGGTTGATTTGTAGTGACATTTGATTTTAAATAATCCTAATGATGTTGCATGTCTTGTAATTTGGATAATACACAATTCATAGAAATGTGGGAATCCAATATTTTTGGTAAGATATGGTTTTGAGTATGAAGTTAATTTTTTCCTCCAAGAGGTTTACATTTGTTTGGTGATTTTCATACGTTTATATATGTTTCTTTAGTGCATTTAGATAATGATATGGAGTACTCGAACGGACCAAAAATTGTCTGTAAAAGGTACAAATGGCCATATATCTGGTAAAGATGCACCGAAGATGAAAATGAGGACTAGTTGGGGCAGCCTTAAGGATTATTATGATACCGTTGTACGAAATAATCCACGCGCACTTCAGGTACTAGATAATTGTGGGTTTTCCAAGATATTTTCATTTAATTTTTAGAATTCAGATGTGCAACTCACAAATGCTCTAGTAGCTAGATGGTGGCATACAACCAAGACTTTCCATTTCCCATGCTTTGAAATAGGATTGACACCTTTAGACTTTGTAATGTTAACTGGAATTCCTATATGTAAAGGTGAGCCTATAACTTTCTTGAGGAGGTTATCCAGGGAATATTATGAAAGTTTAGATGATTTGTACTTTAGCGGTGTGATCGCCAACCTAAATAGTCCATTTGCAAATACTGAAGATGATGCCCAACGCTCCCAAGAGAAGCTAAGACTTCTAAAAAATCCTGGTATAGTAAATCCTCAGTTGTATGTCTCTCTCACCTTTCATCTTATATAAACAGTAGGAAAAACTTAGACAACTCTGAGAACTGGGAGGAATTGACTAGGATTTTTCTTCTTTGGGTTATTGGTCAAGTATTCACCAGAACGACTTTCTCTAACGTTTCAAAAGCATGGTTGGTTGTTTTGGGCGATTCAGAAAGCTTACAAAATCTTGGTAGGTATGATTGGGGTTCATTTATTTATGGTAGACTGTTAAACAACTTGGACAAGGTTTGTAGTAGTGTTGATAATAACATGGCAACAATGTGGATCATATTAGAGTATTGGTACTATATTTACTTTCGTAATTGTCAATCATTACCGATATTGAGATCATTCATACTTGAACAAATTTACATTGCGATTAATATGTTTAAATCAACCCATAAAGAGGGTGTGCAACAATCACAAAGCCACTAACTGTTTTAAGAGACACCTAATTTTTACAATCGTCCTTACTTTTTTACGAAATTGGTTTCATGTTCACAATCGTCCTTAGATTTTTACGAAAGACACTAACTGTTTAAAGAGACACCTAATATTTGGATCACATCAATGACATTGAATTATCAAGAGATAGTCATTGATTCATTTTATAGTTGGGCAATGTACCATTAAACGAAACGGGATGTGAATTAAGCTTTGACAGAAACCCAAGCCTACCCAAACAAACATTTAATTTCATAATCATAACTTCGGATCTTTAATTTAAACTAAAACATACAACCTCACACGAAACGTTACACCATAAACATAAACATCATAAACAATACATAAACATTACATCATAAACTAGTAGTGACCAAACTAAAACACAGGATTAAACATTACATAATAAACACAATATAACTTCCCAGAGAAATTATTGAGCAACATAAAATAGATTTACTCAGTCCATTCCACCAACTAACACCCAGGACATTTCCAGAAATGTTCACCGAAGGTGTTCTTATCTTTAGAATGATGCAGTTTCATAATAAAATTACAATCAGGGATTGAGCATGCCACCACCTTTTCATGTTCAACCTTAATTATCCCTTTATATTTGAAGTTTTTGCGGAGTTCATTTACCTTTCTATCATCTTTCGCCTTGATTGCATCTTCCAACCACTGTGCTTTTTCACGACAATTATCGAATTGGCAATGCAAGTACCTACTCTGTCCCGGTTCCGTTTCGAGTAACATTTTGATGCCCGTACAACCTCTCTGTGGGCACTTAGAATACATCCAAGGGCACTGCATGGCGGAATGGTCATCAAGAAAACATAGTGGACAAATTTGGCTTGCTTCAACGCATACTATCAGTTTTCCTTTGCGGCTAGAATTCATTTGTAACTGGGTATATTTCAAGAACAGTTCTATGCTTCAAGGTAGGTGTTTCTTTGAATGGTTAATGGATTGTATTTGTAGAAAAAATTATTTTTACTGATAAGAGAATTCTCCGTTGTTGATAAGGATAAAGAGATATTTATCTGAATGAAATATCAAAAACAGTGCGTTGATGATGATAAGAATATGAGGTTAACAGTGCGTCTAAGTGTAAACAAGTTGTAGGTTTATAATTTTTAAAAACAATGTGATTCGTCTGTGAGTAAAATGCACCTTTAGACATGTACATCCAACACAATAAAAAAAAATTACTCCAACAAATCTCGAAACAATTTATCCCTTGAATGTAAATCGTAACTAGTATTGGTAAAACAACACTAAAACTATAAATGAGTGGACATGGAGTGTAAACGAAAAAAAGGTCAAGGAACGGGTATCCGTTAACCGTTCTAAGAAAGAAAAAACCGTTAATGATTAGCCGTTCCTATGGAACGGACAATGGTTGTCCGTTATTTTGGAGTAGAACGGTTAATGATTAACCGTTTTTTACTTTTTCAAAACGGCTAATGGTTACCCGTATTCGGAGTCTTTCCACGGGGATTCCCGCACACTAGGGAAGCCTTGCGGTAAGAGGGGATTTAGGTGACGGTTTTTTTGTTTGGGAAGAGGTTGGGCATGCCCATAAGACCCTTTCTAAGCTAATCTGTTTTTGTACTGTATCATATCACTATGGGCTCCAAACTTTTGGTTTTTAGGGATCGCAAGATGACAAAATAGAGTTAATCAATAGAACCCCTTAACTATTAATTTTGTTAATGGCTATAATATCTTCCATTAGCTAGTGGCTTAGTACTAATAATTAGATTAACTAAATGAAGTATGATTAGAGGTTAAGCTAGACTAATTTATAGTTAGGGTTTTAGAATCAAAATCAAAATCAAAATCAATTTATTTATTTATTTTTAATTTAGGATACGGTTGGGAATCTCAAATTTTCCTAACCGTAACTACCATATACGGTAGGAAGTTCCAACCGCAACTCCCAACAGTAGAAAAATCCAAGTTTAAACACGGTTGGGAGTTTATATTTTCCCAACCGTATAATTTGATTTACAGTTGGGAATACCAATATTTCTCAACCGTATGTATTTCTGAAACTATTTTAAAATCCCTAATTTGATCAAATCTAACATATTTGTGCGATCAAAATCAACAATAAAGATTGAGTTTTTGATTCATACCTAATTGAAGTGATAACTTGTGTAGAATCGACGACTAATTGTCGTTGAAGAACAAAAAAAAAAACGATGGAGAAGAAGATGTTGTTTAGTTTAGTTTTTGGCTTTTAATTAGATTTAGTTAATAATTTAAGTGTAATAAGATAACAATAAATATAATTAAAGAATATCTTAATATTTGAAATACCCCCTTATCCATATTTAGGACATTTGAATCTATAGGAACCCTCCAAACCAAAAGCTTGGAGCCCCTGTAATAAGCTTCTAACTAATATCAGACCCCATTAGTTCCGGTAGTAAAAATATTTTTATTAAACGGGTATCATATTTTGACATAGCATCAGCTAAAAAATTAATTTCCTGAAAACAAGTTTAAAAGTAATTACATTGTACTTATTCTTCGATCTTCTCCATCTTCCCATTATTCTTTAAAGCAGGTTCTTACTTTGAAAAGTTCAGACATCACTTTTCGGATCACAGGCAACGAATATACTATCCACCCTTCAAAGCAAAAACCTTGATTCACATTAAAAGGGAAATCAAAAATGGTGTTTTTTTTATTCAAAACCCAAAAAAAGTCTTCAATTGAGTTGAAGCAACTCTTAGTTGGTGGGACGTCAACTAAGGGAATCCAGTGCGTAGAATTCGGCGTGGTTTAAGAGACGTAAGGAGCGCAGCTATACTTGAATCAGTGGGAGAATGAGTTCAGGCTCAACTACATTCCAGTCCGAAATTAATTGGTAGTAGGCTAGTGTCTGTAGCGGCTTAATACAGAGCGGCGTTCAAACTGGACTAGGTCCCGAGGATTTTATGCACTTGCGGTTTTCCTCGTTAAAAAAATTCTTTGTGTCTGTGTTATTTATTTTTTCGCATTATATTGTTTATCTTTATAATTGAAATATCACAGGTTATGCGTTAATCAATTAATACATTCCTCCTTGTTTGTCGGATACGAGTTTATTGATACTTGGAAATTGATCTTTGGAATCACCAGGTAAACACAAGTGATTCGATAATCAACTTAAACAGTTTTTTAATCAAATTTGTAGTAAACCTACAAGAATTGTTCTTGGAATTCGTATATTGAAATATAAATTACAAGATTCAATCTTGTTGGAATTCGGTTCACGTATATACATATTTTCGAAAGATCATTAAGTTGTTTTACTTCCAATTGTATTAGGTTCTTGTTGATGGTGGTTTTTAGCTTAGGTTTAAAATTGTTAAACCTTACATATGATGTGACAAAACAGAGCCATGAGTGTCCACCTCTTCACTGGCACATTTATTGAGCAACTCAATATTTTCTTATGAAATTTACCCAGAATGGTGCATGTGGCAACAATCCCAAGTATTCTATAAATTTTGGCACCTTGCCTACATTCGATTAATATAAATTTCTTAAAATGCTTCTTGTGCTATGTTCCCCGGCTGAACCCTTAATGTTGATATGGCATGACATTTGTGTTCACTCGAAGCAGAGTAGCACGAACTTCCAAGTATCAAGGATGAGGTCTTTGCATAAGGTATTCAATCAGAAAGCATGCTGCTCTCTGGCAATGAACTTAAAAGAACTCTGAATTCAATCAATTATCCTGACTAATTTGCAAAAGTTAGGGTTTTTGCGCCTTGCGCAGTATATCAGACCTTGCTTGTCGAAATTAAGCCTAGAAAAACTAGGTAATTAATCCGCCATGGATTAGCAGGTGCAAAATCTTGCCCAGAATCAGAAAACAAGGAGCCGCAGGATAGGAGCAGCAGCAAAGGGAGGCGTGGCCATGCCTTAGGCCAACCAGCGCCATTGGCCATGCCCCATCCTAAACCGGCCCCATCTCCCTCGACCAATCAGGTTGTTCTAAAGCCGCCACACTCACACCAGAAGTGTAGCCACGCCCATGCTTGGTCGGCCCCTCTCCTTCCTACCGACCAAATCAGGTCACTTTAAAATACGGCACGAGCACTAGAGGTGTGGCCGCGCTTTATGTTTGGTCGTCCCCTTTTCTTTACTAATCAAGTCACTCTAAATTCGCCACCATACATTAAATGCCAAACTCACCCTGTCACTCCGCCATACTAACTGGCAAGCCAAACGCGCCTTGCCACAACAATATATGAATCGGCATGCCAACATGCCACTCTGCCGCAGTAACATGCCAACATGCCACTCTGTCGTAGTAACATGCCAATGTTCCACAAATGATGCCACTACGCGCTAATCCACTTTCTGTTCGTGGTCAATGCCATAACGGACTCCAATTAGGATTTCATGATCGAAACAAGACTTTTGCTTCAGTAGCATTAGTTGAAATCCTAATTTTTGGTCATAGTCCACAACATGCCACGAGCCACTTTAGCCTTGGCCATGTCGCCAAGACCTAACTTTGGCCACGACGCCAAATCCTAGCCTTGGCCATGCCGCCAAGCTCTAACTTTGGCCACAATGCCAAATCCTAGCCTTGGCCATGCCGCCAAGCCCTAACTTTGGCCACGTCGCCAAATCCTAGCATTGGCCATGCCGGCAAGCCCTAACTTTGGCCGCGGCGCCAAATCCTAGCATTGGCCATGCCGCCAAGCCCTAACTTTGGCCACGGCGCCAAATCCTAGCCTTGGCCATGCCTCCAAGCCCTAACTTTGGACACGTCCCCAAATCCTAGCCTTGGCCATGCCACCAAGCCCTAACTTTGGCCACGACGCAAAATCTTAGCCTTGGCCATGCCGCCAAGCCCTAACTTTGGCCACGACGCCAAATCCTAGCCTTGGCCACGCCGCCAAGCCCTAACTTTGGCTACGGAGCAAAAATCCTAGCTTTGGCCATGCCACAACGCCGCAGACGCGGCAATGCCACCATGTCGTAGGCACATGCCACCACGCCGCGGCTATGCCGTTATGCCATTAACAGGTGCCAACAGAATGTGGCCATAATCAATGACCACCCTCTCTCCTGAAATAAAATCTCAGCCATCCAAGTTCACCACCGAACTGACAGACTTGTGGCAAGTTTTGGGCGACCAGCCGCCTAAATCTAATGGCCATGTCTACGCCAGGCGCCACTTGCACCACCGTGCCACTAGAATGCACGAGCCATGCCAGCCGTGCCACATTGCCACTAGCGTACACAAAAACACCACTGCGTTATTATCAGGCGCCAACACAAGGTAACCATAATCAATGACAACCCTCCTTCATGAGATGCGATCTCAGCCATCGAAGTTCGCCACCGAACTGACAAACCTGTGGCAAGTTTTAGGCGACCAGCCAAAACGATCCCAATAGCGTTACATGCTATTTTCCTGTGGTAAGTCCCTCGACTTTGACTTGCCACACGTAACAAAGTGTTACATGTTTTCCACGAAAACACTCGAGACATCAAAAATGTCACAAACTGGGGGATGCTCATCAGGGTATTGGTCTGGCAGTTTACAGCGTGCGGCTTGCAATGCGCCCGTTACAAGAAAGTGTCATGAAGCGGGACAATTAGTGGTGGTAAAAAGTAACGGTGTAAACGAATTCACTTCCTTCATCATGGAAGCATAATGACTGACGGTTACACGTTACTCTATTCTTTCACCACTCAATCATTTCCACTTCCTACGAGACCAGGGTACGTTTCAATATGACTTGTATAAATAGGCTTCACCTATTTTCACCAAACAACAGTTTTTGGTCAGAGAAGAACATAGTATCCAGAAATCACCAAAGAACTAATAGCTTTCATTCCACAATCCAGTTCCACCTTTTGATACAAGTCATAAAACAAGCCACATCTTTAGAATCAACCATTGTGGTCTCGACACTCTCTTCGCTTCCCTCCCTAAGACCAACCCTTCTCCTTCACTTTGTGACCGAAGCAAGCCTGGAACGACCATTTCTTGGTTTATGCCAGGATTGTACAGATTGATCTCTCGAATCAGAAGTACTCCCGTGCAGTGCATTGTTTAGGGTTTAGACTCGTTTTTCATCCACACACCCAAAATTACCAAAATCAGTAGAAACAGTTTTCACCCATAAATATTTATGTCTCATAAGTCCGAACGAAAAAGTTTGCGGTGTATTTTGGTACCCCCTGCGTCTTCAATGTGTATTCACAGCATAAGTAACTTGTTCCTCCATACATGCAATTCTTCGTAGTAGATTTGCGACTTCAGGATTTGGAGCAGTGTTTCTTCTCATCTTTTTGATGTTGTCCATGGTTAAGGTTTTTGGCCTTCGAGAGCTGGTTCCAAAAGGATCAATTCTGTAATGACTGAAAATCCTTGTAAGGATACAAGGAAATCCCAAAGTCTTCTTAGAAATCTTTCTTACACTTATCATCTGACGAATAATAAGACCACAAAAATCAATATTTCTCCCTTGTGCAATGTAGTAAACCAATTCTGCAACAGACTTGATCCACCAAAACTTTTCAATGGTGCTAGGCATCAGATTTTCCATAACCAATTTCCCTGCTACCCTTAGGAATACATCAGCATCATTCAGATTTATTTTCCCATTCTTCCAAGGAGCAGACTTTCCAAGTAACAGATTAGCAATTGCATCTTGGTTGGGTGTTAATCTTTCAGGATGAGGAACTTCAAAAGTACCAATATGTGGCAATGCTAGAAGTTCAGAAATTAACTCATGGTTCCCAACAAAAGTTGTATTTCCCACAATAGTTTTAAACATGCAGTTGCTAATATCAGCCTCATGGAAATTTGCATAAAATTGAGATGCCATCTCAATATGAGTAGTTCCCATAGCATAGGGAATTATTCCCCATTTATGTTGGTTCAAGAATTATGGAAGATTTTCAACCCAAAGCAGTGATGCATCATTTATCTTTTTCACGATAATAGTTACGGTACTATACTCTCTATAAAGGTTGCGAGCATGCTTATCAACGAAAAGGGTTTGCAAACTTGGATTAAAGTATGGTTCACCATCATTACTAGTATTCGAACTTTCTCTATGATGGGTTCTCTTCCTAAACATTTTTCAATTGAAAAACTCACAAACAATGAGGTGAAGAACTTACCGGGTTTGTGAAGTGTCCTCAATGGTGCAACTCCGAAACATGGAAAATATGAGAAACTAACGATGACCCGTTGAATAAAAACTTAACATGAATTCAACGGACCAATAACACTCAAAATGATTGAGAAATGAACTTGAAGGTGTTGATGGGTTACGAACCCTTTGGTTTCTCTCACTAAGTTTACGAACTTTCAAGAGAACGTGATGGGAAAAACAAGATGGTTTTCTCTTTTTACGTGTGAAGATGAAACTAGATTCTCACTCGTTTTTTGTTCTAGTTCAGTGTACGTGAACCGCACATGTGCAGTCAAGAGCTTAATTGTTTAGATATATATCATCATGCATAAGCAAATTTTTACCTCGATAAATTAATCCAGTAGATATTTAGAGCACGAAAATTAATGACTTCCTCAATACGAGACCTTATCATTTTATGCTTGTGAAGAATAATATATAGATAATTTTTATGGAGCGACTGATAGGCTCGAAAACCTACAATAATAAACTGCAAGTGCACAATGTCTAACTAGTAGAACAATGGCAAGTACAAGTCGTTCCCACGAGGAGTGTGAAATACTACTACTAACTAATACCAAAAACTAAGTAATGTTTTAACGATTTTCAGAAATTCGGAACAAAATGAAATAACAAATAATCGTAATAATAAACAAATTAGGAACGGGGTTTTCGATTTCCACCAATTCAATCATATAAAACTCTACTAATCTCTATTTATTACTCAAGACAAATTTCGAAATCAATCTCATGTCTCGGAAGATTGTATGTTAAATTTTTAAAATATAATTTCTCCGTTGTAACTTCCTTCTCTTCATGGGTAGTGATTCTAAAGCATTACCTATCAATCCTAAAACATATCCCGTCAAAGGATTTAACCAAAGCACGAAATATCAATCGAAAAGCATAAATAATCAAGATAATCACCTAATCGATTAAATACCAAGCTATATGAAGAGAAATTACTAGTCAATGAATCATTATTAGAAATATCATCGTAGAATCTATATAATAAAATTGGCTTCTATCTAAACCCAAAAACAATTTAGCAAACCATGGAGAAAAGAAAATGAAATCCAAACATTAAAACCCTACTGTCCATTACGGCTTTGTAGCCGCCTCCTGCCTTTTTCTCCAACAATCGCAACCAGTACCACTTTCCCACTCCCTGTATTGCACACTCGAGCCAACACCAACAACGGACCCATTTCAGTTCATATCCAATACATCTCCAAATTCAGTTCATGCCACCACTCAATGCAGCTCATCTGCAACTCTAGTCAATCACCTTCCTGCTTCTCGACCAAATCCGGCAACAACACCAACTCCAGTTCATTGTCTCGCTGCCATATCCGTTCATGCATCACTGTTGAAAGAAGTCCACAAAGCCCTTGTTTTTGTAAAGAAATGATGTTGCTTCATAAGCTGATTCCAAATCACGACCTTGCCCCAAGGTTCAGGTGGAATAAAATTGAAGAAGCCACCAGAACGTCCACTCATTTCTTAACTTTTATGGACTCCATGTGGTAAGCTAGTGCCTTTTCAACTTCCAAGTGTGGCTCCACGTTCTTAAAAAAATAAGTAAAAACCTCTTTGTTGTCTTGTCCTCTCTGACCATGAGTTCATTGATGGGATTGACATAATTAAACAGGCAGCCAAGTTAACTCGTGCTTTTTTGGCGCCATGAACTGAGGCGCAGGTATTTTGAGTCGCAAATGCCTCTTTAACTGCAACTTCTTCATTTATCTTTGAATGACCGGATTTGTATGTACTTTCTGGAAAAGCACTCAAATAATGTTATTAGCCAAATAAATCGAATCATGGACTCATACTTATATTTTGTTAGTCTTCGAGCAAAACATAAAATTGACCCGCTCCACAGCTGGTCATAAATGATAAGAAAAAGAATAGACCCGTTCAACGACTGGTCATCATTTTTTTTAAGACCCTCTCTATAGCCGGTCATAATATGATAAGAAAATACATAAAAATAGACCCGCTCAACAGCTGGTCATCATTTTTTTTTTTGAAGACCCGTTCAACAGCTGGTCATAAATTGCAAGAAAAATCCTGAAAAAGAAAAGTAAAAAGTTAACCACTCCCTTACACTTAAATATTACATTGTCCTCAATGTAATTGAGTCATCCAACGTAAAAATTAAGATGGGAAATTCATAATAAGCAAAAATAAAGAAATAAAAATAAAACAAGAAAATAGAAATACCTACTGAAATATACATAAAGGATCTCCATAAATTAACAATCTGAAAACTTGAGGATCAATCCAAAATACAATATTTACAAATGACAGTTTCAAACTTATATCATGACAACACGGAGAAACTGAAACTAGAAAAAACTGAGAATTACCCCCAAACCAAGTTTTTCCCGCACAAGGAAGTGCGTAAAGAACAAAATATAGGGATTCTATTGAGACTGGAGAAATATCAATTGATTCATGCACGATTTTGGGAATAGGCAAATCCTCTGGGTATTTAGATGCAAAGTAATCCAACAAAATCTTAGAAGCACACAATTCTAACCCTAAATTAAGTAACTTTTGGAAGTCTATGGGTTTAGAAACAACCTGTAAGTCGGGTGAATGATCTTGTGAGATATATTCATCTATGTAATTAGTCGAATCATCCACACAATCATCCAAAGGGTCATCTATATGTTCTGTCTGGAACAGAGAGTCACTATTAGACTGATTATCATCATCAATATCATATAACTTTTTGGTATTCCAGAATTCTCAATCTTTGATCCAAACTAAGTGGTATGTGTTTGTAATACTTCTCATATATCATTAAAGGTGATTCTTCACTTACCACATGTGGAGCAAAAACTCCATACCATTGCCTATGCATATATTCACGAAGCGTCATCTCAGATGAGGTTGCCTGATAATTTGAACTTCTACGCTTATATTCTGCCAGTGTCATCTTATGTGACGTCTCCTGAGGAAGAGTCATCATCCTCAAAAAGGTACCTGAAATAAAATTATAAAGCACAAAACAAAGTCAAAAGGAAAAAGAAATTCTAAAATAAAAATATTGTACAAAAATAAAAATAAATAAAATAAAAACCTAACTATTTACAAAATCAAAAATACTAATTACGATATTCCTCAGCCGCTCCCCGGCAGCGGCGCCAAAAAATTGATAGGCTTTCGGGAATACCTGTATGTAATAACCGCAATCGCACGGTGTCTAACTAGTAGAACAATGGTAAGTACAGGTCGTTCCCACGAGGAGTGTGAAATACTACTACTAAGTAATACCAAAAACTAAGTAATGTTTTAACGATTTTCAGAAATTCGTAACAAAATGAAATAAAAAATAATCGTAATAATAAACAAAGTAGGAACGGGGTTTTCGATTTCCACCAATTCAATCATATAAAACTCTACTAATCTCTATTTATTACTCGAGACAAATTTCGAAAACACTCTCATGTCTCGGAAGATTATATGTTAAATTTTTAAAATATAGTTTCTCCATTGTAACTTCATTCGCTTCATGGGTTGTGATTCTAAAACATTATCTATCAATCCTAAAGCATATCACGTCAAAGGATTTAACCAAAGCACGAAATATAAATAAAAAAACATAAATAATCAAGATAATCACCTAATCGATTAAATACCAAGCTATATGAAAAGAAATTACTAGTCAATGAATCATTATTAAAAATATCATCGTAGAATCTATATAATTAAATTGGTTTCTATCTGAATCCAAAAACAATTTAGCAAACTATGGAGAAAAGAAAATGAAATCCAAACATCAAAAGATTCAAAACCCTATTCTCCATTACGTGTCTGTAGCCGCCTCCTGCCTTTTTCTCTAACAATCGCAACCAGTACCACTTTCCCACTCCCCGTATTGCACACTCGAGCCAATAGCAACAACGGACCCATTTCAGTTCATATCCAATACATCTCCAGATTCAGTTCATGCCACCACTCAATGCAACTCATCTCCCAGCTCTAGTCAATCACCTTCCTGCTTCTCGACCAAATCCGGCAACAACACCAACTCCAGTTCATTGTCTCGCTGCCATCTCCGTTCATGCATCACTGTTGAAAGAAGTCCACAAAGCCCTTGTTTTTGTAAAGAAATGATGTTGCTTCGTAAGCTGATTCCAAATTACGATCTTGCCCCAAGGTTCAGGTGGAATAAAATTGAAGAAGCCACCAGCACGTCCACTCATTTCTTAACTTTTATGGACTCCATGTGGTAAGCTAGTGCCTTTTCAACTTCCAAGTGTGGCTCCACGTTCTTAAGCAAATAAGTAAAAACCTCTTTGTTGTCTTGTCCTCTCTGTCCATGAGTTCATTGATGGGATTGACATAATTAAACAAGCAGCCAAGTTAACTCGTGCTTTTTTGGTGCCATGAACTGAGCCATAGGTAGTCGCAAAAGCCTCTTAAGCTGCGACTCCGCCATTTATCTTTGAATGATCGGATATGTTTGTACTTTTTCCAAAAGTACTAAAATAAAATTATTGGTCAAATAAATTGAGTCCTGGCTAATATAAATATGGGTATAAAATGTTGCATTTACGTGCTTATCAGCGACGCTCAACACACAAATTATATCTAAAACAATTTGTACCATAAAATCTAAGAATGCAGTGGGCTCGATTAGATACTTGACAGCATGACTCTAAGAGAGAACTTCCTTCCAATTGCTTTTACATCTAGATGAATTGCGAAATACCCATGAGTCTGAATTTCAAAGAGCTTCGCAAGACTTTAGTGGGACACTAAAATAAATTTCTTGTGTCCTTGGTGTCTCATTTAGCATCTTATTAATAACAACGTCTGAAGATAACGGTTAGCACTACGTAAGGTAACTTTTTTTGGTGTAAAGAGACATCTTAACGTTTTCACTAAAGAATACAACACAGTTATTTTGCCAAGATGTATCAGGGTTTGACCAATGAATTGAGTCATGTTTTATGAGGGAATAATCTGTTAGACGAGGCTTACACTCCTTTTGTATCACATCCAATTTACAACTCTTTCTTTTACAAGTAAAACGAGCATTGCACTCACTTATCAATAATTCAATGTTAACCTCAACATGAGTATTATTCATCATAACTTGATTTAGCATGTCAAGAGAATCTTGTTCTTTTTGGAGAAATATCTCAACATCAAGAGAGAGATTCCCAAGTTACTTTCTAAGCCCTGAAAACATTTCAAGGGATTTTAAACCTGGAGGAGGTCGAGAAAGAATTTCTTCTACAAATTTAATTCAATCAGTTGGAAGAAAATTCTGAATCCACTAGATTTGGTGGGACGTTTTTCGAGATTTCATCTCTATCCATATAGTCAGATTGCTTCAAATACAGACTTATGAGGTCTTAACATGTTTACCTGCTCTGGTACCAATTGAAAACGCAGGAGTACCAAAATACGTCACCAACTTTTTCTTAGACAATCTTTATAGACAAACTCAAATATAATTTCGAAATTTCAACTTAATGAATCTTAATCAAGAAAGAATATTTAGAGTTATATCTCTATCTCTCAAATCAGAATGTTTACATACACAAGTCCGTGAACCTGTTTCCGGGTAAGAGTACTTGGGTGATTCCAAAGATCAATTTCCAGAGTAATCCATCAAGTTGTATCCAACAAACGAGGTCGGATATATCTATTGTGATTGATTAACGCACAACCTGTGATATTTCAATTATAAAGATAAAACAGTATAATGCGGAAAAAGAAATAACACAGACACCAGAAGTTTTGTTAACGAGGAAACCGCAAATGCAAAAAACTCTAGGGACCTAGTACAGATTGAACACCAAACTGTATTAATCCGCTAAAGAAACTAGCCTACTACCAATTAACTTCGGACTAGAATGTAGTTGAGACCGAATTAAACCCTTCCAGCAATTCAGTTACAGTCGCGTTCCTTGTGCCTATTTAATCCCAGCAGGACTTCGTGCAATTGATTCACTTAGATGACGTCACACCAACTAAGAGTTTATTCAACTCAATTGAAGACTTTAAACCAATCCGCCTCCCACAGATTAAGCCTATATGTGATTTCCTTTTACGATCAAAAAGTTTGATCAAGGTGATGGAATCGATAGCAGTAGACAAAGTATAGCTAACCTCAAAATCCGGACTTATGCAACCCGAAGTGCAGCCTAGATTATTATTCACCTCACAAGTATAAAACTTATGGAATCAACAAATTCTGAGACGAAGAGAACTTTGATGATTGCTATATATCTTGTTCAAGTGAGCATCTCAACAATAGAACAAGATCAGGATACTCGAGCTATCAAGATAAACAATAGTTGGAGTTGGCTTCACAAATCCCAATGAAGTCTTTGTAGTCACTTAAACCCTAAAAGGGTTTCAGGAATAGGACGACTCCAGTTACAACTAGGACACACCAAGAAAGTAGTGTCGGGATTCAAAGATCCTAGTTGCTTGAACTTCCCCTTTAATAGACACGCAAACTATAGGTTGTTATAGGTTTAAGCTAAGATAGCTTTGGAACCAGGCAATAAATATCCACCGTTAAATGAATCTTTCAATCTGCTTTAAATAAACAAGATATACACTCTGGTTAGGTGAAACCGTAACCGGACAGTGTATAAAGACTATGTTCAAGGTGGTTAGTAGAAACTAGCCGATTTGAACTTATATGCTTAATATTCATTTTCATAAACACTTAAGACTTTAACCTTGAGTCACAATCATGTGATCAAACAAGTCTATAATGTTTATAGAGATTTGATCAAATGCTAATTATTTCATTGAAATAACTTTATTGAATTTGAAAATAATCAACATGGTTAGTAGATGTACAAAGTACAAATACCATAGTTATTCGTGAGTCAGGGCAGTCATAGTATGTGTACCGGTTTGTATATATTAAGCACAACCAAGTGATAGACGCATTTATGTGTCTATTTTGTTCTCAATATTCTGTATTGTTAGAATCGATTAAGTACTTATTGTGTTATTTTGTGTTTTTGTAGATGTTTTTAGAGAAATAAGCCTTTGCGGCGAAATGAGCTCGAAAAGTAGTGTTTTACACCCCAGGATAATGTACCGTAGGCACCTCAGAAATGCACCGGAAGCGTCCCAGAAATGTACCAGAGGAACCCAGAAAAATTACTATTTCCACCCCAAAACTACTATTTCCACCCCAATTGCTAAAGGGACACCCGTACAGGATTAGGGGGAGGACACTTTTCTTCTCATAATTCAAATTTTGGAAAAAGGCGGGAAATTTCTAAACAGTTCTGGCAGAATTTCGATCGTCAAAATGAAGGGGTTATGGGTCGATTCAATGGCTGAAATTTGGTATAGAGATGTGATATAGGTTAAGGAACATAGTATGGGTGACATGATCGATCAAATTTGGCTGTAATTTTCGGTATGATTCACACACCCAAAACAGAGCACGTGTACTATAACACGAGCAAAATTGAAGTTCTTGTGTGCATGGGGGAGTTCTTCTGGCGTTGGAAGAGTGTTGAGGCGTGAATAAGTCGAATTGGAGCGTGCTGGACCAGAGACAACGCGTGAAAAGCTAAAACAAGAAACAAAATATCCGAAAATATTTTCTTTCACTGCCGAGGATTTGTGGAGTTATGAAGGAGATTCAATACATGCTTCGGGTTTAAATAGAGTCCTTGGAGGTCAGAGAAAGGTTGTCGAGAGTTTGGGGGCTTGAGGAGAACTGAGGAGCAAGAAATCACCATGAACAGCAAGCTTCCTGCTGCTGTTTTATGCTGCTGATGAAGATGAAGAACACGAAGAACAGACTCTCAGAAACCGTCGTTCTTCAACAGTGACAACGACAGTGGCTCGTGGGTCGTAGGTGTGGGTCTTAGAACCATAGCGACAACAGCAGTTAGATTTTATCGTTTATTCTGGACGCCTTTTGTGCGTCGCAGATTACAGTTTCACACCATTTTCTCGTCTTCTCTTTATTGTAAACACCAATTGAGCTTAATAAAATATTTTGAGAGGTATTTCACCATGATGAGCTAAACCCAACATTGGGACAACGGAGGAGGCGATTTTCGTCATTCTGGTAAATTTAATTTTATTCTTTTTATGACTTTTGCATTGATTTAAAATTGAAAAATGATTTTGATTAATTAGTTATCATTTTATTTGATGTGGCATGCTTGCTTAAATGTTTGATGTCCCATGCTTATGATTTATAACTAATATTTTGAGAATCTATATTGGCAAAATAAGAGTCCTTACATTTTATGTTTTGAGCGATAATTGTTAAGGATAAATAAAATGTACCATATGCATGAGAATTGGCCAAGTCCTTAGTCCCAGTAACTTTCTACCAATTTGTCAATATTTGTATATATATTTATTTTCTAAAAAAATTAATCTTTACAAGTCCGAGCAACGAACTTTTACTACCACTTTCAAAACAACAACAAAATGGCGCAGCCGACGCGGACTTGTATATAGATTTATTTTATTTTTTTTAGTTTTTTTTTTTTTATTATTTGTTCCTTTTTACTTTGTCTTTTTTCTTTGATTTACAGGTTCGAAATGGAGCACTAAGGACTTGGAGAGGAAAAAGCTTAAAGCGAAAAGCGAAAAGAGAAGAAAAAAGGACAATTTTAGGATTTAATTTTTAATTTTTAATTTTTAATTTTTTTAGAGTGTGTGAGGAAAACTGTAATTTTTTTTTTTATTTTTGACTTTGAACTTTAAACAATTGGACTTTTTTTTTTTAACCCTACGGAAGGGTATTATTAAACAAAAAAAAATTATATAAACTGTGTGCAGGGAAGGACGACGATTACTATATCGTCTCGGCCCCTCGGGTTCGTACATGACATAGGAGTCGTGGCCCGAGTCGACTTCAACGGTTCATCCCCCGTCTGGTACGGGAGGTAAGTCCAATCGAAACACTCGTGAATCTCCTGTAAGCGAGTTACTGTATTCCTTAAGGCGATTATTGATTGAGGACGAATTTGGACTGTCTTTATTTTCCTAATAAAGGGCAAGGCCTTGCCTAAACAAGATAAGGGTTCGGATTTCATCACCGCTCCCTTCTTGCCCGCTTTAGGAGAACAAAACCTAACGCGAACCCAAGCTTGAAAATCTGATTAGAAAGAGACCTATAGGGTATCGCTCTTATTAGGAAAAAATTTCGAAGGATATTGGTTACATTCTTAAGCACACCTCGAAGTTCATGATGGTTTCTGTGAGTTGAATGCGTGACTGCGCCGCCTTGTGATAGCGGTGAGGCCTTGGGTATCAAAGCTCCACTAAGCTTCCCTCGCCTCTATTCAACTTACTTTGACTCAGATTGATTCCAGAGGGGTTTGCTCAAATTGCAACGAATTCCCTTTTCGAAAGATAGAAGCTGGTCTAGAAACAATCTAAGTGGATCCATCATGCTTTTTGTTTGCTAGAATTTATAGGTTTGATTTGGTCGAGTCATCCTTGTTTGTGATTGTGTAGAATTCCTCTGTAGTTTGTGTTTCCTCGGTGATGAATCCTTTTCAGGAGACGCCACCTGAGATGACGTTACGAGAATATATGTCTAGAAATTCTCGTTATCAAGAGAAGTTTTCGGAAATGACTCTTGGTGAATATATGCGTGGGCAGCGATATATGGATACTCCAACTTTTATTGAGGAATCACCTCTAACGATCTATGAGAAATATTATAAACATAGACCATGTAGTTGGGAACAAAGCTTGAGAATTCGTGAATATCAAAAATTATATTGTGATGATGATGAGGAGGAGGATGGTGATAATGATTATAATGATATTTCTAGTTCAAATCCAAATAATTTTAATAATTATTTACCTATTCAAAAGGACGAGGATTTGACTAGAAATACCCCCGTTTTAGACGATGATTACGAAACCGATGATGGTTTAGAGGAACCAGTTTATCTTGAGAGTACTGTTTTCGAGTCAAACAATTTAGAAACAATAGTCTTAGATGAACTCGTAGAGATTAGCGGGGATGAACCTGACTTAGAAAAATCAATCGCCACTTTCAGGAATCTGATGACCTAGAAATTAGGGAGATTATGACCAGTCTACCTAGAGACGCCGAAAACTCTAAGTTTGGGGGTGATTATCATTCTCCATGTTCTTTGACTCTTACAAAAATCCCTCACGTGGGACTTGACATCAATGCCTCAACCATCTTACAAGACTATCTTCGTACTCGTTTTCCCGAACGTAACAATATTCAACACGAGTCTCAACTGTTAGAAACCCATCCTCTGGTTGATGAGGTTAGCCCAGGCAATAATACCAAGATTGTCTTTGTTTTCCCACCAAAAACTTTTCTACCAATTGTGGGAACATATAAATTTCAGATGTGTCAATTATTAAGTTTTGAGACTAAACCTAATTACTTTAGGAGATTAGGGTCGACACATCTGTTTAAGGAAGACCACCACTCTCTTTGTGGTCAGCTGTGTAAGTCAAATCTGATTGACTTTAAGGATCCCCAGTTATTCAGGTTGTTATTATTTTTACTTGAGTTTTTCCAGACTTTTAAACCTGAACTGTTGGATCTTAGCTATGAGGAAGTGCATCCAATGAAAATATTCTATCAAGATCCTTTCATAGAACCTGAACCTGAACCACAATGGGACATAGGTATCTTAATCAGGAAACTAGATAAGGGTATGCAGTACATGTTCATTTTCTTGGCTTGTTGCAGATTCCTTTTACTTGTGATAGCTCTATTTGGTTTCGATAACCCACAATTATTTCGGCTATTGCTATATGATTCGAGGTGATTAAACCTTTCTTAGTCTGGCTGAAGACTATAAACTTAGCACTTCTTGGGAGGTAACCCAATCTCATGCAACCCGGTAATATCCTTCCTTCACTCTTTTGCTTCAAATAGTAACTGTCTCTCCTTGTTCATGCTTTTAATTTCATCTTTAGAACACTGAGGACAATGTTAATTTTAAGTTTGGGGGTATGGGAGAAACTTTTTAGTTGCAATTATTAAACTCCAGAGCCTAGAAATTTATGCATATTAAGGTTTGCACTAACTAATCTAAGTGGATGGAAGCATCTTGGTTGTAGGAGTTGAGGAATCAATCTGATTAGATGGAAACATCTATAGAGTCTATTCATAAAAGCACAGAGCTCAGGTGTTAGAAATAACATGATAGTTTCACCATATCTCGTTGAGTCCTTTTCACTTCCATTTTTTTTTTATTTTGTTTTTAAACCATGTTTCTCTAAGTGATAGGTGGGGCCCACGATTCAAGTTGTTACCAATGCTAGGGTGAATTAGAGTGATTGATATACCATGAAAAAAAAATTGAAAAAAAAAATAAAAATAAAATTGAGACCAGACCATTTGACCAAAGGAATAAATTCAATAAAGTCGACCACTGGTACCCTTGTATATGCCAGTTATGTTGACCTAAGAGTTAGGTTATCGACCACTGGTACCCTTGTATATGCCATTGTGTTGATATTAGTCAGACTAGTATCTCAATCCATTAGGATCGGTTCATTTTGGCGGAGGCCTTCAGACAGATATGGGAAACGCCGTTCACTTAGTAAACATCAAAACCATCTATGTTTTTCTATATCCATCTTCTTGATCTATCCATATGATTAGTTTGACTCCGAATATGATGTCCATAGTGCAACTATCTGAGTGGAGCTCTGTCACTTATATGAATTTTAGTATGCTTGAGTGCAAACTCGTATACAACAATTGGAATTTCGCATCAGGGTTCTTCCTCCTATAGTCAATGATTGTATGCCAACCAAGGAGATTCTTTAGTGCCTTCCAAGGTTTGTTGTAGATAGCTAGGGTCAGGAGTAATGGTTTTGTGGGCACACCTCTGGTAAACTCTCCCGAGATTAACTCGGTTTTATTTATTTTTTATTAGTTTTGCTCGAGGACTAGCAAATAATAAGTTTGGGGGTATTTGATAGACGCATTTATGTGTCTATTTTGTTCTCAATATTCTGTATTGTTAGACTCGATTAAGTACTTATTGTGTTATTTTGTGTTTTTGTAGATGTTTTTAGAGAAATAAGCCTTTGCGGCGAAATGAGCTCGAAAAGTAGTGTTTTACACCCCAGGATAATGTACCAGAGGCACCTCAGAAATGCACCGGAAGCGTCCCAGAAATGTACCGGAGGAACCCAGAAAAATTACTATTTCCACCCCAAAACTACTATTTCCACCCCAATTGCTAAAGGGACACCCGTACAGGATTAGGGGGAGGACACTTTTCTTCTCATAATTCAAATTTTGGAAAAAGGCGGGAAATTTCTAAACAGTTCTGGCAGAATTTCGATCGTCAAAATGAAGGGGTTATGGGTCGATTCAATGGCTGAAATTTGGTATAGAGATGTGATATAGGTTAAGGAACATAGTATGGGTGACATGATCAATCAAATTTGGCTGTAATTTTCGGTATGATTCACACACCCAAAACAGAGCACGTGTACTATAACACGAGCAAAATTGAAGTTCTTGTGTGCATGGGGGAGTTCTTCTGGCGTTGGAAGAGTGTTGAGGCGTGAATAAGTCGAATTGGAGCGTGCTGGACCAGAGACAACGCGTGAAAAGCTAAAACAAGAAACAAAATATCCGAAAATATTTTCTTTCACTGCCGAGGATTTGTGGAGTTATGAAGGAGATTCGATACATGCTTCGGGTTTAAATAGAGTCCTTGGAGGTCAGAGAAAGGTTGTCGAGAGTTTGGGGGCTTGAGGAGAACTGAGGAGCAAGAAATCACCATGAACAGCAAGCTTCCTGCTGCTGTTTTATGCTGCTGATGAAGATGAAGAACACGAAGAACAGACTCTCAGAAACCGTCGTTCTTCAACAGTGACAACGACAGTGGCTCGTGGGTCGTAGGTGTGGGTCTTAGAACCATAGCGACAACAACAGTTAGATTTTATCGTTTATTCTGGACGCCTTTTGTGCGTCGCAGATTACAGTTTCACACCATTTTCTCGTCTTCTCTTTATTGTAAACACCAATTGAGCTTAATAAAATATTTTGAGAGGTATTTCACCATGATGAGCTAAACCCAACATTGGGACAACGGAGGAGGCGATTTTCGTCATTCTGGTAAATTTAATTTATTCTTTTTATGACTTTTGCATTGATTTAAAATTGAAAAATGATTTTGATTAATTAGTTATCATTTTATTTGATGCGGCATGCTTGCTTAAATGTTTGATGTCCCATGCTTATGATTTATAACTAATATTCTGAGAATCTATATTGGCAAAATAAGAGTCCTTACATTTTATGTTTTGAGCGATAATTGTTAAGGATAAATAAAATGTACCATATGCATGAGAATTGGCCAAGTCCTTAGTCCCAGTAACTCTCTACCAATTTGTCAATATTTGTATATATATTTATTTTCTAAAAAAATTAATCTTTACAAGTCCGAGCAACGAACTTTTACTACCACTTTCAAAACAACACCAAGTTCCGGAGTTCACATAACTATTTAGGTATGCGTGCCGGTATGTGTACCTTAAGACTATAACCGGTTTCGGAGTCCACATAACTATTTTGGTACGTGTATTGGTATGGATACAAAAACCGAGTTCCGGAACAAAAAACTTTTCTGGTACGTGTATCGGTATGGATATCAAATTGGTTCCATGACCACGGATCCTTTTCAGATTGCATACGGGTAAGCGTACCAATACGGTTCACGAGTTAACAGATTTCTACAGGATATGGATATGCATACCAAAAATCTACTTGTCGACATATAGATACTCCGCCACATGTACGAGTACATGTAATACGACTTCAGACTTATAACAGTTTTCCCATTTTGTAAGACTAGTAACACTGTCTTGTATCTGAATCTACAATATTTCTATATTTCTATCTAAATCGATTTGAAGCATTCCCGATTAACATCAATGACACATATCACTATTCTAGGCTATTTTCGAATGATAAAATTTGAATCATAATTTTGATTGCTAATAATAAATTGTCCTTAACCAAAATTCAAGTATGAACAAATTTTCATTAAGCTTAGTCATTATATTTTGAGAAATAATTACCAAGATAAACTTGGCTCGAAATTCTTGTATATGTGGTTGGATTTTTGATAGTGGTAAATATGGTTGTCGTTCACTCGGACTTGATGAGATTTATTTTAAGAATTAATAAACGAAAAAGATAGAAATAAAGAAAATTTATACAAAATATGTCACAGGATGAAGAATTTACTGGGACTTAGGACTCCACTGTTTTTTCATGTTCATGGGGCTCAGAAATTAATTCTAGACATTTATACCTCAAAACAAAAGAAATAATAACTCTATTTTTGCCAAACTAAATTTCATAAATCATTAGTTGTAAGTTGTGAGCATGACGCATCAAAAGTAATTAAAACTAAGCATGCGACATCAGACAAAACAACAAATAATTAATAGAAATCATAAAACGATTAAATTTTATGCAAATAGTTATAAAAAAATTAATTTAATTACCACATGGGTGAAAAACAGCTTCCTCTGTCGTCCCAGTGATGGGTTCTAGCTCCCCGCATGGTGAATACACACTCAAAGGAATTTTGTATTGCTCAAAAAGGTGTTTGCAAGGAGAAAAGATATAAAGCAGTGTGCTTGTAACAATTATAATTGTTACAGAACCCACTGTTACAGAGAAACACTAACAGAGTGTTGCGAATTCAAAATAATTGTTACAGAAATTGTTACAAAGATATGGAATTTGAAAGTATAGGCAACAGTTTCTGTGACTGTCTATATATGTTGTTTTGTGTTCTTCCTATTCTTCTCCTCTGCATCAATGGTCATTGTCTGCAACTCGATTCTGAGCCCCTGTTTGATCCTCTAAGCTCTCCATAGTCTTCTATGAACACTCTTAATATACTTCACAAGATCGATATAACTCTGTAATAATTCCATAAAATCTTCTTTCATTCTTTGCTATAACACGGGAAAAGATTTCCTTTTATTTGATCTTCACGCATCTTCTGCAACTCAGCACACTCTAAACATGATGCTACAAGTCTGTTTATTGAGTATAACTCGCCACAACACATGAAATCCTCAAGGAATATCTCAACTGACTCGTGGAATACCTCGTGTCATGTTTTTCTTCAACTCGAGTTATCCAGCCAAACTTAGTCGAACGAAATACCCATATGACGCCTGTTAATCCCAAACAAACCTTACCAATGAATCCCGGCGATTTAATCTCGCTAAAACACCTCCAAATCAAATCCAGAAAATCCCGCAGAATATGAGCTTTATCACTTTCCCTGTTTATCGAAATCTCGTGAAATCCTACCTTCTTTCCAATTTTAACTCTATTACCATCCATGTTTAGGTAAGATAGCTCATTACAAACAAATTTCCATGAAAAATTCGCCTCAAAACTCTATTAATTCTCCTAGAAAACTTCGCATGTAGCAGCTCAGTTTCCCGCCAAAATTTGTTCTTCCCGTGGAGAAGAAAGGTGCCCCTTAACCAAAGTGCAGGGTGTTGAATAACATATGAGGTGCCCCTTAGTAATTGGGTTGCCCCTTATCGAAAACTGGGGTCCACTTAGTAAATGTCCTTCGGGGTGCCTTTATCAACTTTTCGAGTTGATTCTTCATAAGAGGTTATTTGAGGTTATTTACTAGAAAAGACATAAAACAAATTTATTAGTGATTAAATGAGTCCAAGCTAATGTAGTTATGGGTGAAAATGCGTCGCACTTTCGTGCTTATCAAATTCCCCCACACTTACATTTTGCTAGTCCTCGAGCAAAACAGAAGAAGACCCGCTAAACAGCTGGTCATATAATAAGAAAAAATTAGACCCGCTACACAGCTGGTCATAAAATGAAAATTTGAAAAAGAATGAAAAAGACCCGCTACACAGCTGGTCATGACAAACACCATACACAAGACCCGCTACACAGCTGGTCATAACCCTAATTATTTTTTTTAAAGACCCCCTCAACAACTGGTCATAATATGCAAGAAAATTCCTGAAAAATAAAAATAAAAAGTTAATAACCACTCGCCCACACTTAAATCTAACATTGTCCTCAATGTTCTAAAGATGAAATTAAAAACATGAATGGAGAAATTGTTACTATTTAAAGGAAGTGAGGAAAGATATTACCATAGTATCGAAAACATGGGTTACCTCCCACCAAGTGCTAGGTTTAAAGTCTTCAGCCAGACTAAAAAAGGATTAGTCACCTCGCATAATCATATAGCAGTGACCTGAATAACTTTGGGTCATCTGAATCAAAAAGTGTTACCCAAAAGAAGAGAAAATCGCAACAGACCATGAAGATATCGAACATACCCTTATTTAACTTTTTGTTTAAGACAACAATATCTAGTTGTGGTTCTGGTTCAGGTTCAGGCTCTATAAAAGGGTCTTGATAAAAAGTTTTCCTGGACTGGATTTCCTCAAAGGTAAGATCCCGAAAATCAAGTTGTAGAGTTTGAAAATACTCAACTAAGAACTTTGAGGCACATAACAATAACCTGAATAATTGGGGATCATCTAAGTCAATCAGATTTGACTTACACAGCTGACCACAATGAAAGTGGTGGTCTTCCTTAAACAAATGTGTTGACCCGAATCTCCTAAAGTAATTAGGTTTAGTCTCAAAACTTAATAACTGACACATCTGTAACTCAAATGTTCCCACAATTGGAAGAAAACTTTTTGGTGGGAAAACAAAGTCAATCGAGGTATCGTAGCCTAGGTTAACCACATCAACCAGAGGATGGTTTATAACAACTGAGCTTATTTCTGGACATCATTAGGTTCTGGAAAACGTGTATGAAGGTAATCTTGTAAAACGGTTGAGGCACATATGTCAAGTCCCAAGTGAGGGACCTTTCTAAGAGTTAAAGCACATGCATAATGATAATCACCCACCAACTTAGAGTTTTCAGTGTCTCTAGAAAGACTAGTCACAACTTCCCTAATTTCTAGGTCATCAAATTCCTGGAAATGGTCAGTTGATTCATCTAAGTCAGGTTCATCCTCACTGATCTCTACGAGTTCACTTTCTTTGTCTAAGACTATTGTTTCTAAATCGCTAGACTCAAGATAAACCCATTCCTCTAAACCATCATTGTCTTCGTAAAAACGAAATACTACATCGTCTAAAACAGGGGTATTTCTAGTCAAATCCTCGTCCTTTTGGATAGGTGAATAATTATTAAAATTATTTGGATTTTTACTAGAAATAACATTATCATTATAAAGCTCAAACGGAGTAACAAATTCCTGATTACTATGCCTACATATTTCAGATTCTTCATTAATATTATCCTCATCATAATCATCATTATAATAACATGAAAATGATCGAACCTCATCTAAACAAGTAGTGGTACCAATTCTAACCTCGTTATATTGATTAGGTGAACAACTATCGTCATTTTCAAGGTTACTATTGGAAACACTATATTGAAAATTAAGCTTATTTCGAGCATTCCGCGCCTCTAACAAACGCTTCTGAATCGACTCACATGACTTCCTGATGGTATCATGTATAGAAGGTTCACTATTGGTTGCGGTTCTTTCGTCCATAACTAAGTCATTTGTCTCAGTTGAATTATATGTCGACTCAAGTAACTTACATGTTGACTCAAGTATCTTACGTGTCGACTCTAGTTGAGGAGAAATCTAAGAATCTTTCTCATATGACTGGAACGTGTGTGGATAGTAATTGGGCTCACCATGGTATGACCCATAACCTTCAAAAGGTTGATGTTCCCAACCACTATTCATAATATGGTCATAAAAAGAGTAATGTCCATATTGTTCAGTTGGATATTCGTTGTATTGGCTATTGTAATACCAGTTTGACATTCTCAATACAGAATAAAACCCACTGACAGGGGATTCGTGGGTGGATAGAGTCTTACCTCCCGTACCAGACGGGCGATGAACCGTTGAAGTCGACTCAGGCCACCGACTCCTATGTCAGTGTACGAACCTGAGGGGCCGAGACAGTACCGTAACTGTCGTCCTTCCCTGCAGCAGTTTTATTTAAATTAACCCTTCCTTAGGGTTTTAAAAATAATAATGTCCAATGGTCCAAAAATAAAGTTCAAAAAGTCCACAAATAAAAGATTACAAAAAAAAATAATCCTAATTACAGTTTCTAAAAATAAAAAGAAATAAAATCTAAAAAAAATGAAATAACTATATACAAAAATCTTTTTCTTCACTCCTTTTGGATTCCTCTTTTCTTTCCTTCTTTGGCTTTGCTTTTCATTTCAGCACATCTTCTCTTTTTCTTTAGCTCAGCTCCAAGTCTGAAAGCAAACAGAAATACCAAACGCATAAGAAAGAACAAAAATAATAAAAATATAGTTGTCGTTTACTCGGACTTGATAAGATTGATTTTAAGAATTAATAAACGAAAAAGCTAAAAATAAAGAAAATTTATACAAATTATGTCACAGGATGAAGAATTTACTGGGACTTAGGACTTCACTCTTTTTTCATGTTCATGGGGCTCAGAAATTAATTCTATACATTTATAACTCAAAACAAAAGAAATAATAACTCTATTTTTGCCAAAGTAGATTTCATAAAACATTAGTTGTAAGTTGTAAGCATGACACATCAAAAGTAATTAAAACTAAGCATGCGACATCAGACAAAATAACAAATAATTAATAGAAATCATAAAACAATTAAATTCTATGCAAATAATTATAAAGAATTAATTTAATTACCACATGGGTGAAAAACAACTTCCTCCGTCGTCCCAGTGATGGGTTCTAGCTCCGCATGGTGAAAACACACTCAAAGGAATTTTTCATTGCTCAAAAAGGTGTTTGCAAGGAGAAAAGGTATAAAGCAGTGTGCTTGTAACAATTATAATTGTTACAGAACCCACTGTTACAGAGAAACACTAACAGACTGTTGCGAATTCGAAATAATTGTTACAGAAATTGTTACAAAAATATGGAATTTGAAAGTATAGGCAACGGTTTCTGCGACTGTCTATATATGTTGTTCTATGTTCTTCCTCTTCTTCTTCTCTGCAGCAATGGTGATTCTCTACAACTCGATTCTGAGCCTCTGTTTGATCCCCCAAACTATCCATAATCTTCTATGACCCCCAAACACTCTTAATATACTCCACAAGATCGATATAACTCTGTAATAATTCCATAAAATCTTCTTTCCTTCTTTGCTGCAACACGGGAAAAGATTTCCTTTTATTTGATCTTCACGCGTCTTCTGCAACTCAACACACTCCAAACATGATGCTACAAGTCTTTTTATTGAGTATAACTCGCCGCAACACATGAAATCCTCAAGAAATATCTCAACTGACTCATGGCATACCTCGTGTCCTGTTTTTCTTCAACTCGAGTTATCCAGCCAAACTTAGTCGAACCAAATACCCATATGACGCATGTTAAGCCCAAACAAACCTTCCCAATGAATTCCGGCGATTTAGTCTCGTTAAAACACCTCCAAATCAAATCCAGAAAATTCCGCAGAATATGAATGTTTATCACTTTTCATGTTTATTGAAATCTCGTGAAATCCTACCTTCTTTCCAATTTTAACTCTATTACCATCCCTGTTTAGGTAAGACAACTCATTACAAACCAATTTCCATGAAAAAGTCGCCTCAAAACTCTATTAATTCTTCACTAGAAAACTTCGCATGTAGCCGCTCAGTTTCCCGCCAAAATTTGTTCTTCCCGTGGAGAATAAAGGTGCCCCTTAACCAAAGTGCGGGGTGCTGAATAGCATATGAGGTGCCCCTTATCCAAAACTGGGATCCATTTAGTAAATGTCCTCCGAGGCGCCTTTATCAACTTTTCGAGCCAATTCTTCATAAGAGCTTATTTACTATAAAAGACATAAAACAAGTTTATTAGTGATAAAATGAGTCTTAGCTAATGTAGTTATGGGTGAAAATGCGTTGCACTTTCGTGCTTATCAATATGCATGATAGTGTAATTAGTTATGCGACATCGCCTCATAGATAGAAAGATGAATATAACTTGAGAAATAGGTGGTTCAGTCTTCACTTACCTTTTTTTTAAAGAAGTTCTCCAAAAGCTTCGGTTGATCTTCGCCTTCAAACGGTAGAACGCAATGATGACTGCCGCAATATCTGTTTCTCAACTACACTACTATCATAATCCGAGACTTAACTAATTGTAGACTAGAAATGAAGATACAGTTTTGACAACTGAATTTGACATCAAGCTTGAGATAGAAACACTTGTGAGTTCGACCGGACAATTCTCTAACACTAACAATCTCCCTCTTTGTAAATTTTAGTGATAAAACTTTTTAACTGCGGAGAATACAACAATTCAAAGACAAAGAGATACATTACATAACAATCTCTTAACTTTATCTTCATATGCTTGATTCAAAGTTTCAGCATCACACAGTCCTGCAAATATTAAATGTCGTTGTTGAAGAATTTAAAGAACAACAACCCAACTCTACCTAAAGGTGATCTAGGCATATATTCATTCCAAACATATTTGTTATTCAATTCTGTAATATATAACACTAAACAACATGATATGTTTTCTCCCTTGATCAGTGCTTCACTTTTTTATGTTTAGATACATACTTTTCAACACATGTACCCTTTCTCGTGTGATTGTAAATTACCCTATACTCAATATAGTTATTCCCTTTTTTTCATAAAAATAACAAATATACGAAAATTACAACATGTATTTCGAAAAGACTTCTCAAGTTCATAAGAAATCGACAGTCTATAAGATCCTAAATGAATCATAGGTCTGAGATACCATTTTCGATAAGCAAAACTAAGTCTGAAACTACCAAAGATAATTTAACTTAGTTTCATATCAGAAAAAATTACCTGGAGTAATTTCGATAAGTCGAACTTAGTGTTGATGAAAAATATAACATCGACCTAAGAACTGGAAATTGAAGAGTAATAGAGCTGAGATGTGAAATAAGACTCAAGGTCAGATATCGGAGACCTGAACTAGATATCGAAGACTCAAACACATGTCGCAAAATATAACAGAGACACGAAGATAGACGCGGTAGACCTGAGTCTAATTTCGAGAGCTGAGAAGAACATCAATGATGTCAGCTGAACGAAGACTTTGAAAGTGAGATAGTTATGACGAAGAATTATCCCGGGTCCGAACAAGTGCAAGGCGGGAAATATATTTGGATCGCATCCATCACGTGCTTACTAAATACGAAAGGTATTTACATGTAAGCTCATGTTCATACTGAAATGAAGAGGATAAAAATTACACCAAAATCTTTTCGATATCAACTTATAAGTCTGATACCTTGCGTCATCTAATGTAGACAGAGTCTGTCAAGAAGATAACAACCAAAAGGTATACACTTGGTTTATAGTATAAGTTCAAAACGAACCTTAAACTATAGGGATCAACCCTAGTGTTTGGGATTAATGAAATGTGTAATTAATTTTAATTATAACTAAACAATAATTACAATTATGAAATGTGAAAGTAAAGACACAACAATATGTTGTTAACGAGGAAACCACAAATCTAGAAAACCCCCGGGACCTAGTCTAGTTTTGAATACTCTCATAATTAAGCCGCTATAAAAAGACACTACCAACTTCGTATAGTTGAGACTAAGTAAACTATGCCCAGTTACATAGTTTCCTCAGTATCCTTGCGCCTACAACCAATCTGGCAAACTCACGTGAATCCTAAGATAGAGTTCACTATCTTAAGTCGCTTCAGCCTCTCTAAAGACATTACACACTCAACCCTTTTGATCGTCTTCCCAACAATAAATGACTAATCTGCTTGGCAACCACTCTCCTATCTCAAGAAGTTAATCAGATATATATTGAAAATGCGGGGGTATAACAACCACATCCAATATTTCGTTTGGCAATTTGTATGGACTAAACTCCAATATAATTCCGAGGGCACCAACTTAAAAGTGAGACTCAATCAAGAAACATATCAAAGAGTTTTATCTCTTTCTCAATACAATCAGTAAATCAACTAGATAGAAATCCATGAGACCGATTGATATGAAAATAACCCGGATGGTACAGTTTCTAACCCGGATCCGGATGAAAATAACCCGGATTGATATGAAAATAACCCGGATTGATATGAAAGTCCACAAATAAAAGATTACAAAAAAAAAATAATCCTAATTACAGTTTCTAAAAATAAAAAGAAATAAAATCTAAAAAAAATGAAATAACTATATACAAAAATCTTTTTCTTCACTCCTTTTGGATTCCTCTTTTCTTTCCTTCTTTGGCTTTGCTTTTCATTTCAGCACATCTTCTCTTTTTCTTTAGCTCAGCTCCAAGTCTGAAAGCAAACAGAAATACCAAACGCATAAGAAAGAACAAAAATAATAAAAATATAGTTGTCGTTTACTCGGACTTGATAAGATTGATTTTAAGAATTAATAAACGAAAAAGCTAAAAATAAAGAAAATTTATACAAATTATGTCACAGGATGAAGAATTTACTGGGACTTAGGACTTCACTCTTTTTTCATGTTCATGGGGCTCAGAAATTAATTCTATACATTTATAACTCAAAACAAAAGAAATAATAACTCTATTTTTGCCAAAGTAGATTTCATAAAACATTAGTTGTAAGTTGTAAGCATGACACATCAAAAGTAATTAAAACTAAGCATGCGACATCAGACAAAATAACAAATAATTAATAGAAATCATAAAACAATTAAATTCTATGCAAATAATTATAAAGAATTAATTTAATTACCACATGGGTGAAAAACAACTTCCTCCGTCGTCCCAGTGATGGGTTCTAGCTCCGCATGGTGAAAACACACTCAAAGGAATTTTTCATTGCTCAAAAAGGTGTTTGCAAGGAGAAAAGGTATAAAGCAGTGTGCTTGTAACAATTATAATTGTTACAGAACCCACTGTTACAGAGAAACACTAACAGACTGTTGCGAATTCGAAATAATTGTTACAGAAATTGTTACAAAAATATGGAATTTGAAAGTATAGGCAACGGTTTCTGCGACTGTCTATATATGTTGTTCTATGTTCTTCCTCTTCTTCTTCTCTGCAGCAATGGTGATTCTCTACAACTCGATTCTGAGCCTCTGTTTGATCCCCCAAACTATCCATAGTCTTCTATGACCCCCAAACACTCTTAATATACTCCACAAGATCGATATAACTCTGTAATAATTCCATAAAATCTTCTTTCCTTCTTTGCTGCAACACGGGAAAAGATTTCCTTTTATTTGATCTTCACGCGTCTTCTGCAACTCAACACACTCCAAACATGATGCTACAAGTCTTTTTATTGAGTATAACTCGCCGCAACACATGAAATCCTCAAGAAATATCTCAACTGACTCATGGCATACCTCGTGTCCTGTTTTTCTTCAACTCGAGTTATCCAGCCAAACTTAGTCGAACCAAATACCCATATGACGCATGTTAAGCCCAAACAAACCTTCCCAATGAATTCCGGCGATTTAGTCTCGTTAAAACACCTCCAAATCAAATCCAGAAAATTCCGCAGAATATGAATGTTTATCACTTTTCATGTTTATTGAAATCTCGTGAAATCCTACCTTCTTTCCAATTTTAACTCTATTACCATCCCTGTTTAGGTAAGACAACTCATTACAAACCAATTTCCATGAAAAAGTCGCCTCAAAACTCTATTAATTCTTCACTAGAAAACTTCGCATGTAGCCGCTCAGTTTCCCGCCAAAATTTGTTCTTCCCGTGGAGAATAAAGGTGCCCCTTAACCAAAGTGCGGGGTGCTGAATAGCATATGAGGTGCCCCTTATCCAAAACTGGGATCCATTTAGTAAATGTCCTCCGAGGCGCCTTTATCAACTTTTCGAGCCAATTCTTCATAAGAGCTTATTTACTATAAAAGACATAAAACAAGTTTATTAGTGATAAAATGAGTCTTAGCTAATGTAGTTATGGGTGAAAATGCGTTGCACTTTCGTGCTTATCAATATGCATGATAGTGTAATTAGTTATGCGACATCGCCTCATAGATAGAAAGATGAATATAACTTGAGAAATAGGTGGTTCAGTCTTCACTTACCTTTTTTTTAAAGAAGTTCTCCAAAAGCTTCGGTTGATCTTCGCCTTCAAACGGTAGAACGCAATGATGACTGCCGCAATATCTGTTTCTCAACTACACTACTATCATAATCCGAGACTTAACTAATTGTAGACTAGAAATGAAGATACAGTTTTGACAACTGAATTTGATATCAAGCTTGAGATAGAAACACTTGTGAGTTCGACCGGACAATTCTCTAACACTAACAATCTCCCTCTTTGTAAATTTTAGTGATAAAACTTTTTAACTGCGGAGAATACAACAATTCAAAGACAAAGAGATACATTACATAACAATCTCTTAACTTTATCTTCATATGCTTGATTCAAAGTTTCAGCATCACACAGTCCTGCAAATATTAAATGTCGTTGTTGAAGAATTTAAAGAACAACAACCCAACTCTACCTAAAGGTGATCTAGGCATATATTCATTCCAAACATATTTGTTATTCAATTCTGTAATATATAACACTAAACAACATGATATGTTTTCTCCCTTGATCAGTGCTTCACTTTTTTATGTTTAGATACATACTTTTCAACACATGTACCCTTTCTCGTGTGATTGTAAATTACCCTATACTCAATATAGTTATTCCATTTTTTTTCATAAAAATAACAAATATACGAAAATTACAACATGTATTTCGAAAAGACTTCTCAAGTTCATAAGAAATCGACAGTCTATAAGATCCTAAATGAATCATAGGTCTGAGATACCATTTTCGATAAGCAAAACTAAGTCTGAAACTACCAAAGATAATTTAACTTAGTTTCATATCAGAAAAAATTACCTGGAGTAATTTCGATAAGTCGAACTTAGTGTTGATGAAAAATATAACATCGACCTAAGAACTGGAAATTGAAGAGTAATAGAGCTGAGATGTGAAATAAGACTCAAGGTCAGATATCGGAGACCTGAACTAGATATCGAAGACTCAAACACATGTCGCAAAATATAACAGAGACACGAAGATAGACGCGGTAGACCTGAGTCTAATTTCGAGAGCTGAGAAGAACATCAATGATGTCAGCTGAACGAAGACTTTGAAAGTGAGATAGTTATGACGAAGAATTATCCCGGGTCCGAACAAGTGCAAGGCGGGAAATATATTTGGATCGCATCCATCACGTGCTTACTAAATACGAAAGGTATTTACATGTAAGCTCATGTTCATACTGAAATGAAGAGGATAAAAATTACACCAAAATCTTTTCGATATCAACTTATAAGTCTGATACCTTGCGTCATCTAATGTAGACAGAGTCTGTCAAGAAGATAACAACCAAAAGGTATACACTTGGTTTATAGTATAAGTTCAAAACGAACCTTAAACTATAGGGATCAACCCTAGTGTTTGGGATTAATGAAATGTGTAATTAATTTTAATTATAACTAAACAATAATTACAATTATGAAATGTGAAAGTAAAGACACAACAATATGTTGTTAACGAGGAAACCACAAATCTAGAAAACCCCCGGGACCTAGTCTAGTTTTGAATACTCTCATAATTAAGCCGCTATAAAAAGACACTACCAACTTCGTATAGTTGAGACTAAGTAAACTATGCCCAGTTACATAGTTTCCTCAGTATCCTTGCGCCTACAACCAATCTGGCAAACTCACGTGAATCCTAAGATAGAGTTCACTATCTTAAGTCGCTTCAGCCTCTCTAAAGACATTACACACTCAACCCTTTTGATCGTCTTCCCAACAATAAATGACTAATCTGCTTGGCAACCACTCTCCTATCTCAAGAAGTTAATCAGATATATATTGAAAATGCGGGGGTATAACAACCACATCCAATATTTCGTTTGGCAATTTGTATGGACTAAACTCCAATATAATTCCGAGGGCACCAACTTAAAAGTGAGACTCAATCAAGAAACATATCAAAGAGTTTTATCTCTTTCTCAATACAATCAGTAAATCAACTAGATAGAAATCCATGAGACCGATTGATATGAAAATAACCCGGATGGTACAGTTTCTAACCCGGATCCGGATGAAAATAACCCGGATTGATATGAAAATAACCCGGATTGATATGAAAGTCCACAAATAAAAGATTACAAAAAAAAAATAATCCTAATTACAGTTTCTAAAAATAAAAAGAAATAAAATCTAAAAAAAATGAAATAACTATATACAAAAATCTTTTTCTTCACTCCTTTTGGATTCCTCTTTTCTTTCCTTCTTTGGCTTTGCTTTTCATTTCAGCACATCTTCTCTTTTTCTTTAGCTCAGCTCCAAGTCTGAAAGCAAACAGAAATACCAAACGCATAAGAAAGAACAAAAATAATAAAAATATAGTTGTCGTTTACTCGGACTTGATAAGATTGATTTTAAGAATTAATAAACGAAAAAGCTAAAAATAAAGAAAATTTATACAAATTATGTCACAGGATGAAGAATTTACTGGGACTTAGGACTTCACTCTTTTTTCATGTTCATGGGGCTCAGAAATTAATTCTATACATTTATAACTCAAAACAAAAGAAATAATAACTCTATTTTTGCCAAAGTAGATTTCATAAAACATTAGTTGTAAGTTGTAAGCATGACACATCAAAAGTAATTAAAACTAAGCATGCGACATCAGACAAAATAACAAATAATTAATAGAAATCATAAAACAATTAAATTCTATGCAAATAATTATAAAGAATTAATTTAATTACCACATGGGTGAAAAACAACTTCCTCCGTCGTCCCAGTGATGGGTTCTAGCTCCGCATGGTGAAAACACACTCAAAGGAATTTTTCATTGCTCAAAAAGGTGTTTGCAAGGAGAAAAGGTATAAAGCAGTGTGCTTGTAACAATTATAATTGTTACAGAACCCACTGTTACAGAGAAACACTAACAGACTGTTGCGAATTCGAAATAATTGTTACAGAAATTGTTACAAAAATGGAATTTGAAAGTATAGGCAACGGTTTCTGCGACTGTCTATATATGTTGTTCTATGTTCTTCCTCTTCTTCTTCTCTGCAGCAATGGTGATTCTCTACAACTCGATTCTGAGCCTCTGTTTGATCCCCCAAACTATCCATAGTCTTCTATGACCCCCAAACACTCTTAATATACTCCACAAGATCGATATAACTCTGTAATAATTCCATAAAATCTTCTTTCCTTCTTTGCTGCAACACGGGAAAAGATTTCCTTTTATTTGATCTTCACGCGTCTTCTGCAACTCAACACACTCCAAACATGATGCTACAAGTCTTTTTATTGAGTATAACTCGCCGCAACACATGAAATCCTCAAGAAATATCTCAACTGACTCATGGCATACCTCGTGTCCTGTTTTTCTTCAACTCGAGTTATCCAGCCAAACTTAGTCGAACCAAATACCCATATGACGCATGTTAAGCCCAAACAAACCTTCCCAATGAATTCCGGCGATTTAGTCTCGTTAAAACACCTCCAAATCAAATCCAGAAAATTCCGCAGAATATGAATGTTTATCACTTTTCATGTTTATTGAAATCTCGTGAAATCCTACCTTCTTTCCAATTTTAACTCTATTACCATCCCTGTTTAGGTAAGACAACTCATTACAAACCAATTTCCATGAAAAGTGCCTCAAAACTCATTAATTCTTCACTAGAAAACTTCGCATGTAGCCGCTCAGTTTCCCGCCAAAATTTGTTCTTCCCGTGGAGAATAAAGGTGCCCCTTAACCAAAGTGCGGGGTGCTGAATAGCATATGAGGTGCCCCTTATCCAAAACTGGGATCCATTTAGTAAATGTCCTCCGAGGCGCCTTTATCAACTTTTCGAGCCAATTCTTCATAAGAGCTTATTTACTATAAAAGACATAAAACAAGTTTATTAGTGATAAAATGAGTCTTAGCTAATGTAGTTATGGGTGAAAATGCGTTGCACTTTCGTGCTTATCAATATGCATGATAGTGTAATTAGTTATGCGACATCGCCTCATAGATAGAAAGATGAATATAACTTGAGAAATAGGTGGTTCAGTCTTCACTTACCTTTTTTTAAAGAAGTTCTCCAAAAGCTTCGGTTGATCTTCGCCTTCAAACGGTAGAACGCAATGATGACTGCCGCAATATCTGTTTCTCAACTACACTACTATCATAATCCGAGACTTAACTAATTGTAGACTAGAAATGAAGATACAGTTTTGACAACTGAATTTGATATCAAGCTTGAGATAGAAACACTTGTGAGTTCGACCGGACAATTCTCTAACACTAACAATCTCCCTCTTTGTAAATTTTAGTGATAAAACTTTTTAACTGCGGAGAATACAACAATTCAAAGACAAAGAGATACATTACATAACAATCTCTTAACTTTATCTTCATATGCTTGATTCAAAGTTTCAGCATCACACAGTCCTGCAAATATTAAATGTCGTTGTTGAAGAATTTAAAGAACAACAACCCAACTCTACCTAAAGGTGATCTAGGCATATATTCATTCCAAACATATTTGTTATTCAATTCTGTAATATATAACACTAAACAACATGATATGTTTTCTCCCTTGATCAGTGCTTCACTTTTTTATGTTTAGATACATACTTTTCAACACATGTACCCTTTCTCGTGTGATTGTAAATTACCCTATACTCAATATAGTTATTCCATTTTTTTTCATAAAAATAACAAATATACGAAAATTACAACATGTATTTCGAAAAGACTTCTCAAGTTCATAAGAAATCGACAGTCTATAAGATCCTAAATGAATCATAGGTCTGAGATACCATTTTCGATAAGCAAAACTAAGTCTGAAACTACCAAAGATAATTTAACTTAGTTTCATATCAGAAAAAATTACCTGGAGTAATTTCGATAAGTCGAACTTAGTGTTGATGAAAAATATAACATCGACCTAAGAACTGGAAATTGAAGAGTAATAGAGCTGAGATGTGAAATAAGACTCAAGGTCAGATATCGGAGACCTGAACTAGATATCGAAGACTCAAACACATGTCGCAAAATATAACAGAGACACGAAGATAGACGCGGTAGACCTGAGTCTAATTTCGAGAGCTGAGAAGAACATCAATGATGTCAGCTGAACGAAGACTTTGAAAGTGAGATAGTTATGACGAAGAATTATCCCGGGTCCGAACAAGTGCAAGGCGGGAAATATTTGGATCGCATCCATCACGTGCTTACTAAATACGAAAGGTATTTACATGTAAGCTCATGTTCATACTGAAATGAAGAGGATAAAAATTACACCAAAATCTTTTCGATATCAACTTATAAGTCTGATACCTTGCGTCATCTAATGTAGACAGAGTCTGTCAAGAAGATAACAACCAAAAGGTATACACTTGGTTTATAGTATAAGTTCAAAACGAACCTTAAACTATAGGGATCAACCCTAGTGTTTGGGATTAATGAAATGTGTAATTAATTTTAATTATAACTAAACAATAATTACAATTATGAAATGTGAAAGTAAAGACACAACAATATGTTGTTAACGAGGAAACCACAAATCTAGAAAACCCCCGGGACCTAGTCTAGTTTTGAATACTCTCATAATTAAGCCGCTATAAAAAGACACTACCAACTTCGTATAGTTGAGACTAAGTAAACTATGCCCAGTTACATAGTTTCCTCAGTATCCTTGCGCCTACAACCAATCTGGCAAACTCACGTGAATCCTAAGATAGAGTTCACTATCTTAAGTCGCTTCAGCCTCTCTAAAGACATTACACACTCAACCCTTTTGATCGTCTTCCCAACAATAAATGACTAATCTGCTTGGCAACCACTCTCCTATCTCAAGAAGTTAATCAGATATATATTGAAAATGCGGGGGTATAACAACCACATCCAATATTTCGTTTGGCAATTTGTATGGACTAAACTCCAATATAATTCCGAGGGCACCAACTTAAAAGTGAGACTCAATCAAGAAACATATCAAAGAGTTTTATCTCTTTCTCAATACAATCAGTAAATCAACTAGATAGAAATCCATGAGACCGATTGATATGAAAATAACCCGGATGGTACCAAAGACCAATGCCGAGTGTCAATCAAGTTTTATCCAACAATCAAGGTCGGATTTACAACTGATTGAACTACCCACAACCTGTGATATTTCAATTATATAAACAAATAAAATGCGGAAAAGAAATAACACAAACACCAGAAATTTTGTTAACGAGGAAGCCGAAAATGCAGAAAAACCCTGGGACCTAGTCCAGATTTGAACACCACATTGTATTAAGCCGCTACAGACTCTAGTCTACTACAAGTTAACTTCGGACTGGAATGTAGTTGAGCCTTAACCAAGTCTCACACCGATTAAGGTAGAGTCGCGTTCCTTACGCCTCTTGAATCCCAACAGGACTTTGCGCACTTGATTCCCTTAGCTGATTTCACCCAAAACTAAGAGTTGCTACGACCCAAAGTCGAAGACATATAAACAAATCTGTCTCCCACAAATATGTCTATCCTTTATTATTTTTATTCCTTCTTTTGATACAAATATCAAGGTGAACAGGAATCAACTAATAATCCATTCTTATACTTTCGAAGAGTAGCCTAGAAATATTAGTCACCTCACAATAACCTAACTGATTAATAGAAAAAGTTATTACGGAATCACAAGAATCTGAGACGAAGAAACTGTTGCGATTACTTTTTATATCTTACATATCGGAGATAAATCTCGAGCAAATCTTAGAGAAGATAAAACTCAATACCATAGAACAAGTAAGATTAGAATACGCAACTACAAAGAAAATAGTTGGATTTGGCTTCATGAATTCCAAATGAAGTCTTTAAGTCGTTAACCTATAATGGTTTTGGAAAAACCTAGGTTAAAGGAGAATCGACTCTAGTTTACAACTAGGACACACGAGCGTGTCGGGAATAGGTTTCCCAGCTGCTAGAGTTTTCCCTTATATAGTCTTTCAAATCAGGGTTACTTAAAATCAAAGCTAAGAAATCTTAGTAACAAAGCAATTGATATTCACCGTTAGATAAACTTCTGATTTAAGATTCAAGCTAAGTCTGCTTAGAAACTAAGCAACCAATCTCCACTATTACATGGTACTAGCTTGATACACACAATTGAAATTTACCTATATTTAGATATGGATGAACCGTACCCAAATGCGTATACCTCGTTGGCTCAATAACAGTTAACCGAAGTTAGCCATATTAACACTTATAAC
Source organism: Papaver somniferum (assembly GCF_003573695.1). Lineage (NCBI taxonomy): Eukaryota > Viridiplantae > Streptophyta > Magnoliopsida > Ranunculales > Papaveraceae > Papaver > Papaver somniferum. The sequence continues at coordinate 140,896,168 of NC_039366.1, read as the reverse complement.
TTAGCCATATTCATCTAACACTTTTATATCAAATATGATGATCAATCAATCATGATAGATAATCAAATGAATCTAAATGTGTTTCAAGAGAGTTGTTCATATGTTCATCATCTCATAGAAATATATATGAACCATTTGAAACAAAATCGATTTGGTTTGTAATTGTACAAAGTACTTATACAAGAACCAATTCATGAACATAATGTCGCGGTTTGTAAAACTAGTTCACATATTTAGTTCGCAAACAAACTTGAGTTCATGAGTATGAAAATCACACTTTACAGATTTTAGAACTTGACCACTGTGTTCGCGAACTGAGTACGCGAACAACAGTTCCGGACTTTGGCTTTGTCTAGCCGTTCGCAAATAGGGTACGGGAACAACAGTTCCGGACTTGGCCTTGTCTATCTGTTGGCAAACAGGGTACGCGAACAACAGTTCCGGACCTTTTCCCAGGTAAACTAGTTCGCAAGTAATAGTTCCGAACCTGAACTAGACTTCCACAGTGCACATACAAAGTATACATACTGTGATATATCCAGGTAGGGAGGTATTGGTAGTCGTTCTAAACCCTCATTTAATCATTAAAACATTCTTAGAAGACAAGAATGGTAATCTTACACATACCACTAGCTTCAAGCAATTTTCAAGTGATTAATCGATCCATACGAAACTTCCCAAGTTAACACCAAATGTCTGTCTCACACAAATCATGTAAGATGTTCAAGGTAATTTTCACATGATCATGTTTGACTTAATATTTAGTTTCCAACAAATAGTCTCCAACTAAACTCGTCAGGTATATGATGAACTTAGCTAAATCTAAAAGCTTCAAATACATATTTCATGAAATAAATAAGCGAGATAAACTCGGCTCGAAATATCAAATGTGTATAATGTAGAAGTCTATATAGCTATACGACTTAGTCTCTTTAGAAGATATAATATAATAGACTTCTGAGTGATAGATAAGTTTCAGTCTCCACATACGTTTTGTTGATGAAGTTCCTCCAAGATCTTCGGTAGATCTTTTTCTTCAATTGGTGAACGCCGTGAAGTCTAAAGATCAACTACACACTTTTATCCTAATCCGAGACATAGCTATAAGTAGACTAGAAATCAAGTATATTGTTTTGATCAACTAAACTTGACAAACAAGCTTGAGATAGCAACGCTTGCGAGTTCGACCGAGCATTGCTCTCACATATATTGTTGAGCGTGACAAAGGATTTTCGATCAATAAACTCATTTTTTGGGTTTAGATCTTCCAAAATTTGGATTAACAAGTTAACCAGATCAAGTCAAAATAACTACCATATTCGGATACTGAAGAGTACCACCAAAGAGTAGCTTGTCAATATAAATACGACTAGCAATAATAAGTCTTTAAAAAAATAAAATATATCTAGTCGGATCCAAGACGATCAAATTTGTGCACGAAGAATATCACAAAGATACGAAACCAATAAGAAAAATATTTTTTCTCCAAGTCTTCAACAGTCTTATGTACCTGCACAATAACCAACTTGATTCCAACTTATGAACGATCATGCATAGAACGGATTCTGTTAACAATAGATGATCACAAGTCAACATCGGATCTGAATTACCCTTAATCTCTTGATCTAGTTTGAGTGACCTTATGTCACAAGAGAAGGCTCTCAAGAATAATCAAACTAGGTGCAATCAAGAGTTAACAACCGTTAATCAATAACTTCAATAATAGAAATCTAAAATAACAATGCAGATTCTAGTTTCCCGCCAATGGTACTTGTAGATGCTTCTTAATCCTAAATAAGTCTTTAAACTAGCGGACGTAATACTACTAGTTGGCTACAGCAGTGACTACGAAATGAAGTCCCTGCCTCAAGATGAGTTTGTAATAAGAACGAATTTCACTATTTATAGACCAAGTTAGTTTGAACACCAAGGAATTTCCATAACTGAAAATATTGTCAAGATATGCAATAAATCACATAAATTCGGTCATTGTCTAATTCCAACCAATATCCAACTGTACAACCATAATTTCTATTGGAAAACTCAATATTAGCTAGCACTTAACTAACATATCTTTCCAGAGATATGTTTTTTTCGCTGGTAAAACAAAAACAAATTCATTCGAATATCTTAAAAGATTCTCAACTATTTTGGTTTGGGATCTCACCTTGAATATCAAGGAATATCTTTGAACAATAAAATATAAAATTTCAGCAGATGTTCAAATTACTCATTATGCCGACATCTTGAAATTTCCTATTTTGCAAACCTAATTTCCATATCACACAAACCCTAAAGTGCACATGACTTAAGGAAATCGTTTTTTCCTATTGGGACCGGTTCTGCCTTGACTCCAAACATAGGTTAGGATCGGTTCTACCTAGACTCCCAATATAGGTAGGAATTGGTTCTACCTTGACTCCTAACATAAGTTAGGATCATTTCTACTATATAGGTTAGGATCGGTCAAACCTTAAGATTTTAAATGAAAACTAGACCTTTAATCCTCTTAATTTCTTTTAACTACGAAACAAGTTCATAAGTCTACTTCCTTAAACTCATGTAATTAAACATAGTTTTCTAGGCATGAAATCAAACCTACGTTCACTACACAATCTAGTAATGATTTACAAAGATTATGTTGATGTCGCAATTACGAAGTTCAAACGATATGCGTTATACTTCGTAATTCAGTATACCAATATAAAACATTCATAACTATTGATATATTGTTTCGTCATAATAAGATGATCAAGTCTCTAATGCTAGAGTTTCATGTATATAACTTTGCATGTTATGTTTTCAATTAGAAACGACTTGAATGCTTACGATATAGAAATGAAAACAAGTCAAGTCATGTATTACTAACCTCAAGTGGAAGGATGATGTCTTCGTTGATGTCGATACGTCTTGGGATTCTTTAGATCTTTAGAGTAATACTTGTATGTATCAACATTTTTAGAATTCCTAGGCTAACCTAACAAAGTTGACTCTAGTAATCTAATAAACTGACTTATTAGTTTTGATACCAAAATATGACAACCAACCTTTACATACCAATGGTTGGTGGTTACAACTGAGAACCGCTCTAACAATCTCCCCCTTTGTAAATTTTAGTGACAAAACTTTATTACGTATGGAGAATAACAAATTAAAAGATAAAGATATTAAATACGTAACATTCTCTTAACTCAATTTTCATACGCTTGATTCCAAGTTTCAACAACACAATAACCTGCACATGTTCAAAAATAAATGTTGTTGTTGACGCATTTGAATAACAAAAGCTTTACTCCCCCAAAAAGAAAGCTAGGTAGATATTAAATCCAAACCTATTTGTTATTCCTCTTTTCTAGTATGAAATACTACACAACAATATGATATGTTTCCCCCCCTTAGTCTATGATTTACTCCTTTGTTAGATATATATTTTCAGCACATATATCCTTTCCCAGTGATTGTAAATCACCCGTGTACTCCATATACTTCTCCCCTTTTTTGACATAAAAATGACAAAGACATGAAAAAAATATAAGAACAAACTGAAAGGATCTTACAAGTTCATAAGAACCCATACAACCTACAAGAGTTAAGCACGAAGATCTAACATACCATTTTAGAATAGCAATACTAGAGCCGAAACTACCAAAAAGTAATTTGTTTTAGCACATCAAGGAAACAATTTCCCGAAATAATTTTCCCTTTGATTTGATAAGTCAAGCTAAAATCAGAATTAACTTAGTTACTTATCAGGATCCAATTATTCACAAATAATTGTGCCTCATTTAGAAAAGACATAATTAGGTTGGATAACTAGTTTTCTTACCAAGGATCCAATTATACTTGAATAACCGTACCGCGTTTTAATAAGCCTAAACTAATTAAGATAAGAATTAACTTAGTTTTTCTTATCAGGAGTCAATTGGATAAAAGAAATTGAACCTCCTATTTCGTTGAGAAAAAACAAAAATCAAACTTGACTTAGTTTTTCTTAACCGAAACCAATTGAAGCATAACAATTGTACCGTACTTTTCGTTAACCAAAACAAATAATAAGAATTTAAATCAACTTCTCTTAAAAGGAAAACGATTAACAAATATAAATAAATCGTTACCTTACTCTTCAATATGAAAAAGTAAGATCCGAACCGATCAAGTTTTCATATAAAAAAATATTATTAGAAACTTCCCTCGGTTTTACAACCATTCTCCCCAGAAAGATATGACGTTTAAGCATCATTTCAGTATAGAACTCTCCCCATGTGAGTTGTTATTCTCTATAAGGCAAAAAAATAACAAACAAGACAACCTTTACCAAAGAAAGGTCGACAAAGTATTAGCTATTACGTGCCAATGTAAAAATCTAAAACTGAAATCGTATGTATACTAAATACACAACTTATGAAACATAAATTAATAATAGTATAATCGTGACTTCATACACGAGTTTAATCAATAATTATTTATGATCATTTGACAAAGCATTCCACAATGTTATATCTGAAACCTGCTTATATCAAATAATCACACACATCATAAGAGATATCCATATTATGAGATCAGAAATATTACGGTTTGTGAAAACCGAAACATTATCTCATAAACCGAAAGCAAAGCAAAAAAGATTATCATTCAGATCAAGCAATGTAGTCGTAACTATCAAAAGAATGTCACAAAAAATCTAAAAATAAAAACTTAATCATTCATATCATTAATAGTTGAATAAACTTTTCACAAACATCGAAATAAATCAACGATTGATTAGTTTATTCATATTTTAGCAGCTCAAGCCTTTTTCTGGGATCTTTCAGTTCAGATTCAAATTCTATCAGATTTTTCTTGCAATAATCCAACAACTTCATATTATAAACATCTACATGCTTACAGGTAGATGACTATTTGAGGTGAACTATCTTTTGCTCATGAAAGGAAATTTCATGTTTAGCATCGGCAATCAGTTCCTTGAGCAATTCTCTCATTCCAATTAGTTCTAAGATTCCTTCAAACAAACTGATTGCTCTAACTTGAGTAAGAGAATATATATATATATATATATATATATGATTGGAAATAAACAATATTAAGAAAAAAGTTCTAATCGTCCTTTCCCAGTGGTGGTTGAGCTTGAGTCAAGAATTTTCTCAACTTCTTCAATGGAATACTTATACTTGCAGTCACCACTTTCTTCTCAGTTTTTAATAAAGTGAGTTATATGAAGTTTTTCAGGATAAAACTCGAAAATGCGTATGAGTTTCTTAGAACCGAAATCTCTTTGCTCAAATCTTCAACATATTCCTTTTTAATGTTCTTCTTTCTGGAAAACATTGTAAAAATATCTTGAACAAGCAGGAAGCTTGTTAGAAAACACAAGGAGTATAATCGAGATTATATGTGGAATTTCGAACCATCTAATGCGTACTTTTATAAACACAAGGAGTATAATCGAGATTATATGTCAAATTTCGAACCATCTAATGCGTACTTTTATAAGTAAAATTTCATGGACTTGTAAAAGGCGTTTTATGTTCGAAGTCGGTAGTTCATGAACTTCATAAATATTACCAAAACCCGGAAGTAAGTACTTAAAGGAAATATTATTCTTTCAGGGTTACCATGATAAACGAAACTCATCTTACAGTTTTATAGTTTATACAAAAGCCTGTTATACCTTTAAGCATCACAAGTTTCTTCAACGGTAAAGAAATCGTGACCATGTATAAAAAGATAGGTTTAGAAGCAATCAGTTATCACTAACTGATTTTCTTTTTCTTTCCGTATGATGAGGTAAGTCATCACAATTAATTATCGTGACCATGTACTTGATTGAGAACCATAAGATATCTTCAGGTCATTTTTGAGCATATTGATTGGACACTTGTACTTATAGTTATATAATATCAACAACTGATTGTCTTTTTTAAGATTTGCTTTAGATATCGTTTTTGTGGTTTGAACTATGGATTTAGGAATCCATCTGGAGATGGGTTTTGGATGATAATACTGTAGAAAATCCTGAGAAACCACCTTTCTCCAAGTTGGAATATCAAATCTAGTCCTTATTTTGACATAATAATCTCTCTTAGTATATCACGTCTTTTGTGAGATGACTTAGTCGAGTGATAGAAAAACCCGAACTATTATTGTGATAATTCTTTTCCCTAAACTTTGGAAGAAAAAAACGATCTGAGTTCTTTAGGGGAGCAATCTTAGCCAATTCTTTTAATACAAATGACAAAGCTTCTTGCATCTTAAGAATTATTACCACAAAAATAACAACACTAAGTAACATAAAAAGTGGTGGTTTTGATGTTACCTTTTTGTGGATCCACTTGCGATGGATATTTTTCCGTTTTTCAGAGATATTGATTCTTTCACACAGGTAGAGACGCTTTCATCTAGTGTTGTATAAGAAGAGTTCGGTTGAACTTGAATTGTAGGCTTGATAGTCTCAGCTTCTTTACAAGATTTAGAAGCATCTTTGATATCAATAGAGGCCTCAGGTTGAGAAGAATCCATAGCTTTGAAATTTTTTACCTCTTTGCTAATATTTGAAGCATTTATTCCCTTATAGCCAAGTCCTCGTGTATCACGATGATTTCTATTTACTTTTAGCATTGAGGTTAAATTGTTTGAGCTATTATTGAGCTTTTTCAAGTTCAGATTTTCTTCTTAAATTGTCTTGATTCTGTCAAAAACACTTCTTAGATCATCTTCAAAGTGCTTTTCTCGAGAGAGATAAGTATCTTCCTTCTCTTCAAAACTCATTTGTTGATAATTTAACTTTGTTTTAGATTCAACAAATTTATTTTCGACAAAAAGATATCTCTCCGATATTTTCGCATTCAAGACTCTTTGAGTTTAGCTCTTCCCTACGATCTTTAAGAATAAAATTAGTGAGGCGATAGCCACTGTAATATCCTTTAAAAAAATTCTCAATTTCTTAGTTTCTTGACAAAGAGGAGTCAAGAGATAAATGAGATCAGAAGTTTTCGTTTATTCCAAAGAACTTAATAACTTATAGTACTTTGAGATATCCTCTTATACATCTCGATCAATATCTGAATCACCATTATTTGAAATTTCATCCAACTTTTCTTATAGGCGTATTTCCCAGTTGTCAGTATCCAAGTCATCAACAAGGCTAACTTGTTTAATATATTCACATGGGGTGATATTACGAAGATCTTCATACATTGATTTAACAGAGACGTTTTCATCAAGTTTTAATTCTAACTCTCGATAATTAATTTCAGGTTCTTCCAGAACCATTTTACATTTAATCACCAATGTGTTGCGGTCAATATAGACAGAGACTGTCAAAAAGATACCAACCATTGTATACACTTGGTATATTTACTGGTTCGAAACCGAACCTTAAACCATAGGGATCCACCCATGTGTTTGGGATAAAGCTACTGTGCATTTACTTTTAATTATAACTAAAACAATAATTATAATTGCGGAAAGTAAAATTAAAGACACAACAAGATTTTGTTAACAAAGAAACCGCAAATGCAGAAAACCCCCAGGACCTAGTCCAGTTTTGAATACTCTCATAATTAAGTCGCTATAAAAAGACATTACCAACTTCGTAAAATTACGAGGGTACCAATTATACCACAATATTTTCGATATCAACCTATAAATCCGATACCTTGTGTGATCGTCTATGTACAAAGTCGAGACAATACAACAACAAGCTAATCCCTTGATAATAGTTACGTTACAAGACTAAGGGTGCACACGGTACGGTTCGGCTCGGTTCCTGCCCAGGCCGAGTACCTGTACCTCCCTAGGTTCGGTTCCAAAATTTTGGACCGGTACCTGTACCTTGTACCTCGGTTCTGGTACCATTCGGTACACGTACGGTACCAAGTACGGTTCCGGTACCAATCGGTACTTTCTATCAGAATTCAAAGACAGATTTTCCTGTCATTTTTCCAGACAAATTGAGTACCTGTTTTTCAATATATTAACCAATATCTCAATCAAAGAATAAATTAACAACTAACACGTAACAATAATACTAGCAAACCAAAGTTCCAAACAATCAAAGTCTTGAAAATCTGAGAAAAGAAAAAGTAGCAGTAGCACACAAACACACACAATAGTCTTAATTCTGAACCACAATGCACTGGTGGTGGCATTATCAAATAGCAGTAGCAACGACAGAATGATTGGACAGTGGTGGCAAACTGGCAATGACAAATACAAAGTCTTGAGTCTTGATCTTCTATTCCATTCCATGGCAGCATCACTTGTGATGGCATTGTTGTTGATAGGACCAAGTAACGCTACAAAAACAAGTAATAGCAGTTAGTAACTATTAGTCTATGTCTAATACTGCCAAACATAAGTAAATAGATAGTGCTCTTTAAGTGTATTCTAAGATTCAAATGACTACATGAATCCGAAATTAAACATGTATTCTAAGCATGTTCTCTGATTTCGAGACATACCAAGGAATCAACAGATTCGGGTTTGTGAGTAGAAATCACCAAAACTGATGTTTCAATTTCGAAAAAAACCCATGCTTTAAAACTCCTTCAAATACAATAATCGAAAACAAAAACTGCATAATCAAGCAAAAATGAGAAAATCAAGCAAAAATGGAAAAGAACATGTAATAACAATAAGGTTTATACCTGAGGAAATTTTCTTCTTGGAGTCTTCACCACCACCAGAAATAGCAGCAATATGGTAGCTGATGTCGCTGATGATGAATCGACATATTCAGATCGAATTAACCAATACCAAGCAAATATAATCTAATCAAATAACAATAATCTCAACTAAAAACTAAATTAAAGTTAAAAATGAGTTCAATCTCTAGTTCGATATCTTCTTCTTCCCGTTAATTAAACTAGATACAGGGTTACAAAAAGGGTTTCCTTTTGATTTCTGTTGATATATGACTTTGATTTTGAGACGGGTTATGATTAATCTTCGATTTTGTAAGTGAGAGGTTCGATCTGTGAGGTTCGATCTATGAGAGTGACGCTGTGGTAGAAAATTGAGAGAAACAGGTTGTGAAAGAACCGAGAGAGAAGTGAAAGAAGAAGAAGGAAAAAGAAAATGAATCACTTCTGTTTCTATCCCTAACTTCATTCCTATATATACTAGATATCTACCACCGTTAGATTAGATAGAAATCTAACGATCACAAATGATCGGTACAATCGGTACAGTTCGGCACGGGATATGGGTAGGGCCGAGTACCTGTACCTGCCTAGCCTCGGTTCCTATTTTTTGGACCGGTACCTGTACCCCCTTCCTCGGTTCGGGACAAAAACAGGTACGGTTCCACCGGTTCCGGGACGGTCCGTCGGTCCGGCTCGGTTCCTGTGCACCCTTATACAAGACCGATTTACTATAGGATCAATATCAAGTGCTTTGGATTAACGTACAACATATTTACTTTTAGTTATAACTAAACCAATAATTATAATTACGGAAAATAAAAGCAAAGACACAACAAGATTTTGTTAACGAGGAAACCGCAAATGCAGAAAAACCAGAGATCTAGTCCAGTTTTGAGTACTCTTAGAATTAAGCCGATATACAAAGATACTACCAACTTCGTACAATTGAGATCAAGTAAACTACCCCTAATTACCTAGTTTCCTATGTATTGTGTGCTTATAACCAATTTGTCCGACACACGCGAATCATAAGATAAATTTCACTACCTTAAGTTGCTTCAGTCTCTCTGAAGACTTTGAGCACTCAACCCTTTAAATCGTCTTCCAAATAGTAAAGGACTAATCTGTTTGGTAACCACTCTTCTTATCTCAAGAAGTTAATCAGAGATATTATAATTGAGCGTGACAAAGGCTTTTCTGTTTAAAATCAACAAAACTTCTTTGTCGGGTTTTATATATTCCAAGATCTGGATTAAACAAGTTAACCAGATCAAGTCAAACAAAACTAATAGATTCGGATACTGAAGACTACCACCAAATAATAGCTTGTCGATCTACATACGACTTGTCAATAATAAGTCTATCAAGAGATAAACTAGATCTAGTCAGATCCCATCGGATCAATCTTGTGCACGAAACAAATCACGAAGATACAAAACCAATAAGAAAAATCCTCTTGTCTTCAATCTTCAATAGTCTTCTATACCTGGACAATAACAAACTTGATTCCTGACTTATGTTCAATCACGCACAGAAAGGAGTTTGTTAATAATGGATAATCACAAGTCAATGTTAAACTCTTGATCTAGTTTGAATGACCTTATGTCAGAAGAGAAGTCTCTCAAGAATAATAAAACTAGGTGCAATTCAAGAGATAACCACTGTTAGTGAATCAAATCAATAATCAAAAACTAAAATAACAATGCAATTCTAGTTTCCACCAATGGTACTAGTAGACGCTTCTTGATCCCGAAGAAGTCTTTAAACTAGCGGAGGTAAATATTTTTCCTAATTAGGTTACTTTCCTCTCTAATATAGTATTACGAGAATACTATTAGTCGACTACACCAGAAACAACAAAAATGAAGTTGCCTGGCTTAGGATAAGTTTGAAAAAAAGAAAAACTTCACTATTTATATACCAAGGTAGTTTGAACACCAAGGAATTTCCATAACCGAAGATATTCTAAAGATATATGCAATAAAGAGCCTAAATTCGGTTTTATAAATTCCAACCAATATCCAACTATATAACCGAAATCTTCATGGTCAAATCAATATTAGTGTAGGATCAGAATCTCGCAATGACAATGTTTCAGCGAAATTATCAACGACACAGCACAACAGTGTCGCAGAACAATTTCAGAAATGATACGATAAACGACGTCAGCTAGGATCACGAGAAAGATGTGATAGTCCTGCGAAAATTAGAGAGCTTGCGAAATTAACATTTGTAAGGTCGCGAGAATGTCGCAGACCATACCCAAAAATAAAGGACAGATTAGCTGTCATCCACTATGTATTTCCTTATAAATCGTTCAAGTTGTAAAGAGGGAGAGATCTTTTTTGAGTAAGAAACAAGTAAATAGGAGAGAAAGTCTAGAGCAGAGATCATTCTTGATTTTTTTATCTTTCTTGTAAGAATTCAAAGATTGATCAATAAAATTAAGAGTGTAAACCTAAAAATGAGTTGATTAATAATGAAATCATATGAGGGGTGTAGTGTAGGATTTCCTGCAACTACATAATGGCGCTAGAAAAGGGAGTATTGAAGATTATTCTAGAAAAGCTGAAAATGATATTGAGATTTGTGAAAATTTAGAGTGATTGATTAAGAATTTTCCATAATTTCTTGCAATATTGTTAACATTGAAGAAATGGCTAGAAGAAGAAAACATCCGAACAACCGACTACTGTTAGAAGAAGCAAGAGAATTGCTGGAAAGAAAGAAGTGAAATGGGAGAATCTACTAGAATGAGAAGTAATAGAGAAAATCAAATTCAACACACCAATTCAACACTAGTTCAAGGGAGGAATACAGATTATGATAGGGTGAGCATACACACTTGGCAATCAAATTCGGCAGAAGTAGAAGAAGAGCAACAAAACAGAAATTATAGACAGGAAGAGAGAAATCAAGAAGCAGATGAAGGAATAATTCATGGAGATGAGGAAATTGGAGCGTTAGAAACGTTGAGACGAAGATAAGAAAAAGAGAGAGAGGAGCAGAAGAACGTGCAAATTTAACAAGGCAAAATCACGAATTAAGGATGGAGAATATAAGACTACAGAATAGAAGATCGAGAAGTATTACAAAATCATATTCAAGATCGACTAGAAGAGAAATGAGGCGAAACTCACCCACAATCAATGCTGGAAACAATATTCAAGAAGAAATATCAAATCCTAATGAAGAATATCGCGAAAATAGAGAAAGAGCTGATGATCGTTACGTTCCACAAAATGAAACTTTTGATGATGGGCAAAATGGTGGAAATCAAGAGAACGGACAACATCAGGGACGAAATGACCAAGATGGCGAAGGAAATCGAGAGGAAGGAAGAAGATTTTACATGTGAGAGAAACTCAAAGAAATCAACAGACAATTGAAGAAGAAATTGAAAGACATTATGCTGAACAAGCACGTTTAATCTGCGAACGTGAAAGATTGAGAGCGGAAATGGAAGAACAAGAGCTTCAGGAGACAATTCGCCAGAAAATCACGACAATCGAGAAAGAAGGCGTACACAAAACCGGAATAACGGTAATCTCAATGAGGAGTATGATAGAGTAAAGAGGATGGCTGAAAGACAGCGAATTGAATTGATAAGAAATGAACAAAATCATGGAGGGGAAAATGAAAGGCATCATCATATGCGAATTCAAGATAGAGATGGAAGAGAATCGCAGAAGAAGACGAGATGAGGATAATGAAGAAAATGCAAAATTTCGCGAGAGAAGATAGACATGAACGCAGAAGAAGAGAGGCGAAATTAAAGACCAATGGATCAAGATTCAGGTGTAAATAAACAAATCTTGAAAGAATTAGAAGAAATGAGAGGAATGCTAAATAATAGAGGAGAAGTAGGCAGAAGACAATTGGATGAAGCAATAGAAGAAGCTAAAACTCCATTTACAAGGGAAGTACAATTAGGAGGAATACCACCGAAATGCAATTTGCCCGCATTAACCAGCATTTTTGATGGAACAACTTGTGCAATTCAACACATTAAAGCCTATGTGAGGTGCATGTTACAATGGGAAAATCATGATGTATTGTGCAAATATTTCGCATCCAGCTTAACAGGAGAGGCGTTAAAATGGTTTGAAGGTCTACCAAAGAACACAATAACCTCCTTCAATCATTTGCAGACTACATTCTTGGGGGCATATATAAGTAATAATTCCTCGCGACCTGGTATAGAAGATGTGTTTGGATTAAAACAAAGGATTGGCGAAAGTTTGAAACACCTGACTAAAAGATGGAGAACTATGTGTAGCGAAATGGCTGGCCGTGTAGATGAGAGATATCTTATATTATCATTTATCAATGCTATGTTTGCAACAAACCTATTGTATGTCCAAATTTTCAGAGTCAAGAATACGATCACAATGACTGAATTGCGAGAACTTCAAGAAGAATACATTGCTCTAGAGGAAAGGCAAAATGAAATGGAATCATATCCAGTTGCGAACACCAGCTCACAAACAGCGAATGCAAGCTTATTACCCAAGCTAATAAACACAGTGGCGAATACTTCGCAAGTACAACAAGAGGTGACAAGTAACAATCAACAGAAACTGGTGCTATGGGAAGCCGAGATCAAGAAGAGTATGAAAGAGAAAGAAATTTCTACAATCGTGGTGGAAATAACAAGATTCAAAGACTCGATCAACCACAAGAAACTTATGGAGGTCAAAGACAAACTATAATAGAGGACAAGGAGGTCACAAGGTAGTATGGGAAGAAATCAAGATGCCACCTCTAAATGCAAGTGTGGAGAAGATATGGGAAGCTATAATCTTGATGGAGAATATACCAACACCATGGAACATGGGAACGGAACCACCTCCAAACCACAGAAGTCATGAGTTTTGTTCTTATCATCATTTTCATGGACATACAACAAATGATTGCAGAAATGTAAAAAGATTATTTTGAGAATGATAGATCAAGGAAAACTAAACGACTTTCTGGTAGGGCATCCACAATCTCAACCATTGCCACCACCACCAGAGCATCACAAAGTGAATACGATGAAAAAGAAGAAACATTCTTCATAGAAGTTGGTGCAAAAGCAAAAAATCTATTCTGTCACTCTATCGTACATTCATATAAGACAATTGAAGATTTTCATGATAATGTTTTGAGTAGAGTGTTCGCAAGAGATAATGATGGAAGAGAAATTATGAATATTGCGAAAATCTCGCCACTAGAGGAATGGCAGAAACAGATCATTTCTTTTACCGCAGAAGAAATTCCCGAAGGAGAAGAGGTGCATGACAATCCATTGGTAGTAAAATTAGAAATTAATCCAAAACCGAAAGAAGATGAGGATGATGAAGCTGAAGATTCATGGGCAATAATAGAATTCTAATCGATACTGGAAGCTCTGTGAACATCTTATTTTATCATACTTATAAAACCATGGGTGGAAGAGATGATGATCTTATACCATCAACATATAAGATATATGGTTTTAATGGTACTGCTAACAAGCCTAAAGGGGAGGTTACTATGCGAATTCCATTGAAGGGAATATCTTCTGAAATCTTATTCGTGTCGTTGATGTAGAATCACCCTACAATGCGTTAATTGGTCGACCTTGGCTACATGGGATTCTAGGTGTAGCTTCAACTTTCCACCAGTGCATCAAATTCCCTCACCCCAGTGGTGTAGGAATCATAAAGGGAGATTGGGTTGAAGGAAAGAGGTGTTACGAAACTGAGATAGAATCTTGCGAAGGAAGAGCAAACAAGAAGGAAAACTGGCGACACAAAATCAAAGATACACAAAGAAGTGAGAGGTTGATGGTGGATGCAATCGAAAGGAAAGGAGAAGAGATGTTGCGAAACTAATGCTAGCTCAGAATAAAAATGATGAACATACCACTACTAAGGAAGCAGTAGCAGAAAATAATAAAGAAGCAGAGGATGACAAAGGTAATAAAAACAAGAAATGTATGAATGATTAAGTTGTTGCGATACTCTCGCAATAAGAAAATTCTCAAAAATACATTTGATTGAATGGCAAAATTGAGATTGCGAAATTCAGATACAATATGATGATTTGCGAGACTCTCGCAGAGATAATGAATTTTACAGAAAATAATCAGAGAAAAATGACAAAAGAGAAAGAGGCGAACCTTTATGGCGTACACCCTAGTTCGCGAATACAATTTCGCAAGAGGCAAATGTAAGACCTAAAGTACGTCATATAAGGGGGTACCTGTTGCATGGCTCAGGGAAAGGCTACACCGCCACCGGAACCTGAGTCATGGAGATTTGGGGTCAATGAAGCCCATCCGGGAGAGGCACCTTGGATTCTCAGCTTAAGCATATGACTTAGGTTGGGCGACTAAGGTAATAAGGACTCTCCCAAGGAGTGCAGATCTGATCAAGGCGCCGAGGTACACGGTTGAGTCAAGAGTGCCAGGACGTTTGAAGCGTACTTTGCCATTCTTGACAAGTCTTGGCTTATACTGCACTCGGCCTGAAGAAAACCCCACTTAGGGTGCAGTCTCGTAACCATAAGCCCTATAGGTAAAAGGGATAAGAGGCTGCGAAAACAACTGGTTGTTGTTAAGACTGGATGGGAGGAGCTAACCTTGTATGGTAGAAGTACGCCTCCTTGAAGGGGCAACCAGGGGGAGATAAGGGCGGCACCCTCCATTAGGGAGCTGATAAGTGTCTTAAGACGCAAATGTCATGAGGCTTTTTATTCGCAAGGATATTAAGGCTTGTCATATTTGTGCAACAATCCTGAAGAGGCAATAATACAAAAGAAAAGGATAAGACGAGATCAATGGGTTTTCGCATGAAAGTGCGAAGACGTCCTGCGATTTCGTCGCAAGACGGCAATGTCATGGGGCTTCATTTTCGCAAGAATATTTAGGCCTGTCATATTGTCGCAACATTCCTGAAGAGGCCATAATACAAAAGAAAAAGTTAAGGCAAGATCAATGGGTTTTTGCATGAAAGTGCAAGGACGTCCTGCGATTTTGTCGCAATGACAAGAGGTGGCATAATAAGACCTTTAATTAGGAAGGAAAAATAACCACACAGGAATGAGATTTTGAAAAGAACAAAATTCACTTCGCATAAGATTGCGAAGTACATAATTAACGAATTGAGACATAAAATAAATTTTTTATGAAATCTCTCATTTGGATTCAAATAACAGAGGCAAGTATGGGAATGTATGAAATTAGAAAATGTTATTTGTCTCCATATGATAGATTTACTCAAAGATTCAAGAATTAATGATTATATTGATTAACTGTATTGCAAGAAGAATTGTTTTAATAATGCAGGTCAAAATGAAAGAAACACAAATATACAGAAAGAAGAAATAAATGTACAAGTATTACAAAGAATCAAAGAAAGAAATAAAGACTACTTCTTAGTTAATCCTTCATTATCTTCATCAGACTTGTTCCCTTCTTCGTCTGCGTCAGAATCTTCATCACCATCAGAACTTCCATCACTATCAGATTCTTCATCGTCAGCTTCGCTATCAGAGATAATCAAACTGGGAGTATTCTGTGGGATTTCTTCCAAGAGACAAGGATAATCAGAATGTGGGATATTATGATCGTCACAAACCATTTGGATAGTTTGATTGCGAAAATGCATAGCATCATTCTTAAAATTCGCAACAGTGATCTTGATTTGATTCTTTAATCTAGAATACTTGTCGTTGCGAGAAGAAAGATTCTTTGCGAGTTCCTCCTTTTCAGCTTCGAGTTCTTCAATCTTTTCACGATATCTATTTTCAGAATCTGCGAGCAAAAGACAATCAATTATTAACTTGATGATTCATAAGAAGCAAAAGATTAGTAAAGAAGAGCAGTTAGTAACCTTCTCTGTCAGAAATCATATCTCTAATCAAGGCTGTATGCTCAACTTGGAGACTAACATTTACACCTAAATCTTTTCTAGCATCATCTAAGATTTTCGCAGCCCAAACAAATTCATCCTCACTACTTATAAGAAGACGAGAACGAATTTGATTTTCCCTTTCGCAGAGTTCGATGTTCTTGCGGTTAGCTTCATCTCGTTCAAGTTGAACTTCAAGAGCCTCTTGGAATTTCGCCAAAGCCTTGGCACCTTGATCAGAGATGCGATCCTTATCATCTATGAGACCGCTAATTTTGGTTCTTAACTCATTGGTTTTCTCTTTAGAATCAAGAAGGAGACGCTTAAATCGGTTGGCTAAGCCTAAACTAGATCTATGGTCAATTTCTAAGAGGCGAAATTTAGATCTAAGCTCATTTAGAGAAAGAGATGAAATTCTATCATTTGAGAAGCTATTTAAGGAATTGTTAAGACGCTCAAGAAGGGTATCATTATCCAAGGCATTAGGAAATGAACGAAGAAGGGTAGCTTCATCAGAAAGACCATAAATGTCTGCAAAAAGGATCATTTAAATAAGATAAAACAACAGGATGAATGAATAAAGGGAAAAGAGAAAAGTAACATACCGTAAAGCTGATTATTAGCTTGCTGAAGACTAGAGATTTTGTTCTTATACGAAGAAGAATCAATTTCTAATTGTCTATTTTTCTCGCGAAGACCTTTAACTTCAGCTTCCAATTCTTCATTCTTTTTGCGAAATTGAAGATTCTTCTTTTCAAGATTTTCGCGTCTTCTCTCTAGATCTGAGGCAACACAAAGAAGCTTTTCCAGCCTGCGAGAAAATATAAAAAATATTAATATAGAAAGAAATTTTGAGTTATAACAATGAAGAAGTAAAATATAAAAGTATACCAGACTATTGAGAGAATGCAAGAAGTCGGGAGTCACTGATCTAGAAACTCCACGAAGAGAGCTATCACCATCCAGTAAAGGGACATCGCAAAGGGTAGCGAGAGCTTTGCAGGTATTTGCGAATTGGCTATCTCCCATTCCTTTTAGAGAATCAGAAAAGAGGCCAGAGAGCTTAGCCATAGAAGATTCAGGTGGAGAATCTTCACTTGCAGCAAGATCATCATTGTCCTCATCACCCTTGTCACTTTCGGAATTTTCGTGAGGAGGAATATTTGAAGGAGAAGAAGAACGAACTTTACTTTTCTTTGAAGGAGGACCAGTTGATTTTTCCCTGCGAAGAACACCTTTACCTTTATCATCAGTCTTCGCAACATTGGCAGATTCTTCTACTTCAGCAATAATCTTCACACACAGATAGAAATAAGAAATGGAAGCATGGAAGCAACAGTATACTGTTTAAAATCATAAGAGAAAATTGAAGAAAATTTAAAATCATAAGAGAAAATTTCTTACCTCACCTGTGTATGAGCGAAGAGCTAACATAGTACTAGCTTTCCCAGTCCTATTATAACTATCTTTCAGTTTTTGGATCTGCGGAATGTCGCAAGAGTTAGCGAACAGAATAATAAAAATCAATAAAGAATTATAAAGTGAGTTAAATGGGAAGAAACATACCTCTTTCTCCTTCTCGGGCCAAGAAAAAAGCCAAGGTTGATAAGCAGCGAGATTCGCAGGAAGAACATTTGACCCAACAATGTAGGGTCCTTTTAGCATTAAAGGAAAAACACACCATTTATCATCTTTGGATTGGCGAGGAGTTTTGTTTTTACCAGAATGCCAGTCAATATCTTGCATGAGAATTTTGGCTTCATCAATGTTATCTTTCCTTTTTAAGCGAATACCCCAGCGAGTATTCTCTTTCTTCATGGAGATAAGTTCATAGTTCTCAAAGAAATTCGCTACTGTGTATTTCTCAGCAATTATCTCTAGGTTTGCGAATTTAGGATCTCTAAGTTCGTTGGAGTACAGAGATCCTCTACCAGCACCACGGTTAGCGAACTCTAGCATCAGACGGATGCAGTCCCCACTCAGTTGGAAGATAGCTCGCGAAAATCCCGAGTGAGCGAGAATTTCATAAAATAAAGGAAGATCTGGGTTATAAAGAGGAATAGGGAGACCTGCGAGAATCTGACTTAGCGAAATTATGATTGATTGATCATCCCAATACTGATCAGAGAAAAGTTTGACAGAAAGAATTGATTTGGCATTTTCACCAGGAATGGTGGAGAGTGTGAAACCTTTATCAGCAAGATCTTTTTGGACATCTTGTAAATTCTTCTCATATCTATGACCACTTGGAGCCATATTTGAATATAGAGTATGGGAATGAATAAAAAGTAAGAGGATTGAAGGAGGAAAAAATTACAGCAGCAGAACTTGCAGAAGAATAACAGAGTTGCAGAGATGAGAGAATAAAAATAGAAGAGAAAGTAAAAAGAAAAGTTGAAAGAAGAGTATATAAAGGAGATTTTTTTTACTCGAAGAATTAAACACCATTAAGACGAAAAGACGTGAGCGGTTGAAAAGCAGCGGTTACAGCAGACGTGTCAAGAAACAAATGGAAGAAAGAATACGTGTGATAAATGCAGAATATGAAAAGATGAACAGCTGCGGCATTTCTCACATCATTCTCTACTTTGCAGAGAAGATATGAGAAGAGGAAAGATGTAGGATCAGAATATCGCAATGACAATGTTTCAGCGAAATTATCAATGACACAGCACAACAGCGTCGCAGAACAATTTCAGAAATGATACGATAAACGACATCAGCTAGGATCACGAGAAAGATGTGATAGTCCTGTGAAAATTAGAGAGCTTGCGAAATTAACATTTGTAAGGTTGCGAGAATGTCGCAGACCATACCCGAAAATAAAGGACAGATTAGCTGTCACCCACTATGTATTTCCTTATAAATAGTCATTCAAGTTGTAAATAGGGAGAGATCTTTTTTGAGTAAGAAACAAGTAAATAGGAGAGAGAAAGTCTAGAGCAGAGATCATTCTTGATTTCTTTATATTTTCTTGGAAGAATATTCAAAGGTTGATCAATAAAATTAAGAGTGTAAACCTAAAAATGAGTTGATTAATAATGAAATCATATGAGGGGTGTAGTGTAGGATTTCCTGCAACTACAATTAGCTAGCACTCAACTATATATGAAAAAGCGGGGGTCTAACAACCACACCCAATATTTCGTTAGGCAATCTGTATGGACTAACTCCAATATAATTTCAAGAGAATCAACTAGATAGTCAGACTCAATCAAGGAAATATATCCAAGACTTATATCTCTGTTTCCCAATGTAATCAGGAAATCGAACAGATAGAATCCATGAGCCTGTTTATTATGAGAAACAACTTGAACAGTACCAAAGACCAGTGTTTAATTATCAATCAATTTCAATCAACAACCAAAGGTTGGATTCACAAATTGATTGAACTACGCACAACCTGTGATATTTCAATTATATAAACAAATATAATGCGGAAAATAAATAACATAGTGTTTGGGGGTGAAAACGGTTTCTGCTGATTTCGGTAATTTCGGGTGTGTGGGTGAGAAACGAGTCTAAACCTTAAACAATGTAATGCAAGGGAGTACTTTAGATTCGAAAGATCAATCTGTACAAATCCGGCCTAAACCAAGAAATAGTCGTTCCAGACTTGCTTCGGTCACAAAGTGGAGGATAAGGGTTGGTTTTGGGGAGGGGAGCGAAGAGAGTGTTGAGACCAGAATAGTTGATTCTGGAAGAGTAGTTGTTTTACGACTTGTATCAGAAAGTGGGAAGCTAACAGATGGAAAGCTAGAAAATGTTTTCTGAGTGTTGTATGCTCCTGACCAAAACTTGTTGTTCGGTGGAAATATGTAATGCCTATTTATACAAGTCGAAGTGAAATGTACTCTGGTCTCATTAAGAAATGGAAAACGTGTGAGTAAATGGGAGAAGGTGTTAACCAGTAACGCCTGGAATTGATGTTCCATAAAAGAAATCATTTCATCATTACTCCCTGTATTTACTAACCGCCTCATCCTTATGACACTTCTTATAAGGGGCGTAGTGTACGCCGCACGCTGTAAACCGCCAAACCAATACCCAATAAGCATCCCTCAGTTTGTGACATGCGTTGATGTCTCGAGTGTTTTCATGGAAAACATGTAGCACGTTTTTTTTATCTGGCAAGTTGAGCTTGGAAGACTTGCCGGCTCGGTGGTGACCTTCGACGGTCGAGATTTTGCATCTTAAGAGGAAAGGTAGTAATTGATTATTGCAACCCTTCGTTTGGTAGCCAATGACATGAAAGCATGATCAGTATGGCTTTAATATGGCCTAGTTTAGGCGCGGATATAAGTTAGGGTTTTGGCTTTGTTTAGGCGCGACCAAACTAGGGCCAAAGGTTGCCATGCGTTGGCTGGTAACCTTGGACGGATAAGATCCGCACCTTAGATAAAAGAGTGGTTGTTGATTGTTGCAGGCCTTCGTTTTGGTAGATGCATAGGGAAGGCCGGAATGGTATGGCACGACAAGGTGGTTGGCATGCCATTGGCACATGTGGCATGGCATGCCTTGGCGCGGTTTGGCGTGGCCAAAACTAGGGTTTTGGGACAAAGGTTACCATGCGTTGTTTAGCGACCTTGGACGGCTAGGATTTGCATCTAGGATTGAAGGGTGGCCATTAATCGTCGCACGCCTTCGTTTTGGTAGCCGCATAGGGAAGGCCGACATGGTATAGCACGGAAAGGTGGTTGGCATGCCATTGGAACATGTGGCATGGCATGCCTTGGCGCGGTTTGGCGTGGCCAAAACTAGGGTTTTGGTCCAAAGGTTACCATGCGTTGTTTGGCGACCTTGGACGGCTAGGATTTACATATAGGATTGAAGGGTGGTCGTTGATCGTCGCACGACTTCGTTTTGGTTGGCGCATAGGGAAGGCCGACATGGTATGGCGCGACAAGGTGGCTGGCATGCCATTGGCACATGTGGCATCTACGGCGTGCCTTGGCGTGGTTTGGGCGTGGACAAAACTAGGGTTTTGGGGTTGGGACAAAGGTTACCATGCGTTGGTTGGCGACCTTGGACGGCTAAGATTTGCATATAAGATGGAAGGGTGGTCGTTGATCGTCGCACGCCTTCGTTTTGGTAGCCGCATAGGGAAGGCTGACATGGTATGGCGCGGCAAGGTGGTTGGCATGTCATTGGCACATGTGGCATGGCATGCCTTGGTGCGGTTTGGCGTGGCCAAAACTAGGGTTTTGGGCCAAAGGTTACCATGCGTTGTTTGGCGACCTTGGACGGCTAGGATTTGCATTTAGGATTGAAGGGTGGTCGTTGATCGCCGCACGCCTTCGTTTTTGTAGCCGCATAGGGAAGGCCAACATGGTGGGGCAAAGGCAAATGGCGCGGATGGCTTGGCATAGTGGGGCCAAGGGTTTGGCACGGACGGCTTGGCATGGTAGGGCCAAGGCAAGGTGTGGTTGGCTTGGTATGGTGGGGCCAAGGCAAGGTGAGGTTGGCTTGGCATGGTGGGGCCAAGGGTTTGGTATGCCATTGGCGCATGGTGCGGCTAGCATGGTTGGGGCCAAGGCAAGGTGCGGTTGGCTTGGCATGGTGGGGACAAGGGTTTGGCATGCCATTGGCGCATGGTGCGGCTATCATGGTTGGGGCCAAGGCAAGGTGCGGTTGGATTGGCATGGTGGGGCCAAGGGTTTGACATGCCATTGGCGCATGGTGCGGCTAGCATGGTTGGCATGCCTTGGCGCGGTAGACGTGGCTGGCATGGTTTGTTATTGGCACAGTGGTGCGGCTGGCATGTTTGGCATGCCTTGGCGCGGAGATGTGGATGGCATGGTTTGCCATTGGCACGGTGGTGCGGATGGCATGGTCGGCATGCCTTGGCGCGATGATGTGGCTGGCATGGTTTGCCATTGGCACAGTGGTATGGCTGGCATGGTCGGCATGCCTTGGCACGGAGATGTGGCTGGCATAGTTTGCCATTGGCACAGTGGTGCTGTTGGCATGTTTGGCATGCCTTGGCACGGAGATGTGGCTGGGATGGTTTTCCATTGGAACGGTGGTGCGGCTGGCATGGTCGGCATGCCTTGGCGCGAAGATGTGGCTGGCATGGTTTGCCATTGGCACAGTGGTGCGGCTGGCATGGTCGGCATGCCTTGGCGCGGAGATGTGTCTGGCATGGTTTGCCATTGGTACAGTGGTGCGGCTGGCATGGTTGGCATGCCTTGGCGCGGTAGCATGAGAATTAGGTTTTGTCATAAATGATGTCACTCGATGTTAAGGGTTCTGCCATGGAACACGACCCATAATAAATAAAAAAAAGGTACCTCGGTAATTCTTGCGTAGGCATGCTGATTGATTCAATAAATGTGTTAATGGTCATAGTGACGTCATGTCAGATGTACGGTTTTACGATTTTAACCCTAAGCTAAAAACCACCATCAACATTAAGTCCCCTGCTTAGCTCAGAACAGGAGCATTGTTGCGAGGTAAGCATAAGATGGTGACAGACAAGGACAAAATCGAAGCGGCGGGTCATAAAAGAAGTCTAGGAAGATTTGTCTAACCTTTTCGAGAGTGTTTTGAGAACCCGTGCTTCTTGCGTTGGCGGCCTTGCATGAATTCTGCTTGCATCGTTACTGACTAGACCGTGAAATGGTAGAGCAGTTGCTGGTTGAGATGCAGGATGTCTGCTTGGTTTGGCCACGCGTCATCTTGGATGGGTTAGGGAACGGGGAGGCATTGGCTTTAGCTAGCTGTCGGCGTTGGTCGGCTTCGAATGGGAGCCGCAGGTATTTCGCAGCCTGGAATGGAGTCGCTAGCATCGATCGGCTTGGTGAGGCTTTGGAAGAGGTTTGGCGTGCGTGAGCTGCCGGCGTGGTTTGGGTGCGGCTCGGCGCGACTTGGCCTGGAATGAAGCCGTCAGTGTTGGATTAGCTACGAATGGGGGCCGCAGACGTTGTACTGGCTAGGAATGGAGTGTGTCCTCTGGGTTAGGCTTCAGAACGCGAAATGGAACCGCTAGCATATACTTGGCGTGAAGGGAAACTGCTAGCATTGGGTTGGCTTGGAACGAGCCATCACCATTGGTTGGCTTGGACTTGGAGCCGTTAGCAGTAGATTGGCTTGGAAAGGAGCCGTCACCATTGGTCGGCTTGGAGTGGATCTAGATTGAGTTCCGTGGAAGGATGACATCCTGCTTTAGTTTCGTGGAGTGATGGCAACTTGCTTCAGTTCCGTGGGGAGGTGACGACTGGCTTCGGGGAAGATAAAAACTTGCTTCAGTTCCGTGGGAAGGTGACGACTGGCTTCGAGAAGATAACAACTTGCTTCAGTTCCGTGGGAAGGTGACGACTTTGTCTAAATTAGGGTTTGACGTGGCGAAACCCTAATTAGCGCCCTTTGCTAGAATCGTTGTAGAATTCTCGTACGAACTCGGATTTTGACGGTCCGCCCCTCCATTTTAATCGGAAAAGAATTTCATATCTCTTTAACAAGGAGTATTTAGGTTTTGAGCTCGTTTAGTAGGTGAAAACGGCCCTACAGTGAAACTCAGGAGGAATGTTGCGGTCCCGGGGTAACATAGTCGCGCCGAGTCATCTATTCCCGTTCATGGAGCAAGAAGGAAACTTTATTCTGTGAAAACTATAGAAACTCCGTCCGTATGAAAAGAGGTATTGACCTTCTTCTATTTTCTGTTGCTCGTCCGGATCCGTGCTTTCGTCTGCAGTGTCTCCCCAGTGGATTCCAAAATTTAACAAACTTTATTGCATTCTTGGGACGGATGGATGTGGTTGCGTTGTCGGTTCATCCTTGATTTTAGGTTGTTCAGTGCCTGGACCTTCTGATCGCGATGACAGTATGTTGTGGATACTTGTATGGTTGAAATCTTCCGGAGCCACTGGATGAAATAGATGAGTTGGGAGACGTTTTGTTACCGACATGCTGCTATCAAGTCTTCAAATACTTTGTTCCAAGAGACATTATTCGAACCATCTTCTGAATCTTGGACTATCATATGGAATGGGATGCGGTGAGCAGTCCCCAGTTATATTTCTGTTAGATCTGATGTCACGTCCGAACATGTGAATGTATCTCTGTGGCGCGCTTTTGGAATCTTCGATGCACATGTACGGCTTCGTGTTGAGAAATTCCCGCGGCTCGTAAAACTTCGGCAGTGATGATGTTGAAATCAGAAATAACCAGTTTGAGGGGAGTGAAAGCGTCTCATGCTGGTAATTTCCTTGTGTAGCCTACTTTCATTGCATCTCCTTGAATCCATATCCACAGGATTTGGTACAAGCTTATTGTACTCTTCTGGATGTGTTGCTGGGATGCACATGGACGAAATATTCTGGATAGCGAAGAGGTATGAATGAAAGAGTTATGTTGTTTATCGCGGCTCCCTCTGTTTCTTCATAAAAATGTTTCAGCCGCATCTCTGGAGTTATCTCATGAATCTTTGATGGTCATCAAGATGGACTACGACGAGCAGGCCCTAGTCGCACTTTTCTTTAGTTTCAGAAGTTGTTTCTTCTGAGTAGGCTTGGGATCCACCGCGGCCTCCTAAAGTGTTGCAGGTGTCTTCTAGACATAGAGGTGACGATATTCTTACGCTACATCCTTGAAGAGTAAATGACCTCGTCATGACTATGACTTTTTGGTTGACCGTGTCTTCTGAGCTTTGACAGTGAAGGGAGTCCGTATAGATCCTCAGTCCCCAAATGCGGTTTACATGTTTCCATCTTTGTAGTGATCGTGTTTTGGTGAAACTCTTGCTGGTACCAACAAACGAGCGGCACCGGTTCTTGGCAGCAGATGTGATCAAAAGAGACTACATTGTCATGGGAACAAAGCAGGTTGGATGGATGCGTAAGCGAGCAAACTGTCCATGACCACGAGCTTTGGCGGGAAGGAGGCGTTGAAGCGGCTTCGGTTCTTCGAGAGGACGCTGAAACTTATAGAACAAAAACGCTGAAGATTCGTCTTCGGATCCTGGAGCATCTTATGGAGAGAATGCTGAAGCGGAGCGACTGCTGGAGCGAACGTTAAAGCGGAGCGGCTGCTGAAGCGAACGTTGAAGCGGAGCCGCTGCTGGAGGACGTTGAAGAGGAGAGGCTGCATCGATCAATGTGCTTTCAAACTGGACACCCTTCAAGCGAACATTAGTTAGGAGTCCCCAGTTCCATCTATCAATCGTGCTTTCCAAGAGAGGTTGGGGTTTGGGAACGACTTCCTGGTTGGAAACAGTTGCTTTCCTGATGCAGTGCGGTTGAGGGCTACAAATATGTCTTGACGATGCGCCTTAGGGAAATATAGAATCTCACATAAATGATTCATCATAGACTGCACGATTTTGAGGGCGAAGTCCCCAGAAATCATGCATTTCCTGACAGGAAAAGAGTCTTCGTGAACTCAGGGGGTGCTGATTTTTTTGCTTCAATTTTGGAAAAGTCGTTACTGATCTTCACGTGTGATGAAATTGGATTGTTGATTCCCTCTTACTGGGTGTTCAAGTGCAACTATGGAAGGATGCAAGATGCTGATGCTGGGAAGATGCAAGTTGTTAGCGCTGGAAGGATGCAAGCTGATGGAAAGGTGCAAGATGTTAGCGCTGGATCGGCTTGGAATGGGCGCTGGATTGGCATGAACGTTGGCTTGGCATGGATACTGGCTTGGCATGGACGCTGACAGTTGTCTTGGCGTTGGGTTGGAACGACGCTGGCTTGGCGTGGCGCGACTTGTTCTTGCGGGCCCATTTGCCTCTTTCCATACGTAGCTCAAATAGGAAATCCTTTCCTTACTCAAATTCCAAAAGTGTTATGCGTATGAAAGGGGTCGGCTCTCCTTTTTATCTCATATCTTTGTTCTCACGTACTGGTGTTAGCGGTAGCGATAGAGTGGGAAGCATATTCCAGTTATGTACTCTAGCGTTTCTCTTTCAATTTATTTTCTTGTTTTCTTGTGTTGGTGCAAACCCTATCCATAGGCATGCCTTCCATAAATCTGTAGAAATATTATTCTTCTGAAACTGGTGTAAACCCTAGCCGCGGGTATGCCTTTCATAGACTTTTAGAAATACTTCATCATAAACAATTCCTCTTCGAATATCACCGTAGTAACATCGGCTACCTCATGAATAGTGACGGGTAATCATTATTATGCAAAGTAGGCACGTATGGGTAGGTGAACCCTTTTTTTTTTGAAAGGCAAACAAAGCGCCTGGTTTATGGTTTGATTTGAATTGATAGATAACTGTTATCTATGAGGGTTTTGGATTATTCTTTTGTAATGAATTGTTTTAGAATAATGTTTTCTTGGTTACGATTGCAAGTGACGCAAACATCCCAGGAAAACCATGGGACCGTGAGCGTTGCGTGTCGGTAGAGAGCATGGGATGAAACATAACATGGCTATCGGTTTTATCATTTCCGTGAAAGCTTGAAGTAGTAAACCATGTATTTTGTCTAGGCAAGACTTACTCGTTTTTTTTTTAATCTCTTGACGAAAAATGAATCTTCCGGGTGTAAGTCTGAGTTTTGTGGGAAGCACCGCCGTGATTGTAGAAAGTCCCCAGTCGACCCTGAGTCACCTGATAACCGAGTCGTCGATCCCTGGTCGGATCGCTTGCTTCTACCATCTTCGAAGTCCCCAGTCACCTCTTGTCGTGTCGTGACTGGTAACTGAGTCACCGATCCCTGAGCGAATCATTTACTTCTACCACCTTGACGTCTGGGTTGAAGTATGAGATTGGGAGTTGGAAATCGATATTGTAACCGAAAGACTAATCTTCCCGCTATGGTCGCCAATTGTTTGAAAGTGAAAACGGTTTCTGCTGATTTCGGTAATTTCGGGTGTGTGGGTGAGAAACGAGTCTAAACCCTAAACAATGTACTACAAGGGAGTATTTTAGATTCAAGAGATCAATTTGTACAAATCCGGCCTAAACCAAGAAATGGTCGTTCCAGACTTGCTTCGGTCACAAAGTGGAGGAGAAGGGTTGGTTTTGGGGAGGGAAGCGAAGAGAGTGTTGAGACCAAAATAGTTGATTCTGGAAGCGTAGTTGTTTTACGACTTGTATCAGAAAGTGGGAAGCTAACAGATGGAAAGCTAGCAAATGTTTTTTGAGTGTTATATGCTCCTGACCAAAACTTGTTGTTCGGTGGAAATAGGTAATGCCTATTTATACAAGTCGAAGTGAAACGTACTCTGGTCTCATTAAGAAATGGAAAACGGGTGAGTAAATGGGAGGAGGTGGTAACCGATAACGCCTGGAATTGATGTTCCATAAAAGAAAGCGTTTCACCATTACTCCCTGTATTTACTAACCTCCTCATCCTTATGACACTTTCTTATAACGGGCGTAGTGTACGCTGCACGCTGCAAACCGCCAAACCAATACCCAATGAGCATCCTACAATTTCTGACATGCATTGATGTCTCGAGTGTTTTCATGGAAAACATGTAGCACATTGTTGTTGTCTGGAAAGTTGAGATTGGGAGACTTGTCGGCTCGGTGGTGACCTTCGACGGTCGAGATTTTGCATCTTAAGAGGAAAGGTATCCGTTGATTATTGCAACCCTTCGTTTGGTATCCAGTGACATGAAAGCATGATCAGTATGGTTTTAATATAGCCTAGTTTAAACGCGGCAAAAAGTTAGGGTTTTGGCTTTGTTTAGGCGCGACCAAACTAGGGCCAAAGGTTGCCATGCGTTGGCTGGTAACCTTGGACGGCTAAGATCCACACCTTAGATAAAAGAGTGGTTGTTGATTGTTGCAGGCCTTCGTTTTGGTAGGTGCATAGGGAAGGACGGAATGGTATGGCACGGCAAGGTGGTTGGCATGCCATTGGCACGTGTGGCATGGCATGCCTTGGCGCGGTTTGGCGTGGACAAAACTAAGGTTTTGGACCAAAGGTTACCATGCGTTGTCTGGCGACCTTGGATGGCTAGGATTTGCATCTAGGATTGAAGGGTGGTCGTTGATCGTCGCACACCTTCATTTTGGTAGCCGCATAGGGAAGGCCGGCATGGTATGGCGCGGCAAGGTGGTTGGAATGTCATTGGCACATGTTGCATGGCATGCCTTGGCGCGGTTTGGCGTGGCCAAAAATAGGGTTTTGGGCCAAAGGTTACCATGCGTTGTCTGGCGACCTTGGACGGCTAGGATTTGCATCTAGGATTGAAGGGTGGTCGTTGATCGTCGCACGCCTTCGTTTTGGCAGCCGCATAGGGAAGGACGGCATGGTATGGTGCGACAAGGTGGTTGGAATGCCATTGATACATGTGGCATGGCATGCCTTGGCGCGGTTTGGCGTGGCCAAAACTAGGGTTTTGGGCCAAAGGTTACCATGCGTTATTTGGCGACCTTGGACGGCTAGGATTTGCATCTAGGATTGAAGGGTGCCCGTTGATCGTCGCACACCTTCGTTTTGGAAGTCGCATAGGGAAGGTCGGCTTGGTATGGCGCGACAAGGTGGCTGGCATGCCATTGGCACATGTAGCATGGCCGGCATGCCTTGGCGCGGTTTGGGTGTGGAAAAAACTAGGGTTTTGGCGTTGGGCCAAAGGTTACCATGCGTTGGTTGGCGACCTTGGACGGCTAAGATTTCCATCTAAGATGGAAGGGTGGTCGTTGATCGTCGCACGCCTTCATTTTGGTAGATGCATAGGGAAGGCTGGCATGGTATGGAGCGACAAGGTGGTTGGCATGCCATTGGCACATGTAGCATGGCATGCCTTGGCGCGGTTTGGCGTGGACAAAACTAGGGTTTTGGGCCAAAGGCTACCATGCGTTGTTTGGCGACCTTGGACGGCTAGGATTTGCATCTAGGATTGAAGGGTGCCCGTTGATCGTCGCACACCTTCGTTTTGGAAGCCGCATAGGGAAGGCCGGCATGGTATGGCGCGAC
This sequence comes from Papaver somniferum, assembly GCF_003573695.1. Taxonomy (NCBI): domain Eukaryota; kingdom Viridiplantae; phylum Streptophyta; class Magnoliopsida; order Ranunculales; family Papaveraceae; genus Papaver; species Papaver somniferum. The sequence goes on along the minus strand of NC_039366.1, from coordinate 140,866,774 downwards.
AAGGTGGATGGCATGCCATTTGCACATGTGGCATGGCCGGCATCCCTTGGCGCGGTTTGGGCGTGGACAAAACTAGGGTTTTGGTGTTGGGCCAAAGGTTACCATGCGTTGGTTGGCGACCTTGGACGGCTAAGATTTCCATCTAAGATGGAAGGGTGGTCGTTGATCGTCGCACGCCTTCATTTTGGTAGACGCATAGGGAAGGATGGCATGGTATGGCGCGGCAAGGTGGTTGGCATGCCATTGGCACATGTAGCATGGCATGCCTTGGCGCGGTTTGGCGTGGCCAAAACTAGGGTTTTGGGCCAAAGGTTACCATGCGTTTTTTGGCGACCTTGGACGACTAGGATTTGCATCTAGGATTGAAGGGTGCCCGTTGATCGTCGCACACCTTCGTTTTGGAAGCCGCATAGGGAAGGCCGGTATGGTATGGCGCGACAAGGTGGATGGCATGCCATTGGCACACGTGGCATGGACGGCATCCCTTGGCGCGGTTTGGGCGTGGCCAAAACTAGGGTTTTAGCATTGGGCCAAAGGTTACCATGCGTTGGTTGGCAACCTTGGACGGCTAAGATTTGCATCTAAGATGGAAGGGTGGTCGTTGATCGTTTCACGCCTTTATTTTGGTAGCCGCATAGGGAAGTCTGGCATGGTATGGCGCGACAAGGTGGTTGGCATGTCATTGGCACATGTGGCATGACATGGCATGGCATGCCTTGGCGCGGTTTGGCGTGGCCAAAACTAGGGTTTTGGGCCAAAGGTTACCATGCGTTGTTTGGCGACCTTGGACGGCTAGGATTTGCATCTAGGATTGAAGGGTGGCCGTTGATCGTCGCACGCCTTCGTTTTGGTAGACGCATAGGGAAGGTCGGCATGGTGGGGCCAAGGCAAATGGCGCGGACGGCTTGGCATAGTGGGGCCAAGGGTTTGGCACGGACGGATTGGCATGGTGGGGCCAAGGCAAGGTGCGGTTGGCTTGGCATGGTGGGGCCAAGGGTTTGGCATGCCATTGGCACATGGTGCCGCAGGCATGGTTGGGGCCAAGGCAAGGTGCGGTTGGCTTGGCATGGTGGGGCCAAGGGTTTGGCATGCCATTGGCGCATGGTGCGTCTAGCATGGTTGGCATGCCTTGGCGCGGTTGACGTGGCTGGCATGGTTTGCTATTGGCACAGTGGTGCGGCTGGCATGTTTGGCATGCCTTGGCGCGGAGATGTGGCTGGCATGGTTTGCCATTGGCACGATGGTGCGGCTGGCATTGTCGGCATGCCTTGGCGCGAAGATGTGGCTGGCATGGTTTTCCATTGGCACAGTGGTACAGCTGGCATGGTCGGCATGCCTTGGCGGAGATGTGGATGGCATGGTTTGCCATTGGCACAGTGGTGCGGCTGGCATGGTCGGCATGCCTTGGCGCAGAGATGTGGCTGGCATGGTTTTCCATTGGCACAGTGGTGCGGCTAGCATGGTTTGCATGCCTTGGCGCGGTAGCATGAGAATTAGGGTCCGTCATAGATGATGTCAATCGATGTTAAGGGTTCTGCCGTGGAACATGACCCATAATAAAAAAAAGGTACCTCGGTAATTCTTGCGTAGGCATGCTGATTGATTCAATAAATGTGCTAATGGTCATAGTGACGTCATGTCAGATGTATGGTTTTACGATTTTAACCCTAAGCTAAAAACCACCATCAACACACAGACACCAGAAGTTTTGTTAACGAGGAAACCACAAATGCAGAAAAACCACGGGACCTAGTCCAGTTTGGCACACCACACTGTATTAAGCCGCTACAGACTCTAGCCTACTACAATTTAACTTCAGACTGGAATGTAGTTGATCCCTAACCAATCTCACACTGATTAAGGTATAGTCGCGTTCCTGACGCCTCTGAATCCCAGCAGGACTCTACGCACTTGATTCCCTTAGCTGATATAACCCACAACTAAGAGTTGTTATGACCCAAAGTCGAAGACATGATAAACAAATCTGTCTCCTACAGAAAAGTCTATTCTAATAGATAAATTTGTCTCTCACAGAAATACCTACAAAGTTTTGTTCCGTCTTTTGATAAATCAAGGTGAACAGGAACCAATTGATAATCCGGTCTTATATTCCCAAAGAACAGCCTAGAAATATCAATCACCTCACATTAACTTAACTATATTGTACTAGAACAAGTTATTGAGGAATCACAAAGAATGAGACGAAGAGATTTGTGATTAATTTTTATATTTTACCTATCGGAGATAAATCTCGAGCAAATCTTAGAGAAGATTGTACTCAATACGATATAACAAGTAAGATCAAAACACGCAACTACAGAGAAAATAGTTGAGTCTGGCTTCAGAATCCCAATGAAATCTTTAAGTCGTTAAACTATAATGGTTTTAAGAAAAACCTAGGTTAAAAGAGAATCGACTTTAGTCGCAACTAGTATCACACAGGAGGTGTGGGGATTAGGTTACCCAGTTGCTAGAGTTCTCTCTTATATAGTCTTCAAATCAGGGTTTGATAACTTTGGAACAAAGCAATCAATATTCACTGTTAGATGAAACTTGATTCGAGATTCAACCTAATATCTTTCCATCGTTAGATGGTCTTAGCTTGTTACAAACAATGAAATATACCTTCATTTAGATATGGGCAACCGTACCTAAACGTGTATATTGAGTTGGATCAATAACAATTAACTGAACTTAGCCATATTAACATTTTTGTATTAACCATGTTCATCTTAACACTTCTATATCAAACGAATCTAATTGTGAAAAGACGAGGGTACCCAAATATACCTCAATCTAAATATTTTCCACCTATAAGTCCTTTCTCCAAAAGTGATTCTCTATGGAATGAGTCGAGATCGAGACAATGCGACAACAAGGTAACTTGCATGATTGACTATGGATACAAGATCGATACAATACAAAAATGAAGTATGATTACTTGATAATAGGTTCGGACTTAACCAAAGACTATAGGATTGTTATCAAGTAATTAGGAAAAGTAAAAGACACGACAAGATTTTGTCAACGAGGAAAACGCAAATGCAGAAAAACCCCGGGATCTTGTCCAGAATTGAATATTCTCAGAATTAAGCGTCTATACAAAATCTAAACCAACTTCGTATAGTTGAGACCAAGCAACTAAACCTATAGTTCACCTAGTTCCCTCAGTATCCCTGCGCCTCCAACTTGTAATAAGTCACGCAATTGGAACAATTCCTTTGGTTCGTATTCCAAACAGTAAAGGAACAACAAATCTGTACGGTAACAACTCTTTTGAAACAACGTGAAATGAGTTTGACAAACGGCATAAACTCCTTTGTCGGGTTCTTAGATCAATTTATTCAACAACTATCAAAGTAATTGTTTCTGTTAGAGCACTGCTCGGTCGAACTCGCATGCGTTGTTATCTCAAGCATGTTTGTCAATATTAGTGATCAAAACTATAAGTCTTGATTTCTAGTCTACTATTAGCTAAGTCTCGGACTAGGATAGAAAGTGTAGTTGATCTCAAAAACTCCATGGAGATCATCATACAAGGCGAATAACTACTCAAGGAACTGGTGGAACTTCGTCGACTAAAAGGTATGTGGATACTTGAACTTATCTATCATTCAAAAGTCTATCTACTCTATCTCCTATCTTGAGACAAAAGTCGTTTTGCTATATAGACTATGATTATACACATTTGCTATTTCGAGCCGAGTTTATCTCGCTTATCTATTTATCGAAATATGTGTTGGTAAGCTTTCTCTTTGGCCAAGTTCATCTTTACCTAGTGACGAAAGTCATGTTATGTTTCAATCACTTGAAAATGGCTTTGACGAAAAATGGTTTGTGAATAACAATCATATAACGTCCTCTAAGAATGTTTCAATGATTCAAATGAGAGTTTAGATTATATAACCATGGTTAGATATAAACATTGTGAGGTAACTCATACATGTATAAGTCCTTATTCCTTGAACCAAAGTATGCGTATTTTGTTGATCAGGAAAACCGGAACAGAGTCCGCGAACCCAGTCCGCGTACTGTCGGAGGTTCTCTTCCCGAGAAAATCTGCTGGAGTTTGTGAACTATTTACAAACTCATTCCGGGTACTTAAGTCCGCGTACCAGTACGCGTACTTAAGTTGGTTATTTTATAAAAACGATTATTCGTGAACTTAAACTCATATAAACTAAGGAATTCAAGTTTGCAAACCGTGGCTATAAAGTTCATGAATCGATTCAAGTGAATCAAATCGTTTTTGTTTCAATTGTGTCTATTATAAAGATCTAAGCAATTGAACAACTCTCTAACTAGTTCATTTGAGTCATGTGAACTAGTTATGGTAAAGAAGAATATGGTTGATATGAAAGTGCTCATATGGCTGACCATTTGGTTAACTACTGTTGAACCAACTAGATGTACAAGTTTGGGTACGGTTACACGAACCTAGATAAACGTGCATTCCATTTGTGTGTAATAAGCTAAGTTTCGATCTAACGGTTGAAAGATATTAGCTTGAATCTAATCATGTTTTTATCTAACGGTGAATATTGAATGCTTTGTTACTAAGCTAACATTGATTGCAAATCCTGATTTGAAAGACTATATAAGGGATAACTCTAGCAACTGGAAAACCTAATCCCCACACCTCCTGTGTGATACTAGTTGTATTAGTTAGAGTCGATTCTCCTTTAACCTTAGATTTCTATCGAGACCCTGCAGGTTAACGACTTGAAGACTTCATTGGGATTGTGAAGCCAGACCGATACTACTTTTCTTGTAGTTGTGTGATCTGATCTTGCTATTTCTATCGTACTAAGTACAATCGTAAGGATTGGCTTGATATTGATTTCTCCAATAGGCAAGATATAAAAGTAATCACAAACAAACTTCGTCTCATCGTTTGTGATTCCACAATAACTTGTTTCGCTAGTCGATTAAGTTTATTGTGAGGTGATAGATAATACTAGGCTGTTCTTCGGGAATATAAGTCTGGTTTATCAATTGGTTCCTGTTCACCTTGATTTATCATAGGACGGAACAAAAACTCGTAGGTATTTCTGTGGGAGACGGGTTTATCTATTACCTTAGACTTTTCTGTGTGATACAGATTTGTTTATCAAAGTCTCCGACTTTGGGTCGTAGCAACTCTTAGTTGTGGGTGAGATCAGCTAAGGGAATCAAGTGCGTAGTATCCTGCTGGGATCATAAACTTAAGGAGCGCAACTGTACCTTGAATCAGTGTGAGATTGATTGGGGTTCAACTACAGTCCAGACCGAAGTTAGTTTGTAGTAGGCTAGTGTCTGTAACAGCTTAATACAGTGTGGTGTTCAATCTGGACTAGGTCCCGGGGTTTTTCTGCATTTGCGGTTTCCTTGTTAACAAAACTTCTGGTGTCTGTGTTATTTTTTTTCCGCATTATATTTTGTTATATAATTGAAATATCACAGGTTGTGCGTTTGAACCGATCAATTGTGAAATCTAACCTTTGGTTGTTGATTGGAAATTGATTTATCCTTGGATATTGGTCTTTGGTACCATCCAAGTTTATATCTCTTATATGCAATCGGTCTCGCAGAATTCTATTTGCTGATTGCAGATTGAATTAGAGATTGAGATAATTAACTCCTTGATATATCTTTCTTAAGATTGAGTCTGACTGTCTAGTTGATTCTCTTGAAAGTATATTAGAGTTAGTCCATACATATTGCTAATCGAAATATTGGGCGTGGTTGTTAGACCCCCGCTTTTTCAGTTTAGACTATGCAATCAATACTATGAATCACAAAGAAATGTATTGATGCCGATCTACGCAGCTAATCAATCCAATCTATCAAAAGATAAACCGATTATAGTTGGATCCCCAGCCGATCAAGTTTTGTGCACACCAAAGATTATGAACTCAAATAAGAAATCTTCTTTGTCTTCAAATCTTCTTAGATCTTCAATAAACACCTGCATACAAACAACTTGAATCTCTTATGATCAATCACACACAGAACGGAGTCTGTTAACGATGGATTATCACAAGACGTCTTTAGATCTACAAACAGTCTAAAGATCCCCGTCAATACTTCGATCTAGTTTGAGTGAATCTTATATCAGAAGAGAAGATTCTCAAGCATAAACAAACTAGGTGCAATCAAAGTTCAACAACCGTTAGTCAATCAAATCAATCGAAAACTAATAATAAACTGCAATTATCTAGTTTCCCACCAATGATACTCGTAGAGCTTCTCAATCCCAAAGAAGTCTTTAAAGCGCGCGGTCGTAAGAGATTTCGCATAATTAGGTTACTTTCCTCTCTGAATAGACGGCTCCACCAGTAACAACACAACTAGGTAGTTTTGCTGGCTCTGAGGATTAATTTTCTCGAAATGCAAACTTCAATATTTATAGACCAAGGAAGTTTAGACACCAAGGAATTTCCAAAACCGAATATTCTCAAAGATATGCAATAAAGCCAAAATCGGTTTTCATAATTCCTGGAAATGCACTGTCCAAATATTGACCGAAATCTCAGTAGAGAATCTCCAATTAGTAAGTGCACATTACCAATTTTTATTTTCTAAAGATATGCATTTAATTGCTGGAATTAAAAGCATATAAAACTAAAAACCTTAATTAAAAGATTCTCAATTTATTTCGATTCGGGATTCTCCTTTAGTTATTAAGGAATATCTTTGAACAATAAAAGATAAGAATTACTGCACATGTTCAAAGTATGTCGTCATCTTTACTTTGTAAATCCTTTTTCATATTTACAATCTTGGAACCGACTTGCCACACTTCCAAACAAGTTTAGAATTGGTTCATCTGACTTCCAAGAACTATGTGATTGATTATCCTATCAAATCACCATTAATGGGTTTCACAGTTCTACCAAAACACAAAGCTTCGGTTCTACCTCCATGTGGGTACTAGGATCGGTCACACTAGTTTTCCAAAACTTGGTTGTACTAGGATCGGTTACCACATTATTATGGCATTTACTTGTGATTAGTTGCACAAGTCATAGGATCGGTTACCAATTACTAAGACTTGTTGTACCTCTTACAAGGATCGATTCCACATACTTGTAATCGGTTGCACCTCTTACTAGGATCGGTTACCCAATGTCTAGAGTTGGTCATACCAATTACAAAATATCGATCATACCATCTCAGGTGATTTATTAAGATCGGTTTTACTAATAAAAGTCATACCAATACAAAATTCAGGCATTGTGAATAGTTTTACCAAGATACATAAACAAGTTATCAGCGGTTATACTAAACACACATATTAGTAATCCAAAGATTTGCAATGAATAACAATACCAATAAGCCTAGCAATTTCCCTTTCGATTCACAAAACAAGTTTATGAATTGTACTTCCTTTAAACAAATGTAAAAAATTGTTTCCTAGGAAGAAATCTTCACCCATACCCATACATTATCACAATAGCATTCATGCGATTATGTCGATGTCTTATATACGAAGTTCAAAAGATAGACGTTATACTTCGTATTGTAATTCCTTAATACTATGTCTAACTAGAGTATAATCATTCACAGCTTCGCAGTTATGTTTTCAATATGCACGACTTGAAAGATACGTTAGGAATGAAACAATTCAAGTCAAATATTACTAACCTCGAGAGAAAGGATGATGTCATCGTTGTAGCTCTTTACTTCTTCACATTCTTCAAGTGTTCGAGTAATACTTGTAAGTCTCATATCCTAGTAACTTTCTAGCTAACCTATCAGAAGTTGACTCTAATAAATAATCAAGTGACTCTTTAAATGAGTTTTGGTTCACTAAAATATGACAACAAAACTTGACATACCAACTCTTGGTGGGTTCAACCGAGCTATGCTCTAATAAATTGTGTTACTCATGGAATTGTTCAATTGTTTATATTCTCGTAGAAGTATACAAGACACAATTAAAGCAAAATCGGATTGATTTCAAAAGAATAACTTCATGAACATTTTAGCCACGACTTGCAAAGATTGCATTCCTTAATATATAAATATATTTATTGTTAGAGCATTGCTCGGTCAAACTCGCAAGCGTTGCTATCTCAAGCTTGTTGTCGAGTTTAGTTGCCAAAACTATAATTCTTGATTTCTAGTCTACTTATAGCCAAGTCTCGGATTAGGATATAAAGTGTAGTTGAGCATTAGACTTCACGGTGTTCATCGATTGAAGAAGAAGAATTACTAAGTGGATCTTGTGGAACTTCATCAACAAAAGGTATGTGGATACTTGAACTCATCTATCACTCAAAAGTCTATCTACTTTATCTTCTATTTGAGACAAAAGTCGTATAGCTATATAGACTTCAGTTATACACATTTGATATTTCGAGCAGAGTTTAACTCGCTTACATATTTCTCGAAATATGTGTTGGTAAGCTTTCGCTTTAACCAAGTTCATCTTATATTATTGACGAAAGTCAAAAGATGATCATGTGAAAATCGCCTTGATTTATCAAAAGATGGAACAAAAATCATATGTATATATATGGGAGACAGATTTATCTATACAATAGACTTTTCTGTGTGAGACAGATTGGTTTATCAAGTCTTCGACTTTGGGTCGTAGATACTCTTAGTTGTGGGTGAGATCATCTAAGGGAATCAAGTGCATAGAGTCCTGCTGGGATTCAGAGGTGTAAGGAACACAACTGTACCTTGATCAGTGTGAGATTGGTTAGGGCTCAACTACATTCCAGTCTGAAGTTAACTTGGAGTAGGCTAGTGTCTGTAGCAGCTTAATACAGTGTGGTGTTCAAATATGGACTAGGTCCCGGGGTTTTTCTGCATTTGCGGTTTCCTCGTTAAAAAAATTTCTGGTGTCTGTGTTATTTCTTTTCCGCATTATATTTGTTTACATAATTGAAATATCACAGGTTATGCGTAAGTTCAATCAATTATGAATCCAACCTTTGGTCGTTGATTAAATTGATTGACACTTGGACATTGTTTTTTGATACCGTCCAAGTTATTTCTTATATTCAATCGGGCTCGCAAATTCCTATTTGTTTGATTGCGGATTGAGTTGAAAAATAGAGATATAACTCTTTGATATACTTTTCTTAAGATTGAGTTTGACTGTCTAGTTGATTCTCTTAAAAGTATATTGGAGTTAGTCCATACAAATTGCTAAGAAAAATATTGGGTGTGGTTGTTAGACCCCCGCTTTTTCAATTGGTATCAGAGAAGGCAAACACGTTTAAGACCTCACAAGTCTGTTTTTATAGCGATATGACTCTATGGACAGAAGTGTTATCTCTATAAACGTACCGCCAGTCTTCGATGGCTCGAATTACTTATGGTGGAAAATTGTTATGCGTGCCTTTATTCAAGCGCGTGATTTTCAATTATGGGTTTATGTTGTTAATGACTATTTTCCTCCGGTTGTTATAGTAGTCGATGTAATTGTTCCGATGGATATCAGTGATTATGATGTTGTCGATATTCTTGTTGCAAAGCAACATTCTGACGGATTTAATGCAATCATCCATGCCATTACCCCAGATCTTCAGCACCACGTGACTATGTGAACCCGGTCTAAAAATGCGTGGGATATCTTAGAAACTGTATTTGAAGGGAATACCTGAGAAAAAGAAGCTAGGATTCAATACCTAAATTCTGATTGGGAAAACCTTCGTATGGCAGATGATTCGTTTGATGAGTTTAATCACAAAGTGTCTGAAATTGTTAACGCATCTTTTGCGTTGGGTATTCCTGAAAAGGACATTGTGATGAAAATTCTCAGATCATTGCCGTCTAGATACGATTCTAAGAAACATGCCATCGTTGCAGGAAATAACCTTGATACGCTTTCCAGAAATACTCTTGTTGGAAAGTTAAAATTACTTGATCTTGATCAGAACACAGTCAGAAAATCTGCGTTAAATGCTGTGACCAACACAAGCGAATCTTCTAACTTGTCTTGGGCTGATGAATGTTGTTCCAATCATGTTGATTTTGATAAATCACTGATTACACAAAATATCAAGGATATTGTAAGAAAAAGCAAAAGATGTGAGAAACGTTTTTCTCTGGTTAATGCTTCAGATGATTCAATACAAGAAAAATCATCCCAGGTTGTCAATATCTTGCATACTTTCGATGGTTGCAATGAACTTTCAGCTCTCGTAGTAGAAACTTCCTCCTACTCGAATTCTGATTCCAATTTTGAGTCTGACACTGAGATTTTTGAGTTCTTGGATAAGTGTGAAGAAATTCACCAAGAAAATCTCCAACTAAAGGCTTCATCGGAGAAACTTGAATCATCACTTCAGGTGAAAAATCTTGAGATAGATTGTCTTAATGATGAATTCAGCAGGACCTATCTCTGAAGGAAAAAAAGATTAATACTCTTAAGTGTGACCTGCAAAGGTTGTCTGGAAGTTCTGACAAAATCTCAGCAATGTTATTCGGTCAGAAGTCTTTTGGAAACACAAATGGTTTAGGGTTCAAAAGCAAAATCATGAGCACAGTCAAATCATTTGTTCCAGCCGGATTTGGAAAGATTGATGATGAATGTTGTGATAAACAGGATGCAAATAAGCAAGACGATAAATCTTCCTTGATTTGTTCGTTTTGTGGAAATGCAAATCATGTTCAGAGTAAGTGTTGGAAATTCAAGAGGAACAACAAAAGGATTTCCAAACTTCAAAATGACATGCAAAGAATGAATCTGGCCTTGGATAATCAACAAGGTACTCCTGAAGACAAGAAGAAATCCAAAAGAATCAGATTCAGACGAGGTAAGAAGTCTGTTATATACAACAAACCTTGATAAGTCACTATGTGATAAAAGATGTGAGCATTCGGATCACTCCGTCACTATCTAATACTAGTGACGTCTGCATCCTCATCTTTAACTTGAGAAAAGAGGATTGCATCAAGGTTGCTCAAGTTTTGTATAATTGTTAATTTCTTATTTTATGTTTGTTAAGAAAATATCTTCTTGTTAAAATAGATAATGGATCATGAACAGTAAAATACTTGTTCAAAGTTATTTTAGGGTATGGCTGTCCATAGGTCTATTTATATTCATTTGTGATCAAAATGCCCTTCACTTCTCTTATCTTTGAAAGATACAGTTTCATGGCTCCCGTAACTAGAGGTACCACAAAAAGGGATGCAGTTGAAGCAGTTAATGTTTATCTTTGTGAAGGAATCATTTCCTCAAGGAATAAGAAGGAGAGATCTATAATTGATAAAGAAGGTTCTTCCTCTAACTTCCTCTTGTATGTTTGTCATTTTGATAATAACTTTAGAGGAATGGTGAAGGATTTAAAATCAACAAAAGAAATGATTTAAAATCTCAAATCATTTTATCTTTAGAAAAGATAGCTCGCTATGAACACATGTTGTCTCTAACAAAGAACACCTTGTGTGGACTAAAAAGAGAACTTAGTGAGATAACTTATATTTCTGAAGATTTGGAGGAATTGAACGATCCCATAATCAATAGTTTTTTCAATAATGAGAAGTAATTCTCTATAGATGCTCTGAGAAAGCTCTACGATGTCTAGGAAACTTCTTATGAGAATTTATTCTTGTGTTTTAAGAAGGATAACTAGGGTTTGGAATAACAATTATTGTGAGTACACATAGCTATTGCCAATGATTTTCGTCTTGCAATGTTTTTAGATTTATTTATTTAAATTCTAGAGTTTATTTGGAAGATGATTTTGCAGTATTAATTTTTATGGTTTCATATATTTCAACTTATTATGGGATATGTGTGTTTGCGTCCGTGAACTATGATTGTCCCATATATAACAAAAGTTAAGCCTATTATGTCATTATGCAAATATTGATGAAGATAGGATGAACTTTTTCTTGCAAAGATTAAGTCTATAATATGTCTTTATGCAAATATTGATGAAAAATAGAATGAATCTTTGAATATTCCGCAGTATTGGTCTTTCCCTGATCCACTTATATGTGAAAGTACTATGTGGCTCCGTAAGTTCTCTTATGTTGAGCATTTCCGATTAAATTAATCATGGGTTCTCTTGTGGTTAATTTAATTGAGTATTTTGGATACAAATTCATGTTTCATGTGATTTGTTAATGTCCAAAGAAATCCTTCTTTTCTTGAGAAAGTAAGGCCGCTCTTGTTGTTCTTTTGGGAATGACATTTTATGGGGGAGAGTTCTTAATTGAACTTTTGCTTAATTGCCAAATCTTTGTGAGGAGTGCGTCTGTGGAATATTGTATGAATTTTCTTGTATCTTTATAAACTCCTTGATGAATATACTAGTTTCGACTATGTGAAATCATCGAAACAAAGCTGATATGTTCTTTTTTGGTCATGAAGTATCTCTATGGAAATTTCATTAGGATCCCACTAGTTTTCGTACCCTTGCCAAATTTTTTTGACAAAAAGGGGGAGAATTAATGTGTAGTTCATACTACAAATGCATATGGTTTACGGATCATTATGTAAGGGGGAGTGGTTTTCATGTGAGATGAAGTATTGACTAAGGGGGAGTGATACTATCACCATAGTATTGTTGTCAAAGTTGTGATACAATTGGACTTTGATGATATGTAATAATACTATGACACTGTATAAAAATGATTGAGATCTGCTGTTTTCTCATTGTTATAGCTACGGATCTTCAACAACTATGATGCTGAGTTGAACACATTCAGAATCACTTGAGTACTTGGAAGTGACGAAAATTTCGAGTAATGTTGAAGAACCAAGGAAATCGAGCATTTGGATTGAGAGCTACAGAGTTTATTTTGTATTCCATATGTATTGATAGTTTTGTCACTAAAATTGACAAAGGGGGAGATTATTAGAGCATTTCTCGGTCGAACTCGCAAGCGTTGCTATCTCAAGCTTGTTGCCAAGTTTAGTTGCCAAAACTATAAGTCTTGATTTCTAGTCTACTTATAGCTAAGTCTCGGATTAGGATAGAAAGTGTAGATGAGCATTATACTTCACGATGTTCATCGATTGAAGACGAAAAACTACTAAGGGGAGCTTGTAGAACTTCATCAACAAAAGATATGTGGAGACTTGAACTCATCTATCACTCAAAAGTTTATCTACTCTATCTCCTATTTGATACAAAAGTCGTATAACTATATAGACTTCCATTATATACATTTGATATTTCGAGCCGATTTTAACTCGCTTACATATTTCTCGAAATATGTGTTAGTAAGCATTCGCTTTAACCAAGTTCATCTTATATTCTTGACGAAAGTCAAAAGATGATCATGTGAAAATCTCCTTGTAACATCTTACATGATTTGTGTGAGACCGTCATTTGATGTAGACTCGGAATGTTTCGTATTGATCATTCAATCACTTCAAAATTGCTTTGAATCTAATAGTTTGTGTGACACAACTATTATCGTCTTCTAAGAATGTTTCAATGGTTGAAATTGGAGTTTAGAACACTTAACCATAATTGGATTTAAGCACAGTATGCGTACTTGCATATGTGTTGGTCCAAGACCGGTATACGGTATGCATGCACGTATGCATACTGGCGAGGTCAGGTAAAGTCCGGGAGCTAGAGTATGTGTACATGTACGCGTACTGGCGAAGTCAGTTGAAGTCCGGGAACTATAGTATGCGTAGCCGTACGCGCACTGGAATCAACTGAAGTTTGGAAGTGTACGACAGTATGCGTACCCGTTTGCATACTGGCGAACACAGTCCAAGTCCGGCTACTTAGGTATACATACCCGTTTGCATACTTGAGTGGGTTATGTTCTAAAATCGGTTTGTTCATGAACTAATAAATTTATATATTAAGGAATACAATCTTTTGCAAACCGTGGCTATAATGTTCATGAATTGATTCGAGTGAATCAAAATCTATTTTGCTTCAATTGTCTTTTGTATACTTCTATGAGAATATAAACAATTGAGCAACTCTAGAACTAGTTTCATTTTAGTCATTTGAACTAGTTATGGTTAAGATGAATAAGTTTGATATGAAAGTGTTCATATGGCTAACTTCGGTTAACTATTGTTGAGCCAACAAAGGTGCAGACGTTTAGGTACGGTTACTCATATATAAATGAACACTTTTCATTTGTGTGTAACAAGATAAGTTCGATCTAACGGTTGAAAGATATTAGCTTGAGTCTAATCAGGTTTTCATCTAACGGTGAATACTGAATGCTTTGTTACCAAGGTAACATTGATAGCAAACCCTGATTTGAAGACTATATAAGGAAGAACTCTAGAAACTAGGAAACCTAATCCCCACACCTCATGTGTGATACTAGTTGCGACTAGAGTCGATTCTCCTTTAACCTTAGCTTAGGTTTTTCCAAAACCCTGTAGGTTAACGACTTGAAGACTTCATTGGGATTGTGAAGCCAGACCCAACTATTTTCTCTGTAGTTGCGTGTTTTGATCTTGTTGTTTGCTATCGTGATTTAGTACTATCTTCTCTAAGATTTGCTCGAGATTTAATCTCCGATAGGCAAAATAAAAAGTAGTCACAAACATCTTCGTCTCATCGTTTGTGATTCCACAATATCTTGTTTCGCTACCATACGATTAAGATTATTGTGAGGTGATTGATATTTCTAGGTTGCTCTTCGGGAATATAAGTCTGGTGTATCAATTGGTTCATGTTCACCTTGATTTATCAAAACACGGAACAAAAATCATAGGCATATCTGTGGGAGACAGATTTATCTATACAATAGACTTTTCTATGTGAGACAGATTGGTTTATCAAGTCTTCGACTTTGGGTCGTAGCAACTCTTATATTTGTGGGTGAGATTAGCTAAGAGAATCAAATGCGCAGAGTCCTGCTGGGATTCAGAGGCGTAAGGAACGTGACTGTACCTTGATCAGCGTGAGATTGGTTAGGGCTCAACTACATTCCAGTCTGAGGTTAACTTGGAGCAGGCAAGTGTCTGTAGCGGCTTAATGCAGTGTGGTTTTCAAATCTGGACTAGGTCCCTCGATTTTTCTGCATTTTCGGTTTCCTCGTTAACAAAATTTCTGGTGTCTGTGTTATTTCTTTTCCGCATTATATTTGTTTATATAATTGAAATATCACAGGTTGTGCGTAAGTTCAATCAATTGTGAATCCAACCTTTGGCTGTTGATTAAATTGATTGACACTTGGATATTGGTTTTTGATACATCCAAATTATTTTTTGAATTCAATCGGGCTCGCAAATTCCTATTTGTTTGATTGCGGATTGAATTGAGAAATAAAGATATAACTCTTTGATATACTTTTCGTAAGATTGAGTTTGACTGTCTAGTTGATTATCTTGAAAGTATTATTGAGTTAGTCCATACAGATTGCTAAGCGAAATATTGGGTGTGGTTGTTAGACCCCCGCTTTTTCATTTGTTCATGAGTATTAAATCATACTTAACCGATTTTAGAACATAACTACATAAGTTTGGAAATGGGTACGCAAACTTAAGTTCTGGACTTAATCCTTTCCGACAGTTCGCAAACGGGTACGCATACTTTCGTTCCGGACTTGATCTTTTCCGACAGTTCCAAACGAGTATGCATACTGTCGTTCCAGATCAACTTCAGGTGAAACAGTTTGCAAACGGGTGCGTAAACTTAGTTCTTGGACTTTCACAGTTAAAACCATTCAAATACGGGTATGCATACTTGGTTCCCGGACCTGAATTATTCTTTCAACAGTTTGCATACGGGTATGCATACTGTGATATATCCAGACAATGGTCAATTGTTCTAAACTCCCATTTCAATCATTGAAACATTCTTAGAAGACGAAAATAGTTGTCTCACACAAACAATTAGCTTATAATCAATTTTCAAGTGATCGACTGATCAATACGAAACATTCCGACTCTGCATCAAATGACTGTCTCACACAAATTATGTAAGATGTTTTAAGGCGATTTTCACATGATCATATTTTGACTTTCGTCAAGAATAATGATGAAAATATTTAAAGCAAAAAGCTTTCCAACACATATTTCGAGAAAGATATAAGCGAGTTAAACTCTGCTCTAAATATCAAATGTGTATAATGTTAAATTCTATACAGATATACGACTTAGTCTCAATAAGAGATAGAATATAAATAGACTTCTGAGTGATGACGAGTTTAAGTCTCCACATACCTTTTGTTGAGGAAGTTCCTCCAAGCTCCCCTCAGTAGATCTTCGTCTTCAATCGATGAACGTCATGAAGTCTAAAGCTCAACTACACATTCTATCCTAATACGAGACTTAGCTATAAGTAGCCTAGAAATCAAGACTTATAGTTTTGACAACTAAACTTGACAAACAAGCTTGAGATAGCAACGCTTGCGAGTTCGACTGAGCAGTGCTCTAACAATCTCCCCCTTTGTCAATTTTAGTGACAAAACTATCAATACATATGGATTACAAAATAAATAAACTTTGTAGATTCTCATCCAAATGCTTGATTTCCTTAGTTCTTCAACATTCCTTGAATTCTTCGCTGCTCCAAGTACTCCAGTGATTCAGAACGTGTTCAACTCAGCATCATAGTTGTTGAAGATCCGTAGCTATAACAATACAATAACAGTTGTTCTCAAATATTGTTATATAGTGTCATAGTATTATTACACATCATTAGAATTCAATTGTATCACAACTTTGACAATAATACTACGGTGATATGTATCACTCCCCCTTAGTCAATACTTCATCTCACAATGAAAATCACTCCCCCTTACATAATGATTCGTAAACCATATGTATGTAGTGTGAACTACAAAATAATTCTCCCCCTTTTTGTCAATATAAATTGTCAAAGGTACGAAAACTAGCGGGATCATAATGAAATTCTCAAAGAGATTATTCATGACTTAAAGAGAACACATCAACTTTGTTTCGATGATTTCACATAGTCGAAACTTAGTGTATTCATCAAGGAGTTTATAAAGATACAAGAAAACTCCTACAATATTCCACAGCCGCACTCCCCACAATGATTTGGCAGTAAAGCACAAGTTCAATTAAGAACTCTCCCCCATAAAATGTCATTCCCGAAAGAAAAACAAAAGCGACCTTACTTTTACGAGAAAAGAAGGATTTCTTTGGACATTAATAAATCACATGAAACGGTAATTTGTATCCAGTGAACTCGGTTAAATTAACCACAAAGGAAACTTAATAATTAATTTAATCGGAAATGCTCAATATAAGAAAACTTACGGAGCCATACAGTACTTTCACATAGAAGTGGATCAGGGAAAGATCAATACTGCGGAATACACAAAAGTTCATTCTATCTTTTATCAATATTTGCATAATGACATAATAGGCTTAACTTTTGACATATATGGGACAATCATAGTTCACGGCCATAAACACACATATCCCATAAAAAAATTACAATATATAAAACCAATAAATATTAATACTGCAAAATCATCTTCCAAATAACTTAGAATTTAAATAAATAAATCTAAAAACATTGCAAGATGAAAATCGTTGGCAAAAGCTATGTGTAATCACAATATACACTATTTCAAACCCTAGTTATCCTTCTTAAAAACACAAGAATAAATTCCCATAAGAAGTTTCCTAGACATTGTAGAGCTTTCTCAGAGCATCTACTGAGAACTCCTTCTCATTGAAGAACCCATTGATTATGGGATCATTTAATTCCTCCAAATCTTCAGAAATATTAGTTAACTCACTAAGTTCTCTTTTCAGTTCCCACAAGGTGTTCTTTGTTAGAGATAACATTTGTTCATAGTGAGCTATCTTTTCCAAGGAGAACATGATTTGAGATTTTAAATCATTTCTTTTGCTGATGCACTCCTTCACCATAGCCCTAAAGTTATTATCATTTTGACAAAAAGATAAAAAAAAAACAGTTAGAGGATGAACCTTTTTTATCATTTGAGCACTTCTCATTTTTCTTCCTTGAATATTGAATTCCTTCACACAGATACACATTAACTGCTTCTACTGCATCCCTTTTGTGGTACCTCTGGTTACAGGAGCCATGATACTGTATCTTTCAAAGACGAGATTGAAGGATATTTTGATCATAAATAAATATAAATAGAGCACCGGATAAGTAAACCTTAAACAAAAACTTTGAAAAAATCTTCACGGTTCACGATCCTATTTTTGATAAGAAAATATTTAATTGCAAATTTTAACTTAAATAATCTTAAACTGCCGAGGGTAAGAAATTAATTCACTATACAAGACTTGAGCAACCTTGATGCAATCCTCATATTCTCAAGTTAATAATGAGGATGCAAACATCACTATAATTAGATAGTGATGGAGTGAGCAAAATGCTCATATCTTGTGTCACATGGTGATTTATGAAGGTTTGTTGTATAAAGAGACTTCTTACCTCGTCTGACTATGGTTCTCTTAGACTTCTTCTTGTCTTCAGGAGTTCCCTGTTGGTTACCCATAACCGGATTCATCATTTGCATGTCATTCTGAAGTTTTGCAATTCGTTTGTTGTTCCTCTTGTATTTCCAACACTTACTTTGAACATGATTTGCATTTCCACAAAACAAACACTTCAAAGATGAGTTTTCGTTTTGTAGATTTAACTCATGTTTATCACAACTTTTAACATGCAATATTCCAGAACTGGCCGGAACAAAAGAATTATTTGTGCTCACAGTCTTGCTTTTCTACCCTAAACCATTTGTGTTTCCAAAATATTTCTGACCAAATAACATTGCTGAAATCTTGTTAGAGCTTCCAGACAACCTTTGCAGGTCACACTTAACATTGAACGCGGATGTTCTGACTGTGTTCTGATCATGATCAAGAACTCTTAACTTTCCAATGAGTGAGTTTCTGGAAACTGTATAAAGGTTATTTCCTTCAACGATGGCATGTTTCTTAGAATCGTATCTTGATGGTAACGATCTGAGAATTTTCATCATAATTTCCATTTCAGGAATAGTCTTACCCAATGCAAAAGATGCATTAACAATTTCAGGCACTTTGTGATTAAACTCATCAAATGAATCTTCATCAGCCATACGAAGGTTTTACTAATCAGAATTTAGGTTTTGAAGCCTAGCTTCATTTTCAGAGGTATTATCTTCAAATACGGTTTCTAAGATATCCCAAGTATGTTTAGACTTAGTGCATGTGGTCACATGGTGCTGAAGATATGGGGTGACGACATGGATTATCGCATTTAAACCGTCACAATTTTGCTTTGCAACGAGGATCTCGCCAGGTTCATAGGAACCAATATCCTTTGGAGCAGTAACACCATTTAAAGACACCATTAGAGGATCATAGCCATTAACTACACGGACCCATGATTGAAAATCACGTGCTTGGAGAAAGACACGCATAACAATTTTCCACCATAAGTAATTCGAGCCATCGAAGACTGGCTTATGTCCATAGAGTCATATTGCTACAAACACAGACTTATGAGGTTTTAGTGTGTTTTCCTTCTCTGATACCAACTGAAAAACGGGGGTCCAACAACCACACCCAATATTTCGTTAGGCAATCTGTATGGACTAACTCCAATTTAATTCTAATGGAATCAACTAGACTATCTGATTCAATCAAGAAAATATATCAAAGAGTTATATCTCTATTTCTCAATGTAATCAGCAAATCGAACAGATAGAATCCGTGAGCCTGATTATTATGAGAAACAACTTGAACGGTACCAAAGACCAATGTTCAAGTGTCAATCAATTTCAATCAACAACCAAAGTTTGGATTTACCAATTGATTGAACTACGCACAACCTGTGATATTTCAATTATATAAACAAATATAATGCGAAAAAGAAATAACACAGACACCAGAAATTTTGTTAACGAGGAAACCGCAAATGCAGAAAAACTCCGGGACCTAGTCCAGTTTTGAATACCACACTATATTAAGCCGCTACAGACTCTAGCCTACTACAAGTTAACTTCGGACTGGAATGTAGTTGAGCCTTAACCAATATCACACTGATTAAGGTACAATCGCGTTCCTTACGCATCTGAATCCCAGCAGGACTCTACGCACTTGATTCCATTAGCTGATCTCAGCCACAACTAAGAGTTGATACGATCCAAAGTCGAAGACTTGATAAACAAATCTGTCTCCACAAAAAAGTCTATTCTAATAGATAAATTTGTCCCCCACAGAAATACCTACAAATTTTTATTTCGTCTTTTGATAACTCAAGGTGAATAGGAACCAATTGATAATCCGGTCTTATATTCCCGAAGAACATCCTAGAATCACCTCACAATAACTTAACTATATGGTAGTGGAACAAGTTATTATGGAATCACAAAGAATGAGACAAAGAGTTTTGTGATTACTTTTTATATATTACCCATCGGAGATAAATCTCGAGCAAATCTTAGAGAAGATAATACTCAATATGATAGAACAAGTAAGATCTGAACATGTTGTTAGAACACTGCTCGGTCGAACTCGCATGCGTTTCTATCTCAAGCATGTTTGTCAATATTAGTGATCAAAACTATATGTCTTGATTTCTAGTTTACTTATGACTATGTCTCGGTCTAGGATAGTTAAGTGCAGTTGAGCTCCAGACTCCATGGCGATCATCTTACGAAGACGAAGAACTACTCGAGGAATAAGTGGAACTTCATCCGACAAAAAGGTATGTGGAGACTCGAACTTATCTGTCACTCAAAAGTCCATTCTATCTCCTACTCTTGAGACAAAGTCGTATAAGTATGATAGTTTTCATACATACACATTTGCTATTTCGAGCCGAGTTTACTCGCGTATCTTTTTCTCGAAATATGTGTTGGTGAGCTTTTTCTTTAACCATTTTCATCTTTACCCGTGACAAAATTCATGATGACGTTTCAATCTTGAAAATAGCTTTGATGACGATAGTCGTGAATAACGATTGTTATAACATTTTAGAAGAATGTTTCAATGATTGAAATGTAGAATTGAGATTACCAACTACGGACATAAGCATATATAGTGTGTTCGCACATTAATGTATAAGTACATGTGCCGGAAACCAAGTGCGTGCATTTGTGTGCATGCGGTATTGGTGAAAGAGACGGGTTGATTACGCGTACCCGTACGCGTACCTGCGGAAGTTTTCGAACCAAAAATTTCTGCTGAGTTTGTAAGTTTGCAAACTAGTAAACCAGTCGTCTTAGGTACACATACCCGTACGCGTACCCACAAAAGTTTTCGAGAAAATTTCTGCTGAGTTTGTAAACTTAAATCCGGTAGCTAAGGTACATACCTATACGCGTACCCAAGCTGGTTATTTCTCAAATCGGTAGTTCATGAGCTTAAAACAATAAATTATAAGGAATGCAATCTTTGAAAACCGTGGCCATATTGTTCATGAACTGATTCAAGTGAATCAAACCAATTTTGTTTCAGTTGTATCTATGAATAACGACTTAAGCAATTCAACAACTCTTGAACTAGTTCTTATGAGTCATTTGAACTAGTTATGAGAAAGATGAATACGGTTAATATGAAAGTGCTCATATGGCTAACCATTGGTTAACTATTTGTGAACCAACTAAGTGTACATGTTTAGGTACGGTTACTCAAACCTAAATGAATATATTTCATTTGTTTGTGACAAGCTAAGTTTCGATCTAACGGTTGAAAGATATTTGCTTGGTTGAATCAGGTTTTTTATCTAATGGTGAATATTTAATGCTTTGTTACCAAGGTAACTTGGATTGCAAACCCTGAATTTGAAAACTATATAAAGGAGACATCTAGAAATTGGAAAAACTAATCCCCACACCTTCTGTGTGATACTAGTTATTTTTCTAGAGTTGATTCTCCTTTAACCTTAGGTTTCTTCCCGAGACCCTGTAGGTTAACGACTGAAAGACTTCATTGGGACTGTGAAGCCGGACGAAACTACTTTCTTGTAGTTGAGCGATATGATCTTGCCATTTTCTATCGTACGAGTTCAATTGAATAATTGACTTGAGATTATATCTCCGATAGGGAAAGATAAAAAGAAATCACAAACATCTTCGTCTCATCGTTTGTGATTCCGCAACATCTTGTTTCGCTACCATAAGATTAATATTGTTGTGAGGTGATTGATAATACTAGGTTGTTCTTCTGGAATATAAGTCTGGTTTATCAATTAGTTCCTGTTCACCTTGATTTATCAAAAGACGGAACAAAAACTCTTGGGTATTTCTGTCGGAGACAGATTTATTCAATCCTATAGACTTTTCTGTGTGAGACAGATTTGTCTATCAAGTCTTCGACTTTGGGTCGTAGCATCTCTTGGTTGTGGGTGAGATCATCTAAGGGAATCAAGTGCGTAGTATCCTACTGGGATCACCTTGAATCAGTGTGAGATTGATTAGGGTTCAACTACAGTCCAGACCGAAGTTAGTTTGTAGTAGGCTAGTGTCTGTAGCGGCTTAATACAGTGTGGTGTTCAATCTGGATTAGGTCCCGGGGGTTTTCTGCATTTGCGGTTTCCTCGTTAACAAAATTTCTGGTGTCTGTGTTATTTATATTCTGCATTATATTTTGTTATATAATTGAAATATCACAGGTTGTGCGTTAAGATCAATCAATTAGAATATCCAACCTTTGGTTATTGATTTACATTGATTGACACTTGGATATTGGTCTTTGCTACCATCCAAGTTTATCTCTCTAGTATTTGATAAAGACTCGCAGATTTCCATTTGCTTGAGTAAAGATCAAATCGAGAGATTGAGATATTAACTCATTGGTATACTTTTTATTAAGATTGAGTCTGATTTTCTAATTGATTCTCTTAAAAGTATATTAGAGTTAGTCCATACAGATTTCTAATTGAAATATTGGGTGTGGTTGTTATACCCCCGCTTTTTCACATGCAACTACAGAGAAAATAGTTGGGTCTGGCTTCAGAATCCCAATGAAATCTTTAAGTCGTTAACCTATAATGGTTTTAGTAAAAACCTAGGTTAAAGGAGAATCGACTCTTGTCGCAACTAGTATCACACATGAGGTGTGGGGATTAGGTTTCCCAGTTGCTAGAGTTCTCCCTTATATAGTCTTCAAATCAGGGTTTGATAATTTTGGAACAAAGCAATCAATATTTACCGTTAGATGAAACCCGATTCAAGGTTCAAGCTAATATTTTTCCGCCGTTATATGGAATTAGCTTGTTACACACAAATGAAATATACCTTCATTTAGATATGGGTAATCGTACCTAAACGTGTATATTGAGTTTGCTCAATAACAGTTAAACCAAAGTTAGCCATATGAATACTTTTGTATTTACCATTTTCATCTTAACACTTCTAGATCAAACTAATATAATTGTGTTACTCATGGAGTTTTTCAATTGTTTATATTCTCATAGAAGTATACAAGACACAATTGATACAAAATCAGATTGATTCAAAAGAATCAGTTCATGAACATTTTAGACACGGTTTGCAAAGATTGCATACCTTAATAATATAAATGTATTTGTTCATGAGTATGAAATTATAATTAACTGATTTTAGAACTTAACCACATAAGTTTGCAAACGGGTACGCAAACTTAAGTTCCGGACCTAATCCTTTCCGACAGTTCGCAAACGGGTATGCATATTGTCGTTCCGGACTTGATCTTTTCCGACAGTTCGCAAACGGGCATGCATACTGTCGTTCTGGATCAACTTCAGGTGAAACAGTTTGCAAACAGGTGCGCAAACTTAGTTCCCGGACTTCCATAGTTAAAACCGTTCGCATACGGGTATGCATACTTGGTTCCCGAAACCTGAATTATTCTTACAATAGTTTGCATACGAGTATGCATACTAAGCTATATCCAGACAATGGTCAATTGTTATAAACTCCTATTTCAATCATTGAAATATTCTTAGAAGACGACAATAGCTGTCTCACACAAACTATTAGCTTATAAGCAATTTTCAAGTGACCGAATGATCTATACGAAACATTCCGAGTCTACATCAAATGACTATCTCACACAAATCATTTAAGATGTTACAAAACGATTTTCACATGATCATCTTTTGACTTTCGTCAAGAATAATGATGAACGTAGTTAAAGCAAAAAGCTTTCCAACACATATTTCGAGATAGAATGAGCGAGTTAAACTCAGCTCGAAATATCAAATGCGTATAATGTTAAAGTCTATATAGCTATACGACTTAGTCTCAATAAGAGATATAATAGAAATAGACTTATGAGTGATTGATAATTTCAAGTCTCCACATACGTTTTGTTGATGAAGTTCCACAAGTTACCTTTAGTAGTTCTTCATATTCATTCGATGAACGTCGTGAAGTCTAAAGCTCAACTACACTTTCTATCCTAACCCGAGACTTAGCTATAAGTAGACTAGAAATCAAGACTTATAGTTTTGGCAACTAAACTTGACAAACAAGCTTGAGATAGCAACGCTTGTTAGAGCACTGCTCGGCCAATCTCGCAAGCGTTGTTATCTCAAGCTTGTTTGTCAAGTTTAGTTGCCAAAACTATAAGTCTTGATTTTTAGTCTACTTATAGCTAAGTCTCGGATTAGAATAGAAAGTGTAGTTGATCTTTAGACTTCACGGCGTTCATCGAATGGAGACGAAGAACTACTCAAGGGAACTTGGGGAACTTCATCAACAAAAGGTATGTGGAGACTTGAACTCATATATCATTCAAAAGTCTATCTACTCTATCTCCTATTTGATACAAAAAGTCGTATTGCTATATAGACTTCAATTATACAAATTTGGTATTTCGAGCCGAGTTTATCTCGCTTATCTATTTCTCGAAATGTGTGTTGGTAAGCTTTCGCTTTAACCAAGTTCACCTTTAATCTTGACGAAAGTCAAAAGATGATCATGTGAAAATCGCCTTGTAACATCTTACATGATTTGTGTGAGACAGTCATTTGATGTAGACTCGGAATGTTTCGTATTGATCATTCGATCACTTGAAAATTGCTTTGAAGCTAATAGTTTGTGTGAGACAGGTATGATCGTCATCCAAGAATGTTTCAATGATTGAAATGAGGTTTCAAAACACATAACCATGATTGGATATAAACATAGTGTGTGCATTCACATTTGTGTAAAGTCCAAAATCCGTGAACCTTGGTATGCGTACCCGTACGCATACTGGCTGGTTATGGAAGTCCGGGAACCAAGTATGCGTACTCGTACGCATACTGGCGGAAGTTCACGGAAAATTAAATGGTATGCGTACCCTACGCGTACTGGCATAACCAAACTCAGTCCGGTTACTTAGGTATGCGTACCCGTTTGCATACTTAAGTAGGTTATGTTCTAAAATCCGTTTGTTCATGAACTAATACATTTATATAATAAGGAATGCAATCTTTTGCAAACCGTGGCTATAGTGTTCATGAAATGATTCGAGTGAATCAAATCAATTTTGCTTCAATTGTGTCTTGTATACTTCTATGAAAATATAAACAATTGAACAACTCTCGAACTAGTTTCATTTGAGTCATTTGAACTAGTTATGATAAAGATGAATAAGGTTGATATGAAAGTGCTCATATGGCTAACCATTGGTTAAATATTGTTAAACCAACTATGTGTACACATTTTGGTACGGTTACCTTTATCTAAATGAAGGTACATTTCATTTGTGTATAACAAAATAAGTTCGATCTAACGGTTGAAAGATATTAGCTTGAATCTAATCAGGTTTTCATCTAACGATGAATATTGAATGCTTTGTTACAAAGGTAACATTGATTGCAAACCCTGATTTGGAGACTATATAAAGGAGAACTCTAGCGACTGGGAAACCTAATCCCCACATCTCCTGTGTGATACTAGTTGCGACTAGAGTCGATTCTCCTTTAACCTTAGGTTTTTCATGAAACCCTGTAGGTTAACGACTTAAAGACTTCATTGGGATTGTGAAGCCAGACCCAACTATTTTCTCTGTAGTTGTTGTTCTGATCTTGTTGTTTTCTATCGTGATTGAGTACTATCTTCTTTAAGATTTGCTCGAGATTTATTCTCCGATAGGCAAGATTGAAAAGTAGTCACAAACATCTTCGTGTCATCGTTTGTGATTCCACAATATCTTGTTTCGTTAATCGATTAAGATCATTGTGAGGTGATTGATAATACTAGGTGTTCTTCGGGAATATAAGTCTGGTTTATCAATTGGTTCTTGTTCACCTTGATTTATCAAAACACTGAACAAAACTCATAGGTTTATCTGTGGGAGACAGATTTATCAATAGAATAGACTTTTATGTGTGATACAAATTTGTTTATCAAGTCTTCGACTTTGGATCGTAGCAACTCTTAGTTGTGGGTGAGATCAGGTAACAGAATCAAGTGCGTAGAGTCCTGCTGGGATTCAGAGACGTAAGGAGTGCAATTGTACCTTGATCAGTGTGAGATTGATTAGGGCTCAACTATATTCCAGTATGAAGTTAAATTGGAGTAGGCTAGTGTCTGTAGCGTCTTAATACAGTGTGGTGTTCAAATCTGGACTAGGTCCCGGGGTTTTTCTGCATTTGCGGTTTCCTCGTTAAAGAAACTTCTGGTGCATGTGTTATTTCTTTTCCGCATTATATTTTGTTATATAATAGAAATATCACAGGTTTTGCGTTGAATCGATCAATTCGTAAATCCAACCTTTGGTTGTTGATTGAAATTGATCCTTGAACATTGGTCTTTGGTACCGTTCAAGTTATTTCTCTTATATTCAATCGGTCTTGCAAATTCCTATTTGTTTGATTGCAGATTGAATTGAGAAATTCAGATACAACTCTTGGATATACTTTTCTTGAGATTGAGTCTGATTGTTTAGTTGATTCTCTCGAAAGTATATTGGAGTTTGTCCATACAGATTGCTAAGCGAAATATTGGGTGTGGTTGTTAGACCCCCGCTTTTTCATATATATTTCCAGAGATATGTTTTGATTGCTGGTAAAACAAAACATATTCATTTCGAAAATCTAAAAAAAAAAAAAAATCTCTACTATTTAGGTTTGAGATCTCATCTTAAGTATCAAGGAATATCTTCGAACAATTAAGAGATAAGATTTCAGCAAATGTTCAAATTACTCACTATGTCGATATCTTGAACTTTCCTATTTTGTAAACCCAATTTCCAAATCACAAAACCATAAAGTGTATGTGACTTGTAGAACTCGGTTTTGCATTTTTTTAGGCCGGTTATACCATGATATGTAAAGAAAGTAGGATCGTTTCTACCTTGCCTCATAATATATCTAGGCAGGGATCGGTTCCACCTTGACTTCCAACATAAGCTATAGGATCGGTTCCAACTTGATTTCGGTCCATACTTGAGATCTTCAATGAAAACCGAGATCACTAATCCTTTTGATTTCTTGTCGACTATGAAACAAGTTCGTACATATACTTCCTTAAACTCATGTAATTAAACACATTTTTTTAGGTATGAAATCAGACCTATGTTCGCTACACAATTTAGTAATGAGTTACATGCAATTACGAAGTTCAAAAGATAAGCATTATACTTCGTAATTCAATATACCAATATAAAACACTTATCACTATTGATATGTTGTTCCGTGACACTTTAATCACAATATGATGATCAAGTCTATTATATTAGAGTTTCATATATATAACCTCGCATGTTATATTTTCAATTAGAAATGACTTGAAAGCTTACGATATAGAAATTGAAACAAGTTAAGTCATGTATTACTAACCTTGAGTGGAAAGATGATGCTATCATTGTTGTCGATACGCCTTCGGGATCTTCAGGTCTTTAAAGTAATACTTGCATGCCTCAACATTTCTAGACTTCCTAGTCTACCCTAACAAAGTTGACTCTAGTTTAAAAAGCGGGGGTCTAACAACCACACCCAATATTTCGTTAGGCAATCTGTATGGACTAACTCCAATATAATTCCAAGAAAATCAACTAGACAGTCAGACTCAATTAAGGAAAATATATCCAAGAGTTATATCTCAATTTCTCAAATCAATCTGCAATCGAACAGATAGAAATATGTGAGCCAGATCAATATGAGAAATAACTTGGATGGTACCAAAGACCAATATCCAAGCGTCAATCAATTTCAATCAACAACCAAAGGTTGGATTTACCAATTGATTGAACTACGCACAACTTGTGATATTTGAATTATATAAAAATATAATGCGGAAAATAAATAACACTACAGACACCATGAATTTTGTTAACGAGAAAACCACAAATGCAGAAAAACCCCGAGACCTAGTCCAGATTTGAACACCACACTGTATTAAGCCGCTACAGATTCTAGCCTACTAAAAGTTAACTTCAGAATGGAATGTAGTTGAGCCCTAACAAATCTCACACTGATTAAGGTGCAGTCGCGTTCCTTACGCCTCTGAATCCCAGCAGGACTCTACGCACTTGATTCCCTTAGCTGATATCACCCACAACTAAGAGTTGCTACGACTCAAAGTCGAAGACTTGATAAACAAATCTGTCTCCCACAAAAAAATCTATTCTGATAGATAAATATGTCTCCCACAGAAATACCTACGAAATTTGTTCCGTTTTTTGATAAATCAAGGTGAATAGGAACCAGTTGATAATCCGGTCTTATATTCCCGAAGAACAGCCTAGAAATATCAATCACATCACAATAACTTTCCTTTATGGTAGCAGAACACGTAACTACAGAGAAAATAGTTGGGTTTGGCTTCAGAATCCCAATGAAGTCTTCAAGTCGTTAACCTATAATGGTTTTAGGAAAAACCTAGGTTAAAGGAGAATCAACTCTAGTCGCAACTAATATCACACTTGAGGTGTGGGTATTAGGTTTTCCAGTTGATAGAGTTCTCTCTTATATAGTCTTCAAATCAGGGTTTGATAACTTTGAGACAAAGCAATCAATATTCACTGTTAGATGAAAACCTGATTTAAGATTCAAGCTAAGTTTGCTTAAAACCAAAGCAATATCTCTCCACCGTTAGATGGTCTTAGCTTGTTACACGCGAATGAAATATACCTTTATTTAGATATGGGTAACCGTACGTAAACGTGTATATTGAGTTGGCTCAATAATAGTTAACCGAAGTTAGCCACATGAACACTTTTGTATTAACCATGTTCATCTTAACACTTCCAGATCAAATGATAATCAAATGAATCTAATTGTATTACTCATAGAGTTGTTCAATTGTTTATATTCTCATAGAAGTATACAAGACACAACTGAAGCAAAATCGGATTGATTCAAAAGAATCAGTTCATCAACATTTTAGCCACGGTTTTCAAAGATTGCGTTCTTATGTTGATGGTGGTTTTTAGTATATGGCGAAAACTGTAAAAGTTTCCTACCTGACCCAGCATTAGAAGTAGTAGACTTTGATATATCTATATTCCGCAAGGAATTTGAAGAATATATCAGAATCTGATGAGTGCTTATGTCTCTCTTCATATTATATTGAAACTCAAGCTCCTAGATGAATTGTTCACTAGTATAGAGCCTAATGAGTATTTAAGCTCCTAGTTGCATTACTCACTAATGTCGGAGCCTGCCGAGTATTCATTCTATGCTATGTTCCCAGCCGAACTCTTGACATTGGCATGACATGACAATTAGTGTCCACTCGCAACAGAGTAGAATTTCCTGAAGTATCAAGATTAAGGTATGCATGAAAATACTCAATCAAAAGACGCCCTAACTGCTCTCTAAGAATAAAAGAATTTTGTGTTAACACACAGAATTTATTAAATTTGTTCAATTATGTGATAGCTCACAAGATTCAAATTTTGTCCTAATTAATTTGCAAAAATTAGGTTTTCTGGGCCCTGCGTAATATCTCGAACCTTATTGGTCGAGACCAAACCTAGGTAAGCTACGAAATTAATCCGCCATGGATCTAGTAGGAGCAAAGTCCTACCAGAAATCAGAAAACAAGAAATAAAGAGGAGTCGCGACGAATAGGAACAGCAAAAAGAGGAGGCGTGGCCGCGCCACTTGGCCAACCGATTTGCCTCAGCAGGCGCCACCTTTGGCCGGCCACGCTCAATGTTGCTACTTGCCGGCCCCTTTCTCATCGACCAATCGGATCGCTCTAAACCCGCCATACGCACTTTTAAATAAAGTTTGAAATTGGTTGGTTGATGCACCTAATTCCTTAAGGAATCTAATCTAGACTACCCATGTCAGCCTCAAAAAACGATCACGGCCGTAAGATTTAGCCAATCAATTCAACAAGATTAGCCTCTTCCCAGCAGAATTAGGAAACCTCCATAATATCCAGCGGCGGGCCCACTAGCATCCCTGCCGATCGGAATCCCTTTAATTCACCCGCAACACCCCTGATCGTTAGCGAGAACCAGGGTGATCGCGTTGTTGAAAGAAATCTCAAACAAGCTAAGACTGACCATAACGGTCTCAAATTCATTACATCCGCCCAACTTAGCTAGCTTAGTTGGACGGTCTAGATCTTCATTCGAATGATCAAAAAGATACTGGCGTGTTCACCGGCGACCCAGCTCCATCCCTGGTCTATCGACCTGACCACGGCAAACCAAGAGTGCATCAAATCGTTTGATCGAACTAGGGTGAACACGTTGTTTCGGAAACCCTAAAGTTGCGTTGCGGCAGCATGCTACTGTCGCAAATCGATCACAACCATCCATCTTCGCCAGCCAGATTGAATAGCTTAGATCAAATTTTAGGCGGCCCAATAGATGTCAGCATGCTCATCGGCAGCTCGCCTTTGCGTTTGGCCAATTGGCCCGCTCAAATTAGCGCCCAGTGCTTTCAATCGATTAGCTAAAATATGATTGGCCACACGGCTTCTAAACCCTAATTTGAATCAACGGCAGTAAGAAACTTCCGAAAATCATCTCGTCCATCCAACTTCGCTAGCCTAGTCGGATGGTCTAGATTTATTTTCAGGAGACCGACAGGGTGATGCCGCGATTACCGGCCATCCCTACTTCACAGGGAACGATCGGCTAAGTCATCGCTCGTTCATAGGGTTCCCAAACGATCACTCAAAAGTGGCCATTCACGCTACTTGTATGATTCAACAACAGTCATTAACTGCCGTAAATCGTCTCATCCATTAAACTTGGCTAGCCGATTTAAGCGGTCCAGATCTAACCTGGATCGACCGATAGGATTTTAGAATGGATACCAGTTGCCACTCTACTATAGGGCCTGACCGTCCACTCCCTGGGATGCGTGCGTAGCTCCTACCGACTCCCTGAAAGAGGGAAGTCACACTCATTTTAAGACACTAAGCTCCGCGACTAACTTGGACGCGCTCGGAAACAATGATGCTTCATGAACATCGATTATTTTCAGCTGCTTGTTTAAAAGCGATGCTTTATATACATCGATTATAAACGGTGTTTGATAAATATTAATTCCACAAATAATTTTGTTATTTGACCTAAAAGCACTATCTGCTGCTTTTAGTGGCAAGTCTCACGACTTGGCCCATTTACTTGAGACATCAAACACGTCACAAATTGGGGGATGCTCACTAGGGTATTGGTATGGCGGTTTACAGCATGCGGCGTGCAACGCGCCCATTACGAGAAAGTGTCAGGAAAGGACGGACGGTTAACAACAATGAGAGTAGTGGGTGAAAGGGTGGCCAGTCTTCCCTCATAATGGAAACATGATGATCACCACCTTTTGCACAACCCCACTTCTCCACTACCTAACTGCCTCCACTTCCTACGATATCAGGGTGAGTTCGAACATGACTTGTATAAATAGGATTTCAACCTATTTCAACACAACAGAGGTGTTATCAACACAAGTTGGCAGAAACCATATTCTGATACAAGTCATAAAACAACCACACCTTCATAATTCAACATTTTGATCTCAGACACCTTCTTCGCTTCCCTGCCTAAGATCAACCCTTCTCCTTCACTTTGTGACCGAATTGAATATGGAACGACCATTTCTTGGTTTAGTCCAGAGTCTTACAGATTGATCTCTCGAATCTAAAAGTACTCCCGTGTAGTGCATTTGTTTAGGGTTTGAATTCGTTTCTCATCAACACACCCAAATTTACCAAAAACAACAGAATCAATTTTTACCCCAAAACAACTGGCGACCATAGTGGGAGATTAATCTCTCGGTTGCAAAAAAAATCATTTTTCCTATTCCATTTTCAATTTCCTAAATTTCTCAAGATGGTTGATCTTAGGAATGGTTCAGAAACCCTCAATCCCAATTATACTTCTCCTAGCATCGACAATACTCCACATGTTATTCCTGAATCCGTTCTTTCATTCAAAACCCTTGTCGAGGCTATGAAGTCTCAATATTTAACAACTATTCACGATTTGACAAAAATCCTGAATGATATTGTCAGGAATCAAGCCACTATTGTCAAGACGCAAGACGAAGTATTTACGCTTTTAAAAGTCCTCACGGATGAACTAACAAAGGAACCAACACGTATTCATTCTGGAGGAAGCGCCACCAACAATTCATTTTGGATCAATACTGATGGTAGTAGTCCTTCTTCAAAGATTCATATTCCTATTCCTGGCGAGGAAGATGAAGCCTATGGTCACGTTGAATGAAAAGGTTGCCACCAACCTAACTTGTCTGCTCATGAAGATCAAGAGATGTTTCCTCAAGCTCAGAAAGAAGACTCGTGGGATTTATCACGTTCTCATCAGATTCCTCGCAATGACAAGGTGATTTCATTATGTGCGTCCTTCCTGGAAAATATCAATTCCCATATTGCATCAGAAGCTGCTAAGAGATCTGATGCTGCTTTATTGAGTCGGTCCGAACCGTCCCAGAATGAAGAAGCTCGTAAAGATGTTCAGGAAAGCAAGCGTCCTTCCAATAAAAGATCCAACCTCCAGTCAATTGCTAGTGAGGGTGGAAATAGAATGCATCTGGGGAACGACTATGAACAACCCAAACGTGCGGCACCAGCGCAGTAGACAACTCAAACCCGGAAAGCTGCGACTAAGACGCCTGCACAACAACAAGAAACTGGAGAGGTTGCTATAATCTTCCCGTGTCCAATTGAAGAGGTAATCAAACTCCTAGAAGCGTGGATTCAAGATGGCGTCATCAAGATACCTCCTACCAGACGTCCTCCAACCGAAGGAAAAATGGCAAATCCCAAATATTGTCGTTACCATAGGTTCGTCAATCACCCCACCAGCGATTGCAACAAATTGAAGCGCATTTTCAAAGAGAAGGTGGATGCAGGAGAGCATCAACTAAGCACTGAGGGAGTCCACAGAGATCCTCTTCTCGTCAGGAGCTACATGATTTCTGGGGACTCCGTCCACAAAATTGTACAGTCCACGATGGAGCATTTATGTGAGATTCCGTATTTCTCCAAAGCGCAGAATCAAGACATATTTGCATCCCTCAACCGTGTCGTATCAGGCAAGCAACAATAGGCGAGCTTCCGTCAGGGAATCAGAGAGGAGCTGATTCACCAAAAATAAAAGAGAGGAAATAATAGAAGGAGAAATAAAACTCACGTATGTAAGTTATATGAAAGGAAGAAACTCATCCTTTGGGTCATGATGGCCGATCAAAGCCTTTTAATGTTCGTGGTCGTGGCTAGCATCACCGCCTATGCTCTCCTAAAGATCGTGGACGTGGCTACTACTACTTATGCTTCTTCGCTCATCCAGAATTCGTGGTCGTGGTTACCAAAGCCCATGACCACCATCACCACGCCTCTCCATTCCATGCATGTAGCCACCACTCATCCCTGCCAAGATTTGTGCCCGTAGTTACCGCTCCTCCCTGTCAAGGATCGTGACTGTAGCCATCCAAGCTCCAGCCAACCTGTTTTGTTCGCACGAAAACGCCATCTCTTCTGATTACAGTGTTGCCAAGAACCATTGTTGATCGTTTGTTGATACCATCCAGATCTTCACCATAACAACACCAATTACGGATAAAGGTAATCCGAACTTCTGCATATTTTATTTTCCCATGGAGGAAGTAATGGAGTCACCAGTACGGAGGCAAGATGGTGATATATTTATTATGGTAAACCCACCGAACATACAAGATAGAATCACGTAAACCACACTTGGGGACTGAGGCTCAACACGGAATCCCTTCACTGTCAAGGACCACTTCAACTCGGAAGAGACGGTCAATCAAGAAATCGCGACAGGGTCACCACTCTTCAAAGATGTAGCGTGAGGATATCATCACCCCCTGTCTGGAAGGCGCGTGACCAACAAGCAGTATTTGGCTCAGTCATCCATAAGCGTTGTTGTCAGTGAAGAATCAAAGAGGAAAGTCGCACCTCAGTAAGCCACACATACCAACCACATGATGTCTGCCACATCACCTACTCAGAACTCAGTGTCGCCTACCCAAGGCCTGCACGAAGCTGCGTATCAACAATCACATCACCGACAAAGTCAGATTCGGTGTTTATAGATTTTCAATTTCCTATTAGAAGGCCTGCATGGGCTGCCAAAAGTTTGGATACAATACAGATCTATCAAGTGTGACACCCGCTCATTGATCAACAAGTAACGAATCCAAAAGATTCTCGCCTTCGTCAGTTTGTCAACCACTTCACACGCAAATGCGATGGAAGTACATCTTTCAGGTGAAAACAGGCTCAGGATAATTACACCTGGGGACTGCCAGCACAGGATGCCTTCACGTCCCTCAACCAGGTTATTTATGATATCAGTATCATTACTGTCAAATATTTACGAGCCGAAGGAATTTATCAACATGAAGCCGTATACGTGCATTAAAGACTCCAAAAGTATGCCGCAGAGATATTTTCACATATCCTTCCACGCCATCTGATCTAGCACGCTCTACAACTCCTTGCAAAAACACATTGTATTCCCAAGCCGTCTCAAAAAGTACAGTTGTAGTAACCAAACAGAAGTGTAACTGGGGACTGCTCATCGCATCCCATTTCATACAACAATCCAAGGTTCAGAAGACGATTCAAAGGATGTCGCTTGGAACGAATTCCTTGAAGACTTGATAACAACACGTCGGCAACGGAACGCCTCTTTGCTCGTCTACTTCACTCCACGGCTCCGGAAGATTTTGCCTATACAAGCCTTCCAATCATATCATCATCACAATCATAAAGGAAAGAATAGGACTATGAGCTAAAGAGTCAGAATAAATACAATTTCGTGCCAGTCAATGCTTAGGAATTTAAAGAACATTTTAATTGCGACTCAGCAGTCCAGATACCAAACAACTTAAAGTCAAGACCCCTTGCAATTGAGTGCAATGGAGTTTGGTAAATTCTGAAACCCACTGGAAAGGTTGAATGCTCATTTTCTGGAGGCAGAACCTTATTACACATTCCAGAGAGGATCGATGGAGTTCACTCAGGATTTGATGAAATTTCAAAACCGTGGAAGTTATACATACAATTAAAGTTCATACTTACAAAAAACAAGATGTACTTACCTTGCTGCCGATGGTTGGCACGCTCGTGATGGAACTGCTAATAATGACGAAGAAGAGCCGGCTGCTACAGACGAAAGCATGGAGCCAGACGAGCAACAAAAAACGGAAAAATGGTTGATACCCCTTTTTTACGAACAGAGTTTCCAGAAGAAGGATTCATTTTTGCTCCACGAACGAGAATAGATGGCTAGTCCCATAGCACTCATGCCCCATAGCCGAGCTAGCAACACGCTACTAAGAAAACTACTGGCCGCGCGGTCCCGTTGCTGAAGGACAAATTAGAATTTTCCTGGTAATATCTACCTGCTTTATCTTTTTAATTTCGTCTGTCACCATCTAATGCTTACCCCGCAACAATGTCACTGTTACGTGCTAAGCAGGGGACTTATTGTTGATGGTGGTTTTTAGTATAGGGCGAAAACTGTAAAAGTTTCCTACCTGACCCAACATCAGAAGTAGTAGACCTTGATATATCTATATTCCGCAAGGAATTTGAAGAATATATTAGAATCTGATGAGTGCTTATGTCTCTCTTCATATTATATTGAAACTCAAGATCCTAGATGAATTGTTCACTAGTATAGAGCCTAATGAGTATTTGAGCTCCTAGTTGCATTACTTACTAATATTGGAGCCTGCCGAGTATTCATTATATGCTATGTTCCCAGCCGAACTCTTGACATTGGTATGACATGACAATTAGTGTTCACTCGCAACAGAGTAGCATGAATTTCCCGAAGTATCAAGATTAAGGTCTGCATGATAATACCCAATCATAAGACGCGCTAACTGCTCTCTAAGAATAAAAGAATTTTGTGTTAACACACAGAAATTATTAAATTTGTTCAATTTTGTGATATCTCACAAGATTCAAATTTTGGCCTAATTAATTTACAAAAATTAGGTTTTCTGCTCCCTACGCAATATCTCGAACCTTATTGGTTGAGACCAAGCCTAGGTAAGCTAGGAAATTAATCCTCCATGGAGCTAGTAGGAGCAAAGTCCTACCAGAAATCAGAAAACAAGAAATAAAGAGGATCCACGACGAATAGGAGCAGCAAAAAGAGGAGGCGTGGTCGCGCCACTTGGCCAACCGATTTGCTTCAGCAGGCGCCACCTTTGGCCGACCACGCTCCATGTTGCTACTTGTCGGCCCCTTTCCCATCGACCAATCAGATCGCTCTAAACCCGCGACATGCACTTTTAAATGAAGTTTGAAGTTGGTTGGTCGATGCGCCTAATTCCTTAAGGAATCTAATCTCGACTACCTTGTCAGTCTCAAAAAACCATCACGGTCGTACGATTTAGCCAATCAATTCAACAAGCTTAGCCTCTTCCCAGCAGAACTAGGCAACCTCCATAATGTCCATCGGCGGGCCCACTAGCATCCCTTCCAATCGGAATCCCTTTAATTTACCCTCAACACCCCTGATTGTTAGCGAGAACCAGGGTGATCACGCTGTTGAAAGAAAGCTCCAACGAGCTAAGACTGACCATAGTGGTCAAATTCATCACATCCGCCCAACTTAGCTAGCCTAGTTGGACGGTGTAGATCTTCCTTCGAATGATCAAAGAGGTGCTGGCGTGTTCACCGGCGACCCAACTCTATCCCTGGTCGATCGACCTGACCACGGCAAACCAAGAGTGCATCAAATCGTTTGCTCAAACTAGGGTGAACGCGCTGTTTCGGAAACCCTAAAGTTGCGCTGTGGCAACGTGTTACTATCGCAAACCGATCACAACCATCCATCTTCGCCAGACAAATTGAATGGCTTAGATCAAATTTTAGGCGGCTCAATAGATGTCAGCATGCTCACCGGCAGCTCGCCTTTGCGTTTGGCCAATCGGCCCGCTCAAACTAGCCCCCAGTGCTTTCAATCGATTAGCCAAAATAGGTTGGCCACACGGCTTCTAAACCCTAATTTGAATCAACGGCAGTAAGGAACTTCCGCAAATCATCTCGTCCATCCCACTTCGCTAGCCTAGTCGGATGGTCTAGATTTATTTTTCAGGAGACCGACAGGGTGATGCCGCGACTACCGGCCATCCCCCCTTCACAGGGAACGATCGATTAAGTCATGGCTCATTCATAGGGTTACCAAACGATCACTCAAAAGTGGCCATTCGCTACTTGTATAATTCAACAACAGTCATTAACTGTCGCAAAT
This sequence comes from Papaver somniferum, assembly GCF_003573695.1. Taxonomy (NCBI): domain Eukaryota; kingdom Viridiplantae; phylum Streptophyta; class Magnoliopsida; order Ranunculales; family Papaveraceae; genus Papaver; species Papaver somniferum. The sequence goes on along the minus strand of NC_039366.1, from coordinate 140,829,261 downwards.
TGTCTCAGCCACTCAACTTGGCTAGCCGATTTAAGCGGTCCAGATCTAACCTAGATCGACCGATAGGATTTTAGAATGGCTATCAGTCGCCACTCTCCTATAACGCTTGACCGGCCACTCCCTGGGATGTGTGCGTAGCTCCTACCGACTCCCTTAAAGAGGGTGGTCACGCTCCTTTTAAGACACTAAGTTCCGCGACTAACTTAGACGAGCTCGGAAACAATGATGCTTCATGAACATCGATTATTTTCAGCTGCTTGTTTAAAAGCGATGCTTTATATACATCGATTATAAACGATGTTTTATAAATATTTATTCCACAAATAATTTTGTTATTTGACCTAAAAGCACTATGTGCTGCTTTTAGCGGAAAGTCGCACGACTTGACCCATTTACTCGAGACATCAAACATGTCGCAAACTGGGGGATGCTCACTGGGGTATTGGTCTGGTGGTTTACAGCGTGTGGCGTGCAACGCGCCCATTACGAGAAAGTGTCGGGAAAGGACGGACGGTTAACAACAATAAGAGTAGTGGGTGAAAGGGTGACCAGTCTTCCCTCATAATGGAAATGTGATGATCACCACCTTTTTCACAACCCCACTTCTCCACTACCTAACTGCCTCCACTTCCTACGAGATCAGGGTACGTTCAAACATGACTTGTATAAATAGGATTTCAACCTATTTCAACACAACAGAGGTGTTATCAACACAATTAGCCAGAAACCATATTCTAATACAAGTCATAAAACAACCACACCTTCATAATTGAACATTCTGATCTCAAACACCTTCTTCGCTTCCCTGCCTAAGATCAACCCTTCTCCTTCACTTTGTGACCGAATTGAATTTGGAATGACCATTTCTTGGTTTAGGCCAGAGTCTTACAGATTGATCTCTAGAATATAAAAGTATTCCCATGCAGTGCATTTGTTTAGGGTTTGAATTCGTTTCTCATCAACACACCCAAATTTACCAAAAACAACAAATTAGTTTTTACCCCAAAACACCTTAATTTATAAATGTATTTGTTCATGAGTATGAAATCATACTTAACCTATTTTAGAACTTAACCACATAAGTTTGCAAACGGGTACGCAAACTTAAGTTCCGGACTTGATCTTTTCCGACAGTTCGCAATTAGGTACGCATATTGTCGTTCCAGACTGAATTCAGGTGAATTAGTTTGCAAACGGGTACGCAAACTTAGTTCACGGACTTTGACAGTTAAAACCGTTCGCATACGGGTACGCATACTTGGTTCCCGGAACTGAATAATTCTTACAACAGTTTGCATATGGGTATGCATACTGTGCTATATCCAGATAATGATTAATTGTTCTAAACTCCCATTTCAATCATTGAAACATTCTTAGGAGACGAAAATAGCTGTCTCACACAAACTATTAGCTTATAAGCAATTTTCAAGTGATCGAATGATCAATACGAATCATTTCGAGTCTACATCAAATGACGGTCTCACACAAATCATGTAAGATGTTGTTACAAGACAATTTTCACATGATCATGTTTTGACTTTCGTCAAGAATAATGATGAACGTAGTTAAAGCAAAAAGCTTTCCACACATATTTCGAGAAAGATATAAGCGAGTTAAACTCAGCTCGAAATATCAAACGTGTATAATATTAAAGTCTATATAGCTATACGACTTAGTCTTAATAGGATATAGAATAGACTTGCGAGTGATAGATGAGTTCAAGTCTCCACATACCTTTTGTTGATGAAGTTCCTCCAAGCTCCCTTTAGTAGATTTTCGTCTTCAATCGATGAACGTCATGAAGTCCAAAGCTCAACTACACATTATATCCTAATCCGAGACATAGTTATAAGTAGACTAGAAATCAAGACTTATAGTTTTGAAAACTAAACTTGACAAACAAGCTTGAGATAGCAACGCTTGCGAGTTCGACCGAGCAGTGCTCTAACAATCTCCCCCCTTGTCAATTTTAGTGACAAAACTATCAGTACATATGGATTACAAAATAAATAAACTTTGTAGCTTCTTATCCAAATGCTTGATTTCCTTGGTTCTTCAGCATTCTTTGAATTCTTCGTCACTCCAAGTACTCTGTGAAAAATCGGGGGTCTAACAACACCACCCAATATTTCGATTAGCAATCTGTATGGACTAACTCCAAAATACTTTGCTAGAGAATCAACTAGACAGTCAGACTCAATCTAGATAAAAGTATCTCAAGGAGTTACTATCTCTCTCTTGATTTGATTTTTACTCAAGCTAAAAACAATAGCGAGTCATTATCAAATACAAGGAATAACTTGGCCGGTACCAAAGACCAATGTCCAAGGAAATCAATATCAATCAACAAGCAAAGGTTGGGTTCCCAATTGATGATCACGAACGCTTAACTTGTATTATTTAGATTATATAAAATATAATGCGGAAAAGAAATAACACAGACACCAGAAATTTTGTTAACGAGGAAACCACAAATGCAGAAAAACCCCGGGACCTAGTCCAGATTGTATACACACTGTATTAAGCCGCTACAGACACTAGCCTACTCCAAGCTAACTTCGGACTGGATTATAGTTGAACCCCAATCAGTCTCCCGCCGATCCAAGGTACAGTTGTACTCCTAAGCCTCTGATCCCAGCAGGTTACTACACACTTGATTCCCTTAGCTGATCTCACCCACAACCAAGAGTTGCTGCAACCCAAAATCACAGACTTGATAATAAACAGATCTGTCTCACACAGAAAAGTCTATCAAAGGATAAATCTGTCTCCCACAGATAAACCCTAGGTTTTGTTCCGTCTTAACATATAAAATCAAGGTGAACAGGAACCAATTGATAATCCGGTATTATATTCCCGAAGAACATCATAGATTAATCAATCACCTCTCTACAATGCTTCATGACTACACAGGAAGTTTGTCGAGGAATCACAAACAGTGAGACGAAGATGTTTGTGACTTCTTTATCTTGCCTATCGGAGAACTCTCACGATCTCAAGTCAATCAATCGATTTTACTCGTACGATAGAAGATGCAAGATTAGATCACACAACTACGATAAAGTAGTATCGGTCTGGCTTCACAATCCCAATGAAGTCTTTAAGTCGTTAACCTGGTTTTAGAGAAGAAAACCAAAGGTTAAAGGAGAATCGACTCTAGCGAGCGCACTAGTATCACACATACGTGTGGGGATTAGTTTTGCACAATGCTAGATGTCTCCTTTATGTAGCCTTCAAATCAGGGTTTTGCCTTAGTTACAAAGCAATCCTTATTCACCGTTAGATGAAAACCTGATTTAGATTCAAGCTAATATTTCTCAACCGTTAGATCGAAAACTTAGCTTGTCACACACACTTTGATAAGCGTTTACTGGGTTTGTGAAAACCATGCCAAAACGTGTACGTGTATGTTGGTTCAACATAGTAACCCAAAAGGTTAACCATATGAGCATTTCATATTAACCTTGTTCTTCTTCACCATAACTAGTTCAATTGACTCAAATGAACTAGTTAAAGAGTTGTTCAATTGCTATGAGATCTTATGTAACTACACAAGACACAATTGAAACAAAGATGATTCGATTCGATTGAATCGGCTCATGAACATTATAGCCACGGTTTGCATAAAGCATTCCTTAGTAATTTAATGTTTCATGTTCAGAGCATATCTTTAGCATAAACTCTTAAGTTCACAAACAAGTTTGCGAACTTAAGTTAATCGGTTGAGTTTTCCAAACTCAGCAGAAATTCTCGGAAAGAGAACTTCCGCCAGTTCGCGGACTGAGTTCGCGGACTTAGCACACAAACGAGTTTTGGAAAATCCAGCAGAAATTCTCGATCGAGAACTTCCGACAGTTCCTGGACTGAGTCTGCGGACTGGGTTCGCGGACTTGGCAAGCCTATTCCACAATCCTCCCGATTTCTCTTGATCAACAAAGTTCGAAAACTTCGGTTCAAGGAATACATGGTTATGTAATCTAAACTCTCATTTCAATCATTGAGATATTCTCAGAGGACACTATGTAGCTGTTATTCACAGACCGATTCACGTCAGAGCAATTCTCAAAGTGATTGAAACTTTTCATGACTTCCGTCACTAGGTGAAGATAAACTTGAACAAAGCGAAACGCTTTACCAACACACGATTTTGAGATAAAAGATAAGCAATGAATGCTCAACTCGAAATGTCAAATGTGTATGATCTAGTCTTTATAGCATACGACTTTTGTCTCATAAGAAGTAGGAGATAAAATAGATAGACTTTTGAGTGATAGATAAGTTCAAGTCTCCACATACCTTTTTGTTGATGAAGTTCCAAGGTTCCTTGTATATATCTTCGTCGTTGTATGATGAATCGCCATGAAGTCCTTGATCTCAACTACACTTTTCTATCCTAGTCCGAGACTTAGCTATGTAGGCTAGAAATCAAGACTCATAGTTTTGATCACTGACATTGACAAACATGCTTGAGATAACAACGCATGCGAGGTCGACCGAGCTATGCTCTAACAATCTCCCCCTTTGTCAATTTTAGTGACAAAACTATTAATACATATGGAATACAAAAAAGATAAACTTTAGTGGCTCCTATTCCATAGTCTAATCTTCAACGTTCCTGAAATCTTCGTCCTTCCAAGTACTCCAATGATCCCAAAGGTTGTAAGTTTAGCATCACCGTTTTGAAGATCCGTAGCTATAACAATGAGAGAAATCGAGATTCTCGATCATTATTATACAGTGTCATAGTATTATTATGTAATATCAAAGTCCAATTGTATCACGACTTTAACAATAATACTACGGTGATATGTATCACTCCCCCTTAGTCAATACTCATCTCCGATCATGGAAACCACTCCCCCTTACACAATGATCCGAAAACCATATGTATTTGTAGTGTGAACTACATTATTTCTCCCCCTTTTTGTCAATAAAATTGGCAAAGGTACAAGAACGGGATCATAATGAAATTTCCACAAGAGACATTTCATAGACTAAAAGAAAAATACATACCAACTTAATTTAGATGCAATCATAAAGCCGAAGCTAAATGCATTCATCAAGGAGTTTTAAGATACAAGATAACCCCTATAAAATTCCACAGCCGCACACCGCAAGATATTACCATTAAGCACAAGTTCAAAAGAACTCTCCCCCATTTGATGTCATTCCCGAAAGAACAACAAGAGCGACCTTAATTTCGAAAGAAAGAAAGGATTTTTTAATTGGACACCAAAAACCATAGGAATGATTTTCTATATCCAAAACTCAACCAAATTAATCACAAGTAAACCCATGATTAATTTAATTGGAAACGCAACTAAATCAAACCACAAAAGTGATCAATTTAATTGAGTGCTCAACATAAGTAAACTTACGGAGCTACGACTAAGGTAATCATACGGAGATGACTAACTTAATCGTTCACATACTCAACATAAGGAAAACCTTACGGAATATACGACTACATCAACCAATAGAACATGATTAGTATAGCCGTTCATATACTCAACACAAGAACTTGTGGAATATATGAAAACTCAACTAGACTAATTACAAGAGAACCATAATTAATCTAATTGGAATACAAACCAACCAAACTAATCACGAAGGTAATCAATTTAATTGTCAAAAGTTTTGCTCGACAAAAGAAGACTTTCGGAGCAAATAACTAAATAACCAACCAAGATGATTAATTTAGTTCATAGCTCAACATATAGCATCTTATGGAACAACCAACAAAGCAATCACAAATAATCACTTAGTTGTATCGTGCTCACATAAGACACATGGAGCCTCACGTAATACATAAGATATGGATCAATGAAGATCATACTGTGGAATACATACAAGGATCTATTCTATTTTCCATCACTATTTGCATAACGACATAATAGACTTTATCCTTGTCACACAAAAGATTTTATCCTATTTTCCATCAAATAAATGACTGCATAGGCATAACTTTTGTATTTGTCAAAAGTCCATTCGTCCTTTCATCAATACGAATACCAATTTATGAACGACTTTACTTTTGACAACATATGGGACCTTCAAGTTCACGGATGCAAACACATATCCCATAAACAATTGCAATATCACAAAATCATAAAGATTAATACTGCAATAACAATCTTTGCCCTTAGAAGGTAGAATCAATCTTTTTCGCACGGATTTATACCAAGAGTGGTTACCAAAAGCGTATAAAAAGATTTCCTTAACAAAGAAGAACATACAAAGTCATTGACGACTATGCACCATAGTTCACATGAGATGATTGTGAACACTCAAGAATATTAGCAATGTGAACTACTACCCATTCTCGAACTTCCTTCTTTGTGATTCACCAACATCACTCTTGTAACAGCCACAAAATAGCTTAGAATAGGATTTCTCCAAGAATCCCAGTGCCCAAGTCCAAGAGAATAGAACAAGTGCAACGAAACGGAGCAAACACTAAAAAAGAGACAGGACAAAGACCAATATTAACTCATCCAAATTCAACAATTCTCATCTCCATTTTGAAGGGAATTCAATAAGGAAGAGAATGCAAAAAGAATGAGGTAAATCCGAGTTCGGACGAAGAAGTTACGGCCAAAACAAGTTTACCGAATATCGACGTCAAGTATGCATACGGGTTTGCGAACTTAAACCCCTGGATTTTGATTTTGAATGTGTTATGCATACTTGGTATGTGTACCATGTAGTCCAAACATCCCGAACTATTATTTTCAAACCTAAACATTTAAGAACCTTAAACACAGATCAAGTTAGGTAGAAATGAACGATAAGCAAGATTATTATAAGTATTCTAAGCAAATAAAAGTACAAATCTTGCTCAAGTTTATAGACATACCTTTTTAGATGAATCCAATCGAATTCTACCGCCTTACCGAACATAATCTGTGTGCCCCAATTCTTGTGCTTCCCTCACCGTATACAAAGCAGGGCATTCCTTGGTGAGGATGCACTTCCAACACAATCAAGTTGCGTTGGGGTGAACAAAGTCTTGCTCACCACAAGTGACCTTTGGATTATCATGAAAGAGATCACTTTTAGAACCTTTCACATCCAATCCATTTTCCAAAACTCTTTAAGTTCCAACATCATGGATACTGCTTTCTCCATAGTCATGGAACTTTCTGGGATCATTCCTTTTCACACTCAAACATCATTGCTTTCTTGGTATCCACTTTGAGTGCGTTTAGGAACGACGAAACCTTCTTCCCATTACTCTCTTCAAGATTTTGGAAGAGAATTGGATTGACTATTCTTTTGCAAGTTAGTCTTTCTCCAATTGGGAGCATCAGATCTTGTCTTCGTCTTTACGAAGTTATCCTTTTGATAACCATTACGATTGTGAAAAGGCTTCGTATGACGTTTATAGGAAATCTAGGATTATCACAGCACTGATTCCTTTGCCTAAAGGTTGGACGTTTACAACCCGTAATGTCAAGAGTGTTAGCCTTAACATATGATCTGGTTTAACAACAACTTTTTGACACCCAAACAAGAATATCATGAAGTTTTTCATTCCTTATACGAAAACGACATCTCCTTTCCAGGTGACCTTTGTTTCACAATAATGACAAATATAAGGAACGTTCTTACCTACCGATTCATGTGTGCTGGTTTTGGAGGTTGATAACTTTGCTCTTTTGAACCTTAACTGCCGGAGAAGGTATTTCACTTTTCCATCAGTGGAAACCTTTTGTTGAGAAGAATCACTAGCCTTGACAAATTTTACCTCTTTGCTAGTACTTGGAGCATCTATTCCCTTATAGCCCAATCCTCGTGTATCACGATGATTTTTACTTGCTCCTAGCATAGTGGTTAATTTGCTTGAACTAGTATTGAACTTTTTCAAGTCTTCCAACATCTTGATTTTATCAAGAGCAGCAGCTAAATCAGCCTCAAGGCGTTTTTCTCGAGCGCTTTCTCTGTCGTCAAAACTTGTTTGCTGGAGTTAAACCTTGCTTCAGACTCTGCAAATTTCTCTTCCAACAAAAAGTACTTTTGATAAAGATTATCACATTCAAGTGACTTCATACGTAGGTTTTCCTCAGAATCCTTGAGGATCGATTCGCAGAACGATTCGAAAAATAAACACCTGCGTAACATCTTCTCAATTTCTTGTTTTCTCGACAGAGAGGAGTCAGAAGAGGTGACATGAGAAGTTGTAATCTTCTTCATTTCCATGAATCCAAAAACTTAACATACTCTGAGACTTCCTCATCAACATCTCTATCAATATCTGAATCACCTTCATCAGAAAGTTCATCCAACTGTTCTTCTAGGAGAGTTTCCCAATCAACAGTTTTTACATCAAGAGAATGTTTGGATATTGACTTAGATGTGACAGTTCTCTCAGGTGAATCCAAGCTTTTAGAATCATCTGGTAATTTCTGAACTGGTACGTTATTAGAGATAGACTCGTCCATAATCAGATCGCTACAAACACAGACTTATAAGGTCTTTAATGTGTTTGCCTGCTCTGATACCAATTGAAAAAGCGGGGGTCTAACAACACCACCCAATATTTCGATTAGCAATCTGTATGGACTAACTCCAAAATACTTTGCTAGAGAATCAACTAGACAGTCAGACTCAATCTAGATAAAAGTATCTCAAGGAGTTAATATCTCTCTTTTGATTTGATTTTTACTCAAGCTAAAAACAATAACGAGTCTTTATCAAATACAAGGAATAACTTGGACGGTACCAAAGACCAATGTCCAAGGATCAATCAATATCAATAAACAACCAAAGTTTGGGTTTCCAATTGATGATCACGAATGCACAACTTGTATTATTTCAATTATATAAAATATAATGCGGAAAAGAAATAACACAGACACCAGAAATTTTGTTAACGAGGAAACCGCAAATGCAGAAAAATCCCGGGACCTAGTCCAGATTGAATACACATTGTATTAAGCCGCTACAGACACTAGCCTACTCCAAGCTAACTTCAGACTGGACTATAATTGAAACCCAATCAGTCTCCCGCCGATCTAAGGTACAGTTGTACTCCTACGCCTCTGATTCCAGCAGGATACTACACACTTGATTCCCTTAGATGATTTCACCCACAACCAAGAGTTGCTGCAACCCAAAATCACAGACTTGATAATAAATAGATCTGTCTCACACATAAAAGTCTATTAAAGGATAAATCTGTCTCCCACAGATAAACCCTAGGTTTTGTTCCGTCTTAAGATATAAAATCAAGGTGAACAAGAACCAATTTATAATCCGGTCTTATATTCCCGAAGAACATCCTAGATTAATCAATCACCTCTCTACAATCCTTCCTGACTACACAGGCGGTTTGTCGAGGAATCACAAACAATGAGACGAAGATGTTTGTGACTTCTTTATCTTGCCTATCGGAGAACTCTCACGATCTCAAGTCAATCAATCGATTGTACTCGTATGATAGAAGATGCAAGATCATATCACACAACTAAGATAAAGTAGTATCGGTCTGGCTTCACAATCCAATGAAGTCTTTAAGTCGTTAACCTGGTTTTAGAGAAGAAAACCAAAGGTTAAAGGAGAATCGACTCTAGCGAGCGCACTAGTATCACACAAACGTGTGGGGAATAGTTTTGCACAATGCTAGATGTCTCCTTTATATAGCCTTCAAATCAGGGTTTTGCCTTAGTTACAAAGAAATCCTTATCCATCGTTAGATGAAAACCTGATTTAGATTCAAGCTAATATTTCTCAACCGTTAGATCGAAAACTTAGCTTGTCACACACACTTTGATAAACATTTACTGGGGTTGTGAAAACCGTGCCCAAACGTGTACCTGTATGTTGGTTCAACATAGTAACCCAAAAGGTTAACCATATGAGCATTTCATATTAACCTTGTTCTTCTTCACCATAACTAGTTCAATTGACTCAAATGAACTAGTTAAAGAGTTGTTCAATTTCTATGAGATCTTATGTAACGACACAAGACACAATTGAAACAAGATGATTCGATTCGATTGAATCGGCTCATGAACATTATAGATACGGTTTGCATAAAACATTCCTTAGTAATTTAATATTTCATGTTCAAAGCCCATCTTTAGATCATAACCTCTTAAGTTCACAAACAAGTTCGCGGACTTAAGTTAATCGGTTGAGTTTTTCAAACTCAGCAGAAATTCTCAGAAAGAGAACTTCCGCCAGTTCGCGAACTTAGCACACAAACGAGTTTTGGAAAATCCAGCAGAAATTCTCGGTCGAGAACTTTCGACAGTTCGCGGACTGGGTTCGCGGACTTGGCAATTCAATTCCACAATCCTCCCGATTTCTCTTGATCAACAAAGTTCGAAAAATTCGGTTCAAGGAATACATGGTTATGTAATCTAAACTCTCATTTCAATCATTGAGATATTCTCAGAGGACGTTATGTAGCCGTTATTCACAAACAGATTCACGTCAGAGAAATTCTCAAAGTGATTGAAACTTTTCATGACTTTCGTCACTAGGTGAAGATAAACTTAATCAAAGCGAAACGCTTTACCAACACACAATTTCGAGATAAAAGATAAGCAATGAATGCTCAGCTCGAAATGTCAAATGTGTATGATCTAGTCTATATAGCATATGACTTTTGTCTCATAAGAAGTAGGAGATAAAATATATAGAATTTTGAGTAATAGATAAGTTCAAGTCTCCACATACCTTTTTGTTGATGAAGTTCCACGGTTCCTTGTATAGATCTTCGTCGTTGTATGATGAATCGCCATGAAGTCCTTGATCTCAACAACACTTTTTTATCCTAGTCCGAGACTTAGCTATGTAGGATAGAAATCAAGACTCATAGTTTTGATCACTAACATTGACAAACATGCTTGAGATAGCAACGCATGCGAGGTCGACCGAGCTATGCTCTAACACTCTGGTGATTCTGAACATGTTCAACTCAGCATCATAGTTGTTGAAGATCCGTAGCCATAACAATAAGAAAATAATTGTTCTTAATTATTGTTATACAGTGTCATAGTATTATTACTCAGCATCAAAGTTCAATTGTATCACAACTTTGACAATTATACTATGGTGATATCCCCTTAGTCAATACTTCATTTCACAATGGAAACCACTCCCCCTTACATAATTTTCCGTAAACAATATGTATGTAGTGTGAACTACAAAATAATTCTCCCCCTTTTTGTCAATATAAATTGGAAAAGGTACGAAAACTAGCGGGATCATAATAAAATTCTCATAGAGACACTTCATGACTAACAGAAAACATATCAACTTTTTTTCGATGATTATACATAGTCAAAAGTTAGTGTATTCATCAAGGAGTTTATAAAGATACAAGATAACTCCTACAATATTCCACAGCCGCACTCCCTACAAAGATTTGGTAATTAAGCACAAGTTCAATTAAGAACCCTCTCCCATAAAATATTATAGGATCAGAATCTCGCAACAACGACATGCTTGCAAAATTACTAGCAATAAATTACGAAGACATCGCAGTATGATTTCAGAAATGACATAACATATGGCATCAGCTTAAACGTGAGAAAAGTATGATGATCGTGCGAAATTTAGGATGTTTGCGCAGTTAACATTTGTAAGTTTGCGAAAATACCGCAAGCCAGATCTGAAATTAGAAGAAATGTTAGTTGTACCCCACCATATATGAGTTGTCATCCATTATGTAAATACCTATATAAAGAGAAAGGAAAGAGAGACAAAGGAGGATAATCAAAAAAGAAAAAGGAGAGAGACACTTTAGGGAGGACACATTTGTAGAGAGATAGAGCATAATTTGTATTATTATCTTCTTCTTCCTTCTTCAACCAAGAGATCCAAATGCTCATTAATTGAGTCTCAATTGTAATCCATATGTAATTACAAACAATCATAGTGAAGATCCCTAACCCCGTGGATGTAGATTACATTGATCGAACCACGTAAATCTTGTGTCTTATTTTCTATTTTCATTATCTTTATCTTTATTTTCATATCAAATAAGTTTAGATCTAGAAATCATAGTCATGATAATACAAGGGGTGTGTTGTAGGATTTCCTACAACTAGATTTTGGCGCTAGAAACAGGGAGGAGTAAAGGATTTATCCCTCATGTAGCTTGTTGGTTCAAGAAATTTCCATGAAGATTAGCTATTGTTCATATTTTTCTAGATCTACAAAGTTTAGGTTCAAAAATGGAAATTTTATGGAAGAAATCACACTTTCAGGGAGTAAACATCATCAACAATTCAAAGACATGAAAAGAGTGAGAGAAAAAATTAGTTGTTGTGGTGAAATTTAAGGAAAAAATGGAAGTTTCAGTGGAAGATTTTCATGTTCAGTAGAAGAAACAAGGGAAAGACGAAGATAAGATAAGAGGCAGGCGTTGTAATTTCTGTCACAAACAGAAATTCGCACAGATGGTTTAAGGTTGAGCGAACAACAAATAGGTCACGGGTTCGAATTCGCAGAGACACATATTTTTCATTTTCTTCTCATTTGCATGGGAGAATAAAAGAATAAGGAAAAAAGTTATGCAGAGAGGTTCTTCCACAATTGGTCCAGAGAGCAGTATGTACATTCGTGGTCGCAAGTTCGAATTCGCCTGTGAACATAGTTTTCTTCTTTTTACAGAGAGCGAAAAAATGATAATTTCGCAATATTTTTCATTATTTCGCAAACAAGAGGCAGCACAATCGGTCATCTGCGAAGTTAATGAGTTCATGGTCGTGTGATCAAGTCCCAACACAGGCGTATTTTTTCGCACATATATTTCTTTGATTATTTCGCACAGAAGAGAGTTGATGATAATTTCGCAAAGATATTTCGCAAAGAATAATCTTGCACAATTGGTCACGAGGCATGAATGCAAGCAGCAGGTCGCGAGATCAATTCTTGCTTCTCGCATGATAATTTTTGTTACGCGAAATTTATACAGAATTGCCTCTCATACAGTTGGAATTTGATTACTTCGCAAGAAGTTTGATTATTTCGAAAGAGAGGCTTAGCACAGTTGGTATGGTGCAAGAAAATCCAAGAAGCAGGTCGAGGGTTCAAGTCTCACTTCTCACACTTCTTTTTGATGCGCGAAATTCATACATTTCAAGGCATTTATTCACTTCTCTGACAACAATAGCGACTCACATGAAAGATAAGTACCACCTCCTTGAACATTTTTACTTTATACTAGGAATGAATAAAAAGATTTTTGATTTGATTTACAAAAAGCGATTCAATCGCACGATTACAAAGATTTAAAGATTTCAAAGATTATAAAGATTACAAAGATTTCAAGATTACAAAGACTTCAAAATTACAGAGATTTCGAGATTTCAAAATTACAGAAAACTGAGAAAATTCAATTTATATGTTTCTCTAGAATATTTCTTTTGCAGAGAATAAAAAGATTGATTTAAAAAATGCGATAGAATTGCAGAATTACAAAGATTTCACAACTACAAAGATTTCAGAGTTACCATGTATTAGAGAATAAAGAAAGAATGAATGAAAGAGATGACAGAAATGAAAAGATGAATGAGAGAATAAAGAAACGCGAACATTTCGCAGAAACAAAGAGACGCGAAAACTTCGCAGAAACGCGAATAAAATTTCGCAGATAGAGACGAACCTTTATGGCGCACACCCTAGTTCGCGAATAAAATTTCGCAAGAGGCAAATGTAAGACCTAAAGTGCGTCATAGAAGGGGGTACCTGTTGCATGGCTCAGGGAAAAGGTTACACCGCCCCTAGAACCTGAGTCATGGAGATTTGGGGTCAATAAAACCCATCCAGGAGAGGTACCTTGGATTTTCAACCTAAGGTTTTGCTTTAGGTTGGACGACTAGGGGTCTCTTCTAAGGAGTGCAGAAATCGATCAAGGCGCCGAGGTACACGGTTGAGTCAAGAGTGTGGGGGCGTTGGAGCTTCTTTACCACTCTTGACAAGTCTTGGTAAATGATGCACTCGGCCCGAAGAAAACCCCACTTAGGGTGTAGTCTCGTAACCATAAGCCATATAGGCAAAAGGGATAAGAGGCTACGAAAACAACTGGTTGTTGTTAAGACTGGATGGGAGGAGATAACCTTGTACGGTAGAAGTACGCCTCCTTGAAGGGGCAACCAGGGGGGAGATAAGGGTGGCACCCTCCATTAGGGAGTTGATAAGTGTCTTAAGACGCAAATGTCATGAGGATTCTTACTCACGGGAGTATCAAGGCTTGTCATATTTGTGCGAAAATCCTGAAGAAGCAATAATACTAGAGAAAAAGATAAGACGAGATCAATGGATCATTACATGAAAGTGTGAAGACGTCCCGCAATTTCGTCGCAAGACGACAATGTCATGGGGATTTATTTTCGCAAGAATATTTAGGCCTGTCATATTGTCGCGACAATCCTGAAGAGGCAATAATACAAAAGAAAAAGTTAAGGCAAAATCAATGGGTTTTTGCATGAAAGTGCAAAGACGTCCTGCGATTTTGTCGCAATGACAAGAGGTGGCAAAATAAGACCTTTAACTAGGAAGGCAAAATAAGACCACATAAGAAGATGAGTAAGCAAATAAGCTTGCGAAAATGATTATATGTAAGTAAATAAGCTTGTGAATATGTATATGGAAATGAAACTGAGGCAGTGAAAATGCCGGAGACTTGATAATATGATCATACTGTTATGAGATACTAATAGTGCAGGAAAGAGGAAAGATGAAACACAAGTAAGAACTTGTGAGGAACAATAACTACACGAAAAGGAATGCATACACTAAAGAAAAAGCCAGAGAAATGGAGAATGGAGGCAATTTAAAGCTACATCAATTTTAACGTGCAAAATGAGCTAAGTAACACAAACATTAGTTATACATTGCAATAGATAAGCATTCTCATCATACTCGCATCATAAAAGTATTGCATAAGCATTTCATAGCATAAACATCGCATACACATTTCATAACATAATCATCACATAAGCATTATATTCGCACAAGTACTTTACAAAACTGTATGGAATAATATTGCAGAATTTCACAATAATATAGCAGAATTTAGCAGAATTATTCAGGATTACTCATAATTTCACAGGATTATTCAGAATTTCGCAAGATTATTCAGAACTTCGTAGAATGATTCAGAACTTCGCAGAATGATTCGAAATTTCGTAGAATGTGTCATAATTTCGTAGAATGTGATTATTTCGAATGATGTGATTGTCTCGCTCAATTATTTCGCACAATTATAAGCAACTTGAAGAGATTATACCATCGCATGAGCACAAAACATGAGACAGAGGAAAGATAAGAATGAAGAAACAATTCGCACATTCAACATTTTCTCAAGGATTCTACCCTCATAGATAAAGAACAGAGGAAACTATGGATTACCAAGAATACATTTTATGTTATTTATCTTCTCGGCAAGAATCACCAAAAATGGAGTAATAATTTCGCATGAATAGAGGCAATACTTATTATTCTCATTCAAGGACGGATACTTCTTATATTTCGAGGATTGAATACTTCTTATACTTCATCAAGGATACTTCATGCTTCTTATACTTCATCAAGGATACTTCATGCTTCTTATACTTCTTCAAGGATACTTCATACTTCGCATACTTCAAAAGATGATACTTCTTATTTACTTCGCAACATTCCGGAACTTCACAAAAGAATAGAGGCAAGTACGTAATTTTCAAGTCTAATATTCTTTCGCTCGTTCCTTCATCAACAAAGATCAAAGACTACTCCAACAACACGTATCTCGCTCCAACAATTACAACAATGGATTTTTTCCTGAAGATCGCTCTTCAAGCAATATTCAAGAAAAAAGAGGAAAGATTTAGGATCAGAATCTCGCAACAACGACATGCTTGCGAAATTACTAGCAATACATCACGAAGACATCGCAGTACGATTTCAGAAATGACATAACAGATGACGTCAGCTTAAACGTGAGAAAAGTACGATGATCGTGCGAAATTTAGGATGTTTGCGAAGTTAACATTTGTAAGTTTGCGAAAATACCGCAAGCCAGATCCAAAGTTAGGGGAAATGTTAGTTGTACCCCACCATATATGAGCTGTCATCCATTATGTAAATACCTATATAAAGAGAAAGGCAAGAGAGAGAAAGAAGGATAATCAAAAAAGAAAAAGGAGAGAGACACTTTAGGGAGGACACATTTGTAGAGAGATAGAGATCAGAATTTGTATTATTATCTTCTTCTTCCTTCTTCAACCAAGAGCTCCAAATACTCATTAATGGAGTCTCAATTGTAATCCATATGTAATTACAAACAATCATAGTGAAGATCCATAACCCCGTGAATGTAGATCACATTGATCGAACCACGTAAATCTTGTGTCTTAGTTTCTATTTTCATTATCTTTATTTTCATATCAAATAAGTTTAGATCTAGAAATCATAATCATGATAATACAAGGGGTGTGTTGTAGGATTTCCTGCAACTACAACTGTCATTCTCGAAAGAACAACAAGATCGACCTTACTTTTACAAGTAAACTCAATTAAATTAATCACAAAGGAACCTTAATGTTCAATTTAATCGGAAATTCTCAACATAAGAAAACTTACGGAGCCATACAGTACTTAGAAGTGGATCAGGGAAAGATCAATACTGCGAAATATTCAAAAGTTCATTTTATGTTTTATCAATATTTATGTAATGACATAATAGACTTAACTTTTGAAATATATGGGACAATCATAGTTCACGGACGCAAATACACATATCCCATAACAGTTTTTGCAATATATAAAACCAATAAAGAACAAGATTCAGCATATCCCATATCCCATTCTTTTCCACGTTTTTGTAATCCGTTTGCTTTCTTTTCCACGTTCGGACATTTTTCTGTTTTGTTTTCACGATTTCACAGACTTCTCTGCCGCTTTTCTTTTCTTTTCTAGGGTTTTGCTTTCATTCACTCATTTTTAGGGTTCTTTTGCAACATTCATGGCTATATCAACTAGGTATTCTTCCCGTAACCGTTTGCAACCAACACCTGCCCTGTTTTCTTTGTCCGCCACTTCTTCACCTTCCACAGAAGACGCAACTGGTAATGATATATTTTGTCATTTCCCATTCAAGGGTTTCCATGGATGTCCGGACGGAGTAAAAGGCAGGGGATATGCCAAAGGGTATATCATACGGCATCTCCATGATAGGCATTTCTCTTCTGATGCTAGTAAGGAATTTTGCTGAGATTTAATGGCTAAAATTCAGCATATACGCCGCGCCTGGGAGAAGGTTCTCATCTGCTTACGGATGTAGTTGTGTTGTAGATGCATGCATCTACACGCCTGTACAATGCCTTGCAAAGGAAAGGAAGGGGTAATTCATGGAGATGTTGTTGCAGGACCCTTCAATGGGGAAGGTGCTGCTTTTTTTTTTTCACGGTTTATCTTTTTCAGCTGAGACGAGTGTTGTTTGTCCGGGTACTCCTGATGTTACAGTTGATATTGCTTCCGAGGGGAATGATGGAGATGTTGTAGAAGACCTGCTCCCTTTCCACAGAGTTGCTCAACTCTGTTCTCCAACGACAGTTCATGATGGTAACTTGTATCCCTCACCAGTGCCGATTATCTTTTTCGAGAGCTTTGAAATCCTGTCTCGACAAAGTCATCGCCAATCCAGCTAATATGAATGCTTGGTTGAAGCTTATACTTTTCCCCATTTGCACTTTAGCACTCTACATGCCAAAAAGCGCAGCTGAGACGAAATCAGGTAAGCGGAAACGGCTTCAAGTTGTAGCTATAAACTAGGCATTATCAATTTGGAAGGATCCCAACGACTGTTGTGTTTTGGTGGAAAAAATGCTAAAGCTTCCTGTCTGTAATGGGCCTAGACAATCAGATGAGAAGAATCAAGGTTTGGCTAACTTGACAGCTTGCCGTAGGAAAATAAGTTGTGGCTATTTTGGTGTTGCGATCAGAGTGCGTTCTTCAAGTGGAGTGGCTCCTTGCAATGAACAAACTTTTTTGGAATTGCAAGAAAAACACCCTGCAGCGCCTCCTCCGGTTGTTCCTTGTGATGATATTATTACAGACCCAATTATTGTGGATTGTCGGGCAGTCTTGGGAGCTATTAAGAGTTTTCCTAAAGGAACATCATGCGGATGAGATGGTTTGAGGGCACAACATTTAGTTGATGTGATGAGTGGGGTTGTGGTTGTTGTAGCAGATAATTTACTTGATTCGATTACAGGAGTTGTTAATCTTTGGTTGGCTGGCAAATGCCCTGCGGAGTTGGGAGAATTCATAGCCAGTGTGCCCTTAACTCCGTTACTCAAGACTAGAGGGGGTCTAAGGCCTATTGCAGTTGGCACGGTTTGGCGTAGATTGGTTTCTAAAGTGGTTGTTTTTTTAGTTGGGAAGGATATGACTTCTTATTTAGGAGATTACCAATTTGGGGTTGGTGTTTCTGCTGGAGGGGAAAGTATTTTACATGCTGTAAATTGTCTCCTTGAGTTGAAAGGCCACTCGGAAAAGATGTCAATGGTGCTTATTAACTTCTCTAACGTGTTCAACATGGTGAGCAGATCTCATCTCATCAAGGAGGTTCGTCTCCATTGTCCAGGTATTTCTTGATGGGTAGAATTTTGTTGTATGTGACCTTCCAAACTTTACTACGATCAATATATTTTGTCGTCTACCCTTGGAGTCCAACAGGGTGACCCTCTCGGTCCCTTGTTGTTTGCTTTGACTCTTCACCCTCTAGTGAAGACTATTGCTTCCAGCTGTAAACTCGATCTGCACGCCTGGTACCTTGATGACGGTACAATCATTGGTGATACTCTTGAGGTGTCTAAGGCCTTGCGTATTATATAAACTGAAGGGCCAGGTAGAGGTTTACATCTCAATGTTAAGAAAACGGAAGTCTTCTGGCCTTCTATTGATCCCAGAATTATTAATGATGGTGTTTTCCCGCCTAATATTAGTATACCGTCTAATGGTTTTAAACTCTTGGGTGGTCCTGTGAGTTTGGATTTGAACTTTATTAGTGATATGATGCTGAGTAGAGTGAACAAGACTGTTCAACTTATGTCTGTCATCAAAAAACTCAAGGATCCCCAAAGCGAGATGCTATTACTTCGCAACTGCACCGGTGTTTCTATATTATATTTTGCATTGCGCACTACCAATCCTGCTGCTCTTCAGCAAGCTACTGAGATCTTTGACGATCATTTGATCAAGTACTTGAGGCTTCTTATCACTGGTGATGGCTCTGGTTTTGGACCTTTACAACAGATATTAACTACATTGCCTATCGAAGATGGTGGCTTTGGCATTTACACCATGGATGACACCCGCGCCTACTGTTACCTTGCTTCTCAGAGTCAGACGGCTTCAGTGCAAAAGGTGATCCTCGGTAACTTATTCCCCACAAACAAAGGCTCTGCTTATCAGTTGGTTCTCCAGAATTTGATTCAGGTATGTGGATTACCTTCTTCTTATTGCGTTGATGATACTCCCCCCCCCCCCCCCCTCATGCATTCCCTGACAGTTACTTATTTTGATGTAATTAAGAGGAAAATCCCAGACCAGTTTTCTATGTCTGCAAGAGATTCCATTTTGTGGCAGTGTAACCAAGTTAAGCATGCACAAGATTATTTATTGGCAATACCTATTAGTGGGCTTAATCAATGCCTCGGGCCTAGACAGTCCAGAGCTGTCCTTTGCTACCGCCTGGGTATTCCATTGTTTGTTGAGAATAGTTTATGTTTTAGTTGTAACAAATCTATGGATATTTATGGAGATCATGCGCTTCATTGTGCTAAGGATGTTGGGGTTAAGTTTCTACATGGCTTTGTACGTGATATAGTTGTTGACATTTGTTACAAATCTGGGGTGTCTGCGCATAAGGATGTTTATCTTGGGCTTCTGTCAGATGACGACAAAGATCTACGACCAGCTGATATACTCATCCTCAACTGGGAAAATGGTAAGGATGTTTGCATGGATGTTACAGGGGTCTCCCCCTTTACAGGTGAAGGTATTCGCTCTTTTGTTCCTGACAAAGCTATTTCCAATGTTGTTGCACGAAAACGCACTAAATACTTGGATAAGTGTGTTTCACTTGGATATGGTCTTGGTGTTTTAACTTTCTCTACCTTAGGGGCACTAGGTGAGGATACTTTATGTTTTTTTAAGCGTCTGAAGAACTGCTTAGTTTGTAATTATGCTAGTAATGGTGTTGGTAGCTTTATTTTTCATAGATTAGGTATTTCTATTCAAAAAGGTGTTGGAGCCCATCTTGTTGCGAGGTTACCAACCAAAAGTATGTAATTTGATTATCTACAAGCATAAATAGAAACGTAATATATTTTTATTTTTTAAAAAAATAAAGATTAATACTGCATAATCATCTCACAAATAACTTAGAATTTAAATAAATAAATCTAAAACATTGCAAGATGAAATCGTTGGCAATAACTATGTGAAATCACAATATTTGTTATTCCAAACCCTAGTTATCCTTTTATTAAAAAAAACAAGAATAAGTTCTCACAAGAAGTTTCCTAGACAAGATGACAAGATCAGACTTCTTTGATAATATCAAACCTCTCCATGACACCATCATAAAAGGTATTATCGATATCCTTGATCCTTTTGACCGTAGAAACTCCATGTTCATGAGTTAGAACATTCACCTTTCGATCAATAATGCGAGCAAGTTGCCTGGTTTTGATACAATCAGAGATGAGTTTCTTCTGGTTTCGTATTAAGACTTTTTGATTTTCAAGGATTTTGGCCTGACCAACAACGAGCTGATTTAATTGCAATTGAAGGTTTAGAAATTCGACCTTTGAATCATTTTGAAAAAGAATTAAATCCCTGACAGATTCACCAATCCAGGAGTTGTACTCCTTCCTTGCAATCATCTTTTTCAAAACAAGTTCTTGAACCGAACTGCATCCTTTAATGTCTTCTTCCATATCAAGATTTTCAATTTTCTGAGATCTTGAAGAGTTCTCCATATATTTTTTTTATAGGGATGGAGAAAGAAGTACAAGAGAAGGAAACTTGTTATGAAACCCTAAGAACTCTTAAAGAAGAAGACACAGACGTTCGTGGACTGGTTACAGAAAGTTAATGGGTCAGACAAGATCCAAAATAAAGAAGTATACTTTGTTTTCAAATATCTCATATCTTTTCATGGCTCAATAATTTAGATGTTTTAAATTAGAGCACACAAACAAAGATACATTAGTTACTAGGAGTCAAGATATGACTCAACTTATGTGAATGAAGAAAACTGTATTAACACAGACCATCCGATCAGACGATAAAATACGACGAACTTGAGCATCCGACAAATATCATCCTTGTAACTCTCAAGTTAAATACAAGGATGAAATTACCTAGACTTAGGTAGTAGAGTGGGAAGTAATCCCACTACGAATATTGACGGAAGAGTTGTAAATACCTTTTGAGCGTTTTTGTGGTGTATTTCTTACCTTCCTTCGATTATATCTAATTTCCAGGAGAATTAGACATAAACCTTTTTTAATATCCATCAGAAGGATTTTTCTGAGGATTAAGTCTAAGACCTCTTGAAATCGGTTCGATAGGTTCTGAATTGTGAGAATAACATCTCCTAGACTTAGGTATACCAGACTTATTCTCAATAGCACTAGGAATGTGTACATTTGTAGCGTATAAATTAGCACAATTGAGAAGGACACGATTCCTATAGAGATTTCTAGAAGATTGACCTTGGAAACATCGTGCATGAGAGATCTGGTTTTCTGTAGGAATAAAATGCATTGTAGATGTCGTCAGAGGATTTACTCTGTCGACAGTAAAAAGAAGTAGATTTTGAAGATCAGAAATCTGTTTCTTTCTAGTAAAACAATATAGATCATCGTGATTTATTTTCCCACGGAATGAACAAGTTCATGGATAAGAAACATGAGAAGCATCTCGTTTCAGATTCATAGCCCTTTTGGAATTCTGTAAGTCACGTAACTGTTTCTTAGCATGAAGTTCCTTAGAAGAAAATTTCTCCATGCTTGGTGATACCACATGAGTATTAGAGATAGGCACGGAAGAAGACTTACTTAATAAAATAGAGTTTTCCCTTTTCAAGGAGTTGTATTGTTCCTGGGCTAATCGAAGAGATTCGACAAGTTATTCTTTTTCAACACGAAAATTATTCAGATCTGATGATTGAGTCTCGATTAAACGTTTTTCTCTAATTGAATATTCTTTAACAACATCTTCAAGAAAACTAATCTTTTTGCGATGTAGAGTAGTTTTTTGAATAAGATTTTTGATATTGTTAGAAAAAGACTCAACAATACTATAGAGTTCTCGTTCTCTTTCAAGAGACTTCTCAAGTTCATTAGTGAGCTGAGCATATTCTTCTTCAAGAGATCTAATTTTAGAAACTTGAACATCAATAATCTCAGCAGATTTTTTTAAAGTTCTGGTGAGCTCCATTCCAGATTCTGACATAGTGTCAACTGTCACTTTAAGGGGAATGTTATCATAATCTGATAGCAAAAGTTTTCTACCTCGGGATTCAGAAGAATCAGCTAAGGTGTTATCCTTTGAGGTAAGCCCAAGAAATTTGGCATAATCAAAAACTTTTGAGGATATCTCTATATGCGTAATTGAGAGATAAACTTCAGTCCACAGAAATCAGATTGCGACAAACACAGACTTATGAGGTATTAAACGTGTTTGCCTTCTCCGATACCAATTGAAAAGCGAGGGTCTATCATCTACATCCAATATTTCGTTAGGAAATCTGTATGGACTAACTCCAATATAATTCCAAGAGAATCAGCCAGACAGTCAGGCTCAATCAAGCAAATACATCCAAGAGTTATATCTCTGTTTCTTAATGTAATCAACAAATCAAACAAATAGAATCTGTGAACTTGATTATTGTGAGAAACAACTTGAACGGTACCAAAGACCAATATTCAAGTGTCAATCAAATTCAATAAAAACCAAAGGTTGGATTTACCAATTGATTGAACTGCGCATAACCTGTGATATTTCAATTATATAGAAAATATAATGCGGAAGAGAAATAACACAGACACCAGAAGTTTTGTTAACGAGGAAACCGCAAACGCAGAAAAACCTCGGGACCTAGTCCAGATTTGAACACCACACTGTATTAATTCTCTACAGACTCTAGCCTACTACAAGTTAACTTCAGACTGGAATGTAGTTGATCCCTAACCAATCTCACATTGATTAAGGTACAATCGCGTTCCTTATGCATCTGAATCCCAGCAGGACTCTAAGCACTTGATTCCCTTAGCTGATCTCACCTACAACTAAGAGTTGCTACAACCCAAAGTCAAAGACTTGATAAACAAATCTGTCTCCCACAGAAAAGTCTATTCTGATAGATAAATCTGTCTCCCGCAGAAATACCTACGAAGTTTGTTCCGTCTTATGCTAAATCAAAGTGAACAGGAACCAATTGATAATCTGGTCTTATATTCCCGAAGAACAACCTAGAAATATAAATCACCTCACAATAACTTAACTATATGGTAGTAGAACAAGTTATTGTGGAATCACAAAGAATGAGACGAAGAGCTTTGTGATTACTTTTTATATCTTACCTATCAGAGATAAATCTCGACCAAATCTTAGAGAAGATAATACTCAATACGATAGAACAAGTAAGATCAAAACACGCAACTACAGAGAAAATAGTTGGGTCTGGCTTCACAATCCCAATGAAGTCTTCAAGTCGTTAACGTATAATGGTTTTAGGAAAAACCTAGGTTAAAGGAGAATCCACTCTAGTCGCAACTAGTATCATATAGGAGGTGTGGGAATTCGGTTTTACAGTTGCTAGAGTTCTCCCTTATATAGTCTTCGAATCAGGGTTTGATAACTTTGAGACAAAGCAATCAATATTCATCGTTAGATGAAAACCTGATTTAAGATTCAAGCTAAGTTTTCTCAAAACCAAAGCAATATCTCTCTACCTTTAGATGTTCTTAGCTTGTTACACACAAATGAAATATACCTTTATTTAGATATGGGTAACCGTACCTAAACGTGTATATTGAGTTGGCTCAATAACAGATAACCGAAGTTAGCCACATGAACACTTTTGTATTAACCATGTTCATCTTAAAACTTCTAGATCAAATGATAATCAAATGAATCTAATTGTGTTACTCATAGAGTTGTTCAATTGTTTATTTTCTCATAGAAGTATACAAGACACAACTGAAGCAAAATCGGATTGATTCAAAAGAATCAGGTCATGAACATTTTAGCCACGGTTTGCAAAGATTGCATTCCTTAATTTATAAATGTATTTATTCATGAGTATGAAATCATACTTAACCGATTTTAGAACTTAACCACATAATTTTGCAAACGGGTACGCAAACTTAAGTTCTGGACTTGATCTTTTCCGACAGTTCGCAAACGGGTACGCAAACTGTCGTTCCAGACCGAATTCAGGTGAATCAGTTTGCAAACGGGTACGCAAACTTAGTTCTCGAACTTTGACAGTTAAAACCGTTCGTACGCATACTTGGTTCCCGAACCTGAATCATTCTTACAACAATTTGCATACGGGTATGCATACTGTGCTATATCCAGACAATAATTAATTGTTCTAAACTCCCATTTCAATCATTGAACATTCTGAGAAGACAACAATAGCTGTCTCACACAAACTATTATCTTATAAGCAATTTTCAAGTGATCGAATGATCAATACGAAATATTCCAAGTCTACATCAAATGACCGTCTCACACAAATCATGTAAGATGTTACAAGGCGATTTTCACATGATCATCTTTTGACTTTCGTCAAGAATAATGATGAACGTAACTAAAGCAAAAAGCTTTCCAACACATATTTCGAGAAATATATAAGCGAGTTAAACTCAGCTCGAAATATCAAACATGTATAATATTAAAGTCTATATAGCTATACAACGTAGTCTCAATAGGAGATAGAATACAATAGACTTGTGAGTGATAGATGAGTTCAAGTCTCCACATACCTTTTATTGATGAAGTTCCTCCAAGCTCCCCTTAGTAGATCTTCGTCTTCAATCGATGAACGCCGTGAAGTCAAAAGCTCAACTACACATTTTATCCTAATCCGAGACTAACTATAAGTATACTAGAAATCAAGACTTATAGTTTTGACAACTAAACTTGACAAACAAGCTTGAGATAGCAACGCTTGTGAGTTCGACCGATCAGTGCTCTAACACTAGTAATCTAATCAAGCGACTTATGAGTTTTAATACTAAAATATGACAACCAACCTTGACATACCAATGCTTGGTGGGTTCAATCGAGCAATGCTCTAACACTTTATATAGTTGAGATCAAGTAAAATACCCCTAGTTTCTTCAGTATCCTTGCGCCTACAACCAATCTAGCCAAAGCACGTGAATCCTAAGATAAAATCCACTATCTTAAGCTCCTTCAGCCTCTTTGAAGACTTTAAGCACTCAACCCTTTTGATCGTCTTCCAAACAATAAATGAATAATCTGCTTGGTAACCATTCCCCTTTCTCAGAAAATTAATTAAAAATGTATTGTTGAGCGTGATTGACTATGGATACAAGATCGAGGCGATACATCAACAAAGTGTGTACTTGATAATAGGTTTGGAAATAACCGAAACTCTATATGATAAATATCAAGTATTACGGAGTTAACGTACTTGTGTATTTTACTTAATTATAATAACAATTATAATGCGAAAAAAAAGTAAAAGACACAACAAGATTTTGTTAACGAGGAATCTGCAAATGCAGAAAAACCTCGGAATCCAAACCAGTTTGAAATATTCTCAGAATTAAGCCGCTATACAAAATCAAATACCAACTTCGTACAGTTGAGACCAAGCAGACTACCCGTAGCTACTTAGTTCCCTCAGTATCCCTGCGCCTTCGATTTCTAGAGTCACGCACTTGAATAGCAAGTTCTTTGGATCGTATTCTAAACAACAAAATAAGAATCTGTTTGGTAACCACTCTAATCAATCTTGCTAAAGATAAGATGAGTCGTTGATAAAGGCTCTTTGTCTGGTTAGATTAATTTATCCAATAACTGCCGAAATAGTCAAGTTTAGATTTGTACTCAATCGATATAGATCTCAAAGAGAAACTATAGGAAATGCCGATCTCACGCAACTAATCAATCTGATCTATCAAAGATAAACTGATTCTAGGATGATCCCAGTCGATCAAGTTTTGTGCACTAAATCCACAAGATACGAAAACTAATAAGAACTCTTCTTCGTCTTCATATATTTTATTGCCTTCAAATACCTGCACAACAACAGTTGAATCCTCTTATGATCAATGAAACACAGAACGAGGTCTGTTAACAATGGATTATCACAAGATGTCTTTTGATCTACAAAAATTTCTAAAGATCTCGTCGATACTTTGGTATAGTCTGAGTGAATCTTATATCAAAGGAGAAGATTCTCAAGAATAAACAAATTAGGTGCAATCAAAGTTTGAAAACCGTTAGTCAATCAAATCAAATCGAAAACTAATAACACTGTTATTATCTAGTTTCCCACCAACGGTACTCGTAGAGCTTCGTGATCCTACAGAAGTTCTTAAACGAGCGGTCTTAAGAGATTTCACCTAATTAGGATACTTTCCTTTCCGAATAGACGGCTCCACAAAAAACAACAAGAAATGAAGTTTGCCTGGCTCTTAGGGTGGGTTTCTATAAATGCAAACTTAGGCATTTATAGACGAAGGATGTTTGGACACCAAGGAATTTCCAAAACCGAAAATATTCTCAAGATATGCAATGGATGCCCAAATTCGGTTTTCTTAATTCCAATAAATGTTGGTCTAATATTTCCGAAATCTCTCGTAGAAAATCTCCAATTAGTAAATACACATTACTAATTTTTATTCTCTAAAGCTATGCATTAATTGCTGGTAATTAAAGCATATAAAACCAAAAACCTTAATTAAAAGATTCTTAATTTATTTCGGCACAGCATCACCTTGAGTACCAAGAAATATCTTTGAACAATAAATGATAAGAGTTACTGCTCGTGTTCAAAGTATGTTGACATCTTTACACTGCAAATCCTTATTCCGTCTCTACATGGATTTGCATCTTGGAATCAGTTCTACCACACTTCCAAACAAGTTTATAATTGGTTCTACCAGACTTCCAAGACTACTATATGATCGGTCCTACCAAGTCACAATGGTTAATTGTGATCGGTCCTACCAAGTCACATACATGGGTTCGGATCGGTTATACCAATCACTAGGATTGGTTCTACCTATACATGGTACCTACTTGTGATCGCTCACCCAAGTCACTAGGATCGGTCATACCAATTACAAGGATCGGTCACACCAATTACCAGAATCGGTCACACCAATTACAAGGATCGATCATACCATCTCATGGTGATTACTTAAGATCGGTTACACCAATTACCAGGACCGGTCATATCAAATGATAATTCTAGGTATTGTGATCAGTTATACCAAGATATATAACCGGAGTTCAGATCATTTTTACCAACTCACACATATTGGTCATCAAAGAATATGTAATGCATAGCCAGACCAATAAACCTATTGATTTCCCTTTCTATTCATGAAATAAGTTCATGAATGTACTTCGTTTAAAAAAATGTAAAATATTATTTCCTGGGATGAAATCTTCACCATACACCCATACACATAATCATAAAACTATATACAAGATTATGTCGATGTCATATCTACGAAGTTCAAAAGATAAGCTTTATACTTCGTAGTATAATTCCTTAATACTATGAACATACCATTACGATCATGTCATACAGCTTCGCGTGTTATGTTTTCAATATAGCACGACTTGAAAGATACTTTATGAATTAAAACAAGTTCAAGTAAATATTACTAACCTCAAGATGATGTCGTTGTTATACTCCTTACTTCATCTCATTCTTCAGGTCCTCGGGCTAATACTTGTATGTCTCAACATTCCTAGATTTTCTAGTCTAACCTAAACAAAGTTGACTCTAGTATTTAATCAAGCGACTCTAGATGAGTTTTGATACTAAAATATGACAACCAAACTTGGCATACCAACGCTTAGTGAGTTCAACCGAGCTATACTCTAACAAGTTTATCCGAGTCTCTGTGATCAAATTACTTATGTAGTTTCGGTTTTAGTGTTGCTTATCTAAAATGGTATGTTATACCTTCGTGCTTAAATCTTATAGGTTGTATAAATTCTTATAAACTTGTAAGATCCTTTCAGTTTTCTTATGTATTTTTTCCGTTTCTTTGTCATTTTTGTGACAGAAAGGGGGACAAATACATAAAGCATACGAGTGATTTACAATCACTGAGAAATGATATATGTGCTGAAAAGTATATATCAAAGAAAGAGTGAAGCATAAACTAAGGGGGAGAAACATATCATTATGATGTGTAGTATTACATACTACAAAAAGGGACTAACAAATATGTTCGGATTGAATATCTACCTAGATTTTCTTTAGGGTGAGGATAAAGCTTTTGTTACTCAAATGCTTCAACAATGACGTTTATTTTTGAATATGTGCAGGTTATTGTACTGTGGAAACTTGGAATCAAGTGTATGAAGAATGAGTTAAGAAACTATTATGTAATGTAATATCTATATCTTTTAATTCATGTATTCTCCATATGTATTAGAGTTTTGTGACTAAAATTGACAAAGGGGGAGATTGTTAGAGCATTGCTCGATTGAACCGGCCAAGCGTTGGTATGTCAAGGTTGGTTGTCATATTTAGTATCAAAACTCAAAAGTCACCTGATTAGATTACTGAAGTAAAATTCGTTAGGTTAGACTAGTAAATCAAGAAATGTTGAGATACACAAGTATTACTCTGAACCTGAAGAATCTGAAGACGTATCGACAGTAACGAAGACATCATCCTTCTACTTGAGGTTAATAATACAAGATTTGACTTGTTTCCATTTCTATTGTTACTTTAAATTCCTTTAGATTGAAAACATAACATGCGAAGTTAAATTGTTGTCTTGTAATTTTTTGTTTCCAAAAAAAAAAAAAAAAAAAAAAAAAAAAAAAAAAGAAAAAAAAAAAGAAAAAAAATCATCGTTACGTTTTGTTCAATAAGGCCAAAGGGAAGTAGAAATTTATAAGTCAAGGAAGAAATCGAAGAGAAGAGTTAATTTTCAAGGTTCTATGAGGTTCAATAGTTTATCATCAACAGTTGAAGACCGAAGAAGACGTTGTTTCTACTGAGCACTATGAGAGAGTCGAAGAAAGATACATTTGGTTGCTTTGTTAGTCCGCTTTCAATCTGGCACAAGATATTCTAGCACTGGTTTAACTCATCACACGTAATTAGTCCAGCTGTGTAGCAGATGTCCCTCTCATCTTTATCTCTCTCCTAATCTTATCCAGCTGTAAAGCAGCGGACGCATCTTACAATGTTTATCTAGCTGTGTAGCGGATATCTCTTTATCTAGCAGTGTTGCGGATGTGTCTCCCCTTTTCTTCAGTCAGCTTTAGAGCTGACACCTTTAATTTCTCTGGCATTCTAGTTACTTGGAGATAGGTTGAGAATATATATGTCCTCATAGCTCTTTGGATACTTGTGACCAATTAGAAGTAATGGTTTTGTGGGTACACCTCTGGTAAACCCTCCCGAGATTAACTCGGTTTTATTTTCTAGATTAATTTTGCTCGAGGACTAGCAAATAATAAGTTTGGGGGTATTTGATAGACACATTTTTTGTCTGAATTGTCCTCAGTGTCTCTATTGTTAGTGCTTGATTTTGTACTTATTATGGTGTTTTTATGTTTTTGTAGGCGTTTTTGGAGAAATACACTTGTGTGAAAAAAGTTGCTCTAAAAGTGCTATTTGGACTCCCGGAGAAAAGTACTAAAGGCACCCTCACTTTGGATAAGGGCACCCCCAGACACCCCAGCTGTTAAAGGCGCCCACGTTTTGGTTAAGAGGCACCTTCATCTCCTTCGTTTGAAACTGAATATTGGCGGGAAAATAGTCGCAGCTCATGGCAGTTTTCTCGATCGGATTTTGGATGGGTTAGAGGTAGACTAAATCGCTGAAACTTCATAGGTGGACGTGATATAGCCTAAAAAGATTGGTATGGGCCTTGGTTCGATCCAATTTGGCTGGATATTCCGCGAGAAGCAAAACAGGTTAGTACGTGCATGGGAGAGTTATTTCACGGGATTGCATAAGTCTGAACGATTTCTGAGCATGTTTGTTGACTCGAGCAACAGTTTGGAGCGTGTCAGAGATAAATAAGGAGAGTGTGCAGCTGTAAGGCGCGTGAAGAGGTAAAAAAAAAAGAAAAAATATCCCGTATCTTGCATGGAGAATAATCATAAATATTTTGCAATTACTCGAGAGATTTGGAGTTCCTGCGGGTATAAATATGTTTCTGGGGACTCAGAGAAAGGGTGTCGAGAGTCTGGGGGGCTGAGGAGAGCCAGAGAAGAAGAAATTCGAGTTTTCCCAAACTCGGGTTCTTCTGCCGCTGCTGCTGATGAACATGAAGAACACGAAGAACGGACCTGCAATGACAGTCGTTTTTTAACAGTTTCAACGACTCACAGCCGTGGGTCGTACATCAGAGGCAGACTTATTTTCCAGCGTTTGCGACACAGAGTCGTGGGTCTTAGAGCAACAGTATCAGTGACACATATTGTGGGTCGTAGTTCTTTGGTTTGTAACAAATATAATTGTTACAAACCCGGTTTTGAATTATTTCTCCATTTTCATCATTTGTAAACACCCTTTGAGCAATAATAATGATTTTTGAGCGTATTTCCAACATGATGAGCGGCTAATTCTCCCGCAACCAAGGCAATGAGGAAGCTATTTACGCATGAATAATTGGTAACTATTTTATTTTCTCTAATATTTAATTATAATTCACTCAATCACTGCTTTTGCATAGTTTTAAATTGTTTGCGTAATTTTACTAATCAGTTGTGATTCAATTGGATAGGTTATGCTTTGTTTAGATAATATATGCTTAAGGGATACAATTGATGTTTGAGAATTTGCTTGATTATTAGTGAGTTAAGATATAAAGGACTTAAAAGATAATTAGAGTTTTGGATTATTTACCATCATTAATTCATGTGTAATAGTGGAATCAGTGTCTTGGTTGTTTTCTCATACCTCTCGCCCACTTTGTTAATATTTTTGTATATAATTTTATTAAATCTTTAAATTTAATCTTCACAAGTCCGAGAGTTTGAACCTCATTACTACAACATCATTCAAAAAAATATCAAATTTTTGGCGCCGCCGACGCGGATTTGTGCTTAGGTAGAATTTTTAGGTTTTTTTTTTTTATTTCATTTGTTCTTTTTACGTTTCTTTGGGTGTGTCTTTGTATTACATGTTTGAAGTTGGATACTAAAGACTTGGACTCAAAGCTTAAAGCCAAAAGAGAAGGAAAAAGACAAAGCAAAAAAAAAAAGAGCGAAAGAAAAAAAAAAAAAAAGAGAGAAATTTTATTTTTATTTTTTTAGAGACCTTCCATTTTTTGTTATTTTTTTTTCTTTTGCACTTTATTTGGACTTTGGACTTGGACAATTTTTTTTTTAAACCCTAAGGAAGGGTACATTAAATATAAAACTGTTTGCAGGGAAGGACGACGATTACAATATCGTCTCGGCCCCTCGGGTTCGCACATGACATAGGAGTCGTGGCCCGAGTCGACTTCAGCGGTTCTGCGCCCGTCTGGTACGGGAGGTAAGCTTTCGAAACACCCGCGAATCCCCTGTCAGCGGGTTTATTGTATGCCTTAAGGTGAATATATGCTGAGGATTTGAATACGGTTGTTTTAATTTCCTAGTAAAGGGCAAGGCCTGGCCAAATTAAGATAAGGACTCGGATTTCATCACCGTTTCCTTCTTGCCCGCCTTAGGAAAACGAAACCAAACGCGAACCTAAGCTTAAAATTTTGACTAGAACGAGACCTATAGGGTAACGAGCTTAATAGGAAAGTCGTTCGAAAAATATTGGTTACTCTTTTGAGCATACTTTGAAGTTCATGATGGTTTCTGCGAGTTGAATGCGTGACTGCGCCGCCTTATAATACCGGTGAGACCTTGGGTATCAAAGCTCCTCGCAGCTTCCCTCGTCTCAATTCAACTTACTTAAACTCGGATTGATTCCAGAGAGGTTTGCTCAGATTGTAACGAATTCCTTTTCGAAAGATTAGAAGCTGGTCTAGAAACAATCTAAGTGGAGCCATCATGCTTGTTGTTTGCTAGATTTTATAGGTTTGATTTGGTCGAGTCAGCCTTGTTTGTGATTGTGTAGAATTCCCTTGCAATTAAGAATGTCGAACTGGTATGATAGAAGCCAATACAATGATTATCGACCTGAATTTGAATATGGACATCATCCTTTTTATGACCATGTTGGGAATAGTGGTTGGGAACGCCATCCTTTGGAAGGATATGGGTCATACCCTGGTGAGCCCAATTACTATCCACACATGCATCAGTCTTACGAGCAAGAAGATTATAGTACTAGTTCTTCGTCTCTAGAGGATACAATCAAACTATTGAAAAGTAGTCCTTTTTATGATCCCTCTGTTCCTATTCCTCCTTTAGAAGAGTCCCTCAGGAGAGTTAGCTGAGTCGACGCGTAAGTTAGCTGAGATGAATAGTATAATTATAGACGAAAGAACTACAATAATGAGTGAACCTTCTTTAGAAGACCACCTCAAGCGGATAGCTGAGACGAACGAAAGAATTGCTCGAAATTACTTGAATTGCCAATATAGTGTATCCAATAATACCCTTGAGAATGAAGATAGTTATTTACATAATCAAGATAACAAGGTTAGAATTGGTAGCACTACTTGTTTTGATGAGGTTCGATCTTTTTCATGTTATTATGATGAGGATAGTGTTGATGGAGAATCATACTTATGTAGGAATAGTGATCAGGAAATGGATACTCCAATTGAGCTTTACAATGATAATATTATTTCTATTTCAAATCCAAATAATTTTAATAATTATTCACCTATTCAAAAGGACGAGGATTTGACTAGAGATACCCTCGTTTTAGACGATGTAGTATTTCCTGTTTACAAAGCCGATAATGATTTAGAGGAACGAGTTTATTCTGAGAATAATGTTTTAGAGTCTAGCGATTTAGAAACAATAGTCTTAGACGAAGAAGATGAACTCGTAGAGCTTTTAAATATGAGTGAGGATGCATCACCTGAGTATAACCTAACAGAAGCAATTGACCATTTTCAGGATTCCGATGATCTAGAAATTAGGGAAATTGTAGTTAGTCTACCTAGAGACACCCAAAACTCTAAGTTTGGGGGTGATTATCATTCTCCCTGTGCTTTACCTTTAACTCTTAGAAAGTTCCCTCGTGTAGGGCTTGACATTTGTGCCTCAACCATCGTACAAGATTATCTCCATACACGTTTTCCCGAACCTAATAATGTCCGAAAGAAGTTCAGTCATTAGAAACCCATCCTCTGGTTGATGTGGTTTCCCAGGCTATGATACCCATTGACTTTGTTTTCCCACCAAAAGTTTTCTTCAAATGTGGGAACGTTTATATTTCAAATGTGTCGAATATTTAGTTGTGAGACTAAACCTAATGCTTTAGGAATTAGTCAACACATTTTCTTAAGAATGACTATTATGGTCAATTTTGTAAGTCAAACCTGATTGACTTAGAGGATCCCAATTATTTAGGTTTTATTATGTGCTTCTAAATTTTTATTTGAGTTTTTACAGACTCTAGGACCTAATAATTCGGATCTCACTTTTGAGGAGTTGCACCTAAAGAAATATATTTAGACCCTTTTATAGAACCTGAACCTGAACCACAATTAGATGTAGTTGTCTTAATCAGGAAACTAGGTAAGGGCATGCTAGTCTTGTTCATTTTCTTGGTTTACTGCAGTTTCCTTTGGTCAGCTCTATTTGGTTTTGAAGACCCACAGTTATTCCGGCTACTGTTATACGGTTCGAGTTGACTAATCCTTTCCTAAGTCTGGCTGAAGACTTTAAACTTAGCACTTCTTGGGAGGTAACCCATGCTCATGCAACATGGTAATATCTTTCCTTAACTCTTTTTCTTCAAGTGGTAACAGTTTCTCCTTGTTCATGCTTTTAATTTTATCTTTAGAACATCGAGGACAATGTTAGATTTAAGTTTGGGGGTGGGGAAGAACTTTTTAGTTGCACTTTTGAAACTTCTAGCGTCACATGGTATCCGGTTAGCTAAGTTTACATACTGTTTCTCACCGAAAAGATAGAAATTGGAATGCTAGGGATAACAACCTTTTGAGACATTAGAGAAAAAGACATTGAGATCCTTGAAATTCAGGAGAGAACTTGTTCCTTTTAGAGGGTAACCGTGATGGACCTAACCATACATGATGGAAAGGCAAGTAGGTCAGGAAATGCCAGAAAGACAAAGCAACCTCACAATGTAGTCTTAGTTACTGGATTGCGACTCTCTCAGTAGAAACTTATCATCATCAACAAGCAGAGTGACATCAAAATCTATGAAGAAAGTTGAAGACGTTTTAGGTTTAGAAGCAACAATAGAAAAAAATAATTCAAAAATCAAAGTTGAAGTTATAAGAGAAAATGATATAAGTTGTTAGAATCCATGATACCAAGACATCACAAGTTGCGAAGATCCAAGTTTTGAAAGTCCTTCTCTCATGGCCATGTAAATTGTTGTCTTGTAATTTTTTGTTTCCAAAAAAAAAAAAAAAGAAAAAAAAATGAAAAAAAATCATCGTTACGTTTTGTTCAATAAGGCCAAAGGGAAGTAGAAATTTATAAGTCGAGGAAGAAATCGAAGAGAAGAGTTAATTGTCAAGGTTCTATGAGGTTCGATAGTTTATCATCAACAGTTGAAGACCGAAGAAGACGTTGTTTCTACTGAGCACTATGAGAGAGTCGAAGAAAGATACATTTGGTTGCTTTGTTAGTCCGCTTTCAATCTGGCACAAGATATTTCTAGCACTGGTTTAACTCATCACACGTAATTAGTCCAGCTGTGTAGCAGATGTCCCTCTCATCTTTATCTCTCTCCTAATCTTATCCAGCTGTAAAGCAGCGGACGCATCTTACAATGTTTATCTAGCTGTGTAGCGGATATCTCTTTATCTAGCAGTGTTGCGGATGTGTCTCCCCTTTTCTTCAGTCAGCTTTAGAGCTGACACCTTTAATTCTCTGGCATTCTAGTTACTTGGAGATAGGTTGAGAATATATATGTCCTCATAGCTCTTTGGATACTTGTGACCAATTAGAAGTAATGGTTTTGTGGGTACACCTCTGGTAAACCCTCCCGAGATTAACTCGGTTTTATTTTCTAGATTAATTTTGCTCGAGGACTAGCAAATAATAAGTTTGGGGGTATTTGATAGACACATTTTTGTTTCCGTATTGTCCTCAGTGTCTCTATTGTTAGTGCTTGATTTTGTACTTATTATGGTGTTTTTATGTTTGTGTAGGTGTTTTTGGAGAAATACACTTGTGTGGAAAAAGTTGCTCGAAAAGTGCTATTTGGACTCCCGGAGAAAAGTACTAAAGGCACCCTCACTTTGGATAAGTGCACCCCCAGGCACCCCAGCTGTTAAAGGTGCCCACGTTTTGGTTAAGAGGCACCTTCATCTCCTTCGTTTGAAACTGAATATTGGCGGGAAAATAGTCGCAGCTCCTGGAAGTTTTCTCGATCGGATTTTGGATGGGTTAGAGGTAGATTAGATCGCTGAAACTTCATAGGTGGACGTGATATAGCCTAAAAAGCTTGGTATGGGCCTTGGTTCGATCCAATTTGGCTGGATATTCCGCGAGAAGCAAAACAGGGCAGTACGTGCATGGGAGAGTTATTTCACGGGATTGCATGAGTCTGAACGATTTCTGAGCATGTTTGTTGACTCGAGCAACAGTTTGGAGCGTGTCAGAGATAAATAAGGAGAGTGTGCAGCTGTAAGGCGCGTGAAGAGGTAAAAAAAAAGAAAAAATATCCCGTATCTTGCATGGAGAATAATCATAAATATTTTGCAATTACTCGAGAGATTTGGAGTTCCTGTGGGTATAAATATGTTTCTGGGGACTCAGAGAAAGGGTGTCGAGAGTCTGGGGGCTGAGGAGAGCCAGAGAAGAAGAAATTCGAGTTTTCCCAAACTCGGGTTCTTCTGCCGCTGCTGCTGATGAACATGAAGAACACGAAGAACGGACCTGCAAAGACAGTCGTTTTTTAACAGTTTCAACGACTCACAGCCGTGGGTCGTACATCAGAGGCAGGCTTATTTTCCAGCGTTTGCGACACAGAGTCGTGGGTCTTAGAGCAACAGTATCAGTGACACATATTGTGGGTCGTAGTTCTTTGGTTTGTAACAAATATAATTGTTACAAACCCGGTTTTGAATTATTTCTCCATTTTCATCATTTGTAAACACTCTTTGAGCAATAATGATGATTTTTGAGCGTGTTTCCAATATGATGAGCGGCTAATTCTCCAGCAACCAAGGCAATGAGGAAGCTATTTACGCATGAATAATTGGTAACTATTTTATTTTCTCTAATATTTAATTATAATTCACTCAATCACTGCTTTTGCATAGTTTTAAATTGTTTGCGTAATTTTCCTAATCAGTTGTGATTCAATTAGATAGGTTATGCTTTGTTTAGATAATCTATGCTTAAGGGATATAATTGATGTTTGAGAATTTGCTTGATTATTAGTGAGTTAAGATATAAAAGACTTAAAAGATAATTAGAGTTTTGGATTATTTACCATCATTAATTCATGTGTAATAGTGGAATCAGTGTCTTGGTTGTTTTCTCATACCTCTCGCCCACTTTGTTAATATTTTTATATATAATTTTATTAAATCTTTAAATTTAATCTTCACAAGTCCGAGAGTTTGAACCTCATTACTACAACATCATTCAAAAAAATATCAGCTAACCATTGGTTAACTATTGTTGAAGTGACTAAGTGTACACGTTTAGGTACGGTTACTCAAACCTAAATGAAGTTACATTTCATTTGTGTATAACAAGCTACGTTCGATCTAACGGTTGAAATATATTAGATTGAATCTAATCAGTTTTTCATCTAATGGTGAACATTGAATGCTTTGTTACCAAGGTAAATTAGATTGCAAACCCTGATTTGAAATCTATATAAGGAGAACTCTAGCAACTGGGTGTGTGATACTAGTTGTATAAGCTAGAGTCGATTCTCCTTTAACCTTAGGTTTTTCACGAAACCCTATAGGTTAACGGCTTAAAGACTTCATTGGGATTGTGAAGCCAGACCCAACTATTTTTTATGTATTTGCGTGATATGATCTTGCTATTTCTATCGTGTTTGAGTACTATCGTAAGATTGTCTTGAGTTTTATATCTCCGATAGGCAAGATAGAAAAGTAGTCACAAAGACCTTCGTCTCATCGTTTGTGAATCCACAATATATTGTTTCGTTAAACGATTAAGATTATTGTGAGGTGATTGATAATTCTAGGCTGTTCTTCGGGAATATAAGTCTGGGTTATCGATTGGTTCCTGTTCACCTTGATTTATCAAAAGACGGAACAAAAACTCGTAGGTATATCTGTGGGAGACAGGTTTATCTATTCAATAAACTTTTCTGTGTGATACTGATTTGTTTATCAAGTCTTCGACTTTGGGTCGTAGCAACTCTAGTTGTGGGTGAGATCATCTAAGGGAATCAAGTGTGTAGTATCCTACTGGGATTAGAGAGTAAGGAGCACGACTGTACCTTGAATCAGTGTGAGATTGATTAGGGTTCAACTAAATTCCAGACCGAAGTTAGCTTTGTAGTAGGCTAGTGTCTGTAGCGTCTTAATACAGTGTGGTGTTCAAATCTGGACTAGGTCCTGGGGTTTTTATGTATTTGCAGTTTCCTCGTTAACAAAATTTCTAGTGTCTGTGTTATTTCTTTTCTGCATTATATTTTTTTATATAATTGAAATATGACAGGTTGTCCGTTGAATCGATCAATTGGTAAATCTAACCTTTGGTTGTTGATTGAAAATGATTGATTCTTGAACATTGGTCTTTGGTACCGTTCAAGTTATCTCTCTTATATTCAATCGGTCTCGCAAATTATTATTTGTTTGATTGCGGATTGAATTGAGAGATTGAGATATAACTCTTTGATATACTTTTTATTAAGATTGAGTCTGACTGTCTAGTTGATTCTCTTGAAAGCATATTGGAGTTAGTCCATACAGATTGCTAAGCGAAATATTACGTGAGGTTTTTAGATCCCCGCTTTTTCAGCAA
The DNA here is from genome assembly GCF_003573695.1 of Papaver somniferum. NCBI lineage: Eukaryota > Viridiplantae > Streptophyta > Magnoliopsida > Ranunculales > Papaveraceae > Papaver > Papaver somniferum. The sequence goes on along the minus strand of NC_039366.1, from coordinate 140,790,957 downwards.
GGAATTGCGGAGCTTGGATATTTGCTGGGAGGAGCATGATTTCAATGAAGGCTAGTTTTCTTACTTCTCATTATCTATCAATGTTGAGCTGTTTTATAAGGTTTGACTTACAGTAAAACATGCCTTAATGTAGTGGATTTGTATGTTTTATTTGATTCTGCAGAACGAGGAAGGTGGAAATGATGTTGCTATTGGTTGTTAGATTTAATGGCGGTGAATGAGTTGTTCTTGGAATTCTTCTAGTAGTACGATAACTTTTACCAGTGGAAATAAAATGAGTTTGTTTGTATTGATTACCCAACTCTGAAAAGTACTAGTGCTCTAGTTGTTGTTGTTGACCATTTATGCCTTTGTATTTCATTTTAGGTGGTGTCGGTGGTACTGTAGTTGTTGTTCATGGAACCTAAGAGGCTGAACGATATAAGGTGCCTGCGCTATTAGAGATTTGGTACATTTGGCAAACAATATTGGGAAGTTTTCATCTTGTTCATAAGAGTCTTTTCCGGTCCTATCCCAGGAGACTTATTCCTTATTGGAGGAGATCTTGCGTAAGATGGAGCTTTCTCAATGTTTTTCAACTTGTAATTGCAGAGTACATGTTAAGTGATCTGATGTAGAAACTGAATAGAGAATAATTTTCACCGTATAAATGTAGTATTTCAATAATACTAGTTTAGGATGCTTCACTCGGCTAAATACTTGTTTTGAGATGAATCTCAAGATTCTTATAAAATGGGTTTGAGCTGAGTTTGTTTTTGGCAGAGAGCTGACTCGAAATTGGAGGTGTTTTTGTAGGATGTGTTCAGAGGTTTTAGCAATTGAAGATGGTGGTATTTGAGAAGAAACTAAGAATGAGGAAGTGAAGCTGCAACTATTGTTGCTGTATAGTCCTTGTGGATGTTGAAGTTGAAGCTGTAGAGTGGTCTGAGAGTGGTCTGAGTGTTGTTGTAGGAAATTAAACTGGTGGAGTTAGAAGGAAATAATGAGTATTTTATGGGTTGCTGGTATTGCAGGTCTGAGATTGCAGGAGTGTGTTGGAAAGTATGAATTTCAAGTAGTGAAGCCTTGAAATGATCACAATGAAGGTATGAACCGCTGGTATTCCACTTAGATTCTACTTAATTCTTATTAACTTTATCGGTTTCTCGATTAATTATTAGTTTGTGCATGACAAAATTTGCAGACGGGAGACAAATTAGTTGAACTTCATTCATTAGAACATAAGCCGCTTTCTCTGAAAGTAAAATTGTTGTGCTTTTTCTTGTGTGAATGTTAAATATGAAATGCATTTGGTACTTAACGTAGTAATAAGTTGCAGATGTGAGGTCACTAGTATCCCAAGACGTCAAACAAGTAAGGTTAGATGTATGGTGCTCACTTGCATCCAGGTTAGGTGTATCAGTATATGGCTTTAAAAGCTAAACTTGAGATTCAATGCTTGGTTTTTCTTCAAGTTAGGTCTTTGATCAAGTGTGAAATTTATTTGCTATTGTATATTGAACCTGATTTTTTTCCTTTCTTGTTATGAATGTTTTTGTCTAATTTATAATTCCTAAAAGACCTAAAGTTTGGTCTTTTCTTGTAAAGCATATTTTTGTCTTGTTTATATTCTTAAAGATCTGAAGATGAATCTGTGGTGTAACATGACTTACTCCCCGGTCAGAAGATGTGTGTTCGACTCACACTAGATTCACTCATTTTGTGTATACTTTTTTTAGAGACAACTTGTACTAGTTGCTTCCAGATTTGGAGACAACTTGTGCTAGTTGTTTCCATATTTGTAGACCACTTGGGCTAGTTGGCTTCAGTTTTTTAGCAAGTTGATTTTTGGTGTAGACAACTTGTGCTAGTTGCCTCCAAATTTGGAGACAGCTTGAGCTAGTTGCTTCTATATTTGGAGACAACTTAGACTAGTTGTTTTCACTCTTGAAGACAACTTGAGCTAGTTGCCTCAGATTTGGAGACAACTTTGTGCTAGTTGCCTTCACTTTTGAAGGTAACTTGAGCTAGTTGCCTCAGGTTCGGAGACAACCTCAATCAGTTGGTTCCATTTATTTTAGCAACTTGTTCGTGTACACTTTTTATGGGAGACAACTTGTGCTAGTTGCCTCAAATTTGGGGACAACTTCAGCAAGTTGACTCAACACGGTGGTGGTGGTGGCGATGACGTCGGCGGTAGTTGCTAGTGGTGGTGGTTGGCGGTGGTGGTGGATACGAGGTGAAAAAGCGGGAGTCTAACAACCACACCAATATTTCGCTTAGAAATCTGTATGGACTAACTCCAATATACTTTTAAGAGAATCAACTAGACAATCTGACTCAATATTAAGAAAAGTATATCAACGAATTATATCTCAATCTCTTAATTCAATCCGCAATCAAACAAACAATAATTTGCGAGCCCGATTGAATCTAAGAGAGATAACTTGAACGGTACCAAAGACCAATGTTCAAGGATAAATCAATTTCAGTCAACAACCAAAGGTTGGATTTACCAATTGATCGATTCAACGCACAACCTGTGATATTTCGATTATATAACAAAATATAATGCGGAAAACGTTAGAGCACTGCTCGGTCGAACTCGCATGCGTTGATATCTCAAGCATGTTTGTCAATGTTAGTGATCAAAACTATAAGTCTTGATTTCTAGCCTATTTATAGATGTCTCGGACTAGGACATAAATAGTGTAGTTGAGCTTAGATTTCACAGAGTTCATCATTTGAAGATGAAGAACTACTAAGGGGAGCATGTGGAACTTCTTCGACAAAAGGTATGTGGAGACTTGAACTCATCTATCATTTAGAAAGTATATTTCTACTATCTCCTATATTAAGACATAAGTCGTGTTAAGATATAGTTTTCTCTATACACATTTGAGATTTGGAACTGAGTATATCTCGCTTACATATTTCTCGAAATATGTGTTGGTAAGCTTTCGCTTCGACCAAGTTCATCTTATATCATGAGAAAATTGCCGAGTAACATCTTACATGGTTTGTGTGATACAATCATTTGATGTAGGCTTGGAATGTTTCGATAATGATTATTTCAATATCTCGAAAATTGCTTTGATGCTAATAGTGTGCGAAAACGGCTATTGTCATTACAGAAGAATGTTTAAATGATTGAAACAAAGATTTGAGAATGTAACCATGTTTGGATATAAGCATATATAGTGTGTTCGCACATTAGTGTATAAATGCATAAACCGGGAGCCAAGAGTATGCATAAGTGTGTATACGAAATTGGTGAAGGAGACAGGTTAAGTATGCGTACCCGTATGCATACTGGCGGAAGTTTTCGAACCGATTTGGTCATTTCATGGACTTAAACATTTAAATCATAAGGAATGCAATCTTTGCAAACCGTGGCTATAATGTTCATGATTGAATCAAACCGATTTAGTTTCAATTTGTTTTCTATAGCAATTGAACAACTCTTTAACTAGTTTTATTTGAGTCATTTGACTAGTTATGGTTGAGATGAATAAGGTTGATATGAGAGTAATCATATGTCTAACCTCGGTTAACTATTTGTGAACCAACATGGTGTACACGTTTAGGTACGGTTACATAAACCTAAATGAGGGTACATTTCATTTGTGTGTAACAAGCTAAGTTCGATCTAACGGTTGAAAGATATTAGCTTGGTTAAATCAGGTTTTTCATCTAACAATGAATATTGAATGCTTTGTTACCAAGGTAACTTGGATTGCAAACCATGATTTGAAAACTATATAAAGGATAACTCTAGCAATTGGGAAACCTAATCCCCACACCTCCTGTGTGTTACTAGTTGCATAACTAGAGTCGATTCTCCTTTAACCTTAGGTTTCTTCTCGAGACCCTGTAGGTTAACGACTTGAAGACTCCATTGGGATTATGAAGCCAGACCCAACTATTATCTTTGTAGTTGCGTGATATGATCTAGTTGTTTCTATCATGTTGAGTACAATTGAAATAATTGGCTCGACATTTTATATCTCCGATAGGCAAGATAGAAAAGTAATCATAAACACTTTGTCTCATCGTTTGTGATTCCACAATAACTTGTTCGCTAGTCGATTAAGTTTATTGTGAGGTGATTGATAATTCTAGGTTGTTCTTCGGGAATATAAGTCCGGGTTATCAATTGGTTCCTATTCACCTTGATTTATCAAAAGACGAAACAAAAACTCTTGGGTATTTCCGTGGGAGACAGATTTATTCAATCCTATGGACTTTTCTATGTGAGACAGATTTGTCTATCAAGTCTTCGACTTTGGGTCGTAGCAACTCTTGGTTGTGGGTGAGATCAACTAAAGGAATCAAGTGGGTAGTATCCCGCTGGGATTAGAGACGTAAGGAGTGCAACTGTACCTTGAATCAGTGTGAGATTGATTAGGGTTCAACTACAGTCCAGACCGAAGTTAATTGGTAGTAGGCTAGTGTCTGTAGCGGCTTAATACAGTGTGGTGTTCAATCTGGACTAGGTCCCGGGGTTTTTCTGCATTTGCGGTTTCCTCGTTAACAAAATTCTGGTGTCTGTGTTCTTTCTTTTTCGCATTATATTTTGTTATATAATTGAAATATCGCAGGTTGTGCGTTAAGATAAATCAATTAGAATATCCAACCTTGGGTAGTTGATTTACATTGATTGACACTTGAACATTGGTCTTTGGTACCGTCCAAGTTACTCTTCTTATTCAATCGGGCTCGCAGATTTCTATTTTCTGATTACGGATTGAATTAAGAGTTAGAGATATTAAATTCTTTGATATACTTTACTATAGATTGAGTCTGACAGTCTAGTTGATTCTCTAGAAAGTATATTGGAGTAAGTCCTCTCAGATTGCCAAACGAATTGTTGGATGTGGTTTTTAGACCCCCGCATTTTCAATTGGTATCAGAGCAGGCAAAAACATCAAAGACCTTATAAGTCTGTGTTTGTAGCGATCTTATATGGACAGAAGTGCTATCTCTAAACACGCATCACCAGTTCAGGAAAGCTTGGCTAAAAACCCTGATACGCCTGAGAAATCGGTCACATCTTCTTCATCGTATAAACCCACTCTTAACTGGGAAGCTCGTCTTGACGAACAATTAGATGATCTCTCTGATGGGAGCGATTTTGAATAGGGACAAGATGTTGAAGAAGAAGTGTCAGAATACATCCTACTCTTTGATCGTCTTCTAAAGAAAAAGAAGTCAACATCCTGCTTGGCTGAATTTCTAACCCCTCTCTGCGTTGAAAACAGAAAATTGAGAAAACTCTTTAAGGGTTGTGATAACATATTACAAGCTACTCTTAAAGATCGTTACGAAGATATATGTTCAAAAATTTCTAAATGTGATGATCTTCGTCATAAGCTCCTTGTGTTGAAAGAAAGGCTTGCAGAAACCGATGCAAAGTATGTCTCTCAACAAGAATGTTTCAACATCAGAGAAAAGTATTTTCTCACACGGGAAAAACAATTGGAGATTGATCTTAGTACTTCTCTTAAAAGGATTAGGGCATTAGAAGAGAATTTTAAAAAGTTCAATTCTAGCTCTACAAAACTATCTTCTATGCTTGGAGCTTGCAAAGAACATCGTGATACACGTGGTTTGGGATATAAAGGTATAAAAGCTCCAAGTACAGGTAAGATGAGTTTTGTTAAGGCAAAAAATCATTCTACTACCGTAGATGTATCTGATAGTAAAGTTTGTGAGCCTACAAGAATGACTCAGTTAAGGACAAATAAAAACTCTCCTGTCAACTGCTATTATTGCGGAAAGAAAGGTCATGTTGAAAGAAGATGTCAGATTCGTATACGGAATGAAAAAATTCAAAACATTCTTATTTGGATGTCGAAAGAAGTCGTTAAACCTGTTCCTCAGTGTCCAGTTAAAAACTCATTCCACAATCATGAAAAAGGCTGCATGGAGGCTTTTTCTGATTATGACCACAACATTTCTTCTACTTACAACTGTAAAAGGAACAATGTTGTGTGGATGACTGATAATTCTGAAAGACCTGTAAGAAGAAAAAGGTGTCGAAGAAAGAAAGATTCTTCAAACTTCTCTCTTTCCCTCAATAATGATCTTGCTGATATTCCTGATTACATTCACATCAATAATCATGTCTCGGAACTCAAGACCAGTATCAACGGCCTCAAACGCAAGATCAAGAAAGAAGGAAAGCGACTCATCCAGGTAATCCTTGTCACTCTCCTAATGATTCTAGTGTAGGGGAGGAGAGTAAAAAGGAGTGTGTTAACACCACTGATGAACTTCATGTTCATCAATATACAACTTGACCATTCTTTTATGTGTATCCTCTCTATGACCAATGAGAAGATATACATAACCCTCAACGAAGATCTTATTTTTGACAAATGGTATGTGTTGTATTATGATGACAGTGTTCTCTCTTCCTATAGTTTGCTCCAAACAGTTTGATTTTAAAATTGTTTACCTTTTACCTTCTTAAGATACACTAGTTTATCTTCCTAGAATGACAGTCGAGTCACCTTGTATTAATGATTCCTGTCATCTTCTCAACATTTGCTCCATCTGTTAATATACCTCGGCTTGGGTCTTAACCTTGTATCTGTGCACACTGGCCCGTTACCAAACGTTTACAAGAAACCCTGGTTTCTCTTGTGGGATTTTTTCCTTTAAATATGTATCAAGTCTTTGATATACATATACTAGTTCGGTAACGCCAAGAGCTTTTCTGGGATTGATTTAGCAAGTGCACGATGAAAGGAATCATAAAGGAAGACAACTTTGATGAAGTAACCTTTGAACTTGATGATGATCCCATTCCCGTTATTTTCTATAAAGCAATTGATCATGAAAAAGACCTTCCAATCCAGATGTCTGTCAATTGGTTGGAAATCTTCTTCAAGATTTTGAGGTCGTGCGTGAACATATCGAGATTGCATCAAAGAATCTAGTGTTTTTGAAGGAGGAGCTAAAGAAAGCAATAGATGAACTTGCCCTTGTCCGTTCCATGGTTTCTAATCTCGTATGAGTTTATTTGTCTAGTAAATCTTCTCTTTATGTTTTTAGAAGAATAACTAGGGTTTGGAATATCCATTATTGTGAGTACACATAGCTATGTTCAACAATTTTCATCTTCAATGTTTTTAGATTTATTTATTTAAATTCTAAATTTTTGGAAGATGATTTTTGCAATTTTAATCTTTATGATTTTATATATTACAATTTTTTATGGGATATGTTGTTTACATTCGTGAACCTGTGACTGTCCCATACTTGCTCAAAAGCTATCTCTATTATGTCGGTATGAATGTATTGATAGAAGATAGAATGAACTTTTGACATTACAAAATTTAAAACCTTTTATGTCATTGTTTTGATGGAAGAAAGGATAAAACTTTCGTTTACAAGGATTAAGTCTATTATATGTCATTGTGCAAATAGTGATGGAAAATAAAATGAATTCTTGTTTATTCCACAGTATTGGTCGATCTCCGATACACATCTTTGTACATATACTGTGTTGCTCCGTAAGGTTCCTTATGTTTGAGCATGACCAACTAAATTGATCATTCTCTTTTGGTTATTTTAGTTGTTGCTCCGTAAGTTCTCTTATGTCGAGCATGACCAATTGAATTGATCATGTTGTGGTTAATTTGGTTGTGTATTCCAATTAAATTAATCGTGGGTTTTCTTGTGATTAATTTGGTTGTATTTTTTCGATTGCATTAATCACGGGTTCTCTTGTGGTTAATTCAATTGAATATTTTGGATGCAAATTCATGTTTTCATGTGATTTGAGTTATCCAAAAGAAATTCTTCTTTTCTTGTTAAAAGCAAGGTCGCCTTTGTTGTTCTTTCGGGAATGACATTTTAAGGGGGAGAGTTCATTTTGAACTTGTGCTTAATTGCCAAATCTTTGTGGGGAGTGCGGCTGTGGAATATTTTATGGGTTATCTTGTATCTTTATAAACTCCTTGATGCATGCATTTACCTTCGGATTTATGTTGGCATCTAAATAAGTTGATATGGTATTCTCTTTTGGTCATGAAGTATCTCTGTGAAAATTTCATGAGGATCCCACTAGTTTTCGTACCTTTGCCAATTTATATTGACAAAAAGGGGAAGAATTAATGTGTAGTGTGATACTACAAATACATATGGTTTACGGATCATTATGTAAGTGGGAGTGGTTTTCATGTTGAGATGAAGTATTGACTAAGGGGGAGTGGTACATATCACCATATTATTGTTGTCAAAGTTGTGATACAATTGATCTTTGATGCCGTGTAATAATACTATGACGCCGTATAATAATGATTGAGAGCATTTTTGTTTTCTCATTGTTATCGCTACGGTTCTTCAACAATTGTGATGTTGAACTTACAACCTTTAGGATCATGGAGTACTTGGAAGTGACGAAGATTTCGAGTCGCGTTGAAGATGCCAAGGAGATCAAGCATTTGGATGAGAATCTACAATTTCTATCTATTTTGTAATCCATATGTATTGATAGTTTTGTCACTAAAATTGACAAAGGGGGAGATTGTTAGAGCACTGCTCGGTCGAAATCGCATGCGTTGCTATCTCAAGCATGTTTGTCAATGTTAGTGATCAAAACTATAAGTCTTTCCTTCTAGCCTATTTATAGATGTCTCGGACTAGGACATAAATAGTGTAGTTGAGCTTAGATTTCACAGAGTTCATCATTTGAAGACGAAGAACTACTAAGGGGAGCTTGTGGAAATTCTTCGACAAAAGGTATGTGGAGACTTGAACTCATCTATCACTTGGAAAGTCTATTTATCCTATCTTCTATATTGAGACATAAGTCGTGTTAAGATATAGTTTTCTCTATACACATTTGAGATTTGGAGTTGAGTATATCTCGCTTACATATTTCTCGAAATATGTGTTGGTAAGCTTTTGCTTCGACCAAGTTCATCTTATATCATGAGAAAATTGTCGAGTAACATCTTACATGGTTTGTGCGATACAATCATTTGATGTAGGCTTGGAATGTTTCGATAATGATTATTTCAATATCTTGAAAATTGCTTTGATGCTAATAGTGTGTGAAAACGGCTATTGTCATTACAGAAGAATGTTTCAATGATTGAAATAAAGAGTTGAGAATGTAACCATGTTTGGATATAAGCATATATAGTGTTTTCGCACATTAGTGTATAAATCCATAAACCGGGAGCCAAGAGTATGCATATGTGTGTATACGAAATTGGTGAAGGAGACAGGTTAAGTATGCGTACCGGTATGCATACTGGCGGAAGTTTTCGAACCGAAAATTTCTGCTGAGTTTGGTTTTGACAAACTCTTAACCAGTCACCTTAAATATGCGTACCCGTACGCATACTGGCGGAAGTTTTCGAACCGAAAATTTCTGCTGAGTTTGGAAACTAAACAAACTCAAAAAACCGGTCGCTTAAGCACCCATACCCGTACGCATACTTGTATATGGGGAAAAACGATTTGTTGTTTTTTAAGGAATTAAGGAGACGACCGTACGGAAGAGACTCCTCGAACCGAGCGAAATGTTAAACATCACACAGATGCACCGCTGCAAAGGGGGTGGTTTAGATTCGAGAGATCAATCTGCAGTACTCCGGCCTAAATCAAGACAATGACCGTTCCAGAGTAAATTCAGTCACAAGAGAGGATGGGTTGATCTGTAGGAGGGAAGCTGAGAAATGTGTGGAATCAATGGTAATCAAAGATTATGGGTGTGTGAATTCCAAATGTGATAAGCTCTGAGTGATTGAAATTTCTCAATTGAGAGTAGTTGCTCAATTGATGAGTTGAGGATCTCGTGTTGTCGATGAGACGTTAGATTGATGATACTGATGATGCCAATTCAATCATGATTCAGAGACTTATTTATATTGCTGGAATTGTAGACACCATGATTCCATGAAGTGTGACAGTTGATGGAATCAAGGAGTGGGGAAATGGAGATCGTGTTTGAAACCAGTTGCTCAACGTGTGGAGACTTGGTCTATTTTCCACCCACTACCTCGTGAATTCCTTCAATTGATTGCATGACTTGCTCACATTCGATCGTGTGTTTGAACACACATGCCATAGACCGCCAGACCAAAACCCTAAGTGATATCCCCCCAAGTGACATGATTGACGTCTCGTGGTTTGTTAGTCAATTGATGACTTCGTGGTTTGATGGGACGATGAGTCCATGTAGTCGTTGAGTTGAACATGATGTTCTGAAACTCATGAATTGAACATACCATGAGACAGAGGTATAGTTCTTACGATGAAGTGAGCAAGTATTGCCCATTCGATGGATCGTTGAATATTGATTGTTGAACCAATATTCCTTGGTTTGAGAAAATATTCCTCATATGAGCAAATGCTGCTCATGTGATGAATTGTTGAATATTTGATCGTCTGAGCATGTGTTGCTCGTCTGATGGATTATTGGCAGCGTACCAAAAATATTAATTAGAATACTGGTCGTTGAACCGAGCATAATTAATAAAATTAATGACCATGAGGCCGTCGTAAAATTATTAAGGTTGGAATCTGGAACGATGATCCTTGGATTCATAAACCCTAATTTGATCAATTGATGATCAATTCATGGTTCGTCAGAAGTTTAACCATGGGAAGAAGGAGGGAGCGACTACATGGGACCGTGGATCAACCATGTAGTGTCCATATGCTCACGTGAGCAAATACAAAAAACTCCTGAAGAGTTGACGATTTGTTGGTGGAAGAATGATTAAATGTTGGTTTAATCATTTATTCAAAAATGCTCGTCTGAGCCTTAGGTGAGAAAACCTAATTAATTATGACGAGGCGAGGGACCGACCATGGAGTCATGAAACTGGCCCTGGGTTATCCCGTGACCGCCTGACGATCACTTCATGAAAATCCAAAGTGTTTGGGAGAGTTTTTGGACCTAATACGAGCAATTGTGAAAATTAGGTCAAAATTGTGAAAACTGATGGGACCGGCTTCCGTGAGCCAAAGAGCCAATCTTGTTCGGTCAAGATAGCGTGATCGTGTCCCCAAGGCGTCCGCGTCTTAGTCCTGAGAATTTTGATATTTTCTGGCGCGCAATTGAGCATCCATTCGAGAAAATATGCAAAAATTAGGGTTTCGACGAAACTGAGGAAAAACACCATGAGATGATGAAAAATAATTATACAATAAAGAATGAGGAGTTTCCATCCGGTTGGCCAATGGTCACGCGCCACACTCCTTTCCTTAATTTTATATTATTTTTTATGGATTTATGGAACTACCATGAAATCGAGGAGTTTCCTCGAGACGAAAGAGATTTGATAAAATGAGAGGATTTTCATCAAATCATGGAAAATAATGAAAATGCATTAAAAATATAAAACTGGCGTGGGATTAACCACGACATGGTCGGTCAGTCGTGAGTCCGTGCTCCCAGCACCCTGGTCAATATTTTTAATTATTTATTATTTTCTTCTCTATTTTGCATAGGTTCATCGTTTCGTTGTATTTTTTGAAATACTCGTTCGTGTGGTGACTGTTAGTGTATCATCGTTGGATACACCTTCACCATTTGAATCGGGGCTTACTTAGAGGTAGCTCAGACGCCCGGTTGTTGATTATTTATTACTAATTGTGGAATTCAACGGAGAATAATTCACAAAACTGAGTAATAAGATGTTTATTATTAATTCATAGGATCAGCTGAGGATTCGACTACGAATTCAGAATAATAAAGTGAGCATTACCATTCCATGGGATCGTAGATTCGACCATAGAATCGGAGTAATTAAGGTTTATATATTACCATCTATGAGACCAGTTGTGGATTCGATCATGAAATCGGAGTAATGAGATAATATAGTTATTGCTATTCTACGAGATCAAGTTGTGGATTCGATCATAGAATCAGAACAATTGTTATTGTCATTCCATGGGACCAGTCGTGGATTCGACCATGGAATAAGAGCGATTGTAATTAGGAATAATTAACTTTGTGGCTCTATACTAGCAAAGCAAGCTGTCTAGGAGCATTAATTATCCTGATACGAGCTTGCCGATAAGTCATATCCTTTATATAGTCAGGGTAAACTTTTTGTTTGTTCCTGAAGACGTTATCGCTCTATACTAGCAGAGCAAGCTGTCTAGGAGCTTTCCATCTCATTATGCTATATAGAAATAATCACTGAAAGTATTCAGTATTCATGAGATATGTCGTTGTCCAGTCGTGAGACTACATATCTACATGTACTCTGAGAGAAAGTACTCTCCGTTGAGAATTCGATGAGAGAGCTGTGTCTCAATACTCGCGTCTGATTGCTGAATCAAAGCTTCGTATAATTATGAGTTTACAATTTTAGTCTTTGTCGAAAATACACCAACTACATTAAGTCCCCTGCTTACTGAGGAAAGCTGTGTTCCTCAGTCAGCATTAAATGGTGATTTTCCAGCCATAAATAATTGTACCTGTCATTGAACTTAGTCATAAGTTGAGACGTTACCGGATCTAAAAAGCATGATCAAACCACGACTTGATGAAAGCTTCAATGTCATGATTGGAGCGTCGTTTGATGAGCATAAATTGGTGTTGAACCGCTGGTTTGAACGACGAGTCCGTGGTCGGTTAGGATTCGCGGGTCGGGCCCAATAAGAAAATCCTTAGAAAATTAGGTTTTGGAAATAAAATTGATATAAAAGGGATTAATACTTTTTTTTCCATAACTAGTTCTCCACCGCCTCAGCACCTTCATGCCAGCAGCAGGAGAAGACCGCCGGGATCAGCGATGCTGCCGTCTGTCGCCGCCGGCCAAATTCCGGCCGACCAGGTTCGTTTTTTTTTTTTTGCTGATGTTTATGATCCTCATGAGTTGTTCATTTTTTGATCATGATGAAGTTATATACATGTGTGCATATTAGTGTGAGTTTTATGAAAAACCCTCGTTTTTGAAAACGCATGTTCGTTCGATCGTTAGTTTTGAAAACTAACTAAAATCCCTGATTTTTGAGAGAGATATTTTTTCTTTAAATATGAACCTAGATACAGTGATAAAACTTAGTGTATGAGCTTTCATGTATACCAAGGTTTCATCATAAAAGAAGTGAATTTTCATGAAATCGGAATAATCCTTCGTTTTAAAGACAAATAACGACGACACGAAGGAAAATATGTATGATGAACTTGTGTCCAGTGATAAAATTCTGCTTATGAGCTTTCATGTAAATACAAAACTTTATCATATGTATGAGATATGACCTTTCACAATATTTTTGAAATAAACCTTCGTTTTAAAGACAAATAACGACGATACGAAGGAAAAATATTTTTTTTTATATATGCAGCCGTGACATATATTGTGCAAAATATGATGATATATTTTTGTTTGCATGAATTTGTTTTCATTAGATAAAATTCTTGAGAATTCACGTAAGCAATGTTGCATTAATTGCTGTTTTTTCGAAAAATAAGAAACGTGGGTTTTGAGGAACCTTCGAAAATAGACAATATATTTATGATGAAATATTTTATTGTTGTAAAATTCATAGGTCAGTTGTGTGAATGTTCACATTATGAAAATTGTGTCCGTGATTTTATGAAAAATCAGTTTTGAAATTAACAAAGTTTCGTTCGTTTTTTGCAGTTTTCGAAGAGATGAATGATTTTGAGGTGTTAACTCTACCGTTACTATCACTATTGTTAGTGGAAGTACAAAAGGTAAGAGTTAAGAGTTACCATTTTTTGTCGTATTTCCTTGATTCGTGTCTGGACAACATACTGAAGTAGAATGCAATGTGAACTTTGCAGTTGTTTTAGCAAAATGACCAATTTCTCAGCCGACGATACTTCAAGGGACGAATCGCATTCTGATGATGACATCTCCAGGGATGATGCACGCATGGACGAGACCTCCATTGTTGAATAAGAGGAGGGTGCCACTGGCGTGAAGAACATTCCGAATATAGACGATGCATTCTTTGAAGAGGATCCAAAAGGAGCTGAAGCATATCTCAAGTCCCTAGTATATCGTCTTCTGATCAACCCTAGGACTGTGACTCAGAAGAAATTGGTGACCCCGAAGATGGTAATACGGCTTTGTCTCGAACGAGGGCTTTTCCTTGCATCGACCATAGAATTTAAGCTTTCTCGACGCCCTTTGGATGGGCAAGGCATATGTTGGGTTTCCCTCATGTCAGGGATATGCTCATCTAGGCGCAAGTGACGAGAGCTATTCAAGCTTCTGGAGACTTGTCTATTAATCATGATGTGAAAAGTATCGTGGCTTTGCTGGCCCGTTGGTGTGCTCCCACTCATACCTTCATATGTAGATGGGGAGAATTTACTGTTACCTTAGAAGATGTGGCTGCTTTGATGCATCTCCCGATTACAGGTAATTTCTCTGGAGGTCTTTCGGATGAGGAAAAAGTGGTTTTTGACACTCTGACAGCCGCGATGGAAGAAGTGAACAAGGCGTATGGTAGTAAAGGTTGTTATGCCTATTGGTTGACACGTTGGTGGCCAAGAGATGAAGTTTCTGATAGTCCCATCACCGGTATGTTACTTATTGCCGCTTTCTTATGCTTATGGTTATCCAGAGACATATTTGAAGACAGTGGACATTTGTTGAAGCCTTTCGTAATCTCTTTTGCTATTAAGATGGCTCAAGGTGATCAACTCCCAATAGGTAGCTTATTCCTGGGTTCCTTGTGTTCTAACTTAGACTCCTTGGTGTTAGATTCCAGCGTGTCGAATGGCTTCATGAAGATTGAGTGTTATGTTAACACGATGTTTCTTCAAGCTTTAATGTGGGAGCACTTCAATAATTATGCGCCTATCCCTCGTAACATCCTGCAAGGACCAAATACTGATGCACGCCACATATTCGCTAAGAAAGATAATGCCCGAATCATGCGTTGGTCAACAAAGCAGCCTCGGTCTAAAGCACGCCTCATTGATGTGTTGGATGAAGAATCGGAGTTCGACTTTCGTCCATGGGTGTTGGTTCCTGATTATGTTTCTCAACCAACGACTTTCAATACTGGAGAGAGCACGACTCTGAAATCTGGTGCTAACCCGAATGATGGTGAGAGATCCTTCATGTTGAGCTGTACTCCTGGTCACTTGTTATCCGTTATGTATGGAGAGTGGGCAGTAGAAGAACAAAACATTGATAGGGCGGCTCGACAAATGGGTATGGATCAATGTGTTCCAACTACTCGGAGAAGGAAACCATCAGTTGATCAGCTTCTCGTTTAGATCACACTCACGTGGAAGGGAGTAGTTACTGGTTTCCTGGTTCTGATAGACTTGCATATGTAACCCCAGGTTATATAGAATTCTGGCATCAATAATTTGAGAGGTTGCATGAATTCGTGACAGTTAGTCAGCTTCTAGTGAAAATTCCCCCGTCTGCTGAGATGATCTCTGGTCGACCAAGACTGAAGTACCTTTCTGGTGATAAACGAAAATTATCTCCAGGATGTTCTCAAGTAAGATTCTCCACATGTCTTTTATGAAACCATGGTAACTGTATTCTGATCATGTTATTGAATTCTTTACAGGACGGTCGTAGCGTAAGACCTCGAATCCATGCAGATTTTTCAGATATTGGAGAAGTTGTTCACGGCGGAGAAGGAAGGAACAAAAGTTATAAGATGTTACCTAATACCATGAAGTCCCTAGTTCGTTCTTTGGTGTGTTCCCAATATTTCTCGCCGTGACTTTCATTGCTATTAACATTAGAATCATGAAGCCAATGTTATTAATTTTATTTCAGAATTTTAGTCCATCAAGTCTTGAAGGTATTCAATTTTCTGCTACTGAACAAGCAATCGCTGATTTGAGTGACGAAGAAACTGTAAGTATTTCTTCACATGTTCGAATATGGTGCTTCATAGATGAAAATATTGATTGTAGAGGACGTGTACAGGAGGATGTTGTCATGGAGATGGAGCATTCTGGAACTCAATCATCCTATGGGAATGGGAATAGAGGTAATTCCCAAGATTCGGAGCCGGATGGAAGTGATGTTCCTCTTGTCGTTGATGTGGACAACTCCAACCCCTTGGACACTTTGGAGACTCCTAAAGTAAGTATATATCCTGTATATTCTTCATAGAAGTATAAAAGTGCTGACTTGTGAATGAATGAATGAGAACCCATGTGAATATATGAAAACTTAGTCGAACTTCGTCGTCAGAAAATTCAGAACCCAGCTTTTTAGTAAAAGCGCTGTAGAATCTTCGTCCGGAGTCGGATTTTGATGATCTGCATGTGCAAATTCAAGCCAGGAAAATTTCCAAGCTTTATCAATCAAGATTTTTAAGTTTTGAGCACGTTCAGAGCTTGAAAAAGGCGAAAATAGTAAACTTCCAGGAGACTTCCAGAACTTTTTCAGATTGCGATCACTTGATATTTTGGCCACATGTACCCGCTCGTTCATAGGATTGTCATGAAATTTTGACACGTCATAGAGGAAATCCATACGAAGAGAATGACATATGACCTATCCTCAGATTCCTTGTAGATTGCTCCCAGTCCGTCTCTTAGTACAGGGAAGAGTTTAGTTTCTTCAGACGGACTCATCGTAAAACGTGTTTTCATGACTTCCATGTTATTTGATCGTGTCTTGAATGAAGTATGATGAACTTTGATGATATTGCCTTGCGGGTATACTGTGTTTCATAATCTCCTTTGGCTTCGTGACTCTAACCTCATGTAATCTTCGTATTAGGTGCTAAATACCGAAGTTGAGGATACTGGAGCCAATGATGATAACTCTAACCCTTCCGAAATTATTGATGAAGAGATGTCCATCCCTGAACTTCGAGGCCATGAGAAGGTCGCTGCTGATGTTATGGAAAACCAAATGGTTGTTGCCTCAGTGATAGAAGAAACCGAGATAGCAGCGGAGAATACCGAAGGGACTGTTTCCTTGGTCGTGGAAGCCGCTCCAGTGATTGAGAACCGTATAATAGTGTATGAATATCCAACCGCAGGGGTTGCTTTCGATCCTCCCTTTAACACTTCACTCCCGTATCATGAACTGGTCGGTGGATTCAGCGTTCCCATTGGATATGCACGCTTGTACGAGACGATATGGAAGAAGTTCGGCCACATGATCGTTGACAGGAACCCTGGCCGTGCTTATGCTTTAACCATGCAAGTAGGCGTTATCTTGCGTTTCGTGAGTGATATGCATACGATACCCAGGAATACCGTGATTCCAGATATACTCTTTGATTGGGAGTTTAACTTGGAGAATTCAGAAAGACTTGGCCTCAACGTGAAATGGCTTCGTAAGCAAATAAACGTTATCAAGGATTCATGTGAGAAGAACATACCCTTTCCAAACGATGTTGTGAAGGAGAAGGAGGACAAGATTTCCAAGCTGACCGAGGAGTTGAACAAGGAGAGGGCGGCTTTGCAAATCTTGAAGGATGCTGATGAGCGAAAGCCTTTTCTTGCTGATCTCTTGAACTTCTGAACTTCTGAGAGATGTGAGGTTTATACTTTGGTTTTGATATTTAGATGGTTTTGGATTGACTGATGGTTAAGGATTTTCTTGTAGATTTGACAGAGATTTTCTTTTACGAAATATGAACTGAATTTTGATAAATTGCTGAATTGAAATACTGATTGCAAGTATTGCAAATGTTTTGGAGGAATTGAAATACAAATGAAAGAAAATCCTAAATGTTAAATCCCAACGCAACGAGTGCTTCAAACGCCCAATACCTTAAATATCCAATAATTTCAGATAAACGCCTTGAGCCAATTTTCGTGAATTACTGGTAGGGTTCTGCCATATGTGTTGGTCAATTTGTAGTATCCTCCGGCCACGGATTCAGTGACCATGAATGGTCCTTCCCAATTGGAGTTCCTTTTAGAATGAAGACTGCGTTGAACTGCTTTGAGAACCAGGTCCCCTTCATGAAACTTGTTGGGCTTGGTCGATCGTGCCTTGAATATCTTCTGCCGATTCAGAATTCCCTGTTTGATGGAATTCCACGATTGTGGCCCGTATGGACACTCGCGCGGAAGAGAGTATCCAGCATAGTGTTGATCATGCTTAGCCAAGTCTTCAGCAATAAGTGACCGATTTGAAGAAGTTCTGAACCCAACCATTGAGTGTAATATTGCTGAGGTGAAGTTACCCACTCGTAGCTTTTGATGACTGCTAAATTATTCATGGGGAGAAGTCCCTGGACCATAGTAGCGTATTTGAACATTGATAATATTGGAGCAAGAGGAGGAATAAGACTTGCCTGAGCTCGAAACCTTCTGACAAAGGTGTGCGGATTATCTCCAAGTTCCTGCGTAAGTCCCATCAGAGTTTTTACTTCTTCCAGATGCTCTAACGGTAGTGCGTCCTCTGCTTCGTCTTCCGACTCGGAATCCTTGTCGATGACAGGATGTGTTGAAGGTATCGTTGTCCTTTCAGCATGAATCCAAGTTCTCCCAAGGACCATGTCGTATCCAGGGTCTTCCCGGATTATGAAAAACTTGGCCTCAGTGCAGATCAATCTTTCCGTAACTTTGAGAGTGATGAAGCCGTATGCGTTCTGGAGATTCCTTCGTGGTCCCTGATTGCTATGGGAGCGTGGGTGGCTTCCGTCGAGTAATACCGCAGCTCTGAGAGTTTTCAAAGGGATGATGTTGACGCGGTACCAACATCGACGAACGCCCTCTTGAACTCATTTCCTTTAATGTGCACTGTGGTGAGCAGTCCCCAGTCATACATTTTTGTCGGTGGCTGAAGGTCGGTGGTGTCCTTGGATCAAGACGTTTCCGGACACGATGTGGTTCAGTGCAGCAAACATGTCTTTCCTTTGAGCTTTCGAAAGATACAACAACTCGCAGACATGTTCGATCAGAGATTGGACCGTTCCTTGACAGGAGGTTCAGAGATGGTAAAAGTTCTGACTGGGAGGGGTTTTTGTGCACCCCTCAGTCCCCAGGTTGAGCTCTCCTGATTCGACCTTTTCTTTGAATATGCGCTTCAAAATTTTGCAATCACTTGTGGGATGGCTGACGTATCTATGGAAGCGACAATACCGAGGATTTTCCATGGCCTCTTCAGTTGGTTCCTTCTGACATAAGGCAATTTGATTGCACCATCTTGAATCCAGGCATCGAGTAGTTCATTAACTTCTTCCATTGAACAGGGAAAATCAGGTGCTTCTGGATCTTCCGTATGCTGAGGAGGGATTTTCGAATTCTCCTTCTTGTGTGCTTTGAAGGGG
This sequence comes from Papaver somniferum, assembly GCF_003573695.1. Lineage (NCBI taxonomy): Eukaryota > Viridiplantae > Streptophyta > Magnoliopsida > Ranunculales > Papaveraceae > Papaver > Papaver somniferum. Next base: position 140,771,754 of record NC_039366.1, on the reverse strand, counting down.
TGGAGGAAGTCTGCTTGTGTTGTGGTTCTGCTTTTCGCTTACTCCCTTCCGCGACAGCATTTGTTGAAGGTTGCAGGTTACTGCTTGTTGATCAACGCCTGCTTCCTCGAGTGTCTTTTGAATCTCAGTCTTTGTAGACTTTGCTCTTTCCAAAAGAGCGGGTGCAGTGGTTGCCGACCTCTTCGCAGCTTCGTGAAGCTCTGAGAAAGTCTGGAATCGAAGGTTTTCTAGCAAGGCCCTGTAGACCGGGAGCATGCCATTGATGCACAAGTCCACCAGTTGTTGTTCCGTGAGGTTTGGGTCGTGACAATCCAGGGCTTAGACTCTGAACCTTTTCACATAATCATTGGGATTTTCACTGACCCTTTTAAACATTCTTCCAAGGTCGGAGAGGGTGACTTGTTCTGACACGAAGAAGTATTTCCTGTAAAATACGTCAACCATTTCTCCCCAATTGTTGATGGTCCCTGGTGTGATGCTGTTATACCAGGTGTATGCTCTGCCTTTCAGAGATTTTGAGAATTCCTTGAGACGGACGACATGATTATGTTCATGTTCTCCCAAGGCTTCGAGAAAATGAGAGACATGTTCCCGAGCATTGCCAGTTCCATCATACAAGGTGAAAGTTGGAGAAACGTAACCTTTGGGGAGTGGAATCCTCTGCGTAGCGGCAGGATAAGGAGGTTGATGACAATGGTCATGCGATGTCTTGCATTTTCCATGGTTCTCTAAGAGGTGCTCCAGATCCTCGCGAGTGATGAAATTCGGTGATCCCTTTGCTGATGAGTTGTCGGCAGCAATTTTGTGGATTTCGTCGTCTTCTACTGTATTGATTGGAATTACTTCAGGACCTTCGTCCGAGGATTTCTCCTTTACCTTCTCTTGAGTATTCTCTGACATCTTGTCAGTAAGAGTTTTGAGATAATTGCACAGCTCCTTCTGTGTAGCAGCCATGTCAGTCTGATTCTTTGCAAGAGTCTCCTGCGCTTTGATAAGATCAGCAATGGTAGGTGGTGGATCTCCTATGACTTCTTCAGGGTGTCGTCCGGACAGTGGATGACCTTCGGCGTGAGGAGGAGTAGTGTTACCACCATCAGTGTTGGAGGTCGGAATTGTCTCCGGGATATTCTGATTGTTGTTGTTGCTAGTGCTAGCACGGTTTGTATTAAGATTTGTAACTGAACCCGACCCGAGATCAACCATCTTATGAAATTGTGAGATTGCAACCGAGAGAATGATCTCCCATTGTGGTCACCAATCTGTAGATGGGGAAAAACGATTTGCTGGTTTTTAAGGAATTGAGGAGACGAACGTATGGAGGAGACTCCTCGAACCGAGCGAAATGTTAAACCTCACACAGATGCACCGCTGCAAAGGGGGTGCTTTAGATTCGAGAGATCAATCTGTAGTAATCCGGCTTAAATCAAGAAAATGACCGTTCCAGAGTAAATTCAGTCACAAGAGAGGATGGGTTGATCTGTAGGAGGGAAGCTGAGAAATGTGTGGAATCAATGGTAATCAAAGATTGTGGGTGTGTGAATTCCAAATGTGATAAGCTCTGAGTGATTGAAATTTCTCAATTGAGAGTAGTTGCTCAATTGATGAGTTGATGATCTCGTGTTGTCGATGAGACGTGAGATTGATGATACTGATGATGCCGATTCAATCATGATTCAGAGACTTATTTATATTGCTGGAATTGTAGACACTATGATTCCATGAAGTGTGACAGTTGATGGAATCAAGGAGTGGGGAGGTGGAGATCGTGTTTGAAACCAGTTGCTCAACGTGTGGAGACTTGGTCGATTTTCCACCCACTACCTCGTGAATTCCTTCAACTGATTGCATGACTTGCTCACATTCCATCGTGTGTTTGAACACACGTGCCATAGACCGCCAGACCAAAACCCTAAGTGATATCCCCCCAAGTGACACGATTGATGTCTCGTTGTTTGTTAGTCAATTGATGACTTCTTGGTTTGATGGGACGATGAGTCCATGTAGTCGTTGAGTTGAACATGATGTTCTGAAACTCATGAATTGAACATGCCATGAGACAGAGATATAGTTCTTACGATGAAGTGAGCAAGTATTGCCCATTCGATGGATCGTTGAATATTGATTGTTGAACCAATATTCCTTGGTTTGAGCAAATATTCCTCATCTGAGCAAATGCTGCTCATGTGATGAATTGTTGAATATTTGATCGTCTGAGCATGTGTTGCTCGTCTGATGGATTATTGGCAGCGTACCAAAAATATTAATTAGAATACTGGTCGTTGAACCGAGCATAATTAATAAAATTAATGACCATGAGGCCGTCGTAAAATTATTAAGGTTGGAATCTGGAATGATGATCCTTGGATTCATAAACCCTAATTTGATCAATTGATGATCAATTCATGGTTCGTCAGAAGTTTAACCATGGGACGAAGGAGGGAGCGACTACATGGGACCGTGGATCAACCATGTAGTGTCCATATACTCACGTGAGCAAATACAAAGAACTCCTGAAGAGTTGACGATTTGTTGGTGGAAGAATGATTAAATGTTGGTTTAATCATTTATTCAAAAATGCTCGTCTGAGCATTAGGTGAGAAAACCTAATTAATTATGACGAGGCGAGGGACCGACCATGGAGTCATGAAACCGGCCCTGGGTTATCCCGTGACCGCCTGACGATCACTTCATGAAAATCCAAAGTGTTTGGGAGAGTTTTTGGACCTAATACGAGCAATTGTGCAAATTAGGTCAAAATTGTGAAAATTGATGGGACCGGCTTCCGTAAGCCAAAGATCCAATCTTGGTCGGTCAAGATAGCATGCTCGTGTCCCCAAGGCGTCCGCGTCTGAGTCCTGAGAATTTTGATATTTTCTGGCGCGCAATTGAGCATCCATTCGTGAAAATATGCCATAATTAGGGTTTCGATGAAACTGAGGAAAAACACCATGAGATGATGAAAAATAATTATAAAATAAGGAATGAGGAGGCGTGGGACCTCCGTGGTCAAGGCATGGTCGGTCGGTCGTGAACACGGTCCCGTGGTGCCTTTTCCTTAATTTTATAATATTTTGATGATTTTATGAAAAATTCATGAATTTTTAGAAATTTGATGAATTTTGGGAGTTTCCATGAATCGAAGGAGTTTTCATGAGTTCAAGGAAGCAAAAGATATTAAAATAATAAAACAAGGGCGTGTGGGACCGTGGAAGGCATGGCCGGCCGGCTTGGGCCCGGTCCCACGAGTTTTCATAAGTTTTTAAATATTTTTTATGTATTTTTGATGATTTGAGGGAATTTTTCCTAATTTGAGAGAAATACCATGAAATCAAGGAATTTGATGAATTCAAGGAAAACTAATAATAAAATAATAAAAGAAAGGGGCGTGTGGGGCCGGCTAGGGCATGGCTGGCTGGCCAAGGCCCGATCCCACAAGTTTTCATAATTTATATTATTTTATTATTATTTGATGATTTGTGCAAAAATACCATGAAATCAAGGAATTTGATGAATTCAAGGAAAACTAATAATAAAATAATAAAAGAAAGGGGCGTGTGGGGCCGGCTAGGGCATGGCTGGCTGGCCAAGGCCCGATCCCACAAGTTTTCATAATTTATATTATTTTATTATTATTTGATGATTTGTGCAAAAATACCATGAAATCAAAAAGTTTTTTCATGAAATTAGAGAAGTAATAATAATAAAATAATAAGGAACCGTGGGTGTGGGGCCTGTTGGGACCAAGGCATGGCCGGTTGGCCAATGGTCACGCCCCACACTCCTTTCCTTAATTTTATATTATTTTTTATGGATTTATGGAACTACCATGAAATCGAGGAGTTTCCTCGAGACGAAAGAGATTTGATAAAATGAGAGAATTTTCATCAAATCATGGAAAATAATGAAAATGCATTAAAAATATAAAACTAGCGTGGGATTAACCACGACACGGTCGGTCGGTCGTGTGTCCGTGCTCCCAGCATCCTTTTCAATATTTTTAATTATTTACTATTTTCTTCTCTATTTTGCATAGGCTCATCGTTTCGTTGTATTTTTTGAAATACTCGTTCATGTGGTGACTGTTAGTGTATCATCGTCGAATACACCTTCACCATTTGAATCGGGGCTTACATAGAGGTAGCTCAAACGCCCGGTTGTTGATTATTTATTACTAATTGTGGAATTCAACGGAGAATAATTCACAAAACTGAGTAATAAGATGTTTATTATTAATTCATAGGATCAGCTGAGGATTCGACTACGAATTCAGAATAATAAAGTGAGCATTACCATTCCATGGGATCGTAGATTCGACCATAGAATCAGAGTAATTAAGGTTTATCTATTACCATCTACGAGACCAGTTGTGGATTCGATCATGAAATCGGAGTAATGAGATAATATAGTTATTGCTATTCTATGAGATCAAGCTGTGGATTCGATCATAGAATCAGAAAAATTGTTATTGTCATTCCATGGGACCGGTCGTGGATTCGACCATGGAATAAGAGCGATTGTAATTAGGAATAATTAACTTTGTGGCTCTATACTAGCAAAGCAAGCTGTCTAGGAGCATTAATTATCCTGATACGAGCTTGCCGATAAGTCATATCCTTTATATAGTCAGGGTAAACTTGTTGTTTGTTCCTGAAGACGTTATCGCTCTATACTAGCAGAGCAAGCTGTCTAGGAGCCGTCCATCTCGTGATGCTATATAGAAATAATCACTGAAAGTATTCAGTATTCATGAGATATGTCGTTGTCCAGTCGTGAGACTACATATCTACATGTACTCTGAGAGAAAGTACTCTCCGTTGAGAATTCGATGAGAGAGCCGTGTCTCAATACTCGCGTCTGATTGCTGAATCAAAGCTTCGTATAATTATGAGTTTACAATTTTAGCCTTTGTCGAAAATCCACCATCTACAATACTTATGCTGGTTACTTTGTCAAATCGGTCAGTTCATGGACTTAAACATTTAAATCATAAGGAATGCAATCTTTGCAAACCGTGGCTATAATGTTCATGATTGAGTCAAACCGATTTGGTTTCAATTGTGTTTTCTATAGAAATTGAACAACTCTTTAACTAGTTTCGTTTGAGTCATTTGAACTAGTTATGGTTGAGATGAATAAGGTTGATATGAGAGTAATCATATGGCTAACTTCGGTTAACTATTTGTGAACCAACATGTTGTACACGTTTAGGTACGGTTACATAAACCTAAATGATGGTACATTTCATTTGTGTGTAACAAGCTAAGTTCGATCTAACGGTTGAAAGATATTAGCTTGGTTGAATCAGGTTTTTCATCTAACGGTGAATATTGAATGCTTTGTTACCAAGGTAACTTGGATTGCAAACCCTGATTTGAAAACTATATAAAGGAGAACTCTAGCAATTGGGAAACCTAATACCCACACCTCCTATGTGTTACTAGTTGCATAACTAGAGTCGATTCTCCTTTAACCTTAGGTTTCTTCTCGAGACCCTGTAGGTTAACGACTTGAAGACTTCATTGGAATTGTGAAGCCAGACCCAACTATTATTTTTTTAGTTGCGTGATCTGATCTTGTTGTTTCTATCGTGTTGAGTACAATTGAAATAATTGGCTCGAGATTTTATATCTCCGATAGGCAAGATAGAAAAGTAATCACAAACACTTCGTCTCATCGTTTGTGATTCCACAATAACTTGTTTCGCTAGTCGATTAAGTTTATTGTGAGGTGATTGATAATTCTAGGATGTTCTTCGGGAATATAAGTCCGGGTTATCAATTGGTTCCTGTTCACCTTGATTTATCAATAGACGGAACAAAAAATCTTGGGTATTTCTGTGGGAGACAAATTTATTCAATCCTATAGACTTTTCCAGTGTGAGACAGATTTGTCTAACAAGTCTTCGACTTTGGGTCGTAGCAACTCTTGGTTGTGGGTGAGATCAACTAAGAGAATCAAGTGCGTAATATCCTGCTGGGATCAGAGATGTAAGGAGCGCAACTGTACCTTGAATCAGTGTGAGATTGATTAGGGTTCAACTACACTCCATTCCAAAGTTAATTGGTAGTATGCTAGTGTCTGTAGAAGCTTAATACAATGTGGCGTTCAATCTGGACTAGGTCCCGGGGCTTTTCTGCATTTGCGGTTTCCTCGTTAACAAAATTATGGTGTCTGTGTTATTTCTTTTCCGCATTATATTTTGTTATATAATTGAAATATCACAGGTTGCGCGTTAATATCAATCAATTAGAATATCCAACCTTGGGTTGTTGATTTACATTGATTGACACTTGAAAATTGGTCTTTGGTACCGTTCAAGTTACTCCTCTTACTCAATCGGGCTCGCAGATTTCTATTTGTTGATTGCAGATTGAATTAAGAGTTAGAGATATTAAACTATTTGATATACTTTATTCTAAATTGAGTATGACTGTCTAGTTGATTCTCTAGAAAGTATATTGGAGTAAGTCATCTCAGATTGTCAAACGAATTGTTGGGTGTGGTTATTAGACCCCCGCATTTTCAGAAAAGAAATAACACAGACACTAGAAGTTTTGTTAACGAGGAAATCACAAATACCCCAGGACCTAGTCCATATTGAACACACACTATATAAAGCCGCTACAGACACTAGCCTACTACAAACTAACTTCGGTCTGGACAGTAGTTGAACCCCAATCAATCTCACATTGATCTAAGGTACAGTTGCGCTCCTTACGTCTCTGATCCCAGCAGGATACTACGCACTTGATTCCCTTAGTTGATCTCACCCACAACTAAGAGTTGCTACGACCCAAAGTCGAAGACTTTAATGAACAAATCTGTCTCACACAGAAAAGTCTATAGGAATAGATAAATCTATCTCCCACAGAAATACCTACGAGTTTTGTTCCGTCTTTTGATAAATCAAGGTGACCAGGAACCAATTTATATACCATACTTATATTCCCGAAGAACAGCCTAGAAATATCAATCACCTCACAATAATCTTAACCGACTAGCGAAACAAGATATTGTGAAATCACAAACGATGAGACGAATGTGTTTGTGACTACTTTTCTATCTTGCCTATCGGAGAAATTAATCTCAAGCCAATCTTACGATTGTACTCAAATACGATAGAAACAACAAGATCAGATCACGCAACTACAGAGAAAATAATTTGGTCTGGCTTCACAATCCCAATGAAGTCTTTAAGTCGTTAACCTACAGGGTCCCGCGAGAAACCTAAGGTTAAAGGAGAATCGACTCTAGCTTACACAACTAGTATCACACAGGAGGTGTGGGGATTAGGTTTCCCAGTTGCTAGAGTTTTCCTTTATATAGTCTCCAAATCAGGGTTTACAATCTAAGTTACCTTGGTAACAAAGCATTCAATATTCACCATTAGATGAAAACCTGATTAGATTCAAGCTAATGTCTTTCAACCGTAAGATCGAACTTAGATTGTTATACACAAATGAAATGTAACTTCATTTAGGTTTGAGTAACCGTACCTAAACGTGTATACCTAGTAGGTTCAACAATAGTTAACCAATGGTTAGCCATATGAGCACTTTCATATCAACCGTATTCATCTTCACCATAACTAGTTCAAATGACTCAAATGAACTAGTTAGAGAGTTGTTCAATTGCTTAGATATCATAGAAGAATACAAGACACAATCGAAGCAAAACCGGTTTTGATTCACTCGAATCGATTCATGAACATTATATCCATGGTTTACAAAGATTGCATTCCTTATTATATAAATGTTTTAGTTCATGAACAAACCGATTGTAGAAAGTAACCTACCTAAGTATACGAACAGGTACGCGTACTTAAGTAACCGGATTGAGTTTGTTTTCAATTCCAAACTCCAACAGAAATTCACGTACTCAAGTAACCAGATTGTTTTAGTTCTTCCATCTCAAGATTCACAACTTCTTGAGGCCTTGAGGAGTTTTCCATAACTTTTTTTTTAATTAGGGAAGGCAAAACAATATAACATAAATATATATATATATATATATGTTTTCAAGAAAGAGAGTGACACCCTTGTTGTGGAAACCCTAAACTCCTAAGAGAGACACGGACGTTCATGGACTGGTTGAACATAACAGAACAAAAGAGATTCAAAAAGAATAAAATACATATATCCCACATCATCATGACTCAATAATTAAAAATTAATCAGAGCATAAGAGTGAGATACATAGCAGTAAGGAGTCAAGTGACTCTACTTTCACATCAAAAGAAAACAACATAGTCAAACATACTACAAATGGAAAACTACAGTAGACTTGAGTATCTGCCAAAAGTCATTCTTGCATCTCTCAAGTTAGATACAAGAATAAAAATGCCTAAGATTAGGCAGTCAAGTGAGATGTAATCCCACTATGAGTGTTGAGAGATGAGTTGTAACTTCCATCTGAAGGTTTGAACCTGGTATTCCTTACCTTCTTTCGGTTATTTTTTATTCCATAGGAATTCAACATAACCTTGTCAGGTGATCCATCAGAAATATTTTTCTGAGGATTAAGTCTAGGACCTCTGGAAATTGGTTCCAGAGGATTAAAATAGACATGTATCCACCATCTAGACTTAGATTACTAGACTTTTTCTCATAAATACTGGGAATGTGTATTTTTGTGGTGTAAGAATTTGCACCATTCGGAGGAACACGATTCCTGTGGGGATTTCGAGATGAGTGACCATTGAAATCCATTTTATGAGAATCCTGTTTTTCTGCAGGGATGAAATCCATTGTAGTGGTCATTATAGAGTTTACTCTGTTGACAGTGAAAAGAAGTAGGTTTTGAAGATTAGTAGTCTGTTTCTTTCTAGCAAAACAATGATGAACATAGTGAATTTTTTTTCCACAGAAAGAACAGGTTCGTGGAAGATAAACATTAAAAGGAACCTGTTTTAAATTCATAGCCCTATTAGAAGATTGCAAGTTATGTAAACACTTTTTAGAAAAAACTTCCTTTGGAGAACATCTCTTCATGTACTGTAATTTTGTCTGAGAATTGATCATCGGTATATAAGAATTTCTCATCAAAACAAAGTTTTCCTTTTTCAAGGATTTGCACTGTTCTTGAGCTAGAATAAGGGATGCACCCAGTTTCTCTTTTTCAACACGAAGTCTGTTTAGATCAGATGAATGCGTCTCGATCAAACGTTTTTCTCTAATTGAGTCTTCTTTAACAATATTCTCAAGAACATTAATGTTTTCACGCTGTAGATTAGTTTCTTGAATTAGTTTTTCGATATTGTTGGAGAAGGACTCAATGATGCTATAGAATTCCCGTTCTCGACCAAGAGACTTTTCAAATTCATCAATGAGCTGAGCATGATTTTGAAAATCAATAGTCTCAGTAGATTTTTTTGAGATTCCAGTGAGATTCATTTCAGCTTTTGACAGAGTGTCAAATATCTCATTTGAGGGAGTGTTATTAAAATTTGATAAAACAACCTTTCTACCTCAGGATTCGGATGAATCAGCTAAGGATTTATCCTTTGAGGTAATCCCAAGACATTTCGCATAATTAAAAGCTTTAGAGGACATTTTGGTGTGCGTAAATGCAAGAGATGAACTTCCGTCCACAGAGTCAGATTGCTACAAACACAGACTTGTGAGGTCTTTAAATGTGTTTGCCTGCTCTGATACCAATTGAAAAAGCGGGGGTCTAACAACCACACCCAATATTTCGCTTAGCAATCTGTATGGACTAACTTCAATATACTTTCAAGAGAATCAACTAGACAGTCAGACTCAATCTTAAGAAAAGTATATCAAAGAGTTGTACCTCAATCTCTTAATTCAATCCGCAATCAAACAAACAATAATTTCCGAGCCCGATTGATTCTAAGAGAAATAACTTGAGCAGTACCAAAGACCAATGTTCAAGGATTAATCAATTTCAATCAACAACCAAAGGTTGGATTTACCAATTGATCGATTCAACGCACAACCTGTGATATTTCAATTATATAACAAAATATAATGCGGAAAAGAAATAACACAGACACCAGAAGTTTTGTTAACGAGGAAACCGCAAATGCAGAAAAACCCCGGGACCTAGTCCAGATTGAACACAAACTGTATTAAGCCACTACAGAAACTATCCTACTACAAACTAACTTCGGTATGGACTGTAGTTGTACTCCAATAAATCTCACACTGATCCAAGGTGCGCTCCTTACGTCTCTGATCCCAGAAGGATACTACGCACTTGATTCCCGTAGTTGATCTCACCCACAACTAAGAGTTGCTACGACCCAAAGTCGAAGACTTTAATAAACAAATCTGTCTCACAGAGAAAAGTCTACAGGAATAGATAAATCTGTCTCCCACAGAAATACCTACGAGTTTTGTTCCGTCTTTTGGTAAATCAAGGTGAACAGGAACCAATTGATATACCAGACTTATATTCCCGAAGAACAACCTATAAATATCAACCACCTCACAATAATCTTAATCGACTAGCGAAACAAGATATTGTGGAATCACAAACGATGAGACGAAGGTGTTTGTGACTACTTTTCTATCTTGCCTATCGGAAAAATTACTCTCAAGCCAATCTTACGATTGTACTCAAATACGATAGAAACATCAAGATCAGATCACGCAACTACAGAGAAAATAGTTGGGTCTGGCTTCACAATCCCAATGAAGTCTTTAAGTCATTAACCTACAGGGTCTCGTGAGAAACCTAAGGCTAAAGGAAAATCGACTCTAGCTTACACAACTAGTATCATACAAGAGGTGTATGGATTAGGTTTACAAGTTGCTAGAGTTCTCCTTTATATAGCCTCCAAATCAGGGTTTGCAATCTAAGTTACCTTGGTAACAAAGCATTCAATATTCACCGTTAAATGAAAACCTGATTAGATTTAAGCTAATGTATTTCAACCGTTAGATTGAACTTAGCTTGTTATACACAAATGAAATGTAACTTCATTTAGGTTTGAGTAACCGTACCTAAACGTGTACACCTAGTTGGTTCAAAAATAGTTAACCAATGGTTAGCCATATGAGCACTTTCATATCAACCTTATTCATCTTCACCATAACTAGTTCAAATGACTCTAATGAACTAGTTAGAGAGTTGTTCAATTGCTTAGATCTCATAGAAGAATACAAGACACAATCGAAGCAAAATCGGTTTTGATTCACTCGAATCGGTTCATGAAAATTATAGCCATGGTTTGCAAAGATCGCATTCCTTATTATATAAATGTTTTAGTTCATGGACAAACCAATTTTAGAAAGTAACCTACCTAAGTATGCGAACAGGTACGCGTACTTAAGTAACCGGATTGAGTTTGTTTTCAATCCCAAACTCCAGCAGAAATTCACGGACGCGAACTTTCCGCCAGTACGCGTACGGGTACGCATACTGTCCCGTATTTCCAACAACCGCCAGTACGCGCACGGATACACATACTTTGGGTTCCCGATTTTGGACTTTTACACAAATGTGAAAAACACACTATGATATATCCAAAGATGGTTACATGTTCTAAACTTATTTCAATCACTGAAACATTCTTAGAGGATGTTATATAGTTGTTATTCACAAATTATTTTTCATCAAAGCGATTTTCAAAATATTGAAATATTTAACATAACTTTCATCACGATTAAAGATGAACTTGGCCAAAGCGAAAGTTTACCAACACATATTTCGAGAAATAGATAAGCGAGATAAACTCGGCTCGAAATAACAAATGTGTATAATCGAAGTCTATATAGCAGTTTGACTTTTGTCTCAAGATAGGAGATAGAGTAGATAGACTTTTGAGTGATAGATAAGTTCAAGTCTCCACATACCTTTTTGTCGATGAAGTTCCACCAGTTACTTGAGTAGTTCTTCGTCTTTGCATGATGAACGTCATGGAGTCTAGAGCTCAACTACACTTACTATCCTAGTCTGAGACTTAGCTATAAGTAGACTAGAAATCAAGACATATAGTTTCGGCAACTAAACTTGACAAACAAGCTTGAGATAGCAACGCTTGCGAGTTCGACCGAGCAGTGCTCTAACACGAGGAAAGTGGTGGTGGTCGGCGGCGGCGGTGGTGGATGATGGTCGGTTGCGGTGGTGGCTGATGGTCGACAGTGGTGGTGGTTGGCGGCGGCGGTGACATAAAGTGGTGGAGACAGGCGGCGACGTTGGTTGGCGGTGGAGGACGGTGGTGGTGGTTGACGGACGACGGCGACGATGAACAGTGGTTGTTGGCGGTGGTGGCCAGTAGAGTGTTTTTTTTTTTAAAATAGTGTAGTGGTAGTGGTTTTGTATATACATTATATAAAAGAGGGTATTTTAGTAATGTGTTAAGCTTAGGGATATATATTAAGTTTGAAAGGGTATTTTTCAAGGGGCCTCATACTACGGGTACATAGATAATATTCCCCAAATCAATTTGTAAAAATAGGTTAAAATGCAGGGCAAATGGCATGTTGCTATTTATCCCACCCACCCACAAAAACATTTATCCCCATCAAGAAATTTCAACCAAATCCGCTGGTAAAATGGCCTTTTAGGTCGTCCTAACACGCAATAAATATGTATTAACTATTAACTATTGAATACCTCCAACTTGCCATTCATAGAAGGAGGGGAGATAGGGATCGACTCTCACGATTCACAAGTAACCACCTTATTGCGGGGTGTTTACTAATTTCCAAAATTATGCACATGATTCATTTAACTTACATGAGGCTGAATTTCAAATCTTAATTCAAATATTGTATATGTATAAATTAATTAATTTAAATTAAGAGGTGATTAATCGTGTGATTATGAATCCTTTTACAACAATGCGCTGGCAAAAACAAAGTAAAATCCGTGAAGAAAATCTAAAAATCAACAATAATTTTCTACCAACAATATGGCTAATAAATTGTCCTTGTAATGTAGATCTATATATTTTTCTGTTCTAGTCTGTCTCGCTTTTGCGTCAATCATTATTCAGATAAAATAACCAAATTGCTATCTATAATTCTGCTCGTTTTGTTAGTTTTTTCTCGACTTCCTTGATTTTGCAGTGATTTTCTTACAATCTTCGGGAAAACTATGGAAGAGTTGAACCAGTACATGAAAGAAGTATTACGAGAAATGACAGAAGGTTTTGAAATCATGTTATATAAGTTTCGTGATGAAACTTGTAAGTCTATATATCTTTATCTGCTAATTGTTTATGTCATTTTTAGTTTAAATATATACACAAATACATATATTGATGAATTCCATGTGTTACACCATATAATATGGTATTACGGTTCTTATTCCATTTTATGTTATTTGTTGTGTCACTGAAAAAATGAATGACTAATAAGCTTTTTGCATGTTTGAATTGTTTTGTTGATCTAGCTTTCTTTTCTTTTTTTACTTAAATTGTAAGCAGAAAATATAGTCATAACATTATTTTATTTCTTGTGTATGCACATAGGACTTTCATACTTTGGGAAGTATAACCTCTTAGGAGTGTAAATATGATGATGATGGCGATGTACTTCAGTTTTCACGATTTATCTCATCTTAAACAATATTTTGGTGATTTTTTTCAAACTGGTATGGAATATGTAATATCAAACCAATCAAAAATAGAGAAAAACTAATATTTGTGGTTCTATATGTTATACTAGTGAAACACCAAATTAAAAACCACTGCACATACATGATTAGTTTTGGGGTTTTGTGATTCTTTTGAAACAAAATCTTTCGATTAATCTTTCAAAACATTCTATACGTTTTATCAGCTTCATTTTTGAGCAAAAAGAAATGGTACCTTAACCTAATTTGACGTAGAGTTCTTTCAAAAAAATAAAAATAAATTTGGAGGCAAAAAAACATCACTGAAGTTGACTTTTTGTAGATTTTGGAGGCAAAATAAAATTTGAAGAAAAAGAGTAAATCAAGTTAACCACAAGTAAATGTTAGTCAAACTAGTAAATCCTCTAACAAGAAATTATGAGACACGCAAAAATATATTTTTGCAACCGTATTCATGGCTTCAAAATTTAGTTCTATACAAACTAGATTAATGCACTCAAGTGTAGGTAATTAAGTAAGAAAAATATTTTTAACCCAATTTATTTATTAAGGTTCGTTTATTTATAACGGAAAAAACTATTCTAAATATGTTTGGCATATATATATTTGCCACTACATTAAACCATAAAAGATTTACTTCTATACAAGTAAACATAAATATTGCTATGAGAAGATCTTTCGAAACCTTCCTATATATGATTAAACCTTTCACATAATGTAAACATTTATGTTTAAACGTCTTTTTTTCCCTTTACTGTTAATCTGAATGAGTTTTTGTATTTCTAGCATTCAATGTTATTAAGATTCTTTTAAAGATAGTGTTCAAAAATATCAGAATTTCCTTTTATTCTATGACAATGTTAATAGAATAGTGTCTTTCAAGTCTATATATTTATCTGACATATATATATTTATTTGACAATGTCTTTCAAGTCTATTTTTCCTCCAAATCAAATTTAAGGAGATGTAGAGTCTTTTTTGTTTGTTTTTGTTTTGCATAATACATCCAATTATATCCATGTACCTTATTAGTTCATCCAACCTACCTTATTAGTTCATCCAACCCATAGAGGAAACTACATTAAATTGAGTAAGATTCGATGCTATATGAGGCCCTCCTAAATTTTACTACTAAAAAGCATGACAAAACATAGTCACAAGTACAATGTTTTCCAAGTGTGGCACAAAATATTTAGTTCAGAGAATCAAGTTATATTTTATAGATCCACAGTAAAAAACCCTGAAAGTATCCGTAAATGTTCCTCGTATGCATATTCTGACAGCAGGCTAGGGTGATCTGAACCGAAGTTGGGAAACACCCCAAAAAAAGTCAACTCCCTCACGTAGGTCAACCACTATTCCCCTGGAGTCCGTTTAAGTGACCGTTGATTTATCATTGTTTGACAGTTGACCAACTAAATCGGGTCGTCAGATAATAGTACTGTCACTAACTACCCAGTGAGATTATACCCATCAGTCACTAATCCCCAAATTATTTGCCCTAAGTCAACACAAGTCAACCTCAGTCAACCCAACTGGAAATTTACACTGATCATTATTGTTAGTTCTTCCTGTTATTATCCTACTAATAATTCACGAATTTTCAGAAAAGGACTCTGAAAGCATGCGCCTTACAACAACAGTAGAAAACAAAACAGAATATTCACGACAAGAACCTTATAAATTACTCGAAATAGGAAAACACCCCAGTCAAACACAATATTCTTACATGAATACACCATTTATAAATATTATTCGTTTGTTATAAATTAACCGTAGATCCCTACATTTGCCTGCTTATCTCATATTCATCCTATTTTCATTTAATGTTATTTTCGTCTGTACCCCTCATTTATAACGCGATGACGGCTGTGATACAAAGAGAGAGAAAAAAAGGCCTTCAAAAGTAAAAAATCCAGCATTCTTATTTTGTCTGTAAATTAATTTTTTTTTTGTTCGATCTGATCTCTCCATTCCGATCGGTGAATGTCGGTACGTTTGGATCCAATTGAGCTGTCAGCTCTTGAATTTCATCTTCAATTCAGCACTTCAAGTTCAAGGAAGGATGTATCATCATCAACAAACCCTAGATTTTCGGTTGTGAGCTACTTAGGTCAATTTTTTTAATTTCTTAGATTCTCTAACAATCATTACCAATCTTATTATAAGTTGGAACAACCAGTCGAATTTTCATTTTCAGCTTAGGTTTTTTGAGTTTTGTCTGATTCCATCTCTTGAGTTTTCTGGTATTCTTCAGAAGGTTAGATACTTTGAAATAGTTTGAATTAGAATAGAATCCACTTTCTTTTCTTTTTTTGATTTTGTGATTTTGAAGGAGGATCATAGTATTTTTGTCTTATTCCTGTCTGTACCAAATTTCTTGATTTTATAGTTAAGGTCAAAGGTTTTTTTTTTTGTAGGGATATTCATTTTTAACTTACTGTAGTAAGTTAAAGTAGGAAGTATCTCAGATCAAAGGAAGGCATTCCTTTAGTACGTTTCAGTGTGTTTTGAGGTTGTTCAGTAGGGAAACAAATGTGTATATGAGTTGTTTTCAAGGTTGTTCAGTAGGAAACAAATGTGTATATGAGTTGGTATAGTTGAGTTTTTTTTTTTTTTTTAAAGGCATGGCTGGAAGTACTAGATTTGAGTTAGCATCGGGTAATAATGAGGGCACGGCATTTCCGGCCAATTATGCAAATGGGCAGCGGGGTAACTATTCAGGAGGGCCGAATTTGGATAGGTCGGGAAGTTTTCGTGATGGAATTGAGAGTCGGTTATTAGGTTCTGGACCTGCTTTGTCTAGAGGGAATAATGGTCCATTGTCAGTGGAGTTACCGCAGTTATCTCAGTTTCTTTCTCTAGAAATGATCACAATTGGTGATCAGAAGTTTACACGTTCGGGAGAGCTAAGGAGGGTGTTAGGTGTTTCACTTGGTAGCACTTCAGAAGATCATTTTGGTGCTGCTCATCCTAAAGCTCCTCCAATAGCATCGGAGGAGCTTAAACGCTTCAGAGCAAGTGTGTCAGATACCTCTACCAAGGCCAGGTAAGTTCTTTGATGTATTCTACTCTGATTTTGCACTGGCCCAAAACATTAGCTCCTAAACTTCGTTAGGTACACTAGTTTTACATAGCTTGCAGAAATCCCTATTCCATATCTCCAACTTTGCTCGGTCCCATCCGCTCGTTCTCCAGGATTAATTGAAGTATTTTTATGATGTTTGTTAGTTGAGGTCATCTATGAGGAATATATGGTAATATAGCATCTCATATCTTAACGATGAAACCTCTTGCTATGGATTACCTTAGGATTTACCATTTGGCCTACAAGCGACACCTTGGCTTGGAGCCACCATCACTCCCACAGCCCTGGTAGTCATTTGTGCACTGAAAATGTAACATCTTTTCATCAGGGATAGAGTTAAAAAGTTCAGCGATTCAATAGCTAAATTGGATAAGTATCGCCACAACCTTTTCGCAAGGAAGCGAAGGAGTGAGTCAAGTGAAAGATCAGGCGGGGGAGGCATGTTGAAGATGGGAAGTCAAATCCATAAGAATCCTCCAGATATTGTAAATCAAAAAATGGAGGAAAGGACAAAGAATGTTCTTAATAGGCGTGTTCGCACATCAATAGCAGATGTACGGGTTTGTATTTTAAAAATTCTTAGGCATGATAGTATATTGGTTTTTTTGCTCTCCTGAGTCATATTGCTCAAAAGGTTATTTTGAGATATCATTTTGTGTTATTATAGTTGTATGTTGTTAATAAGATCGTCTACTAGTTGCTTTACTTCACTAAACAGAGTGTATATATCTGTTTCTGATTGTCACGAAACATTGGTTAAGTTTTATCTGTTTTTGCACTTAAATGTATGCATGTACTGATAGGTGTCACTCTTGTAAGTTTATTTCAGTAGCGCTCCTTACTTATTTTGGAATATGATTGATGCTCGTTCACTTCATTCAGTCAGAGGGACGGGCTACTGCACCGTTGAGGCAACCTGCAATGCTGGATAAGGAAAGAGATATGTTCAGAGCTAACAGTGGAGGTCCTGTTCAGGGTGAGGAAAAGATTCGAGGACTGCCTGCTGGTGGTGAAGGGTGGGATAAGAAGATGAAAAGGAAGCGTTCTGTAGGAGCAGTTATCACTAGAGCTGGGGACAGCGACCGGGAGCTGAAACGACCAATGATTCAAAAAATTCCAAATGATCCAGCATTTCGATCCAGTGATACTCATAGTTACGGGTAAGTTCTCAAGAAATCTAAAGTTGTATATACATGAATCCTGAAAAGCTTGAGATAACTGAACCTGGATTTACGTGTTGACCAAAGAGTAATAGAAATGGTATGTCAGAATTTGTTGATCCCTAACCTATTCGAACAGTATCTCGTGGATTCATTCATATGTTTGCTAAACATTCAGAAGCTTCTCTTAGTCGGGCATAGGCATTCTTTACCTCCACGCAGAAAGTTGCTCATTATTTTTGTATCATATTACTACAAGCATAACATGTCTGCAGGTGTACTTAATTACTTCTCTATTTGCATAGTGGTCTATTGGATGGTTGATATCGGTTCATAATAATCTCTTTTTGTAAAAATGTCATTTTTTGTTATATGAATGTAACATATCTTGCAGATCTGGTTCTTCCAATGGAGTTGCTGGAAACAACAAATTGGATGGTGCATCCCAGTCTACTAGTGGAAATGCCCGTGTTGTTGCCAAGAATGAGCCGGAAAATGTCTCTCTTTCAAATGATAGACGGGAGAGATTGGCCGGATTGGACAAAGAGAGAGGTGTCACAAAGGGAAACATCAAGTACGTTTAAACTCATTTTTATTTTATCATCACCTGGTTGCTTATTTTATATGATTACTTAACACCACATACTTGTGGATTCTCAATGTTGATGATCTTAAAATCCAGGCTTAATGTTCGTGAAGACAGTCAGGTAGGAAGTTCTAATCCAGTGACTAAAGGAAAGGCTTCTAGGGCCCCACGTGCTAGTGCTGGTGCGGTGCATTCATCTCCTAATTTCCACCGAGGACCTGGAGTCACCGATGGGTGGGAGCAACCTCCGAGCTTAAACAAAGTTCAGGCTGTAAGTGGTCCGAATATTAGGAAGCGTCCTCTTCCTACAGGATCATCTTCACCCCCCATGGCACAGTGGGTTGGTCAGAGACCGCAAAAAATCTCTCGAACTAGGAGAGCGAATCTGGTATCTCCTGTCCCGAATCAAGATGAAGCTCAGACATCATCTGAAGGATTTCCAGGTGAAGATACTGGTGGTAGATTAACTCCTAGTGAGCCAAACAGTTCACTAATATCCAGGGGTGCATCTACTAACACCCAACAGCAGAAAGTGAAACTTGAGATTGCTCCATCGCCGGCCAGATTGTCTAAAAGTGAGGAATCAGAAGCTGGTGAAAAATCGAAGGAGAAAGGAATTGATAATGATGAGATAGACGACAAAGCTGTTACTGGTTCACAAAAAGTTGGTCCTCTTATGGCGCCTACAAAGAAGAATAAGATGCACAGCAATGAAGAAATTGGAGATGGTGTGCGAAGACAAGGAAGAAGTGGAAGAGGTTCATCACTATCAAGAGCAGGTGCTCCTCCATTGAGGGAAAAGTTGGAGAATCAAGCGTTATCGAAGCCACTCCAGAATTCCAGACCTGGTTCTGATAAGAATGAAAGGTGCTCCCCCCTCCCCCCCCCCCCTTTTTTTTTTATTGTCGTTATTAGGGAATTAACCTTATATGCCATTTGGGAATGAAAATTATTGATTCGTCGATATTCTTTTTTCGTTCAGTAAACCTGGTCGCCCACCCTCAAAAAAGCTATCGGAAAGGAAGGCTTATACGCGTGCTGTTCATATACTAAATGGTGTTTCCTCTGATTTTACAGGTAGTTGTGAAGTACTTTCTTCATTTCAGGCCTTGAACATGTGATCTGATGTTTCACCTTAGATTCTAGTTCCATTGACAAAATTACAGACCTCTCCTTTTCTGCCTATTTTTCTTCTTTAAGCATGCATTTTCTTGCTGAATCCCCTGAATCTATCAGGTATCATACTTGTTGAAACTTTGAAAGTTATATCCATAACTATATCTTTACATTTTCTTCTTTAAGCATGCATTTTCTTGCTGAATCCCCTGAATCTATCAGGTATCATACTTGTTGAAACTTTGAAAGTTATATCCATAACTATATCTTTACATTTTCCTTATTCCGGTTACTTACTTAACTTATCTTCTAGGCGAATCAGATGATGATCATGAAGAACTGTTAGCAGCAGCAGCATCTGTTCATAGTTCCAGAAGTATGTATCTGATATTTAAGTATTAGTGAGATATCTCTCTATTTTTTTGACATTGCATGTTCCAACATCTAAAGTAAACTTTACTTTCTTCTTTAGATCACGCCTGTACTGGATCGTTCTGGAAGAAAATGGAGCCAGTTTTCGCTACTGTCAATTTGGATACTGCTGCCTTTCTGAAGCAACAGGTTATAGTACCACGTCTTTCTCATTGCAGACCCTGAATGCTCTTGTTAATGGTCTCTAACTTCGTTTCAATGTGTTTTAAGCAGTTACATTTTGTGGAAGAGCTTGATGAAAGTATTCATGAATCATTTGGTGCCAACACTAACATTCTGGTAAGTTTAGTGATTGAACTTCTACTCTCTCGAGATTTAAGAGGCATAACTTTCTCCTTCTTTGAAAATGGCAGTTCAGCTGGCATACTTTCTTTTGTCAACACTAGCAAACTAGTTGCTTGCACATGCATGACATAATTCATGTACCTTATTGGCATGACAGATACTCTGCAAGAAAATGTTTTATTTATTTCACCTGTAAAAGTTGATACTTCCATTTCAGAAAGTAACAAAAGAAATTAAACAAAAATGTCTATGAACCTTCTTATTTTGGTAGTTTTGAAGCTGTTCAATGTCCAGTTGCTTGCACATGCATGACACAATTCATGTACCTTATTGGCATGACAGATACTCCTCAAGAAAATGTGTTATTTATTTCATAAAAGTTGAAACTTCCATTCCATATAGTAACGAAATAAATTAAACAAAAATGTCTAAGAACCTTCTTGTTTTGGTAGTTCTGAAGCTGTTCAATTTCCACAGGGTGATCTAGTACCTGATGGAGTGGCATCTTCTCAACCTTTGGTTTCGAGAGAGAGACAAGAAATCCAATCGAATGGAACTGGACCAAGTGATTCAGCTCGTTGTCTGGGTTTTGGTGATGAACTACTGGCTGATTCATTATGTGATGAAATGCAGACAAATATGAAGTTTGAGACTCCTCTGTATGAAAGAGTACTCTCAGCTTTGATCGCGGAAGATGAATTGGAAGAGTTCGACCAAAGTAGTGAAAGGGGAAACCCATCATTTTTTTATTCAAGTGATGGTTCTCCTTGTGCAAATGGAAACAGATTTGAACCTGAAATCGAGTCAGATTTGAACTTTAGGCCTCAAAAGCCGTTTATGTTTGATAGCTTATCTTGTGATGGAAGTACTGCCTCTAACAGTTTTAAGAGCCC
The DNA here is from genome assembly GCF_003573695.1 of Papaver somniferum. Taxonomy (NCBI): domain Eukaryota; kingdom Viridiplantae; phylum Streptophyta; class Magnoliopsida; order Ranunculales; family Papaveraceae; genus Papaver; species Papaver somniferum. The sequence goes on along the minus strand of NC_039366.1, from coordinate 140,750,649 downwards.
TAGCATGCGATATTCTTCCTACAGCGATGAATTGCTGCAAGGAGATGATAGCTTGCTACATCAAGAGTTTGGGGATATAACAGGATATGATCAAAGCATTGTAGATGGCTCCCAGCATGGGCACACTAATATTTCTGGAATTGCTTCTGTGGGACGTCAATATGAACAGATGTCTGTGAACGAAAAGGTTTTACTGGAGCTGCAGAGTATTGGCCTGTTTCCAGAAACCGTGGTAAGCTGTATTAAGTTAAGCAATTGAGTGCAAATGATGGTGTTTGTTTTTCTGAGTGTCTTACATTCAGTAGTTTCCCTTGTTCCAGCCTGACCTAGCAGAGGGAGAAGAAGATGACATAAATAAAGACATTATTGCATTAAAGAAGAACTTGTATCAACAGGTGCTGCTTACATAGTTCTAATTGCTCCTATGTACTTTCTTGATATGTTTAACTAGAGTCTAGATTGAAGTGCAGCCTTTTGAACAGCTTTAAGTTTTCACAATCAGTTCTATTCTGAGAAAGCGCGTAGTAGCTTTACAGTTTGTGTACATTTTAATTCTTGTTTACTTCTTTCTCCAAACGATTTCTTGACATTTATTAATTTGATAGGCTGGACAGAAGAAAAGGAACTTACTCAAGATAGATGTATCTATTCGCAATGGAAGAGATGAAGAAGAACGGTATAGGACACGCAACTGTCTATATGCTTCTCATTTGTCATCTTAGTTTAAACTTCAAATTCATGATGTGATTAATTATGCAGGGATCTTGAGAAGGAGGCAATGCACAAACTCGTCGAGATGGCTTATAAAAAGCTAATGGTAATTGTTTTTGTTGATTTAGTTAGTTTTGGAGGTTGTTTGTTCTGTTGGCTTATTCTTTCTGGCCTCACCAATAACTTACAACTCCCTCTGAACTTAAAAAACTCTTCTAAGGAGGGGTTATCTAGGAAACAATGACAACTACTACTGCTTACGTAATGCTGTTGATGGACCTAACTAGACGTGTTTATTTCACTTGGCACATAAACAAAAAATAGGAAATAAAACTGTAGATTATGAGATAGTAGACCAAGCTTTGGAGGATGATAGATTGCTTATCAGATTGCCAATTTTACCAATAACGGCCTAGTTTCTACTTGGTGAATAAGGTGAATTGCTGGTAGCGATAGACCATGAAATGCATCTGTGACCATTTTTTACAGGCTTGCCGAGGAAGTAGTGCTTCTAAAAGTGGAGTCCTTAAGGTCTCAAAACAAGCTACGATGGCATTTGTTAAACGTACTATTGCCAGATGTCGGAAATTTGAAAATACTGGTAAAAGTTGCTTCAGTGAACCTGCTCTGCGCAATATCGTTTTCTCTGGACTCGTCGATAGAATTGATGCAAAATCTGCCGATGCTATTGGTGCTACAGCAACTTCTGCACGTGTTCATGCTAGTCAATCAGAGCCCAGAACATCAGGTAATCGTAATATAACTGTTTGATGCCAATTGAGCCCTGGGCATCAGTTAACCTTATCTGTGTACATTCATATGCTCTATGGACGGGCAATTGTTAGCTATTTTTCGGTGGACTTAAAATGTTGTTAAACCCTCAGAGAAACACCTTCTGTGAGCCCTTTGTCGAGTAGACATGTTTTGGCTATCATGATAATGAACTACCCCCGTTCTTAAAACTATTATGAAAGAGTTTATTACACTCTATTCTTATCTAAATGGGTTTCTGCCCTCAGGTGTAGGTGTTATCCCTCCTGTCATAAGGCGACATGGTCCTCAGGGTGATAAGCTTGAGAGGGGTTCGTTGGATGCATTGCAAATCCCGCATCACTCTTCCAGCCCAATTTTTCAGAAGTATGAAACCTTATCAAACAGAGGGAAGAAGAAGGAAGTTCTGCTCGATGATGTTGCTGGAGGTATTGCTTCAAGATCTACTCCAGCTCCTGGAAGTGGTCTCATGGGTGGAGCAAAGGGAAGAAGAACTGAGAGAGAGAGGGATCAAAACAAAGTTACGACTGCAAGAAATTCTGTCCCTAAGGTTGGCCGCCCGGCATTAGGAGGTTATAGGGGTGATCGCAAAACAAAAACAAAGCCCAAGCAAAAAACAGCTCAGTTGTCAACTTCAGGGAACGGTCTTCTTGGTCGGGTTACAGAAACAACATGTCCGGTGTACCCTTCGGCACGTGGTTCCAGTGATGCAGTGACTAATGTTAGCGGTAAAATAAGCAGAGAAACGGGTACGTGTTCTCTTGGTAATGTTCCTCAAGGTTCATCTATAGAATTGGAGGAACCCTTTGATTTTTCAAACTTACCCTTATCTGAGTTAGACTGCATAGGTGACCTAGGTGCGTCAAATAACCCTGGCGCACCTCAGGATTTGACTTCCTGGTTTAATTTTGATGAAGAAAGCCTACAGGACCATGATTCAATGGGTCTTGATATACCTATGGATGACCTGCAAGACATCATGTGAAGATTAACAATACCTCATCCTCCATGCTAGTTAAGAGTTCAGACAGAATTGCTTTCACTGCCTCAAGATCATACAACTAACAACCCTAAATTATATGTGGCAGCCAGATAGGCACTTGTAATTATGGTGGTTCATTCTTTTGTATACTTGAAAGAACTTGTAGAAGAATTCTGATTGTTTATGTAATCCTGAGATTTGTTTCCTTTAGCAAATCATAACCATGTTTTAGATCCCATTCAGGGTTGGCGTTGCTAGGTATTTTGACTTCACCCTTTGTATCATTAGAAGCTTCTAGATATCTGCACAACTGTGCAATTGTACATTCATTTTACTTTGCAAAGAATCAAACTTGAGATCTTTCAATAAAAGGTTGAGTACCATCTGTTTTACTTTCTTTGCTCCATTGGTTACCATGAATTCCGTTAATAGTCATTTGTTGCACATAAAACGAAAAGTCTGAACTTGTTCAGACTTGTGCTTTGAGTTTGTGGTATTTATTGGTCTAGATGCTCTGCTGGGCATCATATTTTTCTTTCTGACAATCATTGCGGATCCAAAGAGCCTGGAAGGAAATTGAGGTACTTCATTAACTTGGTATACCTTATATCTTGTTTGGCGGATCCAAAGAGCCTGGAAGGAAATTGAGGTACTTCATTAACTTGGTATACCTTATATCTTGTTTAGCTTGAACTTATAAGACATCTTTACTTATTGTGCCTTCTCTGTGATTGACTCAAGTTGCTTCGCGTATTGTTGTTAAGGTTTCGGAAATTAGCGGAGAAGGTTTGATTTGGAAATTTCCTTCCCTTGATCTTTATGTGAGGGCCAGCGTTCCCTTTTTCATGAGCAGCAAGTGACATAATCTTTGGCACCGAGCCTAACTAGGAAGGCAAATTCAAAGCATTCAGCGGCTTTTCTGCAGTTCTCTCCTCTAGCAGCTGGCTTTCAATATATATATACTCGAAAGCTAGTGATTGGCTAGAACGACGTATACCTACCCTGGATTCTGAGTAAGGTCAGCTTGTACTTCCTCTGGTTTTGCCTGGTACATCTGCTTCTTATGAACTTGTAATCTGTATATTTTCTTCTTGTTATTAGAATCTCATTTGCTCAGTTTTTTCCCCCAGGTAATCAGCTGTCAGTATTAATATCAGGGAAAAATGCATTGGAGGGATGTACCCTTGCTGACTACGACATCCAGAAAAAGTATACTCTTCATATTGTCCATTATCTTCGTGGTCGTATGCAGATCTTTGTGAAGACTTTGACTACCATGACAAGGAAGGTATTCCTCCAGACCAGCAGATGTTGATCTTTGCTGGAAAGCAGTTGGAAGACGGACATACTCTTGTTGACTACAACGTCCAGAAGCAATCCACCCTTCACTTGGTTCTACATCAAATCTCTGTCCAGACTTTGACTGGCAAGAATTTTACCTTGGAGGTTTAGAGTTCAGACACTATTGCTAATGTAAAAGTGTAGACACGGAAGGTATTCCTCCAGACCAGCAACATATGATCTTTGCTGGAAAGAAATCGGGAGATGGTTGTACCTTTGCTGACAACAGCATCCAGATGGAGTCTACTGTCCAGTTGGTACTTAGTCTCGAGGGTGGTACGCAAAAATAATTTAGGACTTACACAGGAAAGACCATTACTTTCGAGGTTGAGAGTTCTGATTCCATTGAGATTGTGAAGGGAAAAAATCCAGGACAAGGAAGCATCCCACCAGACTAACAGAGGTTAATTTTTGCTGGATCAATTAGAAGATGGTCGCTAAGACTTTTGACTGGAAGACTTTGTCTGAAGTTGGAAGTTCAGACACCAACTAAACAAAGAAGGCTTCACGCTAGACCAACAATGTTCAATTTTTGCTGGAAAGCAATTGGAGGATAGTGGGACACTTACTGATTATAACATCCAGAAAGAGTCTACCCTTCACTTTATCTTGCGTCTTTGCATGCAGATCTTTATGGAGACCGACTGGGGAAAGGCATCATGAGCTCATATACTAATGATAATGTGAAGGCTAAGATCCAGGACAAAGAGGGGATTCCCCTAGATACCGAAAAGCAGCTTGGGAATGGTCTTACTCTTCTGATTACAATATTCAGAAGGAAACAACCCATTGCCTTGTCCTTCATCTCCGCGGTTATAGCTAGACTAGAAGTTTCTCCGACTGTTGTCTCATCTCGAGGTGGTTATAGTGTCGTTGCTGTTCTGTCAGTTTTATAAAACTCATGCCTAAGTTTTTGTATTTGGTTTGCCCTATAGGATTGTTCTCTTTCTCTAATCTGTTTTATCTTCTTATTGCATGAAAAATTCAGTGCTGTGTTATGGTATAATTCATTAAATGAAATTACTTCTTCCTTGGTAGATAAATTCTGAAATATGTTTCTGAACCTGTCCTGCTTTCAGGCAATAATGCTTTCAACTTATTTTGAAGTTCTGTTGTGAATATATTCCCAAGGTCTTTATTGATCAGATGTTTGAAGCAAGGCTTTTAAAGCGTGAGGCGAAGCGTGACTCGTTTTTCATTTCTAAGAAGCGATGTGCATGTTGAAGCGCTTCCTGTACGGTGGTTCAATGTACTCCAGCTGAATGGGATGTCTGAGGTTTGAATCCCCGATAACTATACACGTTGTTCCATCGCTGGCTAGACCCAGGCTTGGGACGTGGAAACGGTAAAGCAGACGTGAGTCACGTCACGTGACGCAGACAGGGCTCGAATAAACTTTTATACAGGCCCAGCTTGGCAAGCTAACACAGGCCCAGGATCAAAGCAGGCGTCAAGCTTTGGCCTGCTTATACAGGCCGGACCAGGCTTGAGCCGACCTAACCTTTTCGTAGGGGAGTGCAACGGATGGACGAATGCGGATTAGGGATCACCGATGTCCAATCCGTCAAAGTTGTGGATTTGAAAAATCCAACCGTGTTCGGCCAAATTACCCGCAAATTTAACATCCACGGATTAGCAGGTGATGCAGACCGGATGCGGCTTAACCGCGAATTTAGTCTCAAAAAGAAAAAAATACGCAGTTCTTTAGCTATATACTTTTCTCCACTTTGTTGATTTTTGTATCCTTGTATTAACTTGAAGCCTTGAAGGTAGAAATGCGGAAGACAAAGAGTCTTTACTTGAACTATGTACGAGTTTATGTTATGAGAACCATTTTGATCTTGATCAATGGAAAAATCTAATTTTAGTAATATACGATGTGTATTTTTATCTTAACTTGCTCTTGATTTGGAAGAATAACTACTTATTGATTTTATTTATGGCTTAAATGTTCAGTCACTGTTTACAAATCTGTCGGATTTTGAATATCAAAGAAGCTCCACTTGAAGTTTGAATAATGTTGAACAGTTCGGTGTGCAGTACGTCTAGATCCCGAAAATAAAATCTAACGAGTCTTTACTAATGAATCCATGCTTGCACAGTGCATCACTTGTATTGATAAAATCATAAGAGTCTTCACCGATATTTCCCTACTTGCACAGTGCAGCACTCGTGTTGCTGAAAGTTCCTTGTCTTTCCTTGCTAACTACAATTACGGAAGAAAAGCATTCTTCTTGTGGTTATTGCGGGTGCGGGTGAATCCGCGGATTTCAAAGTCCAACCTCAACCAAGCGGCTAAAAGTGCGGATTTGAAAATCTCATCTGTATCCGGCCATAGATTTGCAGATTGCGTTTCACCGGCAATTTTGCGGACGGATACGGATGAAATCCGCGGTTCCGGACTTCTTGCTCACCCTACCTTTTTGACACCTCTATAAGCAATACATCGAAACTTACATCAAAGTTTGAGGAAAAAATCATTTGGGGGTATGCATCAATTTTGTATTATAATTGTCCGTGGAGAATAAGATGTTGATAACATTAATAAAATTTTTTTTATAGAAAAACAGAGATAATGCTCAAAAGAGCACAAACTCATTGGTACAAAGTTGTCCATCTGGGCTATAACTAGCACCAAGATGAACCCCAAGTTTTGATGAGTGTTATTACAGTTATCCATGACAGTTGGAATTTGAATAGACTGTAATGCATCAAAAAACAGTTGCAAGTTGGGACCTTTCCAATTTAAGTTTTGGAGTAAAGGAGAGTGACTAGCTATGTGAGCTAGTCTAATAGCATTAGTGTTTTGCTGAGGAGCTAGCTTGATTAATTTGCCTAATGCAAAATCAATGGCTTTAAAATTTCCACCACAGCTGAAGGTGAAACTTCCTTGAAATCTTTCCTGAACTTCCATTTGTTAACCTTTTTGAATGGCTTGTAGAATTGTTTCATCCTCTGTAGCAAAGTCAATGTTGGATCATTGCATCTCATTGCCCCACTCCAGAGCTAGTTGAGCTCCTCTGCATGCTCTGTCTGCTCTGCTGAGTCCAATTGTAGGGTCTTCGTAGTTTCTTGCTCCCACACATTGACCTAAGAAGGACAAAGCAACAAGGCAAAGTTAGTGAATGATTGTAAATCACCATTAGACATGTTATTATTTACTTCCAGGATATTCATGCTAATAGTGATTCCAAATTTCTCTTTGTGATTTCTGACCAAGCTCTCAATTCTTAGTTGTTGATCATTATCAGCGTCATGGTAATATATATTATTCAGAATATGCCCTGGATTATTTATCACTCTATTATAAGAGCACAATTATTGTGTGATCTTCAGAGCAGTATTCTCAGCAAAAGGGATAGTATTTCTGAAGACCATATCACATCTGGCTTTCCAGATAAACCAACCTATATTAGCAAAAGTAGCATTCCAGCTGGAATTAGGGTTGCCATTGAATAACCAGCTATTGAGCCACTCATGAAAGGAGCCAAAAGCATTGAAGAGCTGGTGAGATTCTCCAAATAGTTTTTCCCAGACTTTGGAAGCAGCTGGGCAAGCCAAGAGAACATGAGTAATATCTTCTTGAGCATTCTTGCAGAGAGTGCATCTGGGATCAATGTAACTCAGGTTACTGGCAGACTTGGCATTGGTTGGGAGTATGTCATGAGCACATTTCCAAATGAAGAGATGGATGGCTGGAGTAGTGTCTAGATTCCAAATTTCCCCCCAATTAGCTATGTGAGTATCATTAGCATACTTATCATTGATCTGCTTATCATATAAGGATTTAACAGTGAATTTTCCTGTATGAGTTAGGCCTCGACTTATTGTATCTTCAGTGTTTGTATTGTGGTGGGTAAGGACAATGAGATTTTGAACATCTTGAGTAAACCAAAGAGCCAAGAGATCTAAATCCCAATCTGCAGTGGTATTGAAAAGTAGGTTAACAGTAGTAAGGTTGGAGGGACAATTATGGGTTTTTTGAAGGATGTCAGGGTAATTATTGATCCATCTGTCCTCCCAAATATGGATACAGGTGCCTTTCCCAATCTTCCAGATGTAATGTCTTTGAATGTAAGCTGTGCCTTCCAGAATTCCTTTCCATATCCAAGAATCAGTAGCCTTTGGTTTGGTGTCCATTTTGATGACTTCTTGATTTGGTAAATGAGAGGCCTTCATGGTCCTGCTCCAGAGAGAGTAAGGTTCTGCAATTAGTCTCCAAGCAATTTTAATGGTCATGGCAATATTAAAGTATTCCATATTCTTGAAAGTTGAAACCTAGCCCTACAAGATCTTTGGGTTTGTTAACATCATCTCAGGCTATGTAAAAGAGACCTTTAGGTTTATCTTGTTCTTTATTCCAGAAGAAGTCTCTTTGGATATCATTTATCTCTTTGCAGGTGGCCTTTGGAATCTTGAAACAGTTCATTTGATAAATACTTGAGGTAGAGGTGACAGTTTGGATCATTGTTACTTTACCAGCTGCTGACAAAGTGGTTTTCCATCCAGCAAGTTTGTGTTTTAACTTGTCTACACATGGCTTAAAATCTTTCATTTTACTTCTATGGTGAATAGAGGAGAGTGATGGACACATTTTTGTGTTTAATTTGTCTCGATTCTATATCTTGTTAGTGCTCAATTGTTGTACTTATTATGGTTTTTATGTCTTTGTTTTCGGAAGAATAAGCTTTTGTGAAGAAAGTTGCTCGAAAAGTGGCATTTGGACCTCCGGGAGAAATTACTAAAGGAACGCAGAAATTTTACTTCGCACACCCCAGAAGTTACTATTTCCACCCCAGTTGCTAAAGGGACTCTGCAGGAGGATAAGGGAGGTCACCTTCAACATTTTGAGTTTCTGATTTTGGCGGGAAAGTGTGTTCTTCGCCGGCAGAATTAGGGCTGGGATTTTGATCAAATTCCATGAAGACTAAAGGGCTGAAATTGATTGGGTTTACTTCTAAGGCCTAAACAGGCTTGGTATGGTCGTGAAGTTGGATCCAAATTGATTAGAACTCGAATTGACGTGAAACAAGGAATGATAACTCTTCTCGGGTTTGTTTGGATATTTGAGATGTTCTGAGGAGATTCAATCATCGAAATCAATTGGGCTGGACTCCTTTAACCTAAACAGGGACGATATGGTAATTTCATTTAATAAATTGGTTTGGATCATCCATTCTCGATCAAACAGGGAGTAAGTTATGTCTCGGGATTCTATGATTAAACAAGGATGCTGTATTTGGGAGTTTCGTGGAATTAAAGGAAGAATATTCTCAGAAGATTTGCTTCTATCATATCTATAGAGTATTTCGATTAAAGAGGGAAGTTGCGTGCAAGAAAAGAGAAGAAAAACTCTCGGACTTGACAGCAAAGAAAATATTATTTTTGGAAGATTTGAAGGAGGTTTAGGGTTGCTTCTGCTATATAAATTGGAGTGTAGAATCATACGAGGGGGTACGTAGACTTTGGGGGAAGCTTAGGAACAAAACAGAGCAGAAAGAAAATAGTTCAGAGAAGCTGCATAACGAGGAAGAAGAAGGTATGAAACAGCACTACAGAACAGTCGCAGAAACCGTTACCTTAGCTTACAAATCTAATACTTTTGTAACAATTATTGTCACATTTATCTTGAGTTCGGAACAACTCCTTTAGCGTTTCTCTGTAACAGTGTATTCTGTAACAATTATAATTGTTACGAACACACTGCTTTATACCTTTTCTTCTTTGTGAACACCTTTTGATCGATGAAATCAACTTTTGAGCATATTTGGAACATGTGGAGCTAAACCCCTTTGTTGAGGCGACGGAGGAAGCTATTTTTCCAGTATTGGTGTGGTAATTTTTATTTAATTAATTATTGCAATTCTTTTTATGATTAATTGCCTTGATGAAAAAATTGATTCACTGATTTTGGTTAAACAATTGTGACTTCTTTTGATAGATCATACTTGCCTAGGGTTTTGATGTTCTATGCTTTTGATAAAAAATTGTTATTTCTAAAAATCTAATTATTGCAATATATTAAAATCACTTGAATGTATGAGTTGCATGATTATGATTGATTGAATCACATGGAAACTGGAAAATAGTGGAATCCTAAGTCTCAGTATCTCTACAATCTTGAAAACAATTCAATTTGTTGTTTTAGTTCTATAATTTAAATCTAGAATCAAACTTTCACAAGTCTTAAACGAACCTTTTTCTACAACTATAAAAAAATTTCATCAAAGAGCACAAATATTTATCCTTAATGTTGATTCTTTGGACTGGCAAGGAGTTGCTTATACTGTCAGCAATATCAAGAGCAATGTTTTTGCTAAAGAAGATACCAGACTTAATTATCAGTTTCCCAGAAGATTGACTAAAGTCTTGGAAAATCTTGACTAAGTTATTGCCTTCTTCCTTATTTGCTTTGCAGAATATCATACAATCATTAGCAAAGAGGAGATGACTAATTGCAGGAGCATCAATACAGATTCTTGTTCCATGAATAAGATCTTGAGATTCTGCAAAGATAAGATACCTTTATAGGGCCTCCATGCAGAATAAGAATAAATATGGGGATAAAGGGTCTCCTTGTCTGAGACCTCCAGTGGGTGTGAAAAAAGTTCCAGGAGAACCATTAACCAAAACAACAAGGTTGGTGGTGGAGATTGATGGATTAAGTTGCACAATTGAGTGTTAAACCCCATTTGGATCATTATTTTAATGAGGAATTCCCAATTAACTATCAAAGGCTTTGGCCATATCTGTAAGAGCACTGCTCGGTCGAACTCGCATGCATTTCTATCTCAAGCATGTTTGTCAATGTTAATGATCAAAACTATAAGTCTTGATTTCTAGTCTACTTATAGCTAAGTCTCGGACTAGGATAGAATGTGTAGTTGAGCTCAAGACTCCATGGCGATCATCATACAAAGACGAAGAACTACTCAAGGAACTGGTGGAACTTCATCGACTAAAAGGTACGTGGAGACTTGAACTTATCTATCACTCAAAAGTATATCTACTCTATCTCCTATCTTGAGACAAAAGTCGTATTTCTATATAGACTTTGATTATACACATTTTCTATTTCGAGCCGAGTTTATCTATTTCTCGAAATATGTGTTGGTAAACTTTCGCTTTGGCCAAGTTCATCTTTACTAGTGACGACAGTCATATTAGTTTCAATTATTTGAAAATCGCTTTGACGAAAAATATCTTGTGAACAACAACAATATAACATCCTCTAAGAATGTTTCAATGATTGAAATGAGAGTTTAAAATATATAACCTTGGAAGGATAAACATTGTGTGGTAACACATACGTGTGTAAGTCCTTATTCCTTGAACCAAAGTATGTGTACTTTGCTGCTCAGGAAAATCGGAACTAAAGTCCGCGTACCAGTACCCGCACTATCGGAAGTTCACCTCCCGTGAATTTCTGCTGGAGTTTGTGAACTAAAAACAAACTTATTTCGGGTACTTAAGTCTGCGTACCAGTATGCGTACTTAAGTTGGTTATTTTCTAAAAACGGTTATTCGTGAACTTAAACTTATATAAACTAAGGAATGCATACTTGCAAACCATGGCTATAAATTTCATGAATTAATTCGAGTGAATCAAATCGTTTTTGCTTCGATTGTGTCTTCTATACTTCTATAAGATCTAAGCAATTCGACAACTCTCTAACTAGTTCATTTGACTCATTTGAACTAGTTGGTGTAAATAAGAATATTGTTGATATGAAAGTGCTCATATGGCTAACCATTTGGTTAACTACTTTTGAACCAACTAAGTGTACATGTTTAGGTACGGTTACACAAACCTAAATAAACGTGCATTTCATTTGCGTGTAACAAGCTAAGTTCAATCTAACGGTTGAAAGATATTAGCTTGAATCTTATCAGGTTTTCATCTAACAGTGAATATTGAATGCTTTGTTACCATGGTAACTTAGATTGCAAACCCTGATTTGAAAGTCTATACAAAGGAGAACTCTAGCAACTGGGAAACCTATACTAGTTGTATTAGCTAGAGTCGATTATCCTTTAACCTTAGGTTTCTTCTCGAGACCCTGTAGGTTAACGACTTGAATACTTCATTGGGATTTTGAAGCCAGACCAACTATTTTCTTTGTAGTTGTGTGATCTGATATTGTTGTTTCTATCGTGTTTGATTACAATCGTAAGATTGGCTTGAGATTGATTTCTTCGATAAACAAGATACAAAAGAAGTCACAAACACCTTCGTCTCATCATTTGTGATTCCGCAATATCTTCTTTCGCTAGTCGATTAAGATTATTGTGAGGTGATTGATAATTCTAGGCTGTTCTTCAGGAATATAAGTCCGGGTTATCAATTGGTTCCTGTTCACCTTGATTTATCAAATGACGGAACAAAAACTCATAGGTATTTCTGTGGGAGACAGATTTATCTATTACCGTAGACTTTTCTGTGTGATATAGATTTGTTTATTAAAGTCTTCCACTTTGGGTCGTAGTAACTCTTAGTTGTGGATGAGATCAGCTAAGGGAATCAAGTGTGTAGTATCCTGCTGGGATCAGAGACATAAGGAGCGCAACTGTACCTTGGATAAGTGTGAGATTGATTGGGGTTCAACTACAGTCCAGACCGAAGTTAGTTTGTAGTAGGCTAGTTTTTGTAGCGGCTTAATATAGTGTGTGTTCAATCTAGACTAGGTCCCGGGGTTTTTCTGCATTTGCGGTTTCCTCGTTAACAAAACTTCTGTTGTCTGTGTTATATCTTTTCCGCATTATATTTTGTTATATAATTGAAATATCACAGGTTGTGCGTTGAATCGATCAATTGGGAAATCCAACCTTTGGTTGTTGATTGAAAATGATTGATTCTTGAACATTGGTCTTTGGTGGCGTTCAAGTAGTTTCTCTTGTATTCAATTAGACTCGCAGATTTCTATTTGCTTGAGTAAGTATTGAATCGAGAAAGTGAGATATAAATCTTTGATATACTTTTATTAAGATCGAGTCTGACTGACTAGTTGGCTCTTTTAAAAGTATATTGGAGTTAGTCCATACAGATTGCTAAGCGAAATATTGGTTGTGGTTGTTAGACCCCCGCTTTTTCAACTGGTATCATATCAAGCAAACATTATAAACCTAATAAGTTTGTGTTTGATTGATCCTTAAAAATTTGTCCTATGGGAAATTTCTTTGGAAAACTTGCTCTTGGCATCTGTAACGCACGCCAGAAATCCTTAAATATTGTTGGAAGATTATTGCAGACAGATCCTCTGGTGTCTCATGATAATCTCTATTCATCTAAGACTTTGGAAAACTTAGATGATGAGAAACAATCTAAAGTAAAAAATTAAGAGGAAAGGAAGATTGAGAAAACGTTATTTACGCTCAAAGATATGGAATCTCACAAGATTAACTCTTAATCTTTTTGAGGATTACTATCGTGATGAATCAATTGAGAAAGATCTATTTGGATCCTTTGAAAGTGTTTTTAAATTCTTAGAAAAAATTAACTCTGCTAAGTCTAAGAGTCGTTCCGATAAAAGTTCAGCACTTCATGGTGTACGAACTAAACTTGGTGTCAACACAAGAAAATTCAATAAAACGGGTTCTCATGGTATTGTCACAGCTTCATGTTATCGGAAAAATCTTCTTTCTGGTCAACCAAAAAGAAAGATAAAAAGCTCTAGTAACCCTGATTATCATCATTACTATGATTATATCACTGGCACTGCTCACAAATATCAACCAGGAATAGTGCATGAAAGTCTCTCTGCACATAGTGCCCCTTGGTAACAAGTTGGCTCTACCCCATTTGTATATATATCTTGGGATGGGGCAAGAAATGGTTTGATTTGTGTACAGTTGGGTTAAAATGATATTCTATCCTTCTTGGTTCTTCGAATAAGCTTTCCACTGCATCTGTCTCCTCTAACAATTTGTGTTTTCACGGGATGCACAACCTTGATGTGCGAACATCAAAGAAAATCTCACATTCCTTTTGTGGGTCACGGTTCATAAACGGGTCAAATCCCATTAGTGGGGCATATAAAGAAGAAGTACGCGTACCTTCTTCTTCATCCCATCAGTCCGCGTACGTGAATTTTCTAGGGTTCATGAATTTCCTCCATTAAAATTCCTTGGAGAAAAATAAGACGAAGGGGTGGTCAAAGTTCATTCCAAGTAAGTGATTTCCTCTTTTTTCTTTCCAATTTCTAGATCTCATGATGAATTTCAAGGTTTCAAAAAGAACTTCAAAAAGTTTGGGTTCTTCTAGCATGAATCTTCCTTTAGACCAAAATTTTCTTAGGATTAGGTTTGTCAATGATTCTTGTGCTGATGTTTTTGAAAGGATTTCATCTAAGGGTTTTATTTTAGAAAATAAATTGGATTCATCTATTGTACATAAAGAGGATTTAGTTTTCTTTGAAAAATTCAATCTTGGAAACATCTTTGATGGTCTTGGTCAAGGATTTGATACTCTCACAAGAATTTTTTATGCCAACATTCATGATGTTGATCTTGAAAAAATGGAATTCAAAACCATGATAAATAGAAAAAGGTTTCTTGTTAATAGATAGTTGATTTCGAAGATTACCAAAATTCCGTTGGGTAATATTCGTCTACTTAGGCCTAGTGATAAACGACCATCGTATGAAGACATCTCTCATGGTCTTTGTAGTAAGAAGGTTGCTTGGAATCAAGGGAAGTTTCCTACTAGTGTTCTTAGTGTGTCCTTGATGGCTTTCGGGAAACTTGGTATCTCTAATCTTTGTCCCTCTACAATTGAGAAGTCTCGGTGGAGTCGCGAGTTTGCGGAATTGGTCTATTTTCTTGAATTGGGTATTCCGAGTCTCGATATTTGTGGTTTCATCATTTTCCAAATTCGATGACTTCACCCAACAATAAGTTCGGTTTCCCTTTGATTGATTAGTCAAATTTGACGTGCACTTAGTTTTGATCCAATTGGCAATTCCCTTAGAGCTCCCAAATCTATTCGTCCCTGTACTTTCAGACGTATAAGGGAGAAAGTGTGCAAAAGACAAAGAGATGATTCCTTTGACGGTTCTTGTGATCCTACCACCTTGAGTATTCTTCAAAAAATTCACAAGGTTGTGTGTAAGGTCAATTCAAGGGTGAAGTGCGTACAAGAACAATTGCCGTTGGTTGCAACTAAGTTTCCCGAGATCAAGGAAGACTTGAACATGATTCAAGCATCTTGGATTGTTTCCGATGATGAAGATGATAAGTAAATGTTTAGCTTGTTGATTTTAATTTGTCTAGTAAATCTTCTTATGAGAATTTTTATTTCTTATGTTTTAGGAAGAATAACTAGTTTTTGGAATAGCCATTATTGTGATTACACATAGCTATGTTCAATGTTTTCATCTTCATTATTTTGAGGTTTATTTGGTTAAATTCTAAAAATTACTTGGAAGATGATTTTTGCAGTATTAATCTTTATGGTTTTATATATTGCAATTTGTTATGGGATATGTGTGTTTGCGTCCCTGAACTATGATTGTCCCATACTTTGTCAAAAGTTAAGTCTTTCACATGTCGATATGCAAGTATTGATAAAAGAATGAATGAACTTTTGACATTACAAAAGTTAAAGCCTTTTATGTCATATTTTGGTGGAGGAAAGGATAAAACTTTTGTTTTACGAGGATTATATCTATTGTATGTCATTGTGCAAATGGTGATGGAAAATAGGATGAATCCTTGTCTATTCCGCAGTATTGATCTTCCATGATGCATATCTTTTATGTATATACTGTGCGGCTCCGTAAGTTTTCTTATGTTGAGCATTTCCGATTAAATTAATTATGGGTTTTCTTGTGGTTAATTTAATTGAGAATTTTTGGATTCAAGTTCATATTCGTATGTAATTTGTTATGTCCAAAGAAATCCTTCTTTTTTTTGTGAAAGTAAGTCCGCTCTTGTTGTTCTTTCGGGAATGAAATTTATGAGGGAGAGTTCTTAATTGAACTTGTGCTTAATTGCCAAATCTTTGTGGGGAGTGCGGCTGTGGAATATTATAGGGGTTATCTTGTATCTTTATAAACTCCTTGATGAAAGCATCTAACTTCGGCTATACGATTGCATCTAAAAAGTTGATATATGCTTTCTTTTGGTCATGAAATGTCTCTATGAAAATTTTATTAGGATCCCACTAGTTTTCGTACCTTTACCAATTTTACTGATAAAAGGGGGGAGAATTAATGTGTAGTTCACACTACAAATACGTGTGGTTTTCGAATCACTATGTAAGTGGGAGTGGTTTCCATGTGAGATGGAGTATTGACTAGGAGGGGGGGGGGTGATACATATCAGCATAGTATTGTTGTCGAAGTTGTGATACAATTAAACTTTGATGTTGTGTAATAATATTATGACACTGTGTAACAATGGTTGAAAATTCTTGTTTTCTCATTATTATAGCAACGGATTTTCAACAACGATGATACTAAACTTACCAACTTTGGGATCATTGGAGTAATTGGAAGTGACGAAGATTTCGAGTAATGTTGAAGAACCAAGGAGATCAGGCATGTGGAATAGAAGTTACAAAAGTTTATTTATCTATTTTTGTATTCCATATGTATTGATAGTTTTGTCACTAAAATTGACAAAGGGGGAGATAGTTAGAGCACTGCTCGTTCGAACTCGCATGCGTTGCTATCTCAAGCGTGTTTGTCAATGTTGGTGATTAAAACTATAAGTCTTGATTTCTAGTCTACTTATAGCTAAGTCTCGTACTAGGATAGAAAGTGTAGTTGAGATCAAGACTCCATGGAGATCATCATACAAAGACGAAGAACTACTCAAGGAACTGGTGGAACTTCATCGACTAAAAGGTATGTGGAGACTTGAACTTATCTATCACTCAAAAGTCTATCTACTCTATCTCTTATCTTGAGAAAAAAGTCGTATTGCTATATAGACTTTGATTATACACATTTGCTATTTCGAGCCGAGTTTATCTCGCTTATCTATTTCTCGAAATATGTGTTGGTAAGATTTCGCTTTGGCCAAGTTTAGCTTGTGAACAACAACTATATAACGTCCTCTAAGAATGTTTCAATGATTGAAATGAGAGTTTAGAATATATAACCTTGGAAGGATATAAACATTATGTGGTAACACATACGTGTGTAAGTCCTTATTCCTTGAACCAAAGTATGCGTACTTTACTGCTCAGGAAAACCGGAACTAAAGTCCGCGTACGTACCACTACGCCCACTGTCGGAAGTTCACGTCCCGTGAATTTCTGCTGGAGTTTGTGAACTGAAAACATACTTATTCCGGGTACTTAAGTCCGCGTACCAGTATGCGTACTTAAGTTGGTTATTTTCTAAAAACGGTTATTCGTGAACTTAAACTTATATAAACTAAGGAATGCATACTTGCAAAACGTGGCTATAAAGTTCATGAATTTATTCGAGTGAATCAAATCGTTTTTGCTTCGATTGTGTCTTGTATACTTCTATAAGATCTAAGCAATTGAACAACTCTCTAACTAGTTCATTTGAGTCATTTTAACTAGTTGTGGTAAAGAAGAATATGGTTGATATGAAAGTGCTCATATGGCTAACCATTTGGTTAACTACTGTTGAACCAACTAAGTGTACATGTTTGGGTAAGGTTACACAAACGTAAATCAACGTGCATTTCATTTGTGTAACAAGCTAAGTTCGATCTAACGGTTGGAAGATATTAGCTTAAATCTCATTAGGTTTTCATCTAACGGTGAATGTTGAATGCTTTGTTACCAAGGTAACTTAGATTGCAAACCCTGATTTGAAAGTCTAAATAAAGGAGAACTCTAGCAAATGGGAAACCTAAAGATTCGATTCTCCTTTAACCTTAGGTTTCTTCTCGAGACCCTGTAAGTTAACGACTTGAAGATTTCATTGGGATTGTGAAGCCAGATACAACTATTTTCTTTTTAGTTGATTGATATGATCTTGCTGTTTCTATCGTGTTTGAGTACAATCGTAAGATTGGCTTGAGATTGATTTCTTCGATAGGCAAGATATAAAAGAAGTCACAAATACCTTCGTCTCATCGTTTGTGATTCCGCAATATCTTCTTTCGCTAGTCGAATAAGATTATTGTGATGTGATTGATAATTCTAGGTTGTTCTTCGGGAATATAAGTCTGGGTTATCAATTGGTTCCTGTTCACCTCTATTTATCAAAAGACGGAACAAAAACTCGTAGGTATTTCTGTGGGAGACAAATTTATCTATTACCTTAGACTTTTCTGTGTGATACAGATTTGTTTATTAAAGTCTTCGACTTTGGGTCGTAGCAACTCTTAGTTGTGGGTGAGATCATCTAAGGGAATCAAGTGCGTAGTATCCAGATGGAATCAGAGACGTAAGGAGCGCAAATGTACCTTGGATCAGTGTAAGATTGATTGGGTTTCAATTATAGTCCAGACCGAAGTTAGTTTGTGGTAGGCTAGTGTATGTAGCGGATTAATACAGTGTGTGTTCAATCTGGACTAGGTCCCGGGGTTTTTTTGCATTTGCGGTTTCCTCGTTAACAAAACTTCTGGTGTTTGTGTTATTTCTTTTCCGCATTATATTTTGTTATATAATTGAAATATCACAGGTTGTGTGTTGAATCGATCAATTGAGAAATCCAACCTTTGGTTGTTGATTGAAATTGATTGATCCTTGAACATTGGTCTTTGATACCGTTCAAGTAGTTTCTCTTGTATTCAATTAGAATCGCATATTTCTATTTGCTTGAGTAAGTATTGAATCGAGAAAGTGAGATATAACTCTTTGATATACTTTTATTAAGATTGAGTCTGACTGACTAGTTGATTCTCTTAAAAGTATATTGGAGTTAGTCCATACAGATTTCTAAGCGAAATATTGGGTGTGGTTGTTAGAACCCCGCTTTTTCAATATCTAACTTGATGCCCATAGTTCCATTAGCTCCTTTTTTTCCCTTTCCTGGTATTCATATGATGGATAAGTTCATGGGCTATGGCAATATTGTCTGAAATTTGTCTGCCATGAAATGAATAAAAGCAAATTGAAAGGGAAAAATGAGTTTTGGAAGAAGAGGTTTGAGTCTTTGAGCAAGAAATTTGGATATTATTTTGTAAGTGGTATTGCATAAAGATATGGGTCTGAATTGAGAGGGAGTAGTAGGGTTATCAGTTTTTGGAATGAGGGAAATGAATGTGGAGTTCATCTCTTTTAGGAGAAATCCAGAGTTGAAGAAGTTTTGAACCATGGTAATAATATCCTCTCCCACTATCTCCCAGTTGGCTTGAAAGAAGTTTGGTGGGAAACCATTATGACCTGGAGCTTTGTCCCCTGCCATGCTAAAAAGGATAGATTTGATTTCAAAAGCATGAGGAGTCTTTAGAAGATTAGTATTTTCAGAATTGGTGATAGTAGTAGGAATGAGGTTGATAGTAGTAGGAATGATTATTGGTTCAGCAGTGGCCATATGAGCAAAGTGATTGGTGAAGAATGTGGCAATCTCCTTACTATTGTGAAGCCATGTACCATCAATGGAGACAATCTTGTTCCTTATATACCTTTTCTTGGCAGAGACATGGAAGAAACTGGTATTTGTGTCCCCTAGCTTGATAAGTTGATCTTTACTTTTAGTCTTCCAAAAACTTTCTTGAACATGCTGCCAGTGTTCAACCACTTTCTTAGCCTCTCTGATGTCATGCCCCGTTGTAACATTGACCTGATTTTTGGTGATCCAGTCCAAATGTTGTGGACTTTCCTCAAGATTTATCTTAATATTTCCATATATATCCTTATTCGACATCTTGAGTTAGGCTTTAATGTCTCTTAGTTTCCTAGCAATCTTGATTGCAAGAGAACCTTTATGATTTGTCTTTCAGCATTCATCTATGATGTCTTTGCAATCTTTATGATCTAGCCAAGGGCCAATAAATTTGAATGGGATGTGGCCCTTGTTTCCGGTTAGGATTGGTATTGAGAATAATAGGGTTGTGATCAGATCCAATGGGTAGTAGGTTGGAAATAGTAGAATTCAGAAATATTTCAATCCAATCCTCATTAGTTAAGCCTCTATCAAGTCTTTGTTCAGTAAGTTGGAGACCTACCCTTCTGTTAGTCCAAGTGAAGGGGCACTCAGTGTAACCCAAATCAGTGAGATTAGCTTCCTCTAATTTCTCCAAAAAAATGTTAGCTTCACAAGAATTAATAAGATGTTAACTAAATTTTTCATGATCATGCAATACAAAGTTTAAATCTCCCATTATCAACCAAGGTAGGTTATTAGATTTACCAGTGTTTTCAATCATTTTCCAATAGTGTAGTTTATCAAGAGTAGTATAAGGGCTGCTATAGTAACCTGTGAATAACCAAGGGTCCCCTATGCTAGGAGAAACAGTAGCACTTATATGATTATTAGAGAAGTCTTGAATATTAACATTTAGATTGGTTTTCCAAGCTAAGACAAGTCCTCCAGCAGTTTTAGATTTTCCTCTAGGTTCTACAAACCACAAGTTAGCAACCCCTATGTTGCTAAGGATGGGTTTTAGGTTTTTAGATTGTTGTTTGGTTTAAGATAAGAAGAAAATGTTAGGGTTATGTTTATTTAACATATTGTTCAGATGCCTACTGGTGTTATGTTTTCCTATACCTTGACAATTCCAAGTCATGATTGAAAAAAATTGCCAAAAATAAGATACATTAGGATAAAAAAGAATATAAGGATGATGTAGCCTATGCAATGATGTCTATGAAGCTTGTTAATTCGATACACACAGAGGCTAAGCATTTTAAAAATTATTGAGGCTAATTTATTCATGCTGGATAAATCATACAGATTGAATAAAGTTCTATTATGGATAGAAGTTTGTACCTTGACGTTTTGGAATGGGTTTGCTCCCTCAGGGTTGTTAGTAGTCATAACTGTCAGCTGATCTTCCTCCATAGGCATGACCTGAGTGTTACTCTTCTTGGATGGATCTATCTGCTCCTAGTGAAGGAGGGGATTCTCAGGAGTAGTAGAGGGGGCATAAATTTTTCTTTTTGGATCAATTAGATGAAGATGACTAGCTGTGTAAACAGCCTTAAGTTTAGACTCCTTCTTTCTTCTTTCCCAAAGGAGTTTCTTCTGGTTGTTGAACTCTTTATTGATTTGGTTTTGAATGTCAGATAGAGAAGGTAAGGGATCTAAGGGGGTGGGGATGAAAGGTTTTATTTTTGGAAAGATATTGTTAGGATTGATATTGTTCTCCAACTCATTCTCAGTAGATGGTTGATGTTTTCTGGCAACATCTTTGATGTTAATGCCTTTTTTCTTCAACATTTTATCCTTTACCCTGTTGCTTTCAAGAATTTTTCTGTGCTTCTTTTGGAAAGCAACGGCTTTAGATTTAGTAGTTGGAATAACCTCACTGATGGGTTGATGAAGATCAGCTTTAAAGATTACATAATCCTCAGGTCCATCCAGTTCCTCGGGGCCATTTTTGATAACAATTTGTCCTTGTGCTAGTATCATTTGATAGCAAATTCCTTAGCAGCATCTTTGTCTGAATAGGTTATTTTTTTGATAATGGGTTGAGGGCTACTCGTAGCAGAATTTTTGGGGCTGTTGGAGATGGAAGGGTAGGATTTGTTGAGATTTGAGGGATGGGTATTGTTGGTGATAGTATGTGGAACTTCTTCTTTTTCCTCACAAAGAGGTCCGGGATGATGAAGAATTCTGCAAACTTTGCAGAAGGAAATACCATTCAAAGCGTAAGCAAATTCAAGCCAGTGAGAGGTGGTAGCTGTTTCATAGGCATCAATACCAAATTTTAAAGCCCTTGTAACATCAATGGTCATGAGAACTTCCAAATTCTTCTCATCATCATCTCTTCCATATGCTCTTTTAGCTTCTTGGAAGATACCAGCAAGTTTAAGAATGTTACTCATATCAGGGATGATGTGTCTGGGAACTCTTTTAGCCAATACCCAAATCTTGACATAATAGAAGTTAGCTTCATCAATGAAGTCAGGACCAGCAGGAGGAACTTCAGTTAGGACTATGAGTTTGTCAAAAATACCTCTGGTGCCTCCTTTTCTGAAAACTTTATAATCTTCTATGCTGCCAAGTCTGATTGAATAGTAATTTCTCCTCTTTTTCCAAAGAGCAACCTCAACATTTATTCTAAGCTCCCAGTTAGAGTTTATGAATCTAGAGATAGTTCTGGTTTCATGAGAGATTTTGCTACAGAATCTGCCAATGAATACCTATTTCCAGTTTTCTTGCATTTTAGGTAGAGTATTCTCAGAATTAATAAAAACTTTGGGAAACAAGTCTTCTGCTATTTTAGAAAAGAGTTCGTTTGTCCAACCAGGTTCTCAACTTGATCAATAGGTTTAGTTCCTGAAGTGGAGGCCATGAAGTTTGTGAAATGGATAAATTTTTTTGTGTTGAATGTGTTAGTGGTGGTGTTGAGGGAATACGTGTTATGAAAAATGTTGGTACAATGCGCTTAAATTTGAATTTGGAGGTATAAACAAATTTCTTAATAGTCCAATTTCTAACAAAAGGGTAGTTCATACTCCATGTGATATCTGAGTAATTCCAATGCCTGTTGCGTTTTATGGTGCTGACCAACTTGTTGTTGTTGACTACTACCTTGGGAGTGCGACCTGTCAATGTACCAAAAACCAAAAAGAGAATATATATGCGTGTAGATATAAATATGTTGCATGTGATTCCTATTTAAGGTAATAGATCCTATGTGTAGATTCCACCAGAGGTTGGCCGGTCTAAATTTTATAGCATGCATATGGTGATTAAATAAGATTTCCTACTGGCTCTTATTCGCTAGTGTGCAATCATCTTGAAAGGGGTGAGTATATTCAATGGTGTGGGGTGCAAAAATAAAAAATTGAGAAGGGATTTGAAATATATTGGACCTAGATAAGTGGTGTTGTTCATTGGCATTGAGAGCTAGCTTGAGAATGTCCAAAGATGAAATTCAGCATGCCAGTCAGTTAGAGAGTGAGAACCAGTCGACAGTTATTTTCTGATCGAGAATGTGTAATTGGTGTGTGCTAAGGTCCCGTCAGATTTATACACCGATTTTTTCCTTGTGCCAAGTGTAGTTTCAGCCAGCATCCACCCACCATCTGTCAAGAGAAGTAAGCTATGGGTAATTAGTAAAAAGTATGAGGAGTAATTTCTCTTAGGTCGTATGTAATGAAAATATAGTTGCGGGAAATTTGAAACGACGGAGTAGGGATAGAGAGTGTTGGAGACGGAAAGGATTTCTCTTTGGGAATCATCGCCAATTAATGGTGAGAAGACCCAACACCAAGCGATGCATTCCATTATAAATCATTCTTCAAAGGTTAGAAGTTGTTCTATTTTCTTTTCATGTTTTCTGATATCTCCAATTTTCCTCTTAGTAATCAACCATTCAGTCCCATCACCATGTCTGATAATGATAAGAAGGTGGATCAAAAGGGCAAGCCGAAGATGATTGAGGTTGACATCGAGCCAAGAATTCATTGGTATCCTTATGAGTATGTACTCAATCGATTTCCCTATGGAATCGCTTTCCCCCAAGGTTGTGAGTCTCCTGGTCTTGAGCAGAGTTTCTCTTGGTACCTAGATGATCTGCAGCATAATGTGAATGTGAAGATTGAGGGGTGTCTTCAACAGGTCGGACCACCAGGGATAGTTCATGAGTTGCTGGTTGATTCTCTAGTTGATCGATTGCGTCAGTTCTTCAATCAGCCAAAAAGCCTGATCCCATTAATCAGGATACTAACAATCCTTTTGTGGTTCAAGGAGCAAATGTTGAGATAGGTAGTAGTAGTAGTATCCATCATGCAAAGGGTGCAGAGAAGCAATCTCCAGAGAAACAGGGTGAAGATGTAGATATGGAAGATGGTGCATGTTCCCTAATTCCTTCTAATCAACACAGTTTGGGTGTGAAAGGTGATTGGATTTTGTATGCTTATCATCCCAAGTTTGGACCACTCCAGGTGCATGAAGGTGTTGCTGTTATTGCCGATCGCTTTCTGGTTTCTGGCTTGAGTAGAATTGGATTTTGATCCATTACTCTCCCTGCGGAAGAAAGATTTATGGTTCGTCAGTTGGCTAGTCGACCCCGGCGGTATGATGAGCCGATCGCTTTCCAGTAATGGATGCACTCTGCCCAGCCACCGGTCGGATAAACCGTGTTATTTTTGCAGGAATGGGAAGTCCAACTTTCGATCCAACCACCGATCCAGTCGCCGATCCAACCTATACCGAGTTCGTCCCAGAAATGAATGTACCTGCAACCCCCGAGTTTGTACCTGTCAATTCTTCCAGCAGCAATGCAATGGACTCTGTGAATCCTGAGGGTGATCAGCGTACTCCAGCACCGAAGAGACGAACTGTTGAGTCCACCATTCATATGACTCGTAGCCAGACTCGAAGTGTTAGCCAAGGTACTCGAAGCAAGACTTGTCACTTGCAGCAGTAAGAAAAATTGAATCCTTTCTTGCTTTATTTCAATCTTGAGGATGGTATAATCTTTATGGTTGATGCTTATTTGTGGTGGGGTTAGGGAATGGGTTGTGAACTGTTTACTTTTTGGACTAGTTTGGGTTATGGGTTTTTTTCCGTTGAAACAAAATGCTTTTCTTTCCTGTTGATTATGCGTGTAAGGATATTTATGTTTTTTGGGTTTGGTTATTTTGAATGTAATTTGGCTAGAATGTATCGTGGTGTTATGAGTATGGTGTATTTGGTGAACTATCTACTGAATACTAGATTTGAGATGGGGTTTGGTGTTCCATGAAAATTGATCAGAAGATTTGGTAGAAATTGAATATAGAAGGAGAGTGGGGTTTAGATTATTGTTGAGATTGGATGCAACAAGTGTTTGGTATGTATTGGTATGGTAGTTAATCCAAATTAGGATTTTTGTATAGATAGTTGTATTTTTCCAGTAACTAGGATTTTCAGGGGAAGTATGATTCTCAGAGTAAGTTTGAAATTCTCGTCTAATAAGATTGATGTTGCCTTGAAACTTTATATTATATGTTTGTTTAGTAGGAATAATATTATGATTCTCTGGGAAAATAGTGAGTTGAACAATGCTTGTGATGCTTGAGATACATGTGATTCTTGAAGTAGTGGAACTGTGATTCTCGGTGTGATTGAAGCAGTTACAGGAGCAACTGTGATTAGGTGTACTGATATTCATCGAGAGACAAAAACTGAAGGAACATTCAACCAAGAAGATTCAAAAATGGCTGAGGTCCGTCATAGAATCCGGTGAGTTTCGGGAAGAAAATAGCCGTTAGAGCACTAGAGAACAAGGATAATGACTAGAAACTACTGGAGAAAAGGGAAATCAGGCTAGGTGGAGAGAGAAGGAGTCGTACACATCGCTAGGTGGAGAGAAGGAGTCGTACACAAATTCAGTATTATATCCCTGAACACTAAAACAATCATTCATTCAAATTTAATTCATTACCATGTGCAAGTACAATGTACCTCTTATAATATGGGCTATATAAAGCAAGGAGATAGCATAACACATATCATATAAGTGCAGCTTTGAACTCGTAGAAAGTGCTAGTCAGATACGCTTGATTGTTCTCATTTTCCGTTTTCGTATTAAAATAAATAAATAAAATGGTTTTTTTTTTCAAAACAGGCATAAAAGTCAACTTTTTGGAATCAAGCGATATAACCAATAATTTATTTCAGCATCCTGTCATTTCTTTAAATGTGTCAGATTTTGAATTAACGGAAAAAATTTAGAATTTAATGCCAACGGAACTGATTTTAAGTAAAAATGAAACGCCTCTGCAAAAAGCGTCATGAGTCAGATACTATTTACTAATCCACTGTCCAAGAAAGTCAATCACTGAATCATTTGTGGGTATTTGATCTTTAGAAAAGAAGAAGTTGGGAGGAAAAAAGAAAAAGATAGAGCATAGCATAGTATATTGCTGCATCTACATATCTCAATCTCAAATTCTCAATAGCCTTTATAGTTTACGCCACAACCTAAATAAAAGTTTCTAAGCTTCTTAGTCTTCTTCTAATCTCTTCTTTAGCTTATCTTCCTTTTTCCTAAATATCATTCCATTTATCAAATCAAGGTCCTTTCTAATGTTTGGGTGTTTCATAACACCAACATAGGAAAAGACAAAAAGTGCCAGCGTCATCACATCCCCAACAGTACTAAATTATTATACTTAAAATCCTCTTTGAATCAAAATATAGGGCAATTTGACTGCCACCCCCAACAAATAATTCAGTTAAACTGCGCCCCTCCAATTTTTGGGCGCAGTCAAAATTGCCCCAAAATACAAGTGGTGTCATGTGGGGTTTGGATATTCTTGGTCTCTTTTTGGTTTTGAGGCTGTTAAAGAATTTTTCGCTTTATTTTCAGTTTGGGTTTCTTCTTTAATTTGCTAATATATTTTAGTCTCTGCAATCATAACACACACACATTGGTCATTACTACATCAGATGGACATTGGTCCTGTTTCATGAAACCTCTGTATTATCAGTCTTTGCTTAACAAAATTAATGACCCAAAATTCCTACTGGGTTTCGGTTTGCATGTGTATTAATGTTTGATATTTAGAGAGAGATACTGGAGTTGTGTTCTTTTTGGTATTGGTCTTATTTGCAGACAAAACATCCTGAAATAGATAGTGACTCAGTAAGAATCATTTTTCATCTTTCATCAACATCATCATCATCATCATCATAAATATATATAACAAATCTCTCTCTTTTTTTTCTATCTCTTCACGAGAACTGTTGTTTGTTTTATCAGTAATCCAAAAACCAGCATAATATACCTGCCTTGCCTTTCTCTGAAGTATCCCTGCCATCTGTTTGTTCAACAAAAACCCTGTCTTTCTTTCTTGTTGTATTCAAACCTGCTAGCTACTTTGTTTTGTATTTAAAGGGTGAAACAAACAAAGATATTGTTATACCTATTAGGTTTTTTGTTTGCATTTTGTTCCTTCCTCATCACTCTCTCTATCTCTCTATCTCTTTTTAAGATATGTTTCCTGAAACTTTTTCAAACTCTACTTCTTTGTCTGAAGAAGTTAGTGCTGGTTCTTCTCATGGTAATAATAATACCACCACTAGACTTCAAGATTTAAGCCCCATCTTGTTCTCATCTTCAAGTAATGATCATCATCATGAACAACACCAACAACAATCTGAAGAGACTACTACTAAGACCAGAAAGAAAAGAAACCTCCCTGGTAACCCAGGTATGATAGATATACTATAAAGCTCTCTCTTTGCATCCTTTTTAACAGTCTCTCCAGATTTGTGATGATTTTTGTTGCTTCTTTTGAACAGACCCGAATGCTGAAGTGGTTGCACTGTCGCCAACGACGCTAATGGCAACAAATAGATTTGTGTGTGAAGTTTGTAACAAAGGGTTTCAAAGAGATCAAAATCTTCAACTTCATAGAAGAGGACACAATCTACCCTGGAAACTAAAACAGAAAAGCAACACAGATGTGGTGAGGAAAAAGGTCTATGTTTGTCCTGATGTTTCCTGTATTCATCATCATCCCTCTAGAGCACTTGGTGATTTAACAGGAATCAAGAAACATTTCTCTAGAAAACATGGTGAGAAGAAGTGGAAGTGTGAGAAGTGTTCTAAGAAGTATGCAGTTCAATCTGATTGGAAAGCTCATAGTAAAAACTGTGGTACTAAAGAATATAGGTGTGACTGTGGTACTCTTTTCGCTAGGTAACATTTTTCTATACTCTCTCTTTTAAAATGCTCTTTTGGGTCTGTTATGGTTGTCTTCTTGTCTCAACCAAAGTTTTCAAATTTTCTACACATCATCCTCTGTTATTTGTATTGTTTCTTTGTCTGGTACTTGTGTTCTTCAAACCTTTGGACTCTAATGGAGTCTGAAATTAGTAACTCAAGGTAGATTTTTTTTTGTTGCATTGAGGTTTTGGAAATTTGTTGGGTTGTCTTTATTCATGCCTAGTAAAATCCAATACACAACAACATTGAATAGATTTACAAACTTTAATGTCCGTATTATAGATAGATGGATTGACAAGTTTCATGGAAGTGGTAAGTAACACAAACCATTAAAGACTGAGTCTTTGTTATAACTAAAAATAAGACACTGAAAGAAAGAAAGAGAAATGGTCTAGTGTTCTCTGCAAGTCTAGCCCAAGACAAAGATAGCTAGACAATAAATTAAGACCGGAGACATGAAACTAAGCAGTGGTTGTTTGTGAGTTAATCGTAGTCTGCTCTGTTTTAGAGTTAGTTTTAGTGTGAATTTAGACTTCAAACTTGCTATTCATAGGTTTTGAAGAGTGGACACAACACTATGCTATTCATAGGAATAATAATAAAACCATTGATGAAAATCTTATTACTTTTATCTATTTTCATGCAAGGGTTTCTTTATCAGATTTGTTTCCTGTTTTTTTCTTTTTGTTATTTAGTGTATTCGAAAGTAGCAGTGCCTGCAATCTCTAGAGAAATGATGAATTTTTGCAGTTGTCTGTAAGAAAAGAAAGTGGTGCTTACCATGGTTATAAAATTGGTTTTTCATCATTCTATCTAAACATTATAACTTGTGTAGTAGACCTCTAAAGCCTGGAAAATCTCATCATCATAATTCTGCAAGAAAATATTTGACTTTGGGATTTGTTTTCATTTTTCTTTGATTATCATTCGTATGCAAGATATAAACTTTTAGAGAAAAAATAATAATTAAACATCCGTACCCTGATTATTGGCTTTACTAAATTTTGCATGATCTTTTTCTAATTAGTCCATCCTATTTCATGCTAAAACAATTTTGTAGTTTAATTAGCATCCTAATAAATTTATGTTATTTTGTTTTTGTGAAATTGTGGATCTTCTAATAATGTGTTGTGGAATTCTATTTTTTACAGGAAAGACAGCTTCATTACCCACAGAGCATTCTGCGATGCATTAGCTGAAGAGAGTGCAAGACTAGTTTCTTCATCTGCCTCAGACCTTAACAATTTGTCAACATCGACACAAATCACACCATTGTTGCACCATTACAGCAATGAGCCTCCTCTCGCACTGCAAACTCACTCATCACTTCATTTCCAACACCAACAGTCTAATAATACCCAATCTTCTCTCAGTTACCAATTCACTGGGCAGCACCACCAAAACTTCCCAAACCCAACACCCATCTCTATAATCACCTCCTCATCATCATGGGCTGACCACCCATCACCAACATCAGATCATCCAGTCAAACTAGAAAATCAGCACAACAACAACCAGATTCTTCTCCCAACGTCCATTTCTTCTTTCTATCAAGAATCGCCACCACTGCCATCTCCAAATACTACTACTGCTGCTGCTATATCAGACCAACGGAAATCGTTATTTACACCCAACTTTCTTCGTCATTTTTCAAACAATATGGTGTCAAACAGCAATACGTCTACTTCGTATATGTCAGCCACTGCGCTTCTTCAAAAAGCTGCTAATGTTGGTGCGGGACCCATTGGAGGACCAACCATGCAGACTCAGTCAGTGGGTCATATGTCTGGATCGTCCATGAGTCAGATGAGTATCATGAGTCAGATGGGCAAAACCTGTTTATCATCATCACCATCGGAGGAATTTCTGGGATTTGCTAGTTCTAATTCAGCAAACCAATCTACGTGGCAGAAAAAGGACTTCCGTCTGACTCGTGACTTCTTAGGTCTGGCACCAGCTGACCACAACTCTGTCACCAATGTTCTTGACGTTAACGAGAGGAACCAGATGAATGGTAACGTGAACGTGAGGAAGTCAGATTTACTGTCCTACACAGGAGGTGTTGATTTTGGAGCTTATGAACGTGGATTTGCTGCTGGAGCTTGGAGGAATTGCTGAAGGAGATTACCGTTTTCAAGGGTAAAAAGGGAATTTTTTAAGAAAATTACTGCATCTTTCTGAAATGGGGAACTTTTTTTGTTTCCCTTAATTACCCTTGTTAAGGATACCGGTGGTGAGGTTATCACTATCACAGTTCTATCCTATTTTGGTGATAGATATAGTAGGTCTGGCAGAGGCCTAGAGCTACCTAGCTAGACTTTCTTCTTCTCTATATATATAAATATGGACATGCAGATAGGTCTTTTACTTTTGATCACCAAGGGTTTCAGTGGTACCACCACCACTGTAATTTTTTAATTTTTTTCTTCTTATGGATTTTGATTCAAAAACTTTGTCATTTACATTGATTACTTTTCTTTGCCTTAGTTTTACGAGTACATGACCCCAGACTAAGCCTGGTTGTTCAGTCCGACTCACGATGTCATGTGGAATCCTCGACTATACAGAAAAAAACTACTAGGTGCTAGAGAGACCGGAAATAAATATGGTACTGAAGTGAGGTAGTTAATAAGGTCATCGTTATTTATATATCTTTCCTTCACCTGGGAATCAAAAGTTGTGAGGTACAACAAATAGTGTATATTGTACACTCATAAAAGAAGGTGAGAGTACGTAAGCACATGTAATGTAAATGTGGGATCAGTCAGGCATGCATTGCATTACTTCGGGATTGGCGATTGTACCTTTTGTTAACCCCCATGATTCAGCCTTGTTCGATAAAGACCATAGATAATACAAAAATATTCCATCATCTTTTTCCTTGTTAAAAACTTAAAATTAACGGCGCATTCGGATACAAATGTGTTTCTGATTTTTGCTTCTCCAGAAATAGAAATCTGGAGCAAAACTATTTTGTTTTATAAAAAATCGACTTTTCTATTTCTAAAAATCAAGTCGTTCTGAAATATTATTGTCAAACTAACTTATGACTTTTTGATTTCCAGAAATCAAAAAACAATTTCTGTGTGTGCATCCAAACGTGCCATAAGCGTACCCGAATTCAAACCATCGATTATGTCATAGGTTTTTTAACCAACAGATACATATATTGTCCCAAGAATTTTATGCATGAAACAAAACAGTATCCCGGGATCATGCGTGCACTAGATTACCAAGCATACATACAGAGATGTAAACGTATATGGTCCACATAAAATTGCTATAGTGAGCACCACGTGCCATTCAAGTAGATAAGTACTCAATAAGGAATACTCATTTCGAAACTTCGACTTTTTCGTGTATTTCCTCAAACTTGATCAATTTTGATACACAAAAGATAACTAGTAGATTTATAAAGAAAAGAAAAACCTAACCCAAAGAAACCACTAGGGTTCTTTCTTTTCTCTAAAGATGAATGCAACTCGAGGTAAACATATAAGCGAGCGTGAGTGAAAAGTTAAGGCATCTAAGTCAATTTTTGAATCTTCTTCTTCTTCTAGTAATTTGTGTGTTTTGGTGGTCCGGGAAGATAGTGCTGCATAAAAGAACTTAAGAGCGAGTGAGAGCATCTTCTCAAATAGCCGTCGTTGACAATCCTCTCTCTAGTCTAGTCTCTCTTGTGTTCTTAAATTCTGTGCATGAAAAACCCCACAAAGACAGCCTTTTGATACTGCGCCACTTCTGTTAGTACAAAATGAGCATACCAATGATATGTTGTGATCATCAAAAACTTCATTTGATCATCAAGAGTTGAAGGGGAAAAATGAATCGAAATGTGTCTAGTTCAACAACTGAGGATGCCCATATAACATTTTAGACTCTGTTAGCAGTTTGAGGTCTTTTTTTTCTGTTTTACCTTGAATACGTCTTAGACAGTACTACTACCAGCGTCTTCCTTGGTAAGACCGACATTTGATTAAATCTACAAAAAAAAAAATGGACTTCATTTAATGGTGGTCAAAATGAAACTGATTCTAACCCATCAACAAAAGATTGTACTACTTATTAGTACTATTAATGCTGGAGAGACCAACATACTCATCACTAACGTTACTGTCAGTAGCTCATACTGACTTGGACTTGGACCATGTTTGCTCTCCCTTCGTTTTCTGAAAACACTTTCAATTACGAGAAAAATATTTACAGCCCTACAAGAAAAACATCTACTATAATCATAGTTAACCCTTTAACTGATAACTCTTTAAGGTGAGCCGTGAGTCTTAAATGATCCCCTGTCTAGAGCTAAGAGGGCTTTTTCATAAGTTTCATGATACGAATACTCCACGTAGTTTTATTCGAATATAAATAAATGATAAGATATTCATAAACCAGAAAAGAACCATCAAAGACGTAAAGGAAAAAACACCCGAATATTCAAAAAATCTAAAGCAAGTGGAGAGATAATGAAGAAGCCTAGGGATTAATGAAAGAAGGGCAGGATTATTATGGGATATCTATCCAAGCTTTTAGAAAGTATATATGGGGTAGTTGCAGGATTAAGGTACAAAACATCCCATTTGCCTCTTAAAAAAGACTGCCCCTCTCCTCTTTTATATCTCTCTTCACAACCAGACAAACCAAAAGCTTCTTCTCTTCTTCTCGGGTCTCACAAATATACTTACCAAAGTTGTTTTTGGAATCTCACCTTCAGAAAAAATATCCTTAGTCCCCCCTTCTCCTTTTACTTCTTTTCTTTTCTCTCTTCCAAAGTTCTTAAAACCTAATAATTACCAAACCTTTGCTTTTATTTTCTTCTGCTTTTTCTTCTCCATCCTTTTCTTTTTCTTTCTTCGGCTTCAGCTGAAAATTCCCATTTCAAGTACATAGGCTCCTTTCATTCACAACCATCCAACTATTACTTACTATTCAGTTACTTCTAGCTAATAACATGAAACCAAAGATAAAATGACAAAACATACATGTTCATGGACCCCTAGCGTCTTCGTATATAGGCTTCTGTAACTATTCTTTGATGTGAGGCAACGTCATCCAGTAATAATCTGATTCTGAAAATATTTATTAACCAGAAAAATCCTCATTGTCAAGACTAGTCAGGCAAGTTCTGGTGATTCGTCTTGTTCATGATTAACTGCTTATCCAAGCTCTGGGAGAATCTAGTTCATTCCTAGACAGGATAGTAACACATACATGTAACATTCACTCCTTGTCGTGTGAATTTTGCTGTGTGCAAGTTTTCAGCTTACTAGGTCATGGTACGAGTCTCACTAAAGTGACCTGGTATTCATCTTAGATTTCTTGCTCAATACAAAAACAAAAAAGTGACCTTGGTGTTCATCTTAAATTTCTTGCTCAATCGAGAAGGGAAAAAGGACAAAAAAAACTGAAAGTGAAAGTTGTGAACTGAACTCTAACCTGAACTCCAGGCCTAAAACCAAAGAGTAGCTAGCTAGACTGTATATGACATAACTGGATAGAAAAGGAAAGATTTCTACGTGATCAAACAAGAGGTAAAAACAAGGAAACAGAATAAAGGGTCAAAGCATTTTGAGCTTCAAAATGCAACAAATTTAGAACAAAGTATTGGCTTGTATTGTATTACAGTATGTACCATATAACCATAACCTAGAAAACGAAATAATGTTTTCAGTAAGTAAATCAGAGAATGGAAGGAGAATATATTGATACGTTCAGTCAGAAAATGATTATGCTTTCACAAAACTGATTGATAAAATTGCAGGTACCACTACAGACAAAGACAAGACGTTTGATTCCTAACACTGTTCTGCATCCTAAATAATTTAAAACAAGTGAGAAACAAATCTAAGTAGTGTAGTCCACTTCAGATAGATAAGATATCTCACCCAACTTACAATTTTTGTCCATCAAAATTTACTCCCAAATATTTATCCAGTACATTCTTGAACGCCTGTGAAACAAGCAATAAAAGAGAAAACAAAATTAATTTCTTAATCTGTTTATTTTCCGGAAAGTAAATATCACAACCTAACACAACAAGATGTTGAATACTACATGAATGAGACTGGGTTGCACAGATACTGGTACGGGTGTCCGATACCGATACAATGAGATTGGGTTGCATAGATACTGGTATGGGTGTCCGATACCGATACGTATAGGAGAATCAGATTCAGCAATTTAAAATATGGCTGATACGGATACCGGCCAATACGCCATACACATAATTTTGTTAGTGTAAAATCAATAAAGTATTAGAGCACACAAATTCAATTTAATCCCCAAAACACTCATTGCATACCTATATCTCACAACATTTCAGTCCCACAATGTCAGCAAATTTCGAACTTCCTCTTCTCTCAACCCTCTTTATGAGGGGTGTAAACTCCTTCATTTTCTTTTGAAGTGTTTCTCCACTTCACATGTACAAAGCACATCAAGGCAAGAGAGACCTAAAAAATATCTGAAGGAAAAACCTTTCATAAAACTAATAAATTTTTGATAAGCCTTTTGGGAAGCATCCAAGGGTATCGTATCCGATACGGGGCAACATAATCCTCAGGTATCAGTGCAACCCATAATTTAACATATATTACTAATGATTTGATGTATATCTACTTAGTTGTGCAACTTTCATAACAACAGTTAATCGTTCATATATGTATGCTCATTTGAGTTTGAAACTTAAAATGTGATGGGGATATTTGTGCAACTATATCCACTGCACGCATCACATACAATAGATATAAGGGACCACTCCCAGAAAAGAGAGAAAAAGAATATATGTGATTTTCTTGTTGATGGTTCCATCTTAATCTGCTTATCCACAAAGAGAACATTTTTTTCTCCTTTCACATCTCTAAGAAACCATTCGGCAGCCAAAATTGCAGACAAATCAGTGCCCAGAATCCTAAAAACGTGAGCGTGCAGAGCGAGTTAGGGCAACACTAGAGTTTGGTCTACGATGGGAAACTAGTTGTGTAATATGTTGGCACGTGGAAGGAAAATCAAGTTCTACTATCAGAAAATCACACTCATTATGCTAATGAGAGAATTTTTCAGGTGTTATACCACTTCTGATAGGTCATATATATTTAGGATGATTGTTTACGTTACACCACAGGAAGGGTTTTTATTTGATAAGCTAGTAATTATTGCAGAAACGGCAGATATTAGACTATTCATAAAGAAGAATCAGCCAATAGAGCAAACAATCACCTGGAGTGCAAATGATCATCAAAAACACCATAAACAGCCAGGTAGAATTCATCCCTGTAAGTAAGAACAAAAAGTGAGGTTTAATTTTATGAGGGAGGAACCAAATAGGTGCCGCAAGAGTTTGTATGTACCGGTTTCTTGACTCGTCAATTGATCTAGTTCATCAAACTTCCTCGTCAGTACTTCTGCTGACGCTGGTGAAAGCATTTGCAGTATTAGAGCCTCCAACATTCTTGGAAAATTATGCTGGAAGAGAAAAAAAGAAAAGAACTTATTAGTTGCCAATCCCCAGGGATAAGGGAGTGAAGGGCAGTTGATATTCAAGTCAGCAAGAT
This sequence comes from Papaver somniferum, assembly GCF_003573695.1. Classification (NCBI taxonomy): domain Eukaryota; kingdom Viridiplantae; phylum Streptophyta; class Magnoliopsida; order Ranunculales; family Papaveraceae; genus Papaver; species Papaver somniferum. The sequence continues at coordinate 140,715,537 of NC_039366.1, read as the reverse complement.
TATTAACACACTCGCCCGTCAACCTCAGCTAAACATTTTCGTAAAGCACTTAGTTCGCACAAAAAGTTCTTTGAGTGGTTAACTTATTAGAAACTTTCCATGTTTAGCATATACATTGATAATTATTCGAAGTGAAACGCAAACCTCTCGGAATAGAAGAGAAGAATGAAGATAAGGGTCAACTCTCAACACTAGTTTGCATTTCATACCACAATCTGCACTTTGAATCACTTGAGTGCCCAGTCTTATGAAGAATCAAAAACAACCGAACCTGTGCTAAATAGACAATACGAGCGCAAAGGTATATACCCAAAATACAGACAAAATATAATTTTGCTTTAGCTTCACTACTTGTGTTCCCAACATGCACTGTGTATCTGCTTTTTCTTGTGTCCACAGCTATTAGATACACTGTTGTAGACATACAAACAGATTGAATCTGGCTATAAACATAACACCAGATGCTAGAATGACCAGTGCTCATGAAAATTTGAAATTGATGGGACCAGTATTAGTGTCAAACCTACCACCATGCCAAGCAAGACATTTTGAAGTTGAAGTGGCTCCAGAGTCGAAATGACCTTAGCAACTGGATCTTCTTCCGCGCAAAATGAATTAGGATGAACATCCTTCTTGCATTCATCTTCCATTGGTGTTGATTGCAGTTGTTCACTTTGACTAGCAATGTTCACTCCATCATGAACTAAAGAAACAAGTTGATGAAGAGCTTGCGGAAAAACTGTGTCCATTTGCTGTATCGTTATCCTCTTATTTTTTATGGTCCCTGCGACTGCTCACTGTAAGAGTTCTTTTCTAGATCGCGCTCACGCTGACCTGCCACGACAAGACAAAGTTTTAGATGTCAAGTATCTAAAAAGGGGCTAGTTTCGTTACGTGAAGTTAGTCACAATTGACATCAATGAACAAAAAAAACAAATTATATGGAAGATTTCACATAAGGACATAAAATAACCTTGTCCATTGTCAACCTGGAAGAATCCTCCTGTCCGGAATTCTCAATACTAATTGAAGTTTGATATCACATTTGAACCTGTTCTACAGTCATTCCAATAAACATTACTCATAGTAAAATGTCGTTGATAAATGAGGGAAGGAAAAATCGATATATTTTGGTCGCACGTGATGGCTAACCACATTTTATCATGACTCAAATGGTGGGAAGAGCAATTTATGTCATGTATATTATTAACACATCGAGTTTGTAGTAAAGCAAAGCCGTCTGTACTAAAATTCGATATCATGCATAGAGAAAAGCCAAATGTAAATGCAGGACAAGCAAGATACTGCTTACCATTTCCATGTTGGTATCTTTGTACGAATTATTGATGTGGAAAACAATTCGAAAAATGGAAAATAAACAAGGGAAGTCAGTCATCAGTTAAGCAACAATTCATGGAAGTTCCATCTTCCAAGTACAGACTACTAACAAGCAAAAACAGAAGGTGATAAAAAAGATGATTAACTTAAGGAAAACAAAGACCTTCTTAAGATATTGCGTAGATAACATGCATCCATGTGTTCCGGTAAACTAGTCATAATACTAGATCGCCACCAGATGTTAACAGCTATAGTGACCTCGTCACTATCCACTTGGTGCAACCTGTTCAGATGAGAATGCAAACACTCCTTGAGTAATCCAAATTACAAATGTATCTGACCAAAATTTTACCGTACCAGTTGCAAGAAGAATGTGCCCTCAACAATCATACAAACATGTACAAACTCAGCGTAGAAAAAAATTTTATGCAAAATGGAAGAAACAAAATTATTACCAGCCTTCAGGAATGAAAAGTGCATCGCCCGCTTGCAGAGTAACTTTTTGGGAGTACATCATAGAGTTCTGCAATCTTGAATGAGTTGACAAGTCTGGCTTTTCTAGACCAACACAATTACCAAACAGAAAGTAGTATAAGTATAGCATGCAGAATAAGAAATATGAGACGAATCCAGTTTCTTCAAAAAATGACGATTTGCTTCTGGTCCTCGGACCCAAAAGTAACCAAAACTTAAACGACATCAGTAATTTATCTTTCACATGATTGACGATAGAGAGTTACCATACCTGTGATTTGAGGCCCCACTGTATTTAGGCATTGGATATAAATAATGATGAAACCGCAGAAGGCGGCTACAGAACAACTGAGATGGAGAAAAAACAGATGACAATCAGTGGGCAATTTGGTAGTAATCCAACAACTTGGGCAACCATTAAAAACTTTAAGTTGAATATCACTACTATGAAACTAATCAACCAAAATAGACATAACTGAGTACCTTGTTTGCATCCAGCAACCACACATAGTAGGTTATGGTCTGGATCATAATGTGTACTAGACCTTGATTTTGCATTGTTCATCCACAAGTTGACAGAAGTTAATGTTTTTGCCTTTAGAAGTTTGGCTGCATCCACAAACCAAAACAAAACCAATACTGCCTCAACTTTTCACCAAATCCACAAGACACCAAGTAGAAGTGCATAAATTTTACTGGTACTGAGCTCTTCTTACTTTAGCAAAGTTATCTACCATATCGAAACAAAAAATAAGCAAGCAGAAAGCTCAACATGAAATGAATGCAAACCATTTGAATGTCTTCTCGTAGAATTTCCAACTGAGACTTCTCCTTATTCTCCAAATTTACAATTGGCACCTACATCATAAAAGCACCCTTAAGTCAGACTTCAACCAACTGAAAACAAACACCAAGACCAACAAATTTTGTATCCCATTCGACGCAGCACTTGACATAGCCTTGGAAAATAAGGGCTGAGAATAAACACATGTGGGCCACTTAGCTGTAATGCCCCCAGTGTTCTGGATCTCATCCTTTATTTGCCAGCCAACAAAGTCAAGCTTGGACACATAGACAGATAAGCAATACAACCTGCGCTAAGTAGACTTGATGAAGAGAACTGGTAGAAGGCAAACAAGTTTCTTCTTCTAAGGTAGGCTCTGTCACTCCAACAACTTCTTGCTCAACAGACACTCCAGAACCATTATCAGAACTTGTTAGCTTTCTACAAGTTGAAATGAAAACAGAGAACAGCAGCGGAACCTACAATAATATGCGCAAAATTGCAATACAATGCATGAATTCTAGTTATCTTACACATTCGAAATGCAAAAACCAGTTCTAAGAAAGATATAAGTATTACCCGCTCATGACTTCTAAGATCACCGTAAAACACAGGTGCTGTTGTCGACAACATAGCCTCCACAATAGACGACCCTGCTCTTTCCTGTAATCACAATTTCAGTACGTAATAAAACCCTAAACCCTAAATTGAATGAATAAATGAGAGTGATGTAGGTGAAATGAAACCTGTAAATAGTCGAGACCACCTTTACAAGGGTTCCATTTGGAAAAACATTTCCAATGTTTAACGCAACTATGAAATACCTAAACTCCGAACAATTAAGAGAAAATTAAGTGATGTTAATGCCAAATGAAAGATGGAGGGGGGATATGTGAATGAGATTGTAATTACCGCAGGAATGCTTTTAGATTCAATATGAGAGAAGAAATGAGCCGGGGATGGAAGTTCGTCGAATTCAACAATCGAGAGACGATATGTATTTCCGCCCATATTTCTTTTTACTTTCCGCTTCTTTTGTTTTGTTTTGTTTTGTTTTGTTTTGGATATTCAGGACAAGGTCTGCCTTTTGAGATTGATCCTCATCCCTTAAGTGTCTATGTAGTATAGAGACATGAAATACACTGTGCATTCCGTACAACTGCGTTGGCAACTCCAACTGGTATGCTACCTTTCCAACTTTTTTAGAGCTAGCACTATAGAGAGGGATATCCCTTTTTTATCCCTCTTCATCCCTCAAAACACCAAAAATTTAAGTATTATGGTCTTCCATTTTCATTGTAGGGAAGGAATGCGAGAGGGTTTCTTTACAAGGCTGATCAGATCTGATCACCCTTGTAGGGAAGGGAAATCGTACTGAGTACCCGTTTGCTTTTTCACTTTTCGAGTACTCAATACTCGTATTTTTTTCTAATTTTTAAACTTTTACCTTAAAACTTCCCTTTTTCACTCTTTTTTTACTAAAACTCGTTTTTTTTACCTATTTGATATATATTTTTTTACTCTAAAATATTTTTTTACCTAAATAAATATTTCCCATGAAAAAAAACGAAAAAAAAAATTACGCGTACTGAGTACCCGTTGGCACTATTCATACGGGTACTGAGTACGTGTCTAGTGTAGGGAAGGGATGAGCGGGCACCACAGCAAGATTGTCTTTCAAGTGCCATCCCTTTCCTATATTTGAGGGATAGGGAAGGGATGAGGCCAACCATAGTGCTAGTTCTTAGTTCCAGCTTTCCAGGGAAAGGTCCAATGAACTTAGGAGACAATTTTCCTTTCTTCCCAAACCTCATTACTCCTTTCATAGGAGACACCTTAAGTAGAACTTCATTTCCAACTTCTAACTGCATTGGACGTCGTTTCCTATCTGCATAACTTTTCTGTCTACTTTGGGCTTTACGAAGGCAATCTTTCACCACTAGGATTTTCTCCGTAGTTATTTGAACCAAATCAGATCCCCAAAAATCTCTTTTCACCCACTTCTACCCAACACACCGGTGAACGACAAGGTCTTCCATAAAGAGATTCAAAAGGATCCATATCAATGCTCGACTGATAACTATTATTGTAAGCAAATTTTTGCCCACGGTAAATGTGCATCCCAGTTTCCTTGGAAATCTAGCACACACGCTCGAATCATATCGTCCAATATTTGATTAACTCTCTCGGTCTGACCGTTAGTCTGAGGATGAAATGAAGTACTCAAATCCAACTATGAACCCATTGAAATCCTCTCCAAAATTTGGAAGTGAATTGAGCACCCCTATCAGAAACAATTGAGACTGGAACTCCATGAAAAACCACTATCTTATCCACATAAAGCTTGCATAATCTATCCATACTATAAGTAGTATGCACTGGTAAGAAGTGTGTCGATTTAGTCAACCGATCCACTATTACCCAAATGGAGTCATGTCCTTTCTTTGATCTCGGTAGTCCAACTATAAAGTCCATGGAAATATTGTCCCATTTCCATTCTGGTATTGGGAGTGGTTCTAATTCTCCAGCTGGCCTTTGGTGTTCAATCTTAACTTGTTGACAAGTTCGACATTTAGAAACGTATTCTGCAATCTCTCGCTTCATACTTTTCCACCAAAACTCTCTACACAAATCCTTATACATTTTTGTAGCTCCAAGATGGATAGTGTAGCGACTACGATGAGCTTCATCTAACACCTCACGTCTCAATTGGGTGTCCACAGGTACACATAACTGACCTCGAATCTGAAGCCCACCATCCATCCCTACATCAAAATCTCCACTTAAGTCTCCAACTCCAAGTAGTTTCGCAAACCAATCATCCTTGGATTGAGCCTGGATGATACGGATAATAAGTGCAGGTTGTACCACAAGATTACCCAAAAATTCTTGCGAAGTAGAAGAATTCCTTATGTCTAAGTCAAACTCGGTAACTGTCTCCAACATCTTCCACTCTTCCACCGTCATGAAAGATAACAAACCCCTTGGTTTTCGACTCAAGGCATCAGCTACAACATTCGCCTTACCAGGATGATATTGTAAGCCGAAAGTGTAACCATTGATAAGCTCCATCCATCGACGTTGTTTCATATTCAAATCCTTCCGGGAAAACAAATACTTGAGACTCTTATGATCAGTGAAAAGCTCAAATCTCTCGCCATATAAGTAATGACGCCACAACTTCATAGCAAAAACTATCGCTGCCAACTCCAAGTCATGGGTTGGATAATTCTTCTCATGGACACGCAATTTCCTAGAAGCATAAGCAATAACCTTACCTTCCTACATCAAAACACATCCCAATCCGAGAAGTGAGGCATCTGCGTAAACAACTAGCTCCTTTCGTTCTTCAGGTAAGGTGAAAACTGGTGCCGAAGTAAGCTTAGTCTTAAGCTCCTGAAAAGCGTCCTCACACTTAGAATCCCAAACAAATAGTAGTCCCTTGTTAGTTAGCTTAGTAAGTGGTCCCGCAATTCGAGAAAATCCTTAATAAAATGACGGTAATACCCAGCTAAACCAAGAAAACTTCGAATCTCCGAAACCGTTGTAGGTTGTTTCCAACTCAATACTGCCTCAATCTTGGAGGAGTCTACAGAAACTCCGGATTCAGATGTCACATGTCCCAAAAACCTAACTGATTGTTTCCAAAATTCACATTTCGAAAACTTTGCAAACAACTGATGCTCTCTCAAAGTCCGCAACACCAAGCTTAAGTGTTCCTTGTGTTCTTCCCGAGTCTTAGAATACACAAGAATATCATCAATAAAAAAAAAACCGATCAAGAAAATCTCTAAATACTCGATTTATCAAGTCTAGAAACATTGTTGGTGCATTCGTAAGCCCAAAAGGCATCACCACGAACTCATAAGAATCATAACGAGTTAAAAATGCAGTCTTGGAAATATCTTACTCTCTAACAAGAAGCTGATGATAGCCTGATCGCAAGTCGATCTTCGAAAACCATATAGCTCATTTTAACTTGTCAAATAAATCATTAATCCCAGGTAAAGAATACTTGTTTCTTATCGTGACCTTGTTTAGTTCAAGGTAATCAACACACAATCGTAAAGAACCATCTTTCTTTTTCACAAATAAAATAGGAGCACCCCATGGTGAAGAACTACGTCGAATAAATCCTTGACTTAAAAGTTGGTCAATCTGAGACTTTAATTCCTTCATTTCCTTTGGATCCATTCTATAAGGAGCACGAGCAACATGCGTCGTACCTGGTTGGTGTTCGATGCAGAACTCTACTTGCCTACCTAGAGGTAAACCAGGAACCTCTCGGAACAAATCCGCAAAGACACCACAAGTATACTCGCAATCTGCAGAGACTCATTATCTACTACTTCACCCTCAATATGGATAAGGAAATCTTCCAAAAACAGACTTCGAGAAAATAATCTGCACTACTACCTTAGATTGACCCGGCTTTGCAAAAGTGATTGTCTTGTCAGCACAATCCAATTGCACAAAATTAGAAGATAACCAGTCCATTATCTAACATATAAGATCCGCCAAATTCTCAACATCTCCAATCATAATAGGACAGGTATCAACCTTGTTACTCAACTCTACCATACTACTCGTAGGAGTAGCAACACATAAAGGAAAATCACACACTTTCATATAAAGATTTACCATGCGAACTAACTTAGCAGAAATGAAAGAATGAGTAGCTCCGGTATCAAATAAAATATTAAGAGGCTCTCCTAAAATAAAGAAAGTACCTCCCAAAGTAGCATTCCCTTTCTCGGGAGGTTACAGAGTTGACTCTAGCCGCGAGGCTGCACATTACGGTTGGCAATGCTAGTGTTTGGTTGCTCATGTATATCTGTTGTCTGAACTTTATCTTTGGTACGTTTAGATGCCTTATGCCCCCTTTCACGACAGTTATAGAAAAACCATAGAAGTTAATTGGTTTGGCAGCAAGAGCCTCACCCTCAACTAGCACTATTTCCCGTTCATTACCACTAATTTTCTGACCACGGTTCCCTTGATTCCAACACCCCTTCCTTTTCTTCCCTGGTTGATCACCTTGTTGAGTGACATTCTAGGTCTGATGGTTTTTACCACTTACATATTGACTCGACGAAGACTTTGATGCACGGTCAACCTTGCGCTCCTTCTTCAGGTATTCATCATCCCTCTTATGAGCCAAATAGTCTTGCTCAAGCTCTCTGGCACACTCAACAGTCATAACATATGTGTGAATCATATGATTTCCAACAATATGCCTCTGATATACAACATTCAGACCATAAAAAAACCTACGTTTATTTTTATCTTCAATATCTACCATGTGAGGTACAAACATCGACAATCTTGAGTATTCAATCTTATACTCTGTAACAGATAAAGTACCCCGCTTGAATGAAAGAAACTCTCTCTCCTTAGCATTTTGAATACTCTGAGGGAAATATTTGTCATCAAACATACGAATGAAATTTGTCCATGTCATGGTGGCATGATGCAACCCACGTGAAGCTGAAGTCCACCAAGTATGAGCATCTCCGGTGAGCTAAAAGATAATTAATCTCTGCTTAAAGATTTTTGTGCAAGAAGGTCCTATGGCCCTAAAAATCTTGACCATCTCATCCTTCCATTCATGGGCTATCATTGGGTTATCAGATTTTCCAGAAAACTCGTTCGGGTTCAACTTATTGAACTGAAACTGAACCTTTATATACCTATCTTCTTCAGTTTCAGCAGGCGGTCCTTGATTTTGATGATTGCTGACTTGTCCAACATTTTGATTCATAGCAGCAACGATTGCTTGGGCTATTAACTGGGTCAGTTGCGCCATATTCACATTCACAGTCTGGTTTCCTAATTGTGGTTCATCTCAATCAATAGGTACATTATTTCTGGTACCACCTCTTCCAATATCATTACGTCCCCTAGTACCATACCTTGACATTCCTATATAAGTATATGATAATCTTAGAAAAGAATACAAATATATTAGTATTTATAAAGCATATCCAAACCATGGATATACATAACAAAACGTCCTAGGCTCACTCCCCCAAAGTCCTAGAGTTACTCTAACCTAAGCTCCCGATACCAACTGTAACGACCCTAGTTTCCATTTAACCCCGACCGATGATTAAATTGAAATATGTCGTTAATTTCCTGCAAAGGGGTACCTAACCCGCAGTAAACTAGGAACTGTGTTCCTTTATAATTGAATACGCAGAAGGGAATTTTATTTCTCAACAAAAATAACGATGTCGAATAATTATGGTGTTCTTGAATTCAACAGTATAATCAGTCACTAAAAAAAACGTCAAACTAACAAAAGAAAAAAAAAATAATGAAGTTTACCCAATAGAAAGTATCCCCACTGCCTAACAACACATAACAAAAAAATAAAAGAAGAAGTGTAGATATCCACCCTCAGTTAGATATCCTCTGAATACCCACCGATACTGGAATCGGTCAAACTCCTTCACGATTCCTAACAACACCTGAAAAAATAATCAACGGGAGTTAACTCCAAGCAAGTTCACTCAATCACCGAGCCAAGGAAAGGTATAAAATAATAACCAAATATGCCATAAGCAAGGGTAAACACTAAGGAGACATTTTAAATTTAACATAAACAATTCAAATCAGAACCCTATTAAAACTCCTTTCTTTTTCATTTACATCACATACTACAAACCACATTCGTAAAGTTATAGGTTATACCGGGATATATCCGCAATAACTTATTCAGTGTCCAGAACAAATTCGCAATAGCTCATCCATAAACATGCATATGTACGGTTGTACCTAGTACATACATATATAATATATATATATATATATATATATATATATATATATATATATATGATAAATTTGGAACCGATCCACTATATATCTCAAAATTTCTTTTTGGGATTGAGATAATACAACACAAGAGACCTGCAATGACTTGAGGTTTGCAAACTCAAATCACCCAGATACTACAATTTCCTTGCGCCCAACTAACAGACACATCTTATCACCATCTCAACAAATCACAACTACCAAGTTCTGATATAGAAATCAAACAAATCCCAGAATACCGTACATCTAAAACATGGACCAAATTAGTTACGGTGCAACCACATATAAGGGACAAAAGAGCTGTTGCGTACTAGATATCCATAATTTTCATTTCTAATGATTACAAACTCACTCCATGTTAAACATCCAACACTCCATTAATCATTTTTATCTACAACATAAGCATACAAATTTTTCATTAGCTATCCTAATCTACTTAGTCGCAGACATAAAGTGCGAATCATCTCAGTACCACCATGATATAACTTAGTAATGTATTTATCATTAATTCCTCCCCATATCACCAGAAACTACGTACATACATGCCACAAGCATCGACGAATCAAACTAATTAGTAACTAAGCACTATGTACACATCCATATAAGTGCAACCCACTATATAATACATCTACAAATTCTATTCATGGCAGTTCACTTTATTACGATCTATCTCACGCATGCGGCCCTAATTTATATATCGAATGATCCTCAAGAAATATAAATATGAATAATATATAAATTCATGAGATACTTAATTATCATTCCGTAACTATCTAAAACCAAGAAAACTGAATAAACTTGCCCCGATCCTTTCACTGCAACAAATAAATACAATTGATCAACATACAACTTAAACTTCCATTCAAATAAATAGGAAAACTACGCTAATACGAACTCACCAAGCTTATCGTCCGGTTCACTTTTAACCTAGTTTTTTTTTTTTTTTTTTAAGCACATACGATCAGAGAGGAATTAGTCAAAACCCTATTTATCTTTTATATGAAACTGAGGTACTATTGGACTAATGCCCACATTCATCATGGGCCTCCTATCCAAAATATACTAGCTACAATTTCCTCTCCGCTGATAGTAGCTAATACCACTTTTAAGTAAAAAAATAGATATTACATAAATGTAAAACATTGTTTCCTAGGATTAAATATTCACCATATCCCATTCACATAATCATAACATTATATACAAGATTATGTCGATGTCATATCTACGAAGCTCAAAAGATAAGCGTTATACTTCGTAGTCTAATTCCTTAATACTATGATCATACTATTATGATCATGTCACATCACTAGAGTATTGTATACAATACGTACAGTATATATAGCTTTGCATTTATGTTTTCAATATAACACGACTTGAAAGATATGTTAGGAATGAAACAGTTCAAGTTAATATTACTAACTTCAAGTAGAAGAATGATATCGTCGTTATAGTTCGTTACTTCTTCACATTCTTCAGGTTTTCAGAGTAATACTTGTATGTCTCAACCTTCCTAGACTTTCTAGTCTAACCTGAACGAAGTTGATTATAGTATTTAATCAAGCGATTTTAGATGAGTTTTGATACTAAAATATGACAACCAAACTCCATACCAACGCTTGGTGAGTTCAACCGAGCTATGCTATAACAATTGTTTGGAATTCCAAGCTTTCCAAAGACCTTAAAATCCATGCTAAGCTCTTTGGTAGGAAACTCCCCATCTTTACAACCAACACTCTTTCCACAAAGCTTGAGAGAAATGGTTTCGCATGATGGTTTTTCTTTCTTTGGTCTTGGAAGACGAAAATCACCAATTAGAATATTAGTGAGTTCCGAAATTAATTCCCGAGTAACATAGATCCTTCTTCTTTCAATCATAGTTTTAAAACATAACTTCTTAAGATCAACATCATATATGTTCGCAAAAAATATTTTTGTAAGTAAATCAAATCCTTTTCCAAAACCACAAAAGATGTTTCCTAGTTCATATTTATCAAAACAAACTAGATCTTCACTTTTAACATACCCTTCTTCTAGTTTCCTTTCTAGAATAATTTCTCTAGTAGAAATTCTCTCATAGGTTTCATGACAATCCTTATTAACATAGATCACCCTAGGTTCATCTTGAATATAGGGTTCAAGGTTCTCTTTAGGCTTGGGTTTCTTACTAACTCATATAGTTGTTCCCATAATTTTTTATTATAAATATAAAAAGAAAAGATTTGATCTTACTTGAATGGCTTATTTTAAAGATGATTGCTTGATTTGCCTTCAATCCTTCTTGCTATTAAGAAAAACAAGACAAAAAATTATGAAAAGACACCCTTTGAGTCAATATGATAAAGCCCCGGTTCGGAAACCCTAACTCAACCTCAATTCCTGTTCGTGAACACGAAGATGAAGAAGGAGTAGGGGATTACGCGTACTCTTTTTATAAACCCTTAATGGGCTTAGATGGGTTTGGGTGCAGAAACCATGAATTTAAGAGCGTTTTACAAATTCCACTTGGAATAATCATATTGAGTTTTGATTTCTGGACTGATAAAACTATCAATTTAATAAGATAATAAATCTTATTCTTAGCTCAATGATTTTTTTTCAGAGCACAAGATAAATTGATATTCACAGGTTCGGGTACTATAATTTATTTTGACCTTCCAACATCTTAATATAGGAGCCTAACTCAACAATATGTGATGTTTTGATCATGATTGATTACAAGAACCTTCCTTCATCCAGGATCAATCATCATAATCAGAAAATCAGAAACTTGATAGAAGTCAAACGGAACAATACACTACAACAAAACATACGTTTAGTGACAAAATTTTATGTGACCAATAAAACTTTGTCTACAAATCTAGTTTTTAGGGAGGAATATTTTTTTGGTCACCATATACTCTTTTTCGCGACAATCGGTAAATTTGGTCTTTAAAGTTGTCACTGAAAATTTTTGTGACCAAATATGGTGACCAATCCTGTCTCTGTCTCTAAATATCTTTTTTGTGATCAAATATAGTGACCAATCTTGTCTCCGCCTCTAAATATTTCTTTGTGACGAATTATTTCGGTCACGGAATTGGTTTCTAGCGGCAAAGGAAAATTATGGTCTCCAAACATATTATTGCTGACAATCCAGACTTTTGTCCCTGAATGTATCTTACACTGACAAAATTAGTTTGTTACCAAAATGAATGTCCGTCAAATAAGGATTTTTCCGTTAGAACTATTAGTATCCAAATAAATTGTTGTCACAAATGGATTATTTTCTATTGACAGAAAAAAAATTTGTCTCCGAAAAACTATTGCTGACAACGTGTAACTTTCGTCCCTATATCTATTTATGCAGACAAAAATTAATTCGTCATCTAAACGAATACGAAGCAAATCTAAAATTTTGCCATTAAAACTTTGTTACTGACAAGACAAATTGTGGTCTGCAAATTGTTAGTGGCAAGACAAATTGTGGTCTGCAAATCCGAATATCCGGTGATGATGTTAAACCAACACTTGTATTGGAATATGGATTCAATTTACAACTTCAACAACTTAAAATCACCCCAAGTTCAAAATATAAAAACTTAACACTAAAAATAATGCTCAACCCCTATTGACATTCGACATTACAGACTAAAAAGTGTTAACAGAAGAAAAAAATCAACAGATGGTCTATACATCTACAAAATAATCACCACGTAGCATAAAGAGTAGGTTTGTTAACTTCCTACGAAAACATAGTTGCATGAACCTGACATGGATATTTGATCGTCTTCCCGCTTCTACTTGCAGGGTCTTTCACCTGTTGCGAAAAAGAGTTGCTTGATGCCCAACTGGCACCACCTTTCTTTCCATTGACACCTGCAAACAGGTCAACAATTTCAGCAGGAGTTGCTTGATACTATACTAAGATGCAACTTCCTAGTCCTACTGATCATTATAAGCCTGTTGTGATTCCAGAGAAATACGAAGAACAAAACAGAGTCAAGAGAATTACCTAAAAGGACACCCACAGGTCATGCTTGTATGGCTCGAACTTGGAATGCAGGTACACTATTATGAAGTGTTGTAACGAAGCAGCAAGTTGAGCAGTGCCTCCTGCATTTCAGTGTTATGTACTTAATTAGACTCAAATCCAAAACACCTAGCATAACATAAAGAGTGTCTAATTTACTTGTGCATCCTGCATTCAATGTTATGTGCCTCATGCATTTCAAGAGGTCTTTTACAAGAAAAGACCAGTAAGATTGCAATTCTAATAAAAATGAGATAAATAATTCAGATGTACTTCAATAGTGCTAATAATGACTCACCCTCTGATATCAGCAAGATCACTTCTCATCTCATACCAGTAAGAGTAAAAGTGACACATTCTCGATGCTAGAACATCAATGGTTTTCTGGTTCATATTCCTTAAGCGAGCACTACTTGCCTTTCCCACAAGCTTTGTCCAAAAGACATTAAACACAAAAGCAAATCAACCAATAGAACATTAAGCCTAGAGTAAAATATATAAAAATTCTGGAACCTAAAACTTATAGTCGGTAAGTGTCACCTCGGGGTATTTCTTTTGCTCAATCAGAAATATCAGAACAAGCAGGTATGCGTAAATTTCAAGTTCCGGAGAGTGTTTAAAAGGGTTGTGTGTTGCAGATGTTGCAGTATTAACTTCAATGACATGGTCATCTTCCTGTAACCAAATAATAAGAAAGCATTTAAAATCAATGTGATATGCCTCATGGATGTCAACGGTAGCAACTGTATAACGACAATTTAAATGTGTTGTATGAACACTTATATGTATCTGTATGTTTAAATTTTTATTAAACTCTTCTCTCACTTGCTCTCCTTTTGTTGCAGCCAAAGAGAAGCCAGGTGCTTCTGTTTCACTAGCTTAAAGACGAAGAGCGAATAAAATTTGTAAGCAACACAAAGTTATATCATCTTGATTTTTGTCTAATTATATTTTCTTAATTTCACCAACCTGTAAAATGACATGTAATTTTTATGTAGGATAAGATGATTCAGCTCCAACAAAAAAGCATCATCGAAGGAGAGCAAAGAGATGAAACTGATATTTACAATGAGGTTCTTGGAATAAGATTTAAAAGAAGAGTATCCGGAAGATGCAAGCAGATTACAAATTATTCCAACAAGAGATCGATTCAAATGTTAGAACCAAATGGACCTGGATGAAGGGTTTCAAGTTATGAATATAGTATTTCAAATTATTAGTGTTTAGAATAATACACAAGAGATTTCATTTCTAGATGAATTTCAATTTATGTTGTTTTTATTGTTTTCAGGTTGTTTTTCCATAGTAATGGTATAATCTCATATTTAAATATTTGACTTAATAAGAACTTAAATATTTTGTGCTCTATATCTGTTATGATTTTATGATTGTAATAACAAAAGAAATCGAATAAAGAAAATTGAATGAATTTCTGATATTATTTTTGTTTACGGTTCATAAAAAGCTTGTAGAAATAAATAATTGTCTTTGAAAAGAAAAACACGTAGTTCTTAATAAAGTCTTTAGGGACCAAAAAAATCTCTTTAATGAAGAAGAAAGTTGTCTGAGAAATTCATTTTCTAAGGCAAAATTAATTGTCATCAATTATGATATTTAGAGGCGATTTTTAGAAAGCGTTTGTTTTTGGAAAAAACATTTCGAGGCAAAGTGAGTTGTCACTGATGAAATATTTAAGGACCAAAACATGTTGTTTTTGGAGACAAAAGAAATTGTCTTTGAAAGTTTATTTTAAAGGAAAAATGAATTGTCTTCGATAAAAAATTTAGAGAAAAAAATAAACCTTTTGGAGAGGAGGAATTTTGTCTCCGAAAATTCTTTCTAAAGCAAGAAATTTGGTCACTAATAATAAAATATTTAGAGACGAACAAGTTAGTCTTCAAAATTTGGTATTCAGGGGCTCTTGAGTGTCTCTGATTAAATTAATTAGAGACAAAAAAATTTGTTTCAGATAATAATTATTAAAGACAAATTAAATTGACACAAAACTTTCGATTTTGAGACAATTTTTTTGGTCTTAAATAGTTATCATTAAAGACAAATTAAATTGACACAAAATTTTCGTTTTTGAGACAATTTTATTGGCCTTAAATAGTTATCATTAAAGACAAATTAAATTGACACAAAATTTTCGTTTTTGAGACAATTTTATTGGCCTTAAATAGTTATCATTAAAGACAAATTAGTTTGTCCATGAATTTACATTTCCGCGACAAAAATCTTGCTCGCAAAAATATGCCTTTTGGTGTCGAATTTTTTTGTCATTAAAATAACTTTCACAGACAATTTTATTTCGTTGGTGAAAGAAACTTTTGTTGACAATAAATTTTTAGTTGTTAATTAATTTTTCTCGTGACTGTTCGTAATTTTGTCGCGATATACTTTCCCAGACGGGGTATTTGAGACAACTTCGTGACAAAAAAAAAATTCTTCGCAACAAATATTTCGAGACAAAAAAAAGGGGATTTCCTGACAATTTTTTTTGACACTAAATCCCCATTTTCTTGTAGTGATAGTACAAATAGAAACGACCCTTTACAACTGCTTGCCCCATCTTAAGATAATTACATGATGGGGTGATGCCAAAATGTTGTTAACAAGAGGTTGGATGAGCATAACGCTCACAAACCGTTCTGGCATGACAATCTTTCGGTTCTGTTTCTTCCTTCTTATTGTGATCATGAGATGGTCTTCAGTAATCACCAGGAGTTGTCAATATCATTACAGTAAAGGTGCAAGATTTTTTGACGTGTTCGAACACCCCACACCGTAAGCAAACTCTACTAGTGTCAGAATATCGTACGCACTTAACCTTTCTCAAAATCAATCCAAGGTGTTCCAAGGTCTTAAAAGTTTCTTCAAAAGCTATATAGAGATCCTTGTCTAAAAATCCCTCTTTGTCGGATTCCTTAAATAGACAGGCCAGCAATCTTTTAAGACAACGTAGCTTATTACTTTTAACAGGATGACCTTTGTTTCTAACCTTGGTGAAGGACTCTTTATTTTTTTCCTATTTATTCTTTACTAATCACAAAGATATTGGGAATCTTGAATGAATAGAGAGCATCCAGTGAGACAAACAGTCTTGTGGAAAACAACCTCTGAAAAATCTTTAGAAAATTCTGGTGTACTTTTATTGAGATTTTACTCTCGTCCATATAGTCAGACTGCTTCAAACACAGACTTATTAAGTCTTAGGGTGTTTGTCTGCTCTGATACCAATTGAAAACACGGGGGTACCAAAATACACCACCATTTTCTTCAGGTACATTATTTATATGTCCTTTTTGAACCCCAATAAATATATCCTTATACAACAATAAATATGTCCCTACTTTTTAATATCCTTAACCATTTAAAATTAGATTACCTTAATACCCTCACCCGTATAATATTTTTCTTTATTTCAAAATGGAACAAATTTCTTTCTCTACCACTTCACCAGCACCACTAGCGCCCCCACCACCAACATTCAACTACCATTCCACCACCACCGTTCAACCACCACCACCTACCAACCGCCACCACTACTAATATTCCACCACCATTACTTCACCACCACCATTACACCACCACCAGTCCTCCACCACCACTAGTCCGTTGTTGCCACCACCACTAGTCCGCCGCCGCCACCGCCACCGACACCGCCGCCGCCACTACTGGTTCAGATATTTTTGTATCAACAACAATAGTTGATCCAAATAAAAATATAACCAACGGTAGAAGTTGATCCAGTTTAGGGGATCAACAATGGTAGTTGATCCAAAAAAAAAGGATCAACAATAGAAGTTGATCCAATTTAATGGATCAACAATGGTAGTTGATCCACTAAATTGGATCAACAATGAAAGTTGATCCATGTAAATGGAGTGAACTTGGCGTGAGTCGAACACGCATCATCTGACATTGAGTCAGTCATGCTACCATTGCACCACAAGTTCAACATTGGAAGAAATCATGATTATACTAATCCAAGAAAATGTTATCAACAATAGGAGTTGATTGGATCAACAACAGTAGTTGATCCCATAAAAAATTGGGTCAACAACGGGAGTTCATCCCATAAATGGGATCATCAACCGTAGTTGATCCATAAAAAATTGGGTCAACAACAACAATTGATCCCATAAAAACATATAAACAATAACAAATGATCATCACATGTAGCTTCACCACCCTTGTGTCTCTCTGAAAAGTTCCCATTTGTTGGTTTTGTTCTAGATTTAAAAAGTTATGGCATCCCCGAAAGAGGAAGGTCGCTCTTTTTTTTAAATTTTTTTTTTGAACATAATCCTCATCGGATCTGAAAAGTTCCCAAACCTAGACAAGCACCACCATCGTCCCAAAAGCAACAAAAATCACACTTAATCTTCACCGCCGCCGCCACCACCACCACCAAAAATAATCAGAACCACCACTATCTTTATTTCCAATTTCATCATTCCAACAAGAACCACCACAATCGATCAATTGAAACAAATAAAATTTCGTTTCCAGAAAGTTCAGATTTGAAATCGTGATATTTTTGGTTGAATTGATTTACAAGGATAATGTTATACTTATCTGTTCAATCGTTTTTGATGACGCTAAAATCAGATCTCGATATATTTTAATTTGATGTTGATACTTGTGGATCGAATCGCGAACCAGTTAACGACAACGAAGGTGGTGGTAGTTGCAAAGCTAGTCACGATGAAGATGGTGGTGGTGGGTTTGGTTTGATTTTCAATCGCAGATCTCAAATCTATTCTCTCTCACTTTAAAATTGTGGTGGTGGCGGCGGCGGTGGCGTTCCTGGTTGTGGTAGCGGCTATAAAAATGGAGGTGGTTCGACTGATGTTGTTGTGGGAGAGATGGAAATGATGTTGGGGTTCGACTGTTGTATTGGAAGAAGAAGGTGAAATAAGAACAGAAGGTTAAATAAGGAATTTTGGTGAAAAATAATTCTAATGAAAATTTCAAATATGCCATCAAGGATATTTGTAAAGTTTTCTAGGGATATTTGTGAAAGCCCATCAGAAGAAGGGACAATAATTCAATTTTCACATTTTTTTGTTAGGCAATCTGTATGGACAAACTCAATACAAGTCCAAGAGTTAAACTCAATCAAGGAATAATATCTAGAGTTATATCTCTCTCTTGCGATTAGAACGTTTACAAAAACAAATTCGTGAACCTAATCACAAAGAGATTACTTGGACAGTACCAAAAGCCAATGTCCAAGAATTAATCAAGTTGTATCCAGCAAATTAGGTCGGATGTATCTACCATGATAGATCAACACATAACCTATGATATTTCAATTATAAATATAAATAATACAATGCGGAAAAATAAATAACAAAGACACCAGAAGTTTTATTAACGAGGAAACCGCAAATACAGAAAAATCCCGGGACCTAGTCCAAATTAAACACTAAACTGTATTAAGCCACTATAGACACTAGCCTACTACCAATTAACTTCGAACTGGAATATAGTTGAGCCCTAAAAGGTATCCCACCGATTAAGATAGAGTCACGCTCCTTGCGCCTCTTGAATCCCAACAGGACTCTGCGCAATTGATTCCCTTGGATGACGTCATGCAACCTAAGAGTTGCTTCAACTCAATTGAAGACTTTAAACCAAATCTGCCTCCCACGGATTAAGCTTATATATTAATTTCCTTTTACAATCAAATAACTTGAAAAAGGTGTGGAAATCGATAACAATAGACAAAGTTTAGCTAATCTCAAAATCTGAACTTACGCAAACCGAAGTGCAGCCTAGATTATTATTCACCTCACAAGTATAAAACTTGTGGAATTAAAAAAGTTTGAGACGAAGAAAACTTTGACGATTTCTATCTATATTGATCGATGGATCAAGCTCAACAAACAATCAATATCAGGATACACGAGTTATCAAGGAAAGATAACTAGACCTGGCTTCACGAATCCCTATGAAGACTTTGTAGTCGCTAAAACCTAAAAGGGTTTCTGGAGAGAACGACTCTAGATACAACTAGGACACACTAAGAAGTAGTGTCGGGATTCAAAGAGCTCAGTTGCTTGAAGTTCCCCTTGTATAGATATTCAAAGCATATGTTGCTTTAGGTTTAAACTAAGATAGCTTCGGAACCAAGCAAGCAACAATATCCACCGTTAGATGAATCTTTGAATATGATTTGCATAAGAAAGAGATACACTCTGGTTAGCTGAAACCGTAACCGAACCGTGTACAAAGACTATGTTCAACAGGATTAGCCGAAACTAGTCGGTTTGAACCTAAAAGGTTAATCTTCATTATCATGAATACATAAGACATTAACTCCGAGTCACACACATGTGATCAATTAAGTCTAGTCGTTTTAGATAATTAATCAAATACTAATTATCTCGTAGAAATAATTTAAACACACTTGAAAATATAATTAGTACAAATATCATTGTCCTTCGTGAGTCGGTTCAGTCAAAATACGCGTACCGGTTTGTAAACTTTTAACCAAACCAAGTTCCGGAGTTAACATAATTTTTTAGGTTTGCGTACCGGTTTGGAAACCTTAAGACACTGTCACCGGTTCCGGAGTTTACAGAACTAAATCGGTGTGATTACCGGTTTGGAAACGCTGCCGAGTTTAGGAACACAAAACTGTTTTAGTTTGCCTACCGGTTTGGATACTCATCCCGGTTCCGTAACCACAGTTCAAGAATGGTTTGAATACGAGTATGCATACCGCTCCGGTTCACGAGCTAAACAGATTTTCACATGATATGCATAAAAATATGCGTACCACAAATCTGTAAGTCGATATATAGCTACTCCGCTACGTGTACAAGTACATGTAATACAGGTTCAGACACTACACCATATCCTGGATTTCGCAACACTTCAGTCTAGGGGGTGTGCAACGGACTGGAACGTTGCACCATGTGCAACGCGCTGGTCCATTGCACACCAGTTAAAATGTTGCGCAAAATATTTATTAGCTCATTTAGTAAATTGAGGTTATTTGAGCAACGTATTGCAAATTCTTAAAACGTTGCACAACCCTTGTGTTGTTTTAGTTTTCAGATTATTTTTATTTATTTTTTCTTTTAATTTATAGAATGAATTACTTACTTGAGCATTGGATGGGTTGGGATCCGTATGCTCAAGATTTAGTTGCATAATGACCGTTGGATTAGAAAAACTATGTTTCATTGGTTTTCAAGTTATATGCAGATTGCAATAAAAAGAAAAAGAAAAGATTATCGTTCAATTTTTTCCCCGAAATCATTCTTAAAATTGGTTCTCCCCGATTCTTCCCTCTCATTTTTCCCCCCAAAATCAATATCCCTCCCAAATTTGAATCCACAAAATTTCCCCCCAGTTTTTCCCTCTAATTTTATCATCATCTTTATCAACCTTTTTTAAAATTAATTATTTTTATTATTTTCACATGTTTATTCATACCCCAGTTTTCAGACACATTTATCATTTTCACCTGTTTATTTTTTCCAGACCTTGTTTTTCATTCTTTCTCTTTCTGTCCAAGAACTCTCAGAACCAAAGATCGATCTCTTTTATTTCTCAGAAATCTCATAAATTAAAAAATTCCCTTGTAATCAACAACTCCACTCATAATTAAAACCCAAATATCTCTTTAGTTGAAAATCGAAGGAAACCAAATCAAGACCTAGAAATATAATCTAAAAACTAAAATTTTTGATTTTTTTTCCTGAAATCGAAAATCAATTCATTTAATTGCTTTGCTGATATTCAAGAGGTATAAAATCTACTACTACTACTATTGTTCTTTGATTTTTGTTTTGTTGGTTATGTTAGAGCATTGCTCGGTCGAACTCGCATGCGTTGCTATCTCAAGCATGTTTGTCAATGTTAGTGATCAGAACTATAAGTTTTGATTTCTAGCCTATTTGTAGATGTCTCGGACTAGGACATAGATAATGTAGTTGAGCTTAAATCTCTCAACGTTCATCTCTTGAAGACGAAGAACTAATAAGGGGAGGTTGTGGAACTTCTTCGACAAAAGGTATGTGGAGACTTGAACTTATCTATCACTTGGAAAGTCTATTCTATTATCTCCTATATTGAGACATAAGTCGTGTTACGATATAGTTTTCTCTATACACATTTGAGATTTTGAGCTGAGTATATATCGCTTACATATTTCTCGAAATATGAGTTGGTAAGCTTTCGCTTCGACCAAGTTCATCTTATATCATGAGAAAATTTCCGAGTAACATCTTACATGGTTTATGTGATACAATTATTTGATGTGGGCTTGGAATGTTTCGACAATGATTATTTCAATATCTTGAAAATTGCTTTGATGCTAATGGTGTGTGAAAACGGCTACTGTCATTATAGAAGAATGTTTCAGTGATTGAAATAAAGAGTTGATGATGTATTCATCTTTGGATATAAGCATATATAGTGTGTTCGCACATTAGTGTATAAGTCCATAAACCGGGAGCCAAGAGTATGCATATGTGTTTATAAGAAATTGGTGAAGGAGACAGGTTAAGTATGCGTACCCGTACACATACTGACGGAAGTTCTCGAACCGAGAATTTCTGCTGAGTTTGGTTTTGGCAAAACTCTTAACTAGTCACCTTAAGTATGCGTAACCATACGCATACTGGCGGAGGTTTTCGAACCGAAAATTTCTGTTGAGTTTGGAAACTTAACAAACTCAAATCTGCTTGCTTAAGTTCGCATACCCGTACGCATACTTAAGCTGGTTACTTTGTCAAGTCGGTCAGTTCATGGACTTTAACATTTAAATCATAAGGAATGCAATCTTTGCAAACCATGGATATAATGTTCATGATTGATTCAAGTACATCAAATCGATTTGATTTCAATTTTGTTTTCTAAATAATTGAACAACTTTAACTAGTTTCATTTCAGTCATTTGAACTAGTTATGGTTAAGATGAATAATGTTGATATGAGAGTAATCATATGGATAACCTCAGTAAAATATTTGTGAACCAACCTGGTGTACACGTTTATATACGGTTACATAAACCTAAATGAGGGTACATTTCATTTTTGTGTAACAAGCTAAGTTTGATCTAACGGTTGAAAGATATTAGCTTGGTTGAATCAGGTTTTTCATCTAACGGTGATATTAAGTGCTTTGTTACCAAGGTAACTTGGATTGCAAACCCTAATTTGAAAACTATATAAAGGAGAACTCTAACAACTGGGAAAGGTAATCCCCACACCTCCTGTGTGTGTTACTAGTTGCATAACTAGAGTCGATTCTCCTTTAACCTTAGATTTCTTCTCGAGACCCCGTAGGTTAACGACTCGAAGACTTCATTGGGATTGTGAAGCCAGACCCAATTATTCTCTTTGTAGTTGCGTGATCTGATCTTTCTGTTTCTATCGTGTTGAGTGCAATTGAAATAATTGGCTCGATATTTTATATTTCCGATAGACAAGATATAAAATTAATCACAAACAAACTTCATCTCATCGTTTGTGATTCCACTATAACTTGTTTCGCTAGTCGCTTAAGTTTATTGTGAGGTGATTGATAATACTAGGCTGTTCTTCGGGAATATAAGTCCGGTTTATCAATTGGTTCATGTTCACCTTAATTTATCAAAAGACAGAACAAAAACTCTTGGGTATTTCTGTGGGAGACAGATTTATTCAATCATATAGATTTTTCTGTGTGAGACAGATTTGTCTATCAAGTCTTGGACTTTGGGTCGTAGCAACTCTTAGTTGTGGGTGCGATTAGCTAAGGGAATCAAGTGTGTAGTATCCTGCTGGGATCAGAGACGTAAGGAGCGCAATTGTACCTTGTATCAGTGTGAGATTGATTAGGATTCAACTACAGTCCAGTCTGAAGTTAATTGGTAGTAGGCTAGTGTCTGTAGCGGCTTAATACAATATGGTGTTCAATCCGGACTAGGTCCCGGGGGTTTTCTGCATTTTCGGTTTCCTCGTTAACAAAATTCTGGTGTCTGTGTTATTTCTTTTCCATATTATATTTTATTATATAATTGAAATATCACAGGTTGTGCGTTAAGATCAATCAATTAGAATATCAAACTTTTGGTTGTTGATTTACATTGATTGACACTTGAACATTGGTCTTTGGTACCGTTCAAGTAACTCCTCTTATATTCAATCAGGCTCGCAGATTTCTATTTGCTGATTGCGGATTGAATTAAGAGTTAGAGATATTAAACTCTTTGATATACTTTAATCTAGATTGAGTCTGACTGTCTAGTTGATTCTCTAGAAAGTGTATTGGAGTAGTCCTCTCAGATTTCCAAACGAATTGTTGGGTGTGGTTGTTAGACCCCCACATTTTCAACTGGTATCAGAGCAGGAAAACACATTAAAGACCTCATAAGTCTGTGTTTGTAGCGATCTTATATGGACAAAGGTGTTATCTCTATAAACGTACCACCATTCTTCGATGGCTCTAATTACTTATGGTGGAAAATTGTTATGCGTGCCTTTCTTCAAGCGTGTGATTTTCAATCATGGGTTTATGTAGTTAATGGATATGATGCTCCCGTGTGGCAGTAGGGAATGTGAACGTTCCAAAGAACATTGGTGAATACAATGCTGCCGAGATACTTGCTGCAAAGCAAAACTCTGACGGTTTGAATGCCATTACCCCAGATCTTCAGCATCATGTGACTACGTGCACTAGGTTTAAAGATGCTTGGGATATCTTAGAAACCGTATTCGAAGGTAATACCAGTGAAAAGGAAGTTAGGCTTCAAAACCTTAATTTTGATTGGGAAAACCTTCGTATGGCAGATGAAGATTCATTTGATGAGTTTAATCATAAAGTGTCTGAAATTTTTAATGCATCTTTTGCATTGGGTAAGACTATTCCTGAAAAGGACATTGTGATGAAAATTCTCAGATCGCTGCCATCTAGATACGAGTCTAAGAAGCATGCCATCGTTGAGGGAAATAACCTTGATAATCTTTCCAGAAATACATTGGTTGGAAAGCTAAAGATCTTTGATCATGAGCATACATCCAAAATCGGAAAGGATGTTGCCTTAAAGCACAGAAAAACACTAAATTACTTGATAAGAGTAAAAGTGTGTATGTCTCTGAGGATGATCAGTCTGAGGGTGATTTTTTAGATGAAGATCTTGACAAATCAGTCTCCTTGATCACAAGACAGTTTAGTAATCTTCTATTGAAGAGAAGTAAACGGTTTTCAAGAGACAAACCTCGATCGTCAGATAAACCTCATAATCGCGTCCCTCCTAAAAAAAGGGATGCTGACGAGGCTGATGACGAGGATATTCCACAGTGCTTTAAGCGTAAATGTTTTGGTCATTTTCCAAATGAGTGTCCAAATCGTAAAAAATACACTGGAAACAAAAGTCTTGCTGCAACTCTTGATGAAATATCTGATCACTATGATTCCAATGAAGACGAAAAATCAAGTGTTGCACTTCTTTATGAAGATATCGATTTTGATAATTTTAGCAATACATACATCAATCTTGATATTCTTCCAGAAAGAAACTCAACCAATCTGGAAGAAGAAATTAACCTTTCTGTTGGAAATTCTCTGTCTGATTTTTCATGTTCCACTTTGTGCTTAGTAGCTTGCACATCTCGGGAGTCTGAATCAGCGTATCCATTAACATGTTCTTATTGTTCACTCAAGGGTCATGAACTTTCAAAGTGTTTCAAGTATAAACACAAGATGAGACATGTCAAGAGACTTCAACGAAGAGCAAATCGCCTAGCAAACAAGCTCAAACTTGTTCAAAAAACCGCTGAGGTATGTAAAATTTTATCCTCTTTAAAGAAGTTAGTTTCCAGAGATAAGTCAAGACCACTAGATAAAAGAGTATGGTCTAAACAATTTGATAGACATGGATCTATGAATTCCTTTCAAACGGGTCATGGTGGACAAATTGTTGTTCACCACACCACAACTTAATTGTGTTGTTTTTGTGCATCTTGTCTCATGTGCCTGATTAAAAGAGACAAGAATATGCACCCCTCAGGCTTAAAAAAAAAACACTTTTTGTTTTGCTTTTCTTAGATTTGCTGTTGTTTGTGGGTAAAAACCGTTTCTGCTGATTTCAGTAATTTCGTGTGAGTGCGGATGAGAAACAAATCTAAACCCAAAACAATGTACTGCACGGGAGTACTTTTGATTCGAGAGATCAATCTATACAATCCTGGCCTAAACCAAGAAATGGTCGTTCCAGGCTTGCTTTGGTCACAAAGTGAAGGATAAGGGTTGGTCTTAGGGAGGGAAGCGAAGAAAGTGTTGAGGCCGGAATAGTTGATTCTGGAAGTGTGGGTGTTTTGTGAACTGTATCCGAAAGTTGAACTGGCGAGCTGAATGGAAAGCTACCGGGTGATTTTTGGATGTGAATTGTTCTCCTGACCAAAACTTGTTGTTTTGTGGAAATAGGTGAAACCTATTTATACAAGTCGTAATAAAACGTACCCTGGCCTCGTAAGAAGTGGAAGCGATTGAGTGGTGGAAGAAAATGGTAACGGGTAATGCCTGGAATATATGTTTCCATGATGAGGATACGTTTCACCATTATTTCTTGCCATTACTAACCGCCTCACTCTTATGACACTTTCTTGTAACAGGCGGTTTGCACGCCGCACGCTGTAAACCGCCAGACCAATACCCTGATGAGCATCCCCCAGTTTGTGACATGTTTTGATGTCTCGAGTGTTTTCATGGAAAAAGTGTAGCATGTTGCTTATGTGTGGAAAGTTTGAGACTCTTGCCAGTTCGGTGACGAACTTGTACGACCGAGATCTGCATCCCAGGGGAAAGGGTAGCCGTTGATCGTGGCTACCTTTCATTTGGCGGCCAGCGGCATGGTGGCATGGCTTGCATACTTTAGGCGCGGCCAAATTAGGGTTTTGGCATAGACCGTGGAATTTGGCATTGCGGCCAAAAGTCGCCAGAAGTTTGGTGGCGAACATGTACGGCTGAGATCTGCGTCTCAGAAGGAGGGGTAGCCGTTGATCGTGGCTACCTTTCATTTGGCGGCCAGCGGCATGGCGGCATGGCCGGCATGGCTCGCATACTTTAGGCGCGACGAAATTAGGTTTTTGGCATAAACCGTGGAATTTGCCATTGCGGCCAAAAGTTTCCACAAGTTTGGTGGCGAACTTGTACGGCTGAGATTTGCATCTCGGGAGGAAAGATGGTCATCTTGTTTGCATAACGGCATGTCAATGGCATAGCCGTGGTATGGTGCCATGCTAGTCAGCCGCGGCATAGCAGTATGCCAGTTGCGACATGGCCGAAGCTAAAATTGGCGTTGTGGAAGAATTAGGTAGCAACTTTCCCAAATTAGGGTATGGCGTGTCGAAACCCTAATTAGTGCGTGTAGTATGCGATGGCATGGCGCTTTTGGCATGCGTGTCTGGCACGCGCATTTGGTATGCGTGGTATGTGTGTGCGGCATGTTGGCGCGTTTTTGGGAAGCTAGCGTGTTTTGGGAAGCCAACTTGGTGTGGTGATCTCTTTTGAGCCCGTGGAAGGTTTGGAGCGACCTGATTGGTCGATGGGAAGTGGGGCCAGCATGCTAAGGCGTGACCACACTTCCAACGCGCGGTGGCGGATTTGAAGCGACCTGATTGGTCGATGGAAAGAGGTCCGACATGCTAGGGCGAGGCCGCACTTTTAGTGCGCTGTGGCGGATTTGGTTGCCTAGCTTGGCTAAGCATGGTTTCGACCAACGGGGTCTAGTATACTGCGCGGGGCGCGAAACCCTAATTTGCAAATTAGTCGGGTTTATGAGTTCTTTGTGAGTCATCACAATAATTGGCTGGATTTTGTATGCTGCCATAAAAATCCTCATCTACAAAATGCAGTGTGCTTTCCGTCTGAGCATTTTGTGCAATAGCCTTAACTTTGGTACTTGGAGGTCCATGCTACTCCGCTGCGAGTGAACATAAATCCGTAATGCCATACCGATTTAAGGGTTCTGCTGGGGAACATAGCACAGGAAAGTACTCAGTGAGTCTTGTATTGGCGAGGTGTCGAAATTTGCAGAGTGTTATGGGTAAAAATATATTGAGGGGCTCAATAAATATGCCAGTGGAGAGGTTAGCACACGTGGCTTTGTTTCCTTGTAGAGTGACGTCACATCCGATGCAAGGTTTTACGATTTTAACCCTAAGCTAAAAACCACGATCAACAGCTGTATAATTTAGAATTCTTTCATATCTAATTGATATTGGAGGGAACCTCCCTGTTTATCAAAATAGGGTTATTATCGACTATTCCACTCTCTTTAGGGTGGTGAATCGAGAGTGTGTGAACCTATGTGGTTAAAAGGTTCCATAACCCTACATTCCTTTTTCCTTCTCTGAAACTCTTTTCATCTTAAGACTGCTTGTTGAGTTTAACTTGTGATTTCCTCTCACAAACCCATACACGTATGGAGAGTCCAAGCATCATGTGTTCTGATGGAAAAGATGTTAATATGATTGTTAAGCCATCAATCATGAAGGAAAAAGAAAAATCTTCATTGCCTCCGACTTTGAAAAGAAAAAGAACGAATGTGAGGAAGCCAAGAGTTGTTCCTTCAAATTCTCAGAAGTTTTCTGATGTTCTTGAAGAGTTGAAGGAAGCAAGGAAGGAGATTCAGCAAATAAAGGCTTATGTTATGAGAACTCTTGAAATTCAGAAGGCCCTGGTTCGACATCATCAGCCTAGAAGGTTTGTCGGAATTGACTCCTTTCTTCACGAACCCTATGTACCTATGGCTGTTGACGACAAGGAGTTTAGGGACGATAAAGAATTCTTCAGAGGTCTCAGTGTCTAGTAAATCTTCTTTTTGTGTTTTTAGAAGAATAACTAAGGTTTGTAATAGCCATTATTGTGAGTACACATAGCTATGTCCAACGATTTTCATCTTCATTGTTTTTAGATTTATTTAATTAAATTCTAAAATATTTTTTGGAAGATGATTTTTGCAATTTTAATCTTTATGATTTTATATATTGCAAATTGTTATGGGATATGTTGTTTACGCCCGTGAACCTGTGACTGTCTTATACTTGTTCAAAAGTTATCTCTATTATGTCGATATGAATGTATTAATGGAAGATAGAATGGACTTTTGGCATTACAAAAGTTAAAGCCTTTTATGTCATATTTTGAAGGAAGAAAGGATAAAACTTTTGTGTACAAGGATTAAGTCCATTATATGTTATTGTGCAAATAGTGATGGAGAATAGAATGAATCCTTGTTTATTCCGCAGTATTGGTCGATCTTTGTGCATATATTGTGTTGTTCAATAAGGTTTCTTATGTTGACCACAATCGACTGAGTTGATCATTCTCTTATGATTAACTTAGTTGTTGCTCTGTAAGATTCCCTATGTTGAACATGATCAACTAAATTAATCATTTTCTTTTGGTTATTTTAGTTGTTGCTCCGTAAGTTTGCTTATGTCGAGCATGACCAATTGAATTGATCACCTTGTGGTTAATTTGGTTGTATTTTTCGATTGAACTAACCATGGGTTCTCTTGTGGTTATTTCAATTGAATATTTTTGGATTCAAATTCATGTTTTTCATGTAATTTTTTGGTCCAAAGAAATTCTTCTTTTCTTGTGAAAGTAAGGTCGTCTTTGTTGTTCCTTCGGGGATGACATTATATGGGGGAGAGTTCATTTTGAACTTGTGCTTAATTTCCAAATCTTTGTCGGGAGTGCGGCTGTGGAATTTTTAGGGGTTATCTTGTATCTTCATTAATCCTTGATGAATGCATTTAGCTTCGTCTTTATGATTGCATCTAAATTTGTTTGTATGTTAATACACCTTTTGGTCATGATGTATCTTCGTGGAAATTTCATTAGGATCCCACTAATTTTCGTACCTTTGCCAATTTTTTGACAAAAAGGGGGAGAATTAATGTGTAGTTCACACTATAAATACATATGGTTTGTGGATCATTATGTAAGGGGGAGTGGTTTTCATGTTGAGATATGTATTGACTAAGGGGGAGTGATGCATATCACCATACTGTTATTGTCAAAGTTGTGATACAATTGAACTTTGATGTTGTGTAATAATACTATGACACTGTATAAAAATGATTGAGAGCATTTTTTTTCTCATTGTTATAGCTACGAATCTTCAACAACTGTGATTCTGAACTTACAACCTTTAGGATCATGGAGTACTTGGAAGTGACGAAGATTTCGAGTCGCGTTGAAGATGCCAAGGAGATCAAGCATGTGGATAAGAAGCTACCTTTTGTAATCCATATGTATTGATAGTTTTGTCACTAAAATTGACAAAGGGGGATATTGTTAGAGCATTACTTGGTCGAACTCGCATGTGTTGCTATCTCAAGCATGTTTGTCAATGTTAGTGATCAAAACTATAAGTCTTGATTTCTAGCCTATTTGTAGATGTTTAAGACTAGGACATAAATAGTGTAGTTAAGCTTAAATCTCTCAACGTTCATCTCTTGAAGACAAAGAACTACTAAGGGGAGCTTGTGGAACTTCTTTGACAAAAGGTATGTGGAGACTTGAACTTATCTATCACTTGGAAAGTTTATTTCTACTATCTCCTATATTGAGACATAAGTCGTGTTACTGTATAGTTTTCTCTATACACATTTGAGATTTCGAGCTGAGTATATCTCGCTTACATATTTCTCGAAATTTGAGTTGGTAAGATTTCGCTTTGACCAAGTTCATCTTATATCATGAGAAAATTGACGAGTAACATCTTACATGGTTTGTGTGATACAATCATTTGATGTAGGCTTGGAATGTTTCGTCAATGATTATTTCAATATCTTGAAAATTTCTTTGATGCTAATAGTGTGTGAAAACGGATATTGTCATTATAGAAGAATGTTTCAATGATTGAAATAAAGAGTTGATGATGTAACCATCTTTGGATATAAGCATATATAGTGTGTTCGCACATTAGTGTATAAGTCCATAAACCGGGAACCAAGAGTATGCATGTGTGTATACGAAATTGGTGAAGGAGACAGGTTAAGTATGTGTACCCGTACGCATACTGGCGGAAGTTCTCAAACCGAGAATTTCTGCTGAGTTTGGTTTTGGAAAAACTCTTAACTAGTCACCTTAAGTATGCGTACCCGTACGCATACTGGCGGAGGTTTTCGAACCGAAAATTTCTGTTGAGTTTGGAAACTTAACAAACTCAAATCCGGTTGCTTAAGTACGCATACCCGTACGCATACTTAAGCTGGTTACGTTGTCAATTCGGTCAGTTCATGGACTTTAACATTTAAATCATAAGGAATGCAATCTTTGCAAACCGTGGCTATAATGTTCATGAGTGATTCAAGTGAATCAAATCGATTTGATTTCAATCGTGTTTTCTTAACAATTGAACAACTTTTGACTAGTTTCATTTGAGTCATTTGAACTAGTTATGGTTAAGATGAATAAGGTTGATATGAGAGTAATAATATGGCTAACCTCGGTTAACTATTTGTGAACCAACCTGGTGTACACGTTTAGGTACGGTTACATAAACCTAAATGAGGGTACATTGCATTTGTGTGTAACAAGCTAAGTTCGATCTAACAGTTGAAAGATATTAGCTTGGTTGAATCAGGTTTTTCATCTAACGATGATATTGAATGCTTTGTTACCAAGGTAACTTGGATTGCAAACCATAATTTGAAAAGGTAATCCCCACACCTCATGTGTGTTACTAGTTGCATAACTAGAGTCGATTCTCCTTGAACCTTAGGTTTCTTCTCGAGACCCCGTAGGTTAACGACTTGAAGACTTCATTTGGATTGTGAAGCCAGACCCAACTATTCTCTTTGTAGTTGTGTGATATCATCTTGTTGTTTCTATCGTGTTGAGTACAATTGAAATAATTGGCTCGAGATTTTATATCTCCAACAGGCAAGATAGAAAAGTAATCACACACAAACTTCGTCTCATCGTTTGTGATTCCACAATAACTTGTTTCGCTAGTCGATTAGGTTTATTGTGAGGTGATTGATAATACTAGGTTGTTCTTCGGTAATATAAGTCTGGTTTATCAATTGGTTCTTGTTCACCTTGATTTATCAAAATACGGAACAAAAACTCTTGGGTACTTATGTGG
This sequence comes from Papaver somniferum, assembly GCF_003573695.1. Taxonomy (NCBI): domain Eukaryota; kingdom Viridiplantae; phylum Streptophyta; class Magnoliopsida; order Ranunculales; family Papaveraceae; genus Papaver; species Papaver somniferum. Next base: position 140,684,007 of record NC_039366.1, on the reverse strand, counting down.
GAGACAAATTTATTCAATCCTATAGACTTTTCTGCGTGAGATAGATTTGTCTATCAAGTCTTCGACTTTGGGTCGTAGCAACTCTTAGTTGTGAATGAGATCAGCTAAGGGAATCAAGTGTGTAGTATCCTGTTAGGATCAGAGACATAAGGAGTGCAACTGTACCTTGAATAAATGAGAGATATTAGGGTTCAACTACAGTTCAGTCCGAAGTTAATTGGTAGTAGGCTAGTGTCTGTAGCGGCTTAATACAGTGTGGTGTTCAATTTGGACTAGGTCCCGGGGTTTTTCTTCATTTGCGGTTTCCTCGTTAACAAAATTCAGGTGTCCGTGTTATTTTTTTTCCGCATTATATTTTGTTATATAATTAAAATATCACAGGTTGTGCGTTAAGATCAATCACTTAGAATATCCAACCTTTGGTTGTTGATTTACACTGATTGACACTTAAACATTGGTCTTTGGTACCGTTCAAGTAACTCCTTTTATATTCAATCAGGCTCGCAGATTTCTATTTGCTGATTACAGATTGAATTAAGAGTTAGAGATATTAAACTCTTTGATATACTTTAATCTAGATTGAGTCTGACTGTCTAGTTGATTCTCTAGAAAGTGTATTGGAGTAAGTCCTCTCAGATTTCCAAACGAATTGTTGGGTGTGGTTGTTAGACTCCCGCATTTTCAACTGGTATCAGAGCAGGCAAACATATCAAAGACCTCATAAGTCTGTGTTTGTAGCGATTTTATATGGACAAAGGTGTTATCTCTATAAACGTATCACCATTCTTCGATGGCTCTAATTACTTATGGTGGAAAATTTCTATGCGTGCCTTTCTTCAAGCACGTGATTTTCCATCATGGGTTTATGTAGTTAATGGCTATGATGCTCCCGTTGTGGCAGTAGGGAATGTGAACGTTCCAAAGAACATTGGTGAATACAATGCTGGCGAGATACTTGCTGCAAAGCAAAACTCTGACGGTTTGAATGTCATCATACATGCCATTACCCTAGATCTTCAGCACCATGTGACTACGTGCACTAGGTCTAAAGATGCTTGGGATGTCTTAGAAACCGTATTCGAAGGTAATACTAGTGAAAAGGAAGCTAGGCTTCAAAACCTTAATTCCGATCGGGAAAACCTTCGTATAACAGATGAAGATTCATTTGATGAGTTTAAACACAAAGTATCTGAAATTATTAATGCATCTTTTGCATTGGGTAAGACTATTCCTGAAAAGGACATTATGATGAAAATTCTCAGATCGCTGCCATCTAGATATGATTCTAAGAAGCATGCCATCGTTGAAGGAAATAACCTTGATGCTCTTTTCAAAAACACGTTGGTTGGAAAGCTAAAGATCATTGATCATGAGCACATATCCAAAATCAGAAAGGATGTTGCCTTCAAAGCACAAAAGAACACTAAATAACTTGACAAAAGTAAAGTGTTTATGTCTCTGAGGATGATCTTTCTGAGACTGATTCATCAAATGAAGATCTTGACAAATCAGTCTCTATGATCACACGACAGTTTAGGGATCTTCTATTGAAATTTGGGTAAGGCAATAAATGTGAATAAATGTGAAATTTGGGGTTTTCAAAATTTGATTATAAGTTGTCCTAGTTACATTCTGGAAGGCAATAAATGTGAAATCATAGCTTTTAGATTCCTCAAAGCCATCTGGAACGGGAAATCGGTTTTCAAAATTTGATTATAAGTTGTCCTAGTTACATTCTTATCCTTACTGGTTTTGTATGCATCATGTCATTTCTTATCCTTTTCCTCATTTTTTTTTAATTATGTCGTGTTGGCACGATTTGTATTGCCATACAGGGAATAAAGCATACAGATAAGCGATGGATATTTTCGATGAATAGCCTTACGAAGTTGGCCTTGATATTGATGGATGTCGAGCTGGGCCACTGAATAGTAAACTTCGAGCCTGTAAAGGGGTAACTAATTTCTTACTCAGGCCATATGAGATTTCTATCAAAACAAAAATCATAGAATATGAAACATAACGAAAACTGACACTTTATTGACGAATTGTAGTTTAGTTTCATGCTATGAGGCCAGCATTCCTATCTGTGATGTTTGCTTTTTGCATATGTGAAGTGTTAACTTGTGACCAACTCCAATTTTGATCTTCCTATCTTTTTGTTTCTACTACTATTGACTACGATTGTTGTTATCACTTCAATTTGATTTTGACTTGATTTGGTATTGTACAACTGCTCAATTCTGGCAAGAATTTTGTTTCTGAATCGATTTTGGTAGTTTATAACTTCCTCCAAAACTACGCGCAGCTTGCTCGATAATATAATCAGAATTTGAAGGACCAAGCAATTGTAGGTCATGTTTTTGTCTTATCGACCATTAACACATTGAATTTCAAGGACCAAGTAATTTTGTCGTATCGACCATTAAAAAATTGAATTTTACATTGAATTTTTAGGCCTCGATCAACTTGAATTTTACCACTAGGCGAACATTGTTTGCTAAGTAAGTTTTTTGTTCAGATTTCTTTTGAGTTGATATGTTATCTGCACAACTAATTCTTGTTTTATTATAATAAATTGAATTGAGGTGTCAACATTTTTGATTTTTCAATAAACTATGAGGCTTCCGTATCAAAAAGGACTAATCCTGTCTTGTACTTTGCAGGATTGATTTTAATTTTCTTCCACCATTGGTAGAGTGATGGAATCAAAAAGGACTTCTCATTTTCAATATGTAAACAACTGAAGGTTAGTATTCTTTTGAACTACCTTTCGTACAATGTTTGATTCAACCAAACTACTGTATGGGTTTATGATAGTCTTCTGTTAAATGCTTACGAGGAATTCATATATTGCAAGTTGATACGAATATATATGTATAGTTCTATATTGTGATAATCAACCATATGTTTGTGATGATGATAATGTGTTTATGAGATTCCTTCCGTATGAAAAATTGGGTCTCGTAATTGATCTAGAATGGTATATATATGCAGGTGCAGAAATATGGAATGGTATATATATGATCGTAGACTTTTCTGTGTGATACAAATTTTTTTATTAAAGTCTTCGACTTTGGGTCGTAGCAACTCTTAGTTGTGGGTGAGATCAGCTAAGGGAATCAAGTGCGTAGCATCCTGCTGGGATCATAGACGTAAGGAGCGCAACTATACCTTGGATCAGTGTGAGATTGATTGGGGTTCAACTACACTCCAAACCGAAGTTAGTTTGTAGTAGGCTAGTGTCTGTAGCGGCTTAATACAGTGTGTGTTCAATCTGGACTAGGTCCCGGGGTTTTTCTGCATTTGCAGTTTCCTCGTTAACAAAATTATGGTGTCTGTGTTATTTCTTTTCCGCATTATATTTTGTTATATAATTGAAATATCACAGGTTGTGCGTTAAGATCAATCAATTAGAATATCCAACCTTTGGTTGTTGATTTACATTGTTTGACACTTGAACATTGGTCTTTCGTACCGTTCAAGTTATTTCACATACAGTAAAAACTCCATATATTTATACTCCATATGTTAATAAACTCTACATATTAATAAATAATTTGGTCCCAACTTGTAAATTCATATAGAGAATAACCTTCATATATTAATAACCTCTATATATTAATAATTTTTTTAGGTCCCAAGTGTATTAATATATGGAGTTTTTACTGTAATAATGAGGCTCATGGATTTCTATCGGTTCGATTTGATGATTACATTGTGAAATGGAGATATTAGAACTCCTTGATATACTTTATTAAAGATTGAGTCTAGTTGATTCTCTTGAAAGTATATTGGAGTTAGTCCATACAGATTGCTAACCGAAATATTGGGTGTGGTTGTTGTACCCCCGTTTTTTCATGAAGTATTAAACATGTTGCCACCTGGGTATTGTTACTTTGTGCAGTGGTACTTGGTGATTATCAAGGCTCAAGCAGTTGAATGCAGTATTCGTGAATTTTAGTTGAAACTTTTAGTCTCTAATCTATTGGTTTTAATCTATTTAAACTAAAGAGAGCCACCAAGTGATCTGATGGTTCTCATGCTCCCTCTCACTCCAAAGGTAGGGGTTTGAATCCCGTATTTGTTATAATCCACTCCAATTTGAGGAGTTGGGGAGTAGTCTAGGGACTAGTAGGCTAGGGTGTTAAACAAAAATCTATTTAAACCAACGGTTTTCGGTTCGGCTTTAGAGCCTACCAAAACCAAACCGGTTTAAGACCATACTATCCCGATACTTAGGGTACCTATGTGGGCTATACGTAGGGGTGCACATACCCTACTCATACCCGCCAATCCTACCCTACCCGCCAGTGTTTTAACCGTATCCTATCCTACCCATTATTTGGCGGGTAGGGTGACAATTAGAGATTTCTTACGCGCCGTTAAATGGGTAGGGTGACGGGTAAAGATCAAAATTATCCTATCATACCCGCCTACCCGTCTAATAATAAAAAGACAAAGTAACCCTTGTATTGTTTTTTCCTCCTTGTCTATTTTTTTATTATTTTAAAACATATTAGGGGTATAATGGAAACTGGCCTTTTCGTCTACCTATCTCTATTCCATTCTTTCTTATTCTTCCTCAAATCGAACACAGAGTCACAGAAACTCAATTCTTTCCCAGTGCTAACCCTAGACCTTACTCTTCTCGAATTCATGTTCATCTTTCAAGATCTCGGTTAAAACCCTTTACTCAGTTGGTTCGCTTACACCCTAATAATCTAATTCCGACAAATCTGATGGAGAAGTTATGAATTGACGTCCAATCTTAGGTAAGTCCATAATAATCACATAATTATCATTTTTTTAGTTGATAATCTGAATGGGTTTTTCTTTTTATACCTGAAGTATGTTGTATTGCTTGGTGGTTTCGTTTGTATTTGAAGAAATTATTTGAAATCAGTTGAGTAATATAATTGACATGCATGTTAACTGATTGATAAAATTTCTCATAGGAGTTTAGTTTGTTCCACATGGAGGACGAAATTAAGGTTAGAGTCTTGATTTCCGTTTTATTAGTAACTGATTTTGAAATTTTTATTAAAATCCTTATACTACTGAAATAGGACTTGGGAATTGGGATTTCTCTAATTTCTTGTTTATTTTGTGATTGGGTGATTCACTTGGGTTGAGCTTGATAGCTCAGAAGCTTGATTCTGATTTGAATTTGGATGCTTAGTTTTCCATAAGTGAGTGAATTTGTACTTTTGTAGCTCTCAATAACTAAATGTGATCCATACCATGGAGGATGCATAATTCCATACCACCACTATCCAGTAAACTATGTGTTTTAGTGGGGATACAATCCTAGATTTTGTGGCTAAGAGTAAGACAGATGGTTTGGCTGTGTGTACTTAACTAATAAATGAAGTTACATATATTATGCCATTATCCTTGTCTCACTAAAACATTAAGGAACGAAAGAGCTTTGAATTTACAGTTGTACATCCTAGATCGTATGACTAAGACGATATATAAAAGATCTGTTTAGAATCCCTTGGTAGCTATGGACAGGTCAGATAGGGCCAAACCAAAGTTAGGGTTAACTCGAAACAAGGAAATCTATGGTGAAGAAAGTGATTTAGATACAGACTAGAGCAGCAGTACCAGTGGGTGAATTTTTCTAGTAAGGTTAAGGCTAGTATTAGCCTCATACTATTTAAGTGTTTTGCCTTTGTCGCTTGTTCTTCAAAAATATCAGTTTTTCTTGATGTAACATTTCTAGGAAAGTCATTTATGAAAAAAAATGTGAATCGATTCTCTGAGCTCGTAGTTAAGTGCATGAACAAATGATGCAATGTTTGCAAATCTTGTGTAATTATTCCACTTTAACTGCCCAGTTAGTCAAAAGTCCAACAAATGCTATTTATCTTTGAGGCTCACAACAAATCATATGATGAATATAGGCATATACATGCATTCTTTGAGTCAAATGCTATTTATCTTTGAGGCTCACAACAAATGTTATTTCTGTTAGTCAAACATGCCTAGTCCAACATTTCATTTTTCTTGATTTTAGGCACATGCTTGAGAAGTTCACTTTACACTGTAATAGTTAGCATTTGGCACAAACATTAATGTTCTATATTTATCTGATGTTCGTATTGTCGATAAGTACTTGACATATTTCCTTCCTTGTGATTGGTTTTGAGATAAAAAAACGTTTTTAGTTATCAATAGACATGTATGTATGCTCTTAACCTTTTCTAACCTTCAAGTTTGTTAGGAAACATGGTACACAAATTACTGGTTCTGTCTAGGGAAACCATTGTTTTTCTTTTCTTTTCATATAGATTTATTTGGTTTTTCTTGATATCTTAGTTAACTTCTCATTGTCAGTGACCTTATCTAAAGGTGTAAGGGCTATCAAAAATTCTAAACCGGTGAGCATGAAAACTAATAGATTTCTTTATACCGATTACTAATTAATATTGCTACATAAGATTTGAATAACCAGATACAATCGATTTCATGATAAGCATATGAGATAGTTAACTTGTCAGATGGAGTAGTCGGTTGGTTAATAATCTTCTTTCTACCTTAGATTTGAAAAGATTTCGCTACAAGACTTCAATGGCCTCAGTACTGCTACAGATATTATTTAAAGAACTTAATATTAGTTGTCTTTTGAACCTCGTTCTCTTTTCATGATTCTGCATTGTTGATATGTTACGACTCTTAATTAATCTTTGTTAATCATCTTTGATATGTAGCTTATAAAGAGATTTTGATGTTGATTGTCTTTATCTGTTGTTATGCAGCTTTATTTGGTGATCTTAGTACGTATTCCATCATTGTAGATGATGATTGAAGAAGAAGGTCATATGAAGAGCTTTTGATGATGATACTCTTATATGAAGAACATGGAATTATGTTGGGATTCATCGTCGATTTTGAAAAGAATAGAATTTTTGTTTCTTGAGACTACAAATGGCTTTGTGCCTAGCAGGATGCTTTTGTCTGTTCATTTTCCCCTCATTAGATTGGCAGTACCATTAGATAGGCTAGCTCTTATTTGCTGTGTTGTTGCAAGACTTTTTTTTTGTTTTTTTGGAAGCATTTTTTGTGTACACAGTCAAGGTAATAGTAACCAGAAAGTCAAGAACAAATAAAAATAAAGAAAACGGTTATACCCGCCATCCTATCCTACCCGACCCGCCAATTAATGAGTCGGGTAGGATCTTACCCGTTTAATGACGGGTAAAAAATTTCTTACCCGCCAGTTAGCGGATAGGGTGGCGAAATATGCCATATCCTCCACCCTACCCGTTGTGTAGCCCTAGCTACACGTTGTTTCTGGCATTGACATTGCTGATTGGACCCAGACGTGGGCCCTTTCCATTTGAAATTCCATCAAATCCCCACACACTCCGGTCATCCTCTTTTTGGGTTTCGATATAGCGTACTTGTAAGTATTTCTGAGTTTTACTTGCTCCTCCCTCTTGGTTTTCCTCTTACTGACCACGTCTAGTTTTATTTTACAGCAAACTAATAAATCACTTTTTCAATCAAAGCCCGGGGTCAGAATCTCAATCGAACATTTCCAGTGAGTTTGTGATTTAACATAAGAATTTGTTTCATTTTCTCAGTTGTATTCAAGAAACTTTTGGTGGGATTTCATCGTGAAATTCTGAAAATTAGGGTTTCTTACAGTTGGGGAAATATAATGGGGATTTCCAAGCTAATTGCATTAAAAGCATCTGTTCTGTTATCAGTATTTGTTTTTCTGAAGAATTTGGGATTTAAGCTCATATCGATTCCATTCATATATGCATCTCTAGTGTCATTTTTGGTTGCAATAGCTTCACATCCAAGTATAAATCTTCCTTTACTGTTGGGTAAGAAAAGTGATGGAAGCTTACCGATTTGGTCGCGTATTATATTTGGTCCATTCTTATATTTCGTGAGGTTATTTGGATTAACTCGAAGACTAGTTAGCAAAGAACCACCTTATAATGAAGTTTGTGAAGGTGTATATGTTGGAGGATGGCCTTATTCATTGAAGACGTTGCCTCCTGGTGAGCCTGCCATTATCGATTGTACTGCTGAATTGCCAAGGACTTTAGCTGTATCGCATTGTTCTTATTTTTGTATTCCAACATGGGATACAAGAGCACCTCAACCATCTGAGATTGAATCTGCTGTGAATTGGGCGTTGAGAAAGAGAAATCTGAACAAGCCAGTCTTCATCCACTGCGCTTTTGGTAATCTCTAAATTTGGTCTTAAGTGTCTTCTCGAGTTTGATGAATTATTTTTATTCTCAATGTGGTGGGAATTCTTTCTCTTTGTGCTTCGACAAACTGCATTGGTTAGTATTTAGTAATATCCAATAACTTTCTCACAGAACCCTCCATTGTGTGACCGTTATCCCTAGAATCTATTGGATTTGTGTTCACACTCTTGTCAAGCCTGGGTGATATGAAGTGCTACAAAGATTCAGATACAAAATCTGCAATTACTTTACTGTTTTTCTATCAGCTTCTAGTTTTGCTAACTCGGACTTGGTTTGTTTGAAATAGTGAATCAATTTGCATGTCTAAAGAATCTTCACTCTGATACAGGAAATAAAAGTCATACACACCTAAAAGCTCTAAATAGTGGCTTTCTTATTTCCATACACGTGGACATATTACATACTGTATATCATATCACTTTGGGTTTCATTGTTCAAGATTTTGGCTTTTCTGAATGAACTTTGGAAATTATGTATTCCCTCCGTTTCTGCAATAGTGATAGTATCTCTTTTGCAGAAACATATGGCTAGATTTTTGTGTCTCTGGGTTACTTAAGCTTATAATAGTCAGAAATATAAAGGAATCAAAAGACTCATGAATGCATCTAGGTTTGGTGCTTAGTCGGCGTTTAGTTTGCGTTGCACAGTGGCATGCTAGCGTCTCTTGTTTTGTATATACTCACCTAACAAACCTGCTAGGGGCTGGTTGATCTTTTGTATGATATTAGCTTTTCTAAGCTGCTGTGTGCATTATCTGAGATGTTTGAGACATTGTTTCACATGGGTAAATTTGCTGTGCTGTTGACACTTGAAACCTACTGTTTTATTGATGTGTCAATCCAAGGTTTTCTTTCCACTTTCGAAAAGCAAGTATTAAATTCAAGCATTTGAATGAAACATCATGTGTTGCTCCCTGTATGAGTTTTTGGGGTCTATCTATAAGGGTTCATTTTGATTTAGCTACAAACTCTGCTATCATTATAATCTCTAAACCTACAGACACATTGCACACACTGGGAACACACTGCTCGCTCTGAGCTGCCAAGTCCTCTCTCGAGCATCCACGTTCTTGTGAATTTGGGTTGAAAATATGATTTTTAAGGAACACTGAAACATTCTTCACAAAGTACCTATACGATACTAATTATATGCAAGAGGTTGCAAGAAGCATTCAACTCCTTAGCTTCTAATGTTAATTTGCTGCATCTAAAGAAGTATTTTGTGCATGCTGTATGGGTCTTATCATATGAATCTTGGTAAATATTTCTGCAGGTCATGGAAGAAGTGTTGCAGTAACATGTGCTCTTTTAGTTGCACTGGGTGTTGCGGAGGACTGGAAAAGTGCTGAAAATATTATCCGAGAGCGGAGACCTTGTATCAATATGAATTCTCTCCACCGCAAGAGCTTGGAGGAATGGTCAATGCACCGACTGTCATCTAAAACCAGGAATGAGGAGGGTAGTTTCAATGTGAGTGATGTTCTACTACCTAATTCTTCCCAACAAAAGAGAGTCAGAGGAGCAAAGTATTAAGTTGAACCGAAAAGCTGTTTGTTACCGCCTTAAGAAAAACGTTACAGGTAAATGTTATTCAAAGTACTTCCGCGCTTGGATTCTTTCGAAATATAAATTGTTAATGTTATTTACATTATATACAAATTTGATACTTAGTTACAGATTTATTGTCTTCAAGTTGAATCGGATCTTCTCAAGAATTCAAAATTATTCTGACATGAAAGAGAATTCATATTGATACAAGGTAAATGTTATTCAAAGTACTTCCGCGCTTGGATTCTTTCGAAATATAAATTGCTATATGTTATTTACATTGTATACAAATTTGATACTTAGTTACAGATTTATTGTCTTCAAGTTGAATCGGATCTTCTCAAGAATTCAAAATTATTCTGACATGAAAGATTTGAATAATCTAAAATCCAGGCTGAAGACCAATCCCAATACAAATGCAGAAAAAGTGGTTGTCTTGTTCTTATAAGCTCATCCAAAATATGATGCAACAACCTAACAAACACTAGTTTAATTTTGCTAAATTCTGTCTATTTTTGGAATGTCTTGAAGTCAGTTTCAACCTTCCCAACAAATTTGCAATAAAATAAAAGGGAGGTCCAACCAATTCATGGTTTCCAAAATTTCCTTGTCACTTCTCTTGTTCAGATGAACAGCCTGTTATTTTCGTAACAACTTCATTTAAAAGAGATCATGAAACAATCTAAGTTCTTCTTCATTTATAATTTTCTGCGCCAAACTAGTAACCAACTAATTTCATTATCATATTGATGAGGAGACAAAATAATAAAGCTGGGAGCCCAGTAAAATTTGTGCTAACTACATTTTCGGTTTTCCTCTACCTGGATGCCATAGATGTTTACTTCATTCCTAAGGCATGAGAAATTGATTTTATACATTTTACATAGGTGAATCTTTCTCTAAGTAAATAGTGATGATACAATGGAAGAAATGGAGAAATCTTCTCTTAAATATGGAACCAGTATCAGAATGCTGAAAAAGGGTTGTGTGAACCATGTGGTGTTTGAACCATTTGTAGTTCAGTTGTTGTTTGGCATGAGTTATCATCACTAATCAAGTTGTTCCTGGTACAATGCAAAAGAAATACATTTAGCATTGGATATTTCAAATAGGCATGAGAAAACATAATACGATAGGATAGTCTTACAGGTGATCTCGCGGGCGAGAAGCCCAGAGTGAGCTTAAGGCTCGTAGTCGATTGTAATATTCCCCGATAGCCAAGAAACATCTAACTGCTTGTCGAACCGTCAAAATTCTTCGCAATTGATGAAGTGTTTGTTGCCTTAGATTATCAGCCTATAATAATCAAAATTCAAAATTCAATAATGATAAAATAATAATAATTAAAAGTCTAAATAGATAGAGACATTAATATTTTTCTATAATTTGTTTATTTGACATATAAACAAGAAAAAAGGGGGAAAATCATCCAATAATAGATGTTGAAACGGGACAAATTTCAAGGGGGTTGGAAACAAGCACTAAACCTGAAAAATCTAAAGAATTTGACATTTATTAATTCATAGTGGTGTAATTTGAATTCTAATAATTTAAAAACAAAATAAATTTAATTGATGTTTGGACTCTTCTAATAATACAGATGAATATATTTTTATAAAATTGATTAAATTATGTTTTGATTTTTATCTCAAAAGTCAGTTAATCATACTCGATGGGCTTAAGAACAATTGTTTAATTCAAAAGGGAGATAATTATAAGCTGTTGATGGAGTCAATGTCTTACCGATCTTTTCAGTTCATATGGTCTGAAGTACTCAAAATATATGCAGCTAAATCACATGAAACTCCTATGCTAGTACTAAGGCTAGTAAAATATTTTCTTCTATAAAATCAGAAGAGTAACTATTTCGTTATACTTACTTGTCGAACAAAGCCTTCAAGATTTGAGAGTTTTCCCAATGCAATAGCCATTTGCCCCATATAATTCCCGACATTTGCAGATTCATTGAGAGAATTACCGGCAATGGTCTCGGCCAATGATTGGTGAAGCTGTTCTAGACCTTGAGAAAGAGCTTCCTCAGCTTGCTGCGAAGATTGTTGAAGTCCACAAATTCCCATCAACTGTTGCTCCGTTAAAGGGTCTACTTGGGGCAGTACTATCTGGTTCAAACAAAAGAAATAGGGAATTACTTACTACAAAGAATGGGGTTATTTCAGTCTTTTGCCTCTAGTAAAATCATAAATGGGCTTACGGCCCAGTGAGTAATTTGACCAAGTCTAGGAGTTGTTGGGTAATTGTTCCGTGCGAAGAATAACTTGTACTTACTGAAATCAAGGGAAGATTCCTAAATATAGAAAACAAACACACCCCTACAAATTGATATTCCGATATTATCCCTGAGAGAGTGAGAGGTCATTTTTTTGGTGTAGTAATCTTTCTTCCGTGATGGACAGTAAGAAAGTGAATATAGTAAGGGAACTCTATAAAGGGCTGTTCATAAAATGAATGAGTGGTACCTTGAGGATATCAGAAGGACGAAAGCCCCCCATCCAGAGGAAGCAACGTTCAGCAGGAGTAGTCCACATTCCATTAATAAGGTGGAAAGCGTCACATTTAGCAGCATCAATTTTGAGATGAAAGATCTCATCATAATGTGCTAAATATCCATCAAGTATCATCCTTAAATCACCATCTTGTAACTGTGAATGTAATGCTGATCGAAGCTCAGTAAGATGCCTATGATCTTCGTCTAACCATCTAGTGTATTCCATATCGAACATAGCAGCACCTGCACACAGTTTTATCACTTTCACATCAGTATCTTGTTAATGAGAAAATTTATGCAAATACGTAGTTACTTGTGCTAATTAAGTCATGTTGCAGTAGTATATACAAATACGTTACGTTAAAAAAAAGGGTGTATTAGTAATTAAATTTTTAAGTGGTCATAATAAATACACACCAGAGCTAAGATTTCCGTTTCCACCAACTCCAGCTGATAAGAACAAACCCTGAAAAACAAAGTCATAAGTTTTTAATAAACTAAAACATATTTTGAACATGCTCCTTTAAACTGAAAAAAAAGAAGAAGAAGGAGAAGATAATTAATCAAACTGAGAATTACCTGGGATCTTGCTCTTTGAAGATCTTGTTCTATCTGCGTAAGCTTGATCCTACTAGTTTCTAGTTGTTGTACATAAGCCTGACACAAAAGAAAATGGTATTAAATACTAGGATACTGAGCTAGGTTGGATGCATCAAGATTTTCAGGATTATAAGAAACCGACCTTTTTTCTAAGTCTGCTCTTCCTTGCTGCTTCTCTATTCTGAGCTAATCTTCTAAGTGTCTGCAAACAGCAATAATTCAAGCAACTTTTTTAACAAATTACATACGAGAAAAAATACTCAACTTCAAAGTCATAGAATTCTAGTGATGAACGAGAGAGAGAGAGAGAGATGAATACCTTTGCATCAAGTTTATCTGAATTAGAAATAGCTGGTCCTTTTCTCTGTGGCATTTTTGGACAAATATTGAGTTCAAATTTTAGAAACTGTTAACAAAAAAGAATGAACGAAAAGGGTTTTTGGTGAAATATGTGTTAGCTAGCTTTCAGTTGACTATGGATGTGATGAAGTTGAGCAAAGCTTTACAGATATGGTCATGAAGGTGTACAGATGGTGATGAATATGAACTTACGAAGGCTAAATATCACTTTTACATTAATATTTTTATTTTTTGAGACTTGGAAAATATAAGAATAAATAAGTATTTTCATATTTATATATTAAATAAAAGGATCAAGCTAGCCCATTGCTGTGTACAAACACTGATAATTTGACCATTTGACCAGTTCAGTTTGCAACATTTGATGCACAATATATACACCTGGTTGTATCTTCATTTATTTGGTAAGAAACAAAAGTTTGGAACTTTGAAGAAGAAGAAAACCGATCTTGTAAGTTATGTGGAGTTGAGCTTCAAAAGTCTAAAAAAAACTGTTCTATTTGGATAAGCTTCAGTAGTTTTTTAATTATGTCTAAAAGTTTAAGCTAAGGAAATATACTAATTAAAATTTCATTAAACTTTGGGAGGGAGGGATTGGTTTAGAAGAGATTTTTAAAACACAAAGTAAGATTAGATCATGATGATGATGGTGTATTTCAGGCATGGAGAATCAGAATATGCTGTGCATGGACCCACTTTCTCAAGTTCTAGGGTTTGGGTATAAGATCCTCCTCTTCCATTAATTATGAAATATTAGTAAGTATCTCTTTGTTTTAATCATTCTTTCTTCTTGGGATTTGTGTGCATGTCAGAAGAAAACTGGAATAAGCAAGAAAAATAATCATTACTTGTGCTGAAAATTCTACTACTTTTGGTGGGTATCTCTCAAAACTTATTATTGGGATTTGAGTATTAATACGAGTTATTGTGTTGATAGAAAAGTTTCAATCTTTTTCCTCAGATATTGGGACTTGGTTTTGAAGATATATATATATGATGAATGGACTGAAATTGAATAAAACAATGAAAGTTTTTGAGACCTTTTCTGATGTTTTTGGTTGTTGTTGATTTTGTTGTGGCCCAGCTGCACCATTTCTTGGCACATCACTTGCCATCTTCAGTAATTGTTGTTGCTGCTGCTGCTTTTGATAATCTTGTGTTTGCTGGCTTTGATCAAATACTTTAACACTAGTACTGATAGGAGAACCTGGTACAAATTGATGATGATGGTGATGATGATTATAAGAATCAGCTTTGCAAGAAATAGTATTCTGAGCAGATCCTGAATCAGTACTCTCGTCTCCTGATTTTGAACTTCCCTTTGAAAAATTCCAAAGGATACAAAACAAAACAAACGCAGTATTCAAAAAAATCAGTATATACTCCAATAGAGAGGAATCAATCCAAAATAAACAACTCCATGTCTCACCTTTCTTTGATAAATGAAAAACTTAAAAGAAAAGAAACGGTCAAAGAGAGAAAAAAGAATGAAACTAACTTTAGGAGGAGTTTGTTGGATTCTCATTGGCCATGAAGGAAACATATCCAGTGTAGCAGTTGCTGGTCTTGATGAAGTGTGAAAAGCTGCATGAATCATAAAAGTAAATAAGTTTTTTTTTTTTCAGAAGACAGAGAATCAACAAGTATAAATAATGGCTTTAAAAAAAAGTTATTTCATTTTTGTTTCATATAAAAGAAGAAACAAGAAAAGAGAGAATTTATTCTTTCTCTGAAACCATACAGAGAGAGTGTCAGTAATAAGTAGTATAAATTTTGCTTAAGATATGTCAGGATTCTTTCTAGGTCTGATTCTTCGCACACTAGTCAAGTTTCTTGTATGCGAAATGATTACTCTTCTAAAAAAGGGTTAGCTCAACTTGGACATTTTTTAAAAATCCATCTCTTTCTCTGGGAGTTGCTAGGGTTCATAAAAACCAAGTTATCATGAAAAGAAAGAGATGGAGAAGAAAAAAAGATGGCAGCAGCATCATACGTACGTACGTTTCTTAGGTGCATCATTTCGAATCTGTTGATCAATACCTTGGAAAACGATTGCTTCTTCCAACTCCCCAAAATCAAAGGAAGCACCTTGTTGATTGCTGATCACACAAACAAGAAAACACCAGATTATTTAGTCAACTAAAACGAAAATACAAATAAATTATAACCCATGATGAAATAGAAAACCTCAAAGGGAAAAAGAAAATGGAGGTGAATTTTATAAAAAAAAAAAAAAAAGGAAAAAAGAGAATGGGATTATATATGAGGAGGTAAATTCAGTACAAGAAGGTTGTAGTAGGAGAGTTGATCCCATGAAAGACAGATGACGATGGATATTGATGATGGTGATGATTTGATGAAGGGCCTGAATCAGCAGCTGATAACCCAGTAGTTTCTCCAATTCTATGGTGATGCTGCTGCTGCTGCTGATGATGAGTACCCTCCATGCAAATATCCTCTTTATCAAATCATTTCCTTACTTTAATGGATTTGATCTTATATATTCTCAACTTTCGACACCCTTTTCTCTAATTTAAAATATGAATATCCTCCACCTTTCAAAAACGAGAAACAAAATGAGTTCTAGTAATCAAAGCGAATATATATATATATATATAGAACACAGGGTAAAAGAGAAGAAGTATATATATATATATATATATATATATATATATTGTGTTATTACATATACCTAAGTTGTTTTTTCTTGGATATATGAAGAGACAATAAAAAGCTAGCTACCTAGAGAAACAAACAGAAAACAAAAAAGATGATAAAACTTTTTCTTCTCAATAAGAAGAGTTTGGTTGTTTTACGAACAAAAGATGAGGACTAGTTCTCCTCTCCACACTAGTACATGTCACTCTTTCTTTCACTTGTTTCTCATGATATGAAACGAGACCTGATTATTCCGTTGCTTGCTATAGCTTTATGGCTTTATCATCCAGTGTGTGTGTGTACAGGAAATATCATCAGATTCTAAGCTTATAATCCATGGTACAAGATCTCGTCCTTGAAAATCTGTTTCAAAAATGTTGGCCAAAACTAGGCTTGTGGGGTCACCTAAAAAGGGTCTTGTTTGTGGCAGGAAATCACTGGAAGCACTGACTCCTACTCCACTCCTCTCCTCTCAACCAAATTTATGCTCATCTATCATTGGCTTTGGCTATAATATTATCAAACTCAGAAAATCAATTTAAGTTCTCTAAAACAGAAAGATATTAAACAAGTAATATAAACTTTTAGCTAACAAGATTGTTGATAGATTTTAATTTTCCCTCCATTATGTGTTTTGTGTTTTTATTTGATTTGAGGAGATGGGGTTATCTTTTCTTTCTTTCTTTCATAAAGGAGGCAAACAAAAGAAAAAAACTTTAATTTGCTTTTGTCTTGATCTTTATAATACTACTCAAATCACAAATGGATCAGTTTACTTTGACAACTCAAGGCTCTTTTGTTTTTGATTATAAACATATTTATAGATTTTGTCTTATGCTATCTTCCTCAGCAACCAAACACTAATAGTCTAATAATACAAAAATTAATCAAATCCACAAATCATACCCACTTGTATTAATTATCAATCATCTACTACTACTACTTAGCTCTTTGCAAGATGGTTTTGTTTGGTATTATCCCTTTGGTTGATGGGTCAACATCCATTGCCCCTGTCAAATACCTAAAACCATACCACACCCAATATTCCTTTCCCCAAAATAGTACCTCTTTTTTTGTAAGGAAATATGGTGTGGGATAACTTGGGAAGTTAATAAAAACCCTAGATATAGCTCTCTAGTACTTTATACATGGGCACATTTTCTAGCTTTCAAACACATTAATTAGCTGTATCTTGTTCTTGGATATCATATAAGGACCAAATTAATTTTCTTCTCTTGTTTTTTTTTTTCTTCAAGTTCCTTTTTTGTGTTTATGCTGATTGCTTAGAATGGGCAATGGGGAGTAACCTTTTTATCTTTTAAGTATACAATGTGAAATCTGTTACTAGGTAGAATGTGACCTTTGATTTATATTTAGATATTGATTTGACATAAAATCAATAGTATGGGCTGATACCATAAATGAAATGATGGCTTCCATTGCTCGAAATTACTAGGAAAAAGACTACTCTCACTAAGGCTGAAAATTGCAATTCAGAAAGACAATAATATTGTTACGTTGAGATTACATGCATATAATAATAAAATATTTTAACTAAGCAAATGCATGCATATCTATTGGAACTTTTGATTACATCCATGTTTTATTAATAAGGTTTTCACCTACTTCCTTAATTATATTCGTAGTCTAAAAAATCAGTTCTCTTGTGCTTACATCTCATATCCCATTCAAGAAGCTAGATAATTAAGTTGATGCAATGAATAAGGTGTTTAGATATGGTGAGTTAGATCATCCAACTACATATCCACTACACTTGTTTTGAATTACCTAGAGAGTTGTCTGTTCTTTTTGTGTTTACTAATGATGATTAAGAGAAAATCCCACAATAAGTTTCCCACTTAGGGACTTAACCACAACTCATGATGTCATAGTTCTTGAATTAGAACTGCAATTAAAATAGTTTAAGATTGTAAACTCCTAACTAATTCCATATTATATGTGCATAATAATCTAGTCTAGGTTTAGTAAGCATTACGTAATAGTGCACAAATCTACGGGGTTCCATTATTTATGCATGCCATAGGAAGAATATGTTCCATCTATTATAAGCATGCTTTAAGTCATCACCAAATCTATCAACATTCTCCATGTGATGAAGAAAAACAAAAGAAAAACAGAGTTTTTGAGGTTCATCATTGCCTTGATAATAAAAAGTTTACATGGAACACATGGCCATAACTTTAATTAATAATGACTATAAAACCGTATATACACTAGTAAAGAAATTTGTTACTTGAGATGAATTTTCTATTTATCGATTATAAATTTGGTGTTGACGAGTTTCTAACTCAGATTATTGGTGTCATCATCCAATAAATTTATCATGGGCCAATTACAGAATGGTCATATTTTTTGTAATTCGTTCACAAAATGATCATACTTTTGTATTTCGATTACAAAATGGTCACACTTCCATCCGATTTAACATTTTTGAATAAAACGGTGTTAATTTTTCCCATAATACCCTCCTCCAAAATACCCTCTTCATTTAATAAATTGGTTGATGTGGTGGTGATGAAGCGGTGATGGTGGTGGTGGAAGCTTAAGAATCTTCACTAAACCCCAGAGGGGAAGCGATGAACCCTTTGGGTGAATGCGGCGTAACGATCCTGGATGCGTTCTAATGATCCTGAATGCGTTCTAACGAACCTAAATGCGATGTGACGATATGTAAGCGGCGGCACCACCACTTACAAATAGCGCCACCATCAAAAAAATTATAATGAAGGTAAAATTTGAAGTTATGTATGAAAGGATAAATATGAAGAATATGTAGGTAATTTCATTATCATATTTAACTGTGAGTCACCACTTCTACCTTCATATCACTGGAAGTATGACCATTTTGTTAATAGTTTGTAACAATATGACTACTTTGTAAATCGGATCTTAATAGTAAATCGGATCTTAATAGTTTCTCCATAAAATATTTTAACTAAGCAAATGCATGCATATCTAGGTAATTCAAAACAAGTGTAGTGGATATGTAGTTGGATGATCTAACTCACCATATCTAAACACCTTATTCATTGCATCAACTTAATTATCTAGCTTCTTGAATGGGATATGAGATGTAAGCACAAGAGAACTGATTTTTTAGACTACGAATATAATTAAGGAAGTAGGTGAAAACCTTATTAATAAAACCTGAACAAATTTATTGATCCAATCAGTACATAGTTGGATTCTGAACCACCCCTAGAGAGGCTGACTCAGTTTGGGTTTATGGATACACTAATTGGCTGCCTGTCGACCTCTATAAATATATTAATATCATTTCCGGTATAACACATGGCACTACATGAATGGACAGTAGTAATATTGATATCTCATTTGTTCGATGATTATATGAAAACTCATCGAGCTTCTTTTTTTTTCTTCTCGGAGCAAGCAAAGAATTACAAAATGGGAAGAACTTACCTGAAACACAACCAGGAGGCTTGTTAACCCAAAAAAATTAGATTATTTGCCCGAGAGTTTTAGCTAGACTGATTAAGCCATCTGCCGCACCATTAAGTATTCTCTTTACATATGTACACATCCAGTTAGCAAATGAAAAAAAATCGTAGTTTCACGTTATTACAGTCATTTACCTAAGAAGATTTAAAAAAAAATGTCGAAGTTAAGATTATATGAGAATAAAGCATCCGGTCAATTTGGTCGGTCGGTCTGGATTGGACCGGCATTCTAGAATGCTGCAACAAAAATACTTTTAAGCTTATTTTCCATTCATCAGGCAATATTGAGTTTGTTGATATTCTGGTGCCTGCTATTTTTCTTCTGGCTAAGAAAACAAAAAGGCAATATGTATCAATACAAAAATCCCTTCCATCTTGAAGAAGGAATAAACAAAGCTTTTTGCGAAGAACAAATAGTTTGCTAATAATAGTTTGTTAAAGATTCTCCAAGAAAACTACGTAACAAGCCAATTCCAAACCTCATGTAGGTTAAAAATACAACTATCATTTCTAAGCCATCCTTGTAGTAGATACCAAAAACATAGTCAGTTTTTTCAAGTTTCATCCCTGTCTATCTGTCCCTTTGAAAATATCGATTGGTAGAGTAATGCCAAGAGGCTCTAGCTAGCAATGGACATGGAATTTGCATGCAAGTGATCTAGGGCCGAATTTTTGTTACAAAGTCTATTCATGGATGTCGTCTTACGTTAGTTCATGACGAACAGTTGAACTGATTGTAGAATGTTGGGCCAAATTAGCCACTAAACTCTAAACAAATTTTGTTAGTGAAACAGAGGAGTAAAAAAATGAATGCAAGATACCTCAACCATTCTTCAGCAACGCGACATAAGAATTCATACACGCAAGTTTACAGCACTGGACATATGCCTGCTAGTATTATATTAACAGCCTTCTCAGGTCCATACTCGAAACCAAATAATAATTAAATCAGAAACAGAATACTGACCCAAATGTCGGCATTACTGTCTGTATCCAATAATTTTAAAAAGAAACTTGATAAGTAAAGCTAAGTATCTTAATTATGAACTGCCAAATTCAGCCATCAGCATCACTGACCTAATCCCCATTAGTTTACAGACAACAAATTAGAAAGAACAAGAACAAGAAGAGCACAATTTAAATGCAAAACAAAAAGAAAGATATCTCAAATCTCAAGATTCAGACTAGATTGAGAAGGAGAAAGAGTCAAAGTAAGATTATATAGATTCTTAAAGACATCATTTTCCACCCTTCACAAGTGGGACTTGGAAGGAGCTACGAAGTCAAACCCTTAAAATGGTGAATTGTAATAAACATTTTTTCCCCCTGAACTCTGTGTACTGTTTAAGACTTTGTAAGATCATCAAGAAGAAATGAAATCTGTGTAAAATGTAATAGTTTTTTATACTACTATTTATAAAATTTACTACATAGATGGAAGACAGTGTCAACGTATACCATCTGAGGTTCTCTGATGCAAACTACAAGCTGGAGTATGACAAAGAGAATAAATAAAGAATGAAGATTCCTCAAACAGATGATCGAAAGATATTACCTTTCAAATTTCGTAGATTAACTAAGTTCTTGCTCGCCTACTCTGAATACCTCAGATATATACAAATACAACACATAAAAGCTTAGAATCTCTTCTAATCTTCATAGACATCTTATTCTACTATCAAGTGTCTTTATGGGAATGAATACTACAAGAAAGAAGTGTAACAAACAAGTAGGAAAAAAAAACTAACCAAACAGTAACTAAGATGTAACATTCCAATCTCTGAAACCTCATACAAATTTTACAGTTTTAATGGTGTTACCCCATTCCCAAATTAGGATCCAATACACTGCGGCCACCTGTGTCAAAATGGCCTCACGACACCTGTCTGAAATCTGAACAGGGTTGATTAGACCGCTAGTGAAGTTGGTGAAGTGAAGTTGTCAGAGTTGCTGCTTTCGGGTAAACTTGGTGAAGTGAAGTTGTCCATCGAAAAGGTGCGATTCTAAGCAATTTGCCCAAATTTGAGTAAGCTTAATCTATACCTAATAAGCAGCATAAAAATTGCTAACCAGCTAAAAGCATGCAGTTCTGCCTACTCTGAAATTCATGAGCTGCAGAGCAGGGATAAATTAAAATTGAACTTCCTAATTAAACAACTTCTCTAATGTAGCAAAATTCTTTCAAGGTTTTACTGGTAAACAAACCCTAGATCTTGTGGTTGATATAGATAAATAGAAGACTTGGTACAACCTAGCTAGACTGGAGTGTTCTTTGGTAAGTCTATTAGCTAATAGCAAAAAGAAAGACGAATCAACAACTACTAGAAAGCATGTTATCCTAACAATGCAACTGAATTTAGATGTATGTATTGAAGACCAAATTCATAGATGATTTTCTAGATTCATGCTGCTCAAACAATAACCATGATCTGGAATTACATAAACAGCATAAGCTCAAGAAAATATAAACTAAAGAAAATGCTTTATTGGATTAGAAAAGCAAAACGTGCTATATAAGAAATAAAGAAGCTAACATATCTCTACAAGAAAAGAGTTGGCTACAGATATAACTGAAAAGTGAAAAGCAAAAATGAAATTTAATGATAAAGAAGATGTTTGTTTGTTCTACATAAAAAAATTGAATTAAATTTACAATTGCTCAAGTGACCAAACAATGTGATAGGTAGAGTAATCAAAATTCAGAAAAATAATCGAGAGAAGAAAAAAAAATTCAAGCTTTGCATGCAGCGTACCTGCTTATACAAGTCGAGATGGAAAAAATCTTGAATACCGGGAAGGCAACATTGCAGGATCATTATTCATACACAAACTGCACATCTACATGCATATACTTCCTCATAAGTTTGACAATGGATGTCGTAAAATTAGCCAACATGTAGCATTCTTCATGGGTTTTGGCTTCAGAAACAACACCATGAATGACCAGCTTCTTGATATTAGAACATCTTTCTAGCAAACCAGCAACCCAGTGTGAAAACGTATCACTAATTACAGTCCACCCAAGCTCCAACACAACCACATTCTCCAATGGTGATGACTCTTGCAAACCATAGGGAAGAAATCCTTCTCTTAAATCGTAACTCAGGGATAGATGGCTTAGCTGGGGAAAGCAAACAGCAATAGTTTCCAAATCCACAATTTCATCCTCATCATCAAACACCACACTCCAAAGACGAAGCCTCCTCAATCTTGACGACCTTGAAATCATATGGTAGAACTTCGGCCACATAATTGTGAAATTGCTGACATCAACAACCTCAAGATTTTCAGTACTCTCCCCAATATCAAGATGGATAACACTAACATCATCAATCCTCAGATGCTTTAAGGTCCCTTTGCCAATAAGCTCGAAAAGTTCAAGAGTACAATCCTTTAGCTGCAAACTTTTCAGACTATCTGCCTCCAGTATAAACTTATCCAAACTAATTGCTTCAACATATATACTTTTCAGTGATGGACTGGTTAACTCCATTGTTGCTTGCGCGTCCGACATCTGAATCTCTGGATTGACAAGCGCCAAAGCCTCAATCTTAGGGCAAGCACTAAGCAGAAGACTGAGATCCAACGCTGAGATACTCACATAACTCAGAGTAACAGATTTCAAGCAAGGGAATTTTTGGTAACTTGGTTCAACCCCTGTGATGGAATTATGAGCCAACGCCAATGTTTCCAGTTTCTGCCGACCACACTTCTCAAGAATGTTGACATTCGGTGCAGTTCGAACATTGTATAATAAATGGCGCAAGGTTTCCCTAGTATACATGAGCCACGCGATAACTGGAGCAGCAGAGAATTCATCAACATCGTCCATAACAATTGCAAGATACTGTAACCCCGTTGTTTGAAAAATTGTTTGAGTTATAAGGATCTCTAATCTACTAGTTGTCAGATCTCGATAAACAGGCCAATCAGTAGAGTTAAATGAAAGGGAATGGAGGTGATTCTTGGCAGCTTCTCGCCATTTCCGACATGTTGCGGATGCAATCACGACATCACGGGCAGCACAAAGCCTAGATAGTATGTTTCCTACTACTTCAACAGGCAGGTACTCCATATCCAACAGGCAACAACTGAGCGAAAGCTGCAAAATGTTGAAGTCTTTAGACAGGGTGAAACACCACTTCACATAAATGAATCACAGACAGCTGGTAATGACAGTAAGTCGGTAACTTTAGAAAGAAAAACTCCACCACCTAGTTCTAACTGAAGCCCGGTAAAGGAATTGATACACACTAGATATCAAGACACAGAATCCCAAACAATCCAACAACCGATTCTTGGTTACATTCCTCATTCTATCATAAGTAGTTACAATGATAACAAATGGCAAATAAACGATATATGGCATGCTCAGAGTTTACATTGACATATTAACTCTGGGTTCAAACAGATAAAGTCAATTAGCATCAGAATCAGGCATCATTGAAAGATCAAACCACAGAAAATACTTAACATAGATTCCAATTGTGAATTATCAAGAGATACTAACAAAGTTATCATCTTTCTATCATAGGAATTAAAAAGTTATCATCTTGAATAAAATAAAAAACATTTTTTGCAGACTTATACCAATCATGAAGAACTCAAATGAATCAAACTGAACATAAAAGTTGAAAACCTACTTCTTATCTACAAATCTAATTTATGGGTAATGATCAAACATAATACAATCATCCGAGATTCAATTTAAATTTCTCAATCTACTAATATAATGTCTACATATTAAAAATTCAAACAAACCCCAGTTTATTATGAAAATCAAGAATCTGGGTTTCTTACCTAAGAGACAATGATGTCCAGGATCTTATAATAAATCGAAAACCAAAAAGGATCAACAACAAACTCCAACTATGGAGGAAACTTGAAAATCTCAATAGATGAGCATTTAATAACTGATTAGAATGTAATGAAATGGATCGAAGCCCGAGATGGATAGATCAACCACCGCTAATATGATGATATATGGCGATGATGAATCGATGATGATGATGGAAGAGAATTCGAAGAAAAGAAGACAAGGATAGAGAGGATGAAGTCCAGAGAGAATTTTATGAATAAGTGGGTAACAAATGAAAAGGTCAAAGCGTGAGACTGTCTCGCTGGATCTGTCTGCGTGTTTTATGCTTTTCATGTTATAGGGTCATTTGCTAATATGCTTTTCATGTTATAGGGTCATTTGCTAATATCTTTGGGACGGTGCTTATTAGTAGTATGAATTAGGCATTTAGGCTAACACATTCTTGGAAATAGAATAAATTATGGATCGGATGCCCCACTTACGAACCAACTAGACCAAACTCTTAGAAAAGACCAAATCCGTTGGACATTAATTAGATAGGAGACTACACAATTAAGTCAATGTACGATAAATTGAACGAAAACGGACTCGACACTGTTAACTTATCTATGTTAGAGTCATTCTGGAAATCTTTATGGAGTCTAAATATCTCGGAGAGAATCAAGTTCTTTTTATGAAAATGTTTACAAAACGCACTACCTACTAATATTAAACTTTTTGGAAAGGTTAAAGATATAGTCCCTAATTGTACTATGTGTAAAATAGAACTTGAAACAACTGAGCATCTTCTTTTTCACTGTCCTTATGTTAAAGAAGTTTGGAACTCATCTCCTAACCCTGTTTCCTTATCTTTGGATAACTCAAAAACATTTTTGGATCCATGTAAAGAATGGTTTGTTAACCCTAGAATAGATATATATGTTGAATTACTTCTCACTAAAATGTTGTTTATATGAAAAGAAATATGTAATAGGGTTTTTGAAGATAAATCTAAATCTGCTATTAACCTAGCTGTGGAAATTCAGAGACACATTGATTTTTGGACTACAGGAAAAAAAAACTACTAAACCTATACAGGTACAACGGAAGAAAACAGCTCCTACATGGAAGGCTCCAAGTAAAGATACCCTAAAAATCTATGTTGATGGAACATGGATATCAGAGTTAGTACCATCCAGTTAAGCTTTAATTTTGAGGAATGATGCAGGAAACTGTGAAGGAGGACGAGCAGGGCAATCAGCAAGTTCAGACCCACAAGAGGCAGAGGTTGTAGGAGTGTTGCATGTAGCAATTTGGGCCAAAGAGAAGCAACTGCAAAATTTCAGTATAGAAGGGGACTGTGAGAGTATTTTCAACTATTTCATGGTCGTAGCTCAGACATTTCTTGGCGTGCCAAAGCCTGTCTCAATGAGGAAAACGGAATAGCTAATCTTTGTAATAATTTTTTTGGGATTTCATTTTGTTCCTGGATTAGGAAACCAAGTTGCGGATATCTTAGCCAAGTTTGTTAGACCCTTGGTGTAGGATGTTAGTACTGGAAACAAAAGAAATCACACATAGATAAAACTTTTCAATGGAAGAGTGTGTTTATTCAAAGTCTGCCTTTTTTCCTTACAGACGAGGCCATATATAGGCCTTATGACATAATTAATATTAATGCAAATATCTCTTAAGATTAATGCAAATAAAGAGGAAATCCTAACCAAATATGATATCATGCCAATTCTGCAAGATATCTCTTATTTCCTAACAAAAATAACAAACAGGAAAATATTCCTGCATGGCTAACAGATATTCTTTCGTTGATCTCTTTCTTCCAAGTAGGATTCTGCCATATCTTGCATTACATCATTCTCCCCGGGAAAGAGGAAATTCGCCCTCGAATTAGGCAGGTTAGGAAGATCATCATCGGACAAGTCGTCGTGGTAGGGAATTAGATGACGAACATTGAACACATCAGCCGTATGAATATGACTTGGGAGCTTCAGACGGTAAGCATTGGGGTTGAGTTTTTCAATAAGTTCAAATGGACCAATCTTGCGAGGACCCAAATTGTTGTATGTACCCGCCGGAAAACGTTCCTTAATAAGCACAACCAAAACGAAATCACCTACCTCAAATTCAACATGACGACGATGCTTATCAGCGGCCGTTTTATATTTGGCATAAGAAACTACCAAATTTTGAGCAGCAATGTCATGTATTTGTTGAAGATTCTTCACTAAAACATCCGCAGTGGTATGCACACGTTGTAGGTCTGGAACCGGTGCTAGGTCGAGTGAAGAACGAGGGTTAAACCCACATACCACTTGAAAAGGACTAAACCCTGTGCTCCTATGAATTGCTCTATTGAAAGCGAATTCAGCTTGAAACAGATGTTGATCCCATTGCTTAGTGTGAGACCCAACCAAACTACGAAGTAAATTCCCAAGAGAACGGTTCACTACCTCTGTCTGCTCATCCGTTTGTGGGTGATAAGCGCTGCTGAATTTCAGCTCCGTACGTAACAATTTCCAAAGACATCTCCAAAAATGACTAAGGAATTTAGAATCACGGTCTGATACGATGGATTCCGGAAGACCATGCAGACGGTACACATTTCTGAAAAATAATAGCGCCACATTAACCGCGTCCGTAGTCTTCTTGCAAGCTACAAAATGTGACATCTTGGAAAATCTGTCAACTATAACAAAAACAGAATCCATTCCCTGTTGTGTTCGCGGCAAACCGACAACAAAGTCCATACTAATATCAGTCCATGGCTTCGAAGGAATTGGTAACGGCATATAAAGACCCGCATTCGTAGTTGACCCTTTAGAGACCTGACAGACGTGACAACGGGAGACAAATCGTTGCACCTCCTTAAACAGACGCGGCCAAAAATAGGATGAAGAGATCAGCTGGAATGTTTTGTCACGACCAAAGTGACCTTCGTTATGCATCTCCTGGATGATCTTCAATCGCCAGCTACAGGCCGGGATGCACAGCAGAGTGCCTTTGAAGAGAAATCCGTCCAGCAAGGAGAATTGCGCACTGTTGCCTGCACGTACAGCTTCCAATACGACAGAAAAATATGGGTCTGTTTGGTATAATGTCGCAAACGAGTCAAACCCCAATACCTCATTTCGCAGTGATGTAAGAAGACTTCGTCGACGACTAAGACCATCAGCCACACGGTTCTGAGTACCAGCTTTGTGTTTGAGGACGAATGTAAAATCCTGCAGATAACTAGCCCATTTAACCTGGCGTGCACTCATCTTGTCTTGATTACCTATGCGCTTGAGAGCATCGTGGTCAGTAAAAAAAACAAAGTCGGAATGAATCAAATAATGACGCCAGTGCTTAAGAGTCTGTATGATGGCATAAAATTCCAGTTCGTACGTGCTATAATTACGCTTGGCTCCATTCAAATTTTCACTGAAAAAGGCGACCGGCTTACCTGTTTGGCTTAAGACGGCACCAATACCAACCTTAGAGGCGTCTGTGTGAACTTCGAACGGCAAAGAAAAATTGGGTAAAGCTAATATAGGATCCGAACAAAGCTTCTCCTTAAGCAAGATGAAGCTTGTTGTCGCCTCTTCTGTCCATGCAAATTTACCATTATTCATGCAGTCCGTGATTGCCGCTGCTATCGTGCTAAAATGGGGAATAAATCTCCTATAAAAAGACGCAAACCCGTGAAAACTCCGAGCCTCATGGATTGTTTGGGGGCAAGGCCAAGTACGTACAACATCGACCTTAGACTCATCCACCGAGATGCCATCCTTGGATATGACGTATCCAAGAAACAGAATACGATCCGTACAAAAAACACACTTCTTTGTAGCAGCAAAGAAATGTTGCTGGCGTAAAACTACTAAGACCTCACGAAGATGACACAAGTGACAATCCAAGTTAGTACTATAAACCAAGATGTCATCGAAATAAACGACAACAAACTTACCCAAAAATGGTTTTAATACTTCGTTCATTACGCGCATAAATGTACTAGGAGCATTGGAGAGACCAAACGACATCACCAACCATTCATAAAGCCCTTCCCTCGTTTTAAAAGCGGTCTTCCATTCATCTCCTGGCCGTATACGAATCTGATGGTAGCCACTACGCAAATCCAATTTTCTAAAAACCGTAGCACCATGAAGCTGGTCAAGTATATCGTCCAATCTAGGAATAGGAAAGCGATACTTTACCGTAATCTTATTAATAGCACGACTATCCACGCACATGCGCCATGTACCATCCTTCTTAGGAATGAGCAACGCCGGGACTGCGCAAGGGCTGAGACTCTCCCTGATAAGACCTTTGGCTAATAACTCCCCCACTTGACGTTGTAGTTTTGTATGTTCTTTTGGACTCATGCGATAATGAGCTCGATTAGGAAGCACTGCACCACGCACCAAGTCTATCTGGTGATGAATAGCTCGAGAAGGAGGCAACCCCTCTGGAAGATCAACTGGGAAGATATCCTCAAAGTCCGATAACAGCCCCTGGACACATGCTGGAACCTCCACAGCAGTTGTAGCCTCACGAGAGAGACCACACAAGATGAACACCATCCCCTCAGTGAGCATCTCATTCTCAAACGGACGCCAAGAAAGAAAATTGGAGGCCACGGGAGAAACAGGTACATGCACCGTCACATTGGCCGGAACCAGCGTAACACGAGTATTCTTAAATATGAATGAGTATGTATTCAGCTTACCATCATGAGTCAATGCCCTATCGTATTGCCATGGTCGACCCAACAGCAGATGACATGCATCCATTACCACGACATCACACCACATGACATCTTCATAGACAGAACCAATGGAAAATTTCACAAGACAACGCCTGGAAATAGTTACCTCGGATCCCTTGCTAAGCCAGTGAAGAGAATACGGGCTAGGATGTTTTTCTGTGGGAAGCTTGAGTTTCCGAACAGCCTCGTCAGACACCACATTTTCACAGCTGCCAGAATCAATGATCAAATGGCACACCTTGCCTTCAATAGTACACGTTGTCTGGAAGATGTTCTTTCGTAGCCATGACTTGTTAGCGTCAACTTTAGGTGTAAGAAACGAGCGACGGTAGATCATCAAACAGTCACCTTGGTCCCCTGGCAGGAACACCTCATCGCACTCAGCTGCTATCTCCTCCGCATCAGCAAAGACATCAGCAGCAGTATTCACCTCTATAAGCAAAGCCTTACCAGGTCTTCCAGCCTTGCGACACTCGTTTGCCAAGTGATTCGGATCTCCACAACGATAGCACTTAGGAACAGACTTCGTAGGTGTACTAACAACCTGTTGTGCGGAAGCAGTATGAGAAGAAGAAGCCGGAGGACGGCCGATTGCTGCCCGAATCGACTTACGAGATAGTTGTTTCTCCAATCGCAAAGCACGCTGATGAACCTCAGACACAGAAAAATAGTCAAACAGATTAAGGGTATCTTGAAAAGTCTCACGCAAACCCCCTAAGTATCGATAGACAAGTTGTTCTTCAGTGTCTGTAATACCTGATCGTGTGACCAAATCATAGAACTCTTTCGTATATTCATCAATTGATCGAAAACCCTGACGAAGATTTTGTAAACGAATATAGAGTTCCCTCGTATAGTTAAACGGTAAAAAGGCCGAACGCATGCACTTTTCAAGACTAACCCAGGAAGAAATAGGAGTTTTACCTTTCTGAATTTGTGAAGCTTTCAACCGACGCCACCAAACAGCAACCCTTCCTCGAAAGCGCGTAGCCACAAGCGGAACCACTCGATCATCAGGAACCCTCTTAAATTCCAGAACTTCCTCCACAGTAGACAACCAGTCGATACAATCTTCCGGTGTTAAACCTCTACCATGAAACTCAGGAATCTCTATGAGGAATGATGATTCCCAACTCCTAGATTCACGCTCACGCCCAGCAAAAGGGTTTTCAGTATCATTATCGTCATCTGTTCCATATGAATTGGATTCATCCGTAGGAGGAAGACGGCGCTCATGTCGTTGTAACAATGTTGCTACTTGACCGGAGAGCTGCTCAACCGTGTGTGATAGTTCATCGTACCTAGTTCTCTCCATCACCTCATCAACCAGAGCTTCGCGAGGACCACCCTGACCTCTACCACGAACCATGTTGAAAGGATCGATACCCAGATTCTGAATACCAAATGGTGTAGGATGTTAGTACTGGAAACGAAAGAAATCACACATAGATAACTTCTCAATGGAAGAGTGTGTTTATTCAAAGTCTGCCTTTTTTCCTTACAGACGAGGCCATATATAGGCCTTATGACATAATTAATATTAATGAAAATATCTCTTAATATTAATGCAAATAAAGAGGAAATCCTAACCAAATATGATATCATGCAAATTCTGCAAGATATCTCTTATTTCCTAACAAAAATAACAAACAGGAAAATATTCCTGCATGGCTAACGGATATTCTTTCGTCGATCTCTTTCTTCCAAGTAGGATTCTGCCATATCTTGCACTACATCAACCCTTAAACTCAATTGTAGAATGGGAAACTTCACCTCCCATATGTAGCTTAAAACAACTTTTAAAAGATAAATCTAATATTGGGAATTCTCATCATCCCAGATTAGATGGCTCTACTCCTTTTGTAACAGAGACTCATTTTGAGTCTTAGCACTTTTAATGAAATATCTTATTTACAAAAATAAAAAAAAAAGTTAAATATGTGTATGGGTGCATTTAAGTATGCATTTAGTTTATCAGAATTTCGTTCTTAGTGAAATTTGTAGCAGTAGATGTTAGGAGCACTGCTCGGTCGAACTTACAGGTTTTGTTATCTCAAGCTTGTTGTCAATTTTAATAAACAAAACTATATCTTGATTTTTAGTCTACTAATTCAAGTCTCAGACTCGGCATAAAAGTTGGTAGTTGGGTATAAGACATCACCACATAACCCTCGAAGACTGAAGATCGACGAAGACATTTGGAGAACTCCATCAACAAGGTATGTGAAGACTGAAAATTTTTATTTACTCACAATCTTTACTATTCTATCTTTATGAGACTGTGTCGTATGACTGCTAGTAGATTTATTGCAAACAAGAAATTCTGAATCAAGCTTATCTTGTTAAATATCTCAAAATATGATTCAAGCAATGGATGTTCATTGATCCTAAGCAATATTAATTCGAAATAATTTATTGTTCAAAAAACTATTTTTGTGTCATATTGATCACTTGGAAATTGTCCAAGCAATGATATTTATATTTATGACATTTGGGAAGGTTTCAAACATCAAAGAAATATATTCAGAACTAAAATATTTTGGACTCAGGGTAGGTTGGGGAACCATCTCGTAAACCATAAATATCTAAATTTGTGGAATACATGAAGGTTGGCGTACCGGCTCGCAAACAGTAAAGTTCATAATAGGACAGTTTACCAACCCGGTTCACGAACTGTAACGCCCTGAATTCATGAACTACCTAACGGTTCACGAACCATTTCACCAATGGTTCTATTGAATATTAGCAGATGCTCAAAGACTTATTTTTTAAATAGTATTTAGTATCATTATGACTCTCATAAACACCTTTAAGACATCTATGATCACTTAAACACCTTGTGTATGTGGATCATGATTAAATTCTTAAGTGTCTAAATGAACATGATATTGCTTATTAGTTCGAAATACATATTTGCGAACAACTATCATTATACATGATTTACGTACTCAGATCAATGTGTATATTCTTTTATGTTATTTCAAGACAAAATTCTCAAATGCTTACTTGAAAGCCTAATTAGAGTTTCATCTAAACAAATAAATTGTTTGCTTGAATCTCAAGTTATCTTAGCTTGAATTATAAGAAACCCTTAGTCTTGAAAATATGTAAATAGAGAGACTCATTTAACTGGGAAACTCAACTCCTGACACTTCTGTGTCCTAGTTGATTGCTAGAGTCGTCCTTTATTGTCCTAGGTTTCCTCTGAAAAACATAAATAGGCCTACAACTGAAAGACATCACCTAGGGATTCGTGAAGCCAGGTCCGACTATCTTACCTTGATAGTTCGTCTATCCTGATCTTGTTCTTTCTTTATCAAGGTTTAATAATCTCTTTCAGGAACGAGACAGATAGAAATCGCAAAGTTCTCTTTGTCTCAGACTTTGTGATTCCTCAAGATAGATATTTGAAAACTATTCTTAATTGATTAGTTCCTAATTTTTTTTAAGATTTGATTAACAATCCAGCCTTCTCAGTTAACTGAGTGTAAGTGTTCAGGATTTGTGAGATTTGCTAGCTTGTCCATTGAAAACAGATTGGCCTCGATCTATTCTAACTAAAGAGAAATCAAATAGGATCATTGGTAACAAAAGTCTTCACTTAGGCTGAAGAAACTCTTAAGATGTAAATGACGCCATCTAAGGGAATCAATTGCGTGGACCCTTGCAAGATTCAAGAAACGTAAGGAGCATGACTGCAGCTGAATTTCTTGGAGGGTGAATTCGGTCTCAACTACATTCCAGTCTGAAGTCTAATAGTAGGATAGTGTTTGTAGCGACTTTGAAATGACGAGGTTACCAAGTACACCATAATCTTTTCGATATCAACCTATAATTCTGATACCTTACGTGATCTAATATAGACAGAGACTGTCAAGAAGATAGTGAACCATAAGGTATACACTTGGTATATAGTATTGGTTCGAAACCGGAAACAACTATAAGGATTAACCCAAGTGTTTGGGATTAGCGTACAAATGAAATTACTTTACTCAAACAAATTATAATGTCGAAAGTAAAGTAATAACACACGACAAAATTTTGTTAACGAGGAAACGACAAATGTAAAGAAACCCCGGAACCTAATCCAGTTTTGAATACTCTCAGAATTAAGACGTTATACAAAACCACTACCAACTTCGTCTAGTTTAGACCAAGTAAACTACCCCTAGTTACCTAGTTTCTTCAATATCCCTGCGCCTACAACCAATCTGGCCAATGCACGTGAATCCTAAGATAGAGTCCACTATTTAAGTTGCTTCACCCGTTGTGAAGACTTCAAACACTCAACCCTTTCAATCGTCTTGCAAACAGTAAAGGGCTAATCTGTTTGGTAACCACTCTTCTTATCTCAAGAAGTTAATCAAAAATATTCTAGTTGAGTTTTTGACAAAGGCATTTCTGTTTAAATCTATAAACTCCTTTGTTGAGTTACATCTTCCAAGATCTTGATTAACAAGTTAACCAGATCAAGTCAGACATAACTATCAGATGCAGATACTGAAGAGTATAGCTTGTCGATTTGAATACGACTAGTCAATCAATCGCCTATCAAAGATAAACGAGATCTGGTGGGATCCCAGCCGATCAAGTTCGTGCACGAAGCAAATCACAAATATACGAAACCAATAAGAAAAAATCTTCTCGTCTTCTCGTCTTCTTCTATACCTGCATAATGATAAACTTGATTATAACTTATGATCAATCACACAAAGAATGGAGTTTGTTAACAATTGATGATCACAAGTCAACGTCAGATTTAAAGACATATATGAACTACCACTAATCTCTTGATCTAGTTTGAGTGACATTATGTCATAAGAGAAGGATCTAAACAATAATCAAATTATGTGGAATCAAGAATTAACAACGGTTAGTCAATCAAATCTATAATTGAAAACTAAAATAACAACGGAATTCTAGTTTCCCACCAACGGTACTATCTAGACGCTTCTTGATCCCAAATAAGTCATCAAACTAGTGGACGCAAGAGATTTCACCTAATTAGGTTACTCTTTTCTCCAAGATAATATTACGAGTAATAATGTTAGTCGGCTACAACAGTGACTACAAAACGAAGTGCCTGCCTCAGGATAATTTTGTATGAAGAACAAACTTCACTATATATAGACCAAGGTAGTTTGGACACCAAGGAATTTCCATAACCGAAAATATTCTCAAGATATGCAATAAAGCACCTAAATTCAGTTTTGTCTAATTCCAACTAATATCCAACTGTATAACCAAAATCTCTCAAGGACATCTCAATATTAGCTAGCACTTAACTAATGTATCTTTCCATGAATATGTTTTGCTTGCAGGTGAAACAAAAACATATAAAATCTCAAAAAGATTCTCAAACATTTCGGTTTGGGATCTCACCTTGAGTATCAAGGAATATCTTTGAATAATAAAATATAAGATTTGTGTTCATGTTCAAATTATTCATTATGTCGACATCTTGAAGTTTCCTATTTTGAAAACCCAATTTCTTAGGTCACACAAACCCTAAAGTGTATGTGACTAAAAAAATCAATTTTGCATATAAGGACCGGTTCTACCTTGATCCCAATATAGGTAGGGATCGGTTGTACCTTGACTCCCAACATAAGTTAGGAACGTTCTACCTTGATTCCCTATATAGGTTAGGATCGGTCCATGAAAACGCGGGGATATAACAACCACACCAACTACTTTGTTCGACAATCTGTATGGATTAAACTCCAATATAAATCTGAGAGCACCAACTTAAAAGTGAGACTCAATGAAGAAAGATATCAGAGAGCTTTATATCTTTATCAATACAATCAGTAAATCAACTAGATAGAAATCCGTGAGACTGATTGATATGAGAATAACTCAGATGGTACCAAATATCAATGGCCTAATGTCAATCAAGTTCTATCCAACAATCAAAGTCGGATTTATCAACTGATTGAACTACGCACAACCTGTGATATTTCAATTATATAAACTAATATAATGCGGAAAAGAAATAACACATACACCAAAAAATTTGTTAACGAGGAAATCGCAAATGCAGAAAAACCCCGGGACCCAGTCCAAATTTAAACACCACATTGTATTAAGCCGCTACAGACTCTAGAGTACTATAAGTTAACTTCGGACTGGAATGTAGTTGAGCCCTAGCCAAGTCTCACACCGATTAAGGTACAATCGCGTTCCTTACGCCTCTTGAATCCCACCAGGACTCTGCGCACTTGATTCTCTTAGCTGATCTCACCCACAACTAAGAGTTGCTACGACCCAAAGTCGAAGACTTATAAATAAATCTGTCTGCTACGACCCGAAGTCGAAGACTTATAAACAAATATGTCTCCCACAGATATGTCAACCCTTTATTCTTTTTATTCCATCTTTTGATATAAAGATCAAGGTGAACATGAACCAACTAGTAATCCGGTCTTATACTCCCGAAGAGCAGCCTAGAAATATTAGTCACCTTACAATAACTTAACTGATTCACAGAAGAAGTTATTGCGGAATCACAAGAGTCTGAGACGAAGAACTGTTGTGATTACTTTTTATATCTTACCTATCGGAGATGATTCTCGAGTAAATCTTAGAGAAGATAAAACTCAATACAATAGAACAGAATACACAACTACAGAGAAAATAGTTGGATCTGGCTTCACGAATCTCAAATGAAGTTTTCAAGTCGTTAACCTAATAATGGTTTTGGAAAAACCTAGGTTAAAGGAGAATCGACTCCAGTTTACAACTAGGACACAGGAGCGTGTCAGGATTGGGTTTCTGAAAAGACGAGGGTACCCAAATACACCACAATCTTTTATTTATCCACCTATAAGTCCTCTTACCGAAAGTGATCGTCTATGGACAAAGTCGGGACAATACAAAAAATCGGTATTCACACTTTGTGTGATTGTCTATAGATACGAGATCGAGACAATACTACTACCAAAGTGTGATAGTTTATAATAGGTTCGGACTTAACCAAACTCTATCTGATCACTATCAAATATATTGGAGTAAACGTTTGTGTAATTTACTTTAAATTATATAAACAAATATAATTGCGGAAAAAAAAAGTAAATCACGCAGAAAGATTTTGTTAACGAGGAAAATTACAAATATAGAAAAACCCGGGACCTAGTCCAGAATTAAGCCGCTATACAAAATCTACACCAACTTCGTATAGTTGAGACCAAGCAACTACCCCTAGTTAACTTAGTTTTCTCGGTATCCCTGCGCTTCCGACTTCGATGAATGCATGCACTGGAACAATTCCTTTGGATCGTATTCCAAACAGTAAAGGAATAACAAATCTGTTTGGTAACAACTCTTTCTATTCTTTCAAGATAAAAGATTTCTCAAGTCATACGCAAAGGATCTTCCGTTTAATCTAATAAACTCTCTTGCCTGGTTAGACCAATCTATCAAATAACTACCAAAGTAGTCAAGTTTAGATTCTCAATCAATCAGTATAGATCTCTACGACAAACTATAAAGCGATGCCGATCTCACGCAACTAATCAATCGAATAAATCCGATTCTAGTTGGATCCCAGCCGATCAAGGTTTGTGCACACCAAAGATATGAGAACTAAATCTTCTTCGTCTTCAATAAACACCTGCACAACACCACTTAAATCTCTTGTGATCAATCACACACAGAACGGAGTCTGTTAACAATGGATTATCACAAGATGTCTTTAGATTTACAAACAGTTCTAAAGTTCTCGTCGATACTTCGATATAGTTTGAGTGAATCTTATATCAGAAGAGAAGATTCTCAAGAATAAACAAACTAGGTACAATCAAAGTTCCAACAACCATTAGTCAATCAAATCAATCGAAAACTAATACAATGCAATTATATAGTTTCCCACCAACGGTACTCGTAGAGCTTATTGATCCCATAAAAGTCTTTAAATGAGCGGTCGTAAGAGATTTTGCCAAATTAGGTACTTTTATCTCTGATTAGATGACAGAAACAACAAAAAAATGAAGTTTTCCTGGCTCTTGGATAGTTTGCTAGAAATCCAAACTTAGGTATTTATAGACCAAGGATGTTTGGACACCAAGGAATTTCCAAAACCGAAAGTATTCTCAAGATGTGCAATAAATGCCCATTCGGTTTTCATAATCCCAGTAAATGCTTTGTCCAATATTTCCAGAAATCTCACAATAGAAAATCTCCAATTAGTAAATGCACATTACTAATTTTTATTCTATAGAGATATGCATTTAATTGCTGGTAATTAAATCATATAAAACTAATAACCTTAATTAAAAGATTCTTAATTTATTTCGGAACAGGATCTCGTTGAGTACTAAGGAATGTCTTTGGACAATAAAATATAGGAGTCACTGTACGTGTTCAAAGAATGTTGGCATCTCTTCTTTGTAAATCATCTTTCATATTTACAATCTTGGAATCGATTATACCACACTTCCAAACAAGTTTAGAATTGGTTCATCTGTATTCCAAGAAAACTATGTGATTGATCAAGTATCAAATCACATTCATGGGTTCAATCGATTCTACCAATCACTGGGATCGGTTATACCCTAATATGGAGTACTTGTGATCGGTCACACAAGTTACCAGGACCGGTTACATCAGTTGCCAGGATAGGTTACATCAATTTCCAGGACCGGTTATCATATACACATGGTGTTGCTTGTGATCGGTCACACCAGTCACTAGGATCGGTTACACCAATTACTAGGACCGGTTACACCAATTAAAAGGATCGATTACACAACTTCTCTGTGACCGGTCACACCAATTACAAATATCGATCATACCATCTCAGGTGATTACTTAGGATCGGTTACACTAATTAATCAAAACTAGTCATACCAAATCATAAGTCAGGCATTGTGATTAGTTGCACCAAGATACATAACAAAGTTACGATCTGTTCTACCATCTCACACATATTGGTAATCCAAAGATTTTCAATAAACAACCGTAGCAATAAGCCTAGCGGTTTCCCTTTCGATTCATAAAACAAGTTCATGATTGTACTTCCTTTAAAAAAATGTAAAACATTGTTTCCTATGATGAAATCTTCACCTTTACCCATTCATATAATCATAACAACATTCATAAGATTATGTCGATGTCATATCTACGAAGTTCAAAAGATAAGCGTTATACTTCGTAGTCTAATTCCCTAATACTATGATCATGTGATCATGTCTCACTACTAAAGTAATATATCCATACACATCTTCACAGTTAGGTTTTCTATATAACACAACTTGAAAGATATGTTAGGAATGAAACAGTTCAAGTCAATATTACTAACCTCAAGAGGAAGGATGATTTCGTCATTGTAGCTCGTTACTTCTTCACGTTCTTCAGGTCTTCGAGTAATACTTGTATGTCTCAACATTCCTAGACTTTCTAGTCTAACCTAAACGAAGTTGTCTCTAGTACATAATCAAGCGACTCTTATATGAGTTTTAACTCACTAAAATATGACAACCAAACTTGACATACCAACGCTTGGTGGGTTCAACCGAGCGATGCTATAAAAATCTCCCCCTTTGTCAATTTTAGTGACAAAACTCTTAATACATATGGATAAACAAATTACAAGAATTCATTATACATACACTTGATTCCAAGTGTCAACAACATAATATCCTGCATATATTCAATCAATAAATGCTGTTGTTGACATCTGAATAACAAATCTTATACCCCCCCTAAAGGTAAGAAGGTAGATATTCAATCCGAACATCTTTGTTATTCCACTTTTGTAGTACAGAATGACTAACACAGCAATACAATATGTTTCTCCCCCTTAGTCTATGCTTTACTCTTTCGTTAGATATAACTTTTAAGCACAATTGTCCTTTCCTTAGTGATTGCAAATCACTTGTTTACTCCATATATTTCTCCCCATTTTTGTCACAAAATTACAAAGGTTCGAGCAAATATAGGTCAAACCGAAAGGATCTTACAAATCCAAAAGACTTGTAAATAACCTGTAAGAGTTAAGCACGAAGGTTTCACATACCACTTTAGATAACCAATATTAAAACCGAAACTACAAGTAATTTAGTTTTAATATGTTATCAAGGAAAACTATTGCCCGAAGAAATTTTCCCTAATAGTTTAACTAATTGACTAAGAAACTTAGTTCCCTTGTTAAACCGATTGTACACATACAATCGCTTATTTCGATAAGACCAAAATATAGATCAGGATTAACTTTATTTCTCTCATCAGGTTCTAATTATTCAGAAAATAACTTAGACCTTTCTCTTTAGACAAGACAAGCACTAGGTTAGTTAACTAGTATTTCTTGTCAAGGCATTCAATTAGACTTGAATAACCGAATCCTTCGATTTGATAAGTTTAACTAAAATCCGAATTAACTTAGTTTCTCTTATCCGGAATCGAATTGGACTAAACAAATGATCCCGTATTTCGTTAAGCCATAAAAAATACATACAAACCAAAATAAATTGACTTGCATAATTATTTTCTTAACCAGAAGCAATTGAAACAAATATAAACATTATAGCACCGCAATTGCACCGAATTTCGTTAAGCAAAAACACGTGATACCCAACAATAAAGAAGATACCAAACAATAAGCCATATAAATTGACACGTTTTTTCTTAACCAAAAACAATTGAGTCACACACACACCATATACATCATAATGGAATATGTCAATTGTACCGAAATTTTGTTAAGCAAAAGCAAAATATATGCAATTTAAGCAGGCATTTCTTAAACATGAAAACGATTAACTAACAAATTAGCTACCTCAGATTCCGCATCCTCTTCTCCCCAGAAAGATATATCATTAAGCGCAAGATCACATAAGAACTTTCCCCAGTATGTTGTCATCCTCTCGCAAGAAGAAAAGAACAACAACAAGAGCAACCTTTACCAGATAAAGGTTGAATCGGTTTTTAACTAATGCGCGCCAATAGCAAAAGTTGAAAAAACACGAAACACATATGTTTATGCTGAACACAAATTGATTCAACATATTGTGACTTTTCACATATGAATTTCAATCGGAACACCTTATGATCCTTTGATAAAGCCTACCAACATGGGCTAGAACTTAATCCCGCTAAATCAAAAAGTCACACAAACCATAAGGGTTCACACATATGAGATCGAATATTAAGGTTATGAAAACCGAAATCAGACATCCCATAAACCGAAAACACATAAGAAAAATATAGACATTCAAGAACAGACTATGTAATCGGAAACTATCACAAGAAAAATTATAAAATAATAATTTTATTCATAAATAATGATAGTTTTTTAATTCAAAAATAGACCTTATACAATAATCGAAATAAATCAAAAACCGATGTCTGTTTTTCTTCTTGGATTAAGTATTACAGCATATAACTTAATCCCTAGTGGTGTTATGATTGTTCATTGGGGTTTCTTCAGTGTTCAAACTTTTGAAGCATTGTCTCGAGAGACTTGTCTTCAACCACTTCTTGTTTTTCAAGCTTTTCAACTTGAACCTTCATGTCTGCAAGATCAACTTTTGTTTCCTCAATCCTATCCTTGAGCCAATCTTGATTTCGAACCGTCATTATGAGATTGGTTCTTATAGTTCTTCAAAACCATGGATATAGTCAATCATACTATCAGAAGGTATCCACTTGGTTTTTGTTGGATCTTGAAGGTTGTAAGCCAACAAACATGACTCATCTTGGGATCCAGCAGAACTATCAATGTCATAATCAGACATGATTTTCGATATGATTTTCTTCTTCTTTGACAATCCTTAAACTTTTGAGATTCCTCCTTATTTGCCTTTGTAATACTGCGAGTTATTGGAGGCATGCTCAGGAACTTAAATAAGAATTAGTCAGGGTTTCTCAATACAAGCAAGAGAAAGTTTCTCATAAGAAGAGACAACTTTCGGACCGAAAATACAAAGGAAATTCCTAAAATATATTTTGTTTCCTATGTCCGAACTTCTCATGCTGGAAGGTTTATTAAAATTCGAAAAATTCAAATAAAACCTATTTTGGAAGATCATGATAAACATGAACAATTTTTAGACAAAAATTGGATTCACAGCTATCCAGAAGTTGTCACATATTTTTCTGATAAAAACACAAATGAAAAATTGTGCTCTCGTTTTATGTGCTTTCTCATCCCAAAAGTTATGAGCATGAACTAGGATGAGAGTGCACAATCTCCATACAACTAGGTTGTATCGGGGTAATCCTTTTTTTGCTTATAACGAGTATCAGAAACATAGTTCATGGCCTCTTTGGAAATTTCTTCCCAAAGTATTTTCTCCCAAGAAGATGATCCTTCCTTGATCTAAAGGTATGATCATGAGGAGAAACTGTACTGATGTGACAATTTTCAGAGATGGATAAATCTCTCTTAATTCTGTCAATGAGATTTTCATAAGATTTTCTCATTCTAAGGATTTC
Source organism: Papaver somniferum (assembly GCF_003573695.1). Taxonomy (NCBI): domain Eukaryota; kingdom Viridiplantae; phylum Streptophyta; class Magnoliopsida; order Ranunculales; family Papaveraceae; genus Papaver; species Papaver somniferum. Next base: position 140,642,628 of record NC_039366.1, on the reverse strand, counting down.
CTTGTTATGCACATCAGTAAAATTATTTGAAATAATTATTGGAAATCTTCCCTGATTGTTTCCTTTGGCAGAGATTTTTTCTTTCCCCTTCTTTTGGAATTGTTCTTCATGTAAACAAAGGCTGTTTCGACATGAGTGGGGAGGAACCTTTTTTCAGAAGTGATTATCAACTCTTACTTCTGATTCTTTTGAGTTGATCTTATCAGTTTGGGGTATATTTTGTCTTTCTATTGAGGAATGATCTTTCAGTTTTTTAAGACAAGAAACTTCTTTTAATACTTTTACCACGGTATTCTGAAGAAGTATAAGTTTCCTGTCAAGTGACTGAAAGTTGTATTCCTTAAGATCTTTTTCACGGAATCGGTTCGAAGTTTCCTTTAGACAAGATTTCGTTTGATCGTCAGTAGATGTAGAAGATGGTTTCTCATTCTCTTTTGACTTGATGTAGTTAAGTAGAATACTATCATCATGATCTATTTCATATGCGATCAAACAATCTTTTTTTATCACAATCTATAAAAGTCGAACAAGGACTTTTGGTTTCTTCATCAGAAGAAATTATTACAGAATCATTAGTCAGAATCATAGGATGAGTCTCTTGATCTTAAGTAAGAGATTTACCAAGAGCTTCTACTTTGACTGTGAGATCCATATTTTCTCTGGACATAATATCTAGTTGAATATCCTTTTCTATGATCTCTTTCTTGAGAAGATTAGATTATGTCTTTAATATTAGCATCCTTGTAGACAGAGATCTTATAGGCTTTAGGAGTTTTACCAACTCTTTATCAGCATCTTCCCTTCCATCAGAGATAGACTCAGATGCTTTCGTAACCCCTGGATCATGATTTAACAAAGTAGTAACATCTTCAACATTTGAGTATTCAGATTCTTGCATAACGTTAATTGAATCAGACATTAGACTCAATTCTTATAGGTTGGATCGCACCAAACACAGATGGTTAGATCTTTCGTGTTTGCCTGCTCCGATATCAATTGAAAAGACGAGGGTACCCAGGTACACCACAATCTTTAATTTATCTACCTATAAGTTCTCTTACCAAAAGTGATTGTCTATGGAGAAAGTCGAGACAATACTACAAATCGGTATTCACACTTTGTGTGATTTTCTATGGATACGAGATCGAGATAATACGACTACCAAAGTGTAATTACTTGATAATAGGTTCGAACTTAACTAAACTTTATAGGTTCACTATCAAGTAAAGCGGAGTTAACATTTGTGTATTTTATTTCTAATTATAATAAACAATTATAATTGCGGAAATATAAAAGTAAAAGACACAAAAAGTTTTTGTTAACAAGTAAACCACAAATGTAAAAAAACCCCGGGACCTAGTCCAGAATTGAAAACTCTCAGAATTAAGCCGCTATACAAAATCTAAACCAACTTCGTATAGTTGAGACCAAGCAACTGATCCTAGTTTACCTAGTTTACTTAGTATCCCTGTGCTTCCGACTTCGATGAGTGCACGCACTGGAATAATTTCTTTGGATCGTATTCTAAACAGTAAAGGAACAACAAAACTGTTTGGTAACAACTGTATTGAATTCTTAAAGATAAAGATATCTCAAGTCATATGCAAAGGCTCTTCCGTTTAAGCTAATAAACTCCTTTGCTTGGATCAATCTATCCAACAACTACCGAAGTAACAGAGTTTAGATTCGCACTCCATCCAAATAAATCTCAAAGAGATATATTGTGAATGTCGATCTCACGCAACTAACCAATCAAATAAATCCGATTCTAGTTGGATCCCAGCCTGTTACAGCACTACTCGGTCGAACTCGCTAGCTTTGCTATCTCAAGCTTGTTTGTCAAGTTTAGTTGTCAAAACTATAAGTCTTGATTTCTAGTCTACTTATATCTAAGTCTCGAATTATGATAGAAAGTGTAGTTGACATTATACTTCACAGCGTTCATCGATTAAAGACGAAGAACTACTAAGGGGAGCTTGTGGTGAACTTCATCGACAAAAGATATGTGGAGACTTGAACTCATCTATCACTCAAAAATCTATCTACTCTACCTCCTATTTGAGACAAAATTCGTATAGCTATATAGAATTCGATTATACACATTTGATATTTTGAGCTGAGTTTAACTCGCTTACATATTTCTCGAAATATGTGTTGGTACGCTTTCGCTTTAACTAAGTCCATCTTATATTCTTGACGAATGTCAAAAGATGATCATGTGAAAATCGCCTTGTGACATCCTACATGATTTGTGTGAGACAGTCATTTGATGTAGACCCGAAATGTTTCGTATTGATCATTCGATTACTTGAAAATTGCTTTGAAGCTAATAGTTTGTGTGAGACAGCTATTGTCGTCTTCTAAGAATGTTTCAATGATTGAAATGGGAGTTTAGAACACTTAACCATGATTGGATTATAAGCACAGTATGCGTACTTGCATATGTGTTGATCCAAGTCTGGGAACCATAGTATGCATACACGTATGCGTACTGGTTGGTTAATGAAATCCCGGGAACTTAGTATGCATACCGGTATGCGTACTGGCATGAGTTTCAAGTTCCGAGAATTCAACTGAATTGGAAGGTATGCGTACCCGTTCGCATACTGACGAACTCAAACTTAGTCCGGCCACTTAGGTATGTGTACCCGTATGCATACTTGAGTAGGTTATGTTCTAAAATCGGTTTGTTCATGAACTAATACATTTATATATTAAGGAAAACAATCTTTTGCAAACCGTGGCTATAATGTTCATGAATTGATTCCAGTGAATCAAAATCGATTTTGCTTTAATTGTGTTTTGTATACTTCTATGAGAATATAACAATTGAAAAACTCTAGAACTAGTTTCATTTGAGTCATTTGAACTAGTTATGGTAAAGAAGAATATGGTTGATATGAAAGTGCTCATATGGCTAACCATTTGGTTAACTAATGTTGAACCAACTAAATGTAATGTTTGGGTATAGTTACTCATATCTAAATGAAGTCACTTTTCATTTGTGTGTAACAAGTTAAGTTCGATCTAACAGTTGAAAGATATTAGCTTGAGTATAATCAGGTTTTCATCTAACAGTGAATATTGAATGCTTTGTTAAAGGTAACATTGATTGTAAACCCTGATTTTAAGACTATATAAGGGAGAACTTTAACAACTGGGAAACCTAACCCCCACACCTCCTGTGTGATACTAGTTGCGACTAGAGCCGATTCTCCTTTAGCCTTAGGTTTTTCCAAAACCATGTAGGTTAACGACTTAAAGACTTCATTGGGATTGTGAAGCCAGACCCAACTATTTTCTATGTAGTTGCATGTTCTGATCTTGTTGTTTTCTATCGTGATTGAGTACTATCTTATTTAAGATTTGCTCGAGATTTAATCTCCGATAGGCAAGATAAAAAGTAGTCACAAACATCTTCGTCTCATCGTTTGTGATTCCACAATATCTTGTTTCGCTACCATACGACTAAGATTATTGTGAGGTGATTGATATTACTAGGATGTTCTTCGGGAATATAAGTTTGGTGTATCAATTGGTTACTTTCACTTTGATTTATCAAAATACGGACCAAAACTCATAGGTATATCTGTGGGAGACAGATTTATCTATTCAATAGACTTTTCCGTGTGAGACAGATTGGTTTATCAAGTCTTTGACTTTGGGTCGTAGCAACTCTTAGTTGCGGGTGAGATCAGCTAAGGGAATCAAGTGCGCAGAGTCCTGCTGGGATTCAGAAGCATAACGAATACGACTGTACCTTTATCAGTGTGAGATTGGTTAGGGCTCAACTACATTCCAGTCCGAAGTTAACTTGGAGTAGGCAAGTGTTTGTAGCGGCTTAATACAGTGTGGTGTTCAAATCTGTACTAGGTCCCGGGGTTTTTCTGCATTTTTGATTTCCTCGTTAACAAAATTTATGATGTCTGTGTTATTTATTTTCCGCATTATATTTTTTATATAATTGAAATATCACAGGTTGTGCGTAAGTTCAATCAATTGTGAATCCAACCTTTAGTTGTTGATTATATTGATTGACACTTGGATATTGGTTTTTGATACCGTCCAAGTTATTTTTTATATTCAATCGGGCTCGCAAATTCCTATTTGTTTGATTGCGAATTGAATTGAGAAATAGAGATATAACTCTTGAGTTTACTTTTCTTAAGATTGAGTCTGACTGACTAGTTGATTCTATTGAAAGTATATTGGAGTTAGTCCATACAGTTGCTAAGCGAAATATTGGGTGTGGTTGTTAGACCCCCGCTTTTTCAATTGGTATCAAAGCAGGCAAACACTATAAACCTAATAAGTTTGTGTTTGACTGATCCCTAAAGTATGTCCCTATGGGAAATTTATTTGGGAAACTTGTTCTTGGCATCTGTAACGCACGCCAGAATTCCTTAAAGACTGTTCAGAGCTTATTATCCATTAGACCTCTGGTCCCTCATGATAATCTCGTTCCATCTAAGATTTTTGGAAACTTAGATGATGAGAAACAATCTAAAAGAAAAAGAAAAAGTTCTTCTAAGAAAAATCGCTCGATAAAATGTGGTCAACGCTCAAAGATATGGAATCTTACTAGATTAACTCTTAATCTTTTTGAGGAATACTATCGTAATGAATCAATTGACAAAGATTTATTTTGAGATTTTGAAAGTGTTTTAAAATTCTTAGTAAAGCTTATTTCGATTGAGGAAAAGAATCTTTCTGATAAAAGTTATGTACCTATCAAATCATGTATTCATGATGCACGAACTATGCTTACTACCAACTCATGTGAAATTGATAAAAAGATTTCTGGTGAGTTCGATGTAGGTTCTAATTGTCGGAAAACATCGTTCCTTAGTCATAAGAAAAAGGATTTAAAAAATTTCATTAACCTTGAGTATCATCATTACTATGATTATACTTCTGGTACATTTCACAAATATCAACTGGAGAAGTTGCATGAGGATATCTCTGCACATCTAGCCTCTTGGTAACAAACTTGGCTCTACCCCGTTTGTATATAACTTGAGATGGGGCAAGTAACGGTTGATTATTTTTTGTGTTTGGGTTAATTTATTTTTGATCTTTTTCTCTGAGAAAAACTCCTTGACAAGTTTTTTTTTCTCTACCCAAGGTTAGTTAAAGTGATGTAGTTTCTTTTTCTACTATCCTTTTATTGCACTGTATTGATCCTTTCAGTATGCGAACCTTGGTTGTTGAACGCTTAAGATATCTTGTTTTCCTTTTACGGGCCGCGGTTCATGAACGGGTCCAATCCCATTATTGGGTATATAATAAGTATGGTACGCGTACCCTTCTTCTTCCTTCTCTAGTCCGCATACGTGAACTTTTCTAGGGTTCATGTATCATTAAAATTTATTTTTGGAGATTTCAAAGAGGCTAAGGGGTTTATTCATCATCAAGGAGCAAATCAATTAAGTTCTTCCTTCTCCTTGTACTCTCAATTTCTAGGTCTCATGGGAATTTCAAGGTTTCAAATAACTTGGATTCATCATCTTCTAGCATGACTATACCTCAAAATCAAGATTCTATTAGAATTAGATTTTTCAATGATTCCAGTAGTAAGATCTTTGAAAGGATTTCTTCTAGTGGTTTCATTCTAGAAAAGAAATTGGATATGGTTAGTGGTCATAAAGAAGATTTGGTTTGTTTTGAAAAATTTAATCTTTGAAACATCTTTAATGGTTTTGGTGAAGGTTTTTACACTCTCACAAGAATCTTCTATGCTAACATCCATGATGTTGATCTTGATGACAAGGAATTCAAGACCATGATAAATAGAGAAAGGATTCTTGTTAATAGAGAGTTGATTTCAAGGATTACCAAAATTCCTTTAGGTAATTTTCGCCTTCCTAGACCAAGGGAAGAAATACCATCTTATGAAACCATTTTTAATGGTCTTTGTGGCAAGAGTGTTGATTGGATTGAAAGGAAATTTGCTACTAATTATCTTAGTCTTGCTTTGATGTCTTTCGAAAAACTTGGTATATCTAATCTTGGTCCCTCCACAATTGAGAATTCTCGGTGGAGTCGTGAGTTTGCGGAGTTAGTTTATTTCCTTGAATTGGGTTCTCAAAGTCTTGATATTTGTGGATTCATCGTTCTCCAAATGCTCTCAATGACGTCGTCCAACAAGAAGTTAGGCTTTCCTTGCTTAATTGAGCAAATTTGTCAAGCATATTCTATTGCTCCTATTGGCAACTCCATTGGAACTCCCAAACTTGTTCGTCCTTGTACTTTCAAACGTATGAAGGAGAATGCTTGTAAAAGGCAAGGATGTGATTCCCTTGACGGTTCTTGTGATCCTACCACCTTGAGTCTTCTTCATCAAATTCACAAGCGTGTGTGTAAGATCAATTCCAAGGTAAAATGCGTGCAAGAACAATTACATGTGATTTCCACTAAGTTTCCCGAGATCAAAGAAGATATGGATAGGATTCAAGCCTCTTGATGGTTTCCAATGATTAAGATGATGATTAAAATCATCATCTTCATCTCTTGTTATTTTATCTAGGAAACTTCTTATGAGAATTTATTCTTGTGTTTTAAGAAGGATAACTAGAGTTTGGAATAACAATTATTGTGAGTACACATAGATATTGCCGACGTTTTTCATCTTGCAATGCTTTTAGATTTATTTATTTAAATCCTAAAGTTTATTTGGAAAATGATTTTGCAGTATTAATCTTTATTGGTTTCATATATTGCAAAAATTATTATGGGATATGTGTGTTTGCGTCCGTGAACTATGATTGTCCCATATATGTCAAAAGTTAAGCCTATTATGTCATTATGCAAATATTGATGGAAGATGGGATGAACTTTTGATTACAAAGATTAAGTCTATGACATCATTATGCAAATATTGATAAAAAAATAGAATGAAATCTTTGAATATTCCGCAGTATTGATCGTTTCCTGATCCACTTGTATGTGAAAGTTCCGTGCGGCTCCGTAAGTTTTCTTATGTTGAGCATTTCCGATTAAATTAATCATAAGTTTACTTGTGGTTAATTTAATTTAGTTTTCTGGATACAAATTCATGAAATTTGTTAATGTCCAAATAAATCCTTCTTTTCTTGTAAAAGTAAGGTTGCTCTTGTTGTTCTTTCGGGAATGACATTTTATGGGGGAGAGTTCTTAATTGAACTTGTGCTTAATTGCCAAATCTTCATGGGGAGTGCGGCTGTGGAATATTGTAGGAGTTTTCTTGTATCTGTATAAACTCCTTGATGAATGCATTTAGTTTCGACTATATGATTGCATCTAAACAAAATTGATATGTTCTCTTTTAGTCATGAAGTATCTCTATGAGAATTTCATTATGATGCCACCAGTTTTCGTACCTTTGCCAACTTTATTGACAAAAAGGGGGAGAATTAATGTGTAGTTCACACTAAAAATACATATGGTTTATGGATCATTATGTAAGGGGGAGTGGTTTTCATGTGAGATGAAGTATTGACTAAGGGGGAGTGATACATATCACCATAGTATTGTTGTCGAAGTTGTGATACAATTGGATTTTGACGTTGTGTAATAATACTATGACACTGCATAACAATGATTGAGAGCTACTGTTTTCTCAATCTTATAGCTACAAATCTTCAACAACTATGATGCTGAGTTGAACACGTTCAGAATCACTGGAGTACTTGGAAGTGACGAAGATTTCGAGTAATGTTGAAGAACCAAGGAAATCAAGCATTTGGATGAGAAGCTACAAAGTTTATTTATTTTGTAATCCATATGTATTGATAGTTTTGTCACTAAAATTGACAAAGGGGGAGATTGTTAGAGTACTGCTCGGTCGAACTCGCAAACATTGCTATCTTAAGCTTGTTTTTCAAGTTTTAGTTGCCAAAACTATAAGTCTTGATTTCTAGTCTACTTATAGCTAAGTCTCGGATTAGGATAGAAAGTGTAGTTGAGCATTAGACTTCACGACGTTCATCGATTGAAGACGAAGAACTACTAAGGGGAGCTTGTGGAACTTCATCAACAGAAGGTATGTGGAGACTTGAACTCATCTATCACTCAAAAGTCTATCTACTCTATCTCCTATTTGAGACAAAATTCGTATAGCTATAAAGACTTCGATTATACACATTAGATATTTCGAGCTGAGTTTAACTCGCTTACGTATTACTCGAAATATGTGTTGGTAAGCTTTCTCTTTAACCAATTTCATCTTATATTCTTGACGAAAGTCAAAAGATGATCATGTGAAAATCGCCTTGTAACATCCTACATGATTTGTGTGAGACAGTCATTTGATGTAGACTCGGTATGTTTCGTATTGATCATTCGATCACTTGAAAATTGCTTTGAAGCTAATAGTTTATGTGCTACAGCTATTGTCGTCTTCCAAGAATGTTTCATTAATTAAAATGGGAGTTTAGAACACTTAACCATGATTGGATTATAAGCACAATATGCGTACTTGCATATGTGTTGATCCAAGCCCGGGAACCATAATATGCATACCCGTATGCGTACTGGTTGGTTAATGGAAGTCCGAGAACTTAGTATGCATACCGGTATGCGTACTAGCTTGAGTTTAAAGTTCCGGGAATTCAACTGAGTTTGGAAGGCATGCGTACCCGTTCGCATACTGGCGAACCCAAACTTAGTTCGGTCACTTAGGTATGCGTACCCGTATGCATACTTGAGTAGGTTATGTTCTAAAACCGGGTTGTTCATGAACTAATACATTTATATATTAAGGGATTCAATCTTTTGCAAACCGTGGCTATAATGTTCATGAATTGATTCGAATGAATCAAAACCGATTTTGCTTCAATTATGTATTGCATACTTCTATGAGAATATAAACAATTGAACAAGTCTAGGGCTAGTTTTATTTGAGTCATTTGAACTAGTTATGTTTTTTTTTTCTTTTTCTAAATCATGAAATTTTATTACCAAATGAATCAAAATTACAACTTACAATGAGGCCAAGATATTTTCAAGGCAAAGACCCAAATTAAAAAACAAAGCCAAATAAGGTAAGCCCAAAGAAATGAGATGTAACAGACATCAAGGCATACTACCCTGTAAATTACAAAGAGTTCAACAAAGCAGAGCAGACAGACATCAATACATCATTCTTCAAGAACTGAACCTAAAGTAAATACCATCTTCACTCTCCAACTGATTCAGAAAATTTGGCTTGTCTTCATAATATATAATTGTTCCTCTTGCAAGAAGTACACCCTGTTTAGGCATTTTGTCAGCAGAAAAATTTATCTCCCTATATGAGTGGATGAATGTGATTCTTGATATATGTTTTCTAATATTGTTCCATATATTCACAACAATCCAAGGTTTTCTACCATTGCTGAAAGCTAACAACACTGCTTTAGAATCAAGACTGAAACATATATTCCCATACCTTTTCTTCACAGCCCATTCACCAGCAACCACCAAAGCCATTAACTCTGCCAGATAATTTGTTGCTATCCCCAAACCACCAGAACATGCTCCCAGGCATCCACCTTTGTCATTTCTTGCCACAAATCCCAGTCCTGCATTCCCATGGTTACCCTTTGATGCTCCATCACATCATATGAGTATTTGTCCTCTTGCAGGCAATTTGAAGAAGCATTGCTTTACATCTATCATGTGTGTTTTAATTCCTGTAATTCCAAAATGAAGTAAATTTTTTAGATCATACATATTCCCCCACTTTGAGCCTTTAATTCTTATTCCACATTCCCTTGTGTAAGACAAAATTCTTTGTTTGAACTTTTCAATGTTAGGCTCTTCACTCTCATAAATCTTCTTATTTCTTGTATGCCAGAGTTCAACCATCACCTTGAATGCACAGTTATACCATACTTCTTGAATTGCACTACTTTTACCCTTAGCAAATTTCAGGACATCCTCAAATGATGAAGGATTAAGAAAACAGAAGATTCCTCCCAACCAATGCCATATATTTGTGTTAAATGTACACTCCCATAGTATATGATCCATTGTATTTTGTGCATTGCCACACAAATATCATTTTGATACTGTCCGAAAACCTTTTTCTCCTTACAGTTTCCTCAGTGGCACAAGCTCCTCTCAAGATTTTCCATAAATTGGTAGATGTATAAGGATGTACACTTGGTTTCCATACTTGCTTTGTCCAAGACATCACAGGATATTTATTCCTTATCTGCTGAGCTGCATTGGCAACAGAGAATTTACCATTTAGATCCTTCTCCATATCAGCTTGTCAGGACCACCACCAATTGCTGATACTTCATTTCTCTCAAAAACGTTGAACATTTGCTCTGGGATTTGCCATACACCATCCACAATTAAGTTAGCTACCTTTAAGTACATATTCATCTTGACATAATGATCTTCTGCATGCCTCTCAATTAAAGCATATTCCTTGATCCATTTGTCCCGCCACAAAGATATTGTTTTTCCATCACCAACTATCCATCTTTTTCTTTCATTCACCTCAGTAATGACCCATTTAATTCCTGGCCAAATAGAGGATTGTCTGTAAGATGATATCCATTCATTATTCTTGTTCTTGTATTTTTCCCTCATAAACTGAGTCCACTCCACCTCCTCTGTTTCAATTTTCTACAAGAGTTTCATTAACAAAGCTTTATTCATCCCTTCCAATCTCCTTAATCCCAAGCCACCTTCAATTATTGGAGTATTACTTCATCCCATTTAACAGTGATTAATTTTTTTAAAAGCAAGATCTCCAGACCATAGGAAATTCCTGATAATTCTCTCACATTCCTTTATAACATATTTGGGCCACTTGTAGACTGCCATATTATATATGGGTATACTGCATAAAACATATTTTACCAAAGTAATCTTGCAGAGAAAGCTAATAACTTACCCATCCATCCAGCTAACATCTTCTGCATTAATTCCACCATTCCCCAAACTTGATATGATTTTACTCTACTAGGATTTAAAATACCCCCCAATTAAGTATCAGGCAACTCTGATAGTCCCATTTGCATATATTCAGTTATCCCATTTCTTCTTGCGTTTGAAACTCCACCTACAAAACATTTACTTTTGTTCCCATTCACAACTTGTCCAGATGAAAGTTGATACTTTCTTAATAAGTTCATCAAATTATCCAATGATTTTTTGTGGCCATTGCAGAATATGAAAATATCATCAGCAAACATTAAGTGTGAAGGCTGACAATTACCTCTAGTAACCATTGCTTGTATCTTGCCCTCCTGCACCATTTTTGATAAATTTCTGCTAAGAACTTCCGCTGCAAGAATGAATAATATGGGTGACAATGGATCACATTGTCTGAGACCCCTTCCAACACCAAAAAATCCACATGGACCACCGTTGACAAGTACAAAGATCATTGCAGACTCAAATATTTTTCTAATCCAACTAATGCCAATTTCAGAGAATCCAAACCTTCTAAGAACTTCAAACAAGAAATCCCAACTTAAAGAGTCATATGCTTCAGTTATGTCCAGTTTAAGTCCAACATTTCCTCTTATTCTCTTAATGTTCAGTTCATTAATCATTTCAGAAGCTAACACAATTTTATCATGGATATTCCTCCCTTTAATAAATGCACCTTGTTGAGTAGAAATTAATCTCTTAATCAAAGTACTTATTCTAGTAGTAATAATTCTGGTGAATATCTTGAAGATGAAATTTGCTAAGACAATAGGCCTAAATTGCTCTGCTCTTCTTGTACCTTGAATTTTAGGAAGAAGAAATAGACAATTGGAATTTAAGCCTTTAGGAATGAATCTGTAATTCCAATAGTATTGAATTGCTTCAATTAATTCTGCACCAATAATGTCACATGCAAATTTGTAGAAGCTGCCAGGAAATCCATCTGGCCCTGGAGCACTATTTGCATTCATGCCAAAAATCGCTTCTTTAACTTCCATTGCAGTGGGAAGAACATCAAGAAATTTATTGTCTTCATCATTTAGAATTTTAGGAATTTCTCCCATTATCTCCTCATGAATTGTAACATTCTAATGTTCAAATTTCTTTGTATAATGTTCCACCAAAATATTTGCAATTTGATCTTGTTCTGTAACTACATTGCCCTCTGTACTTTCCATCTTTGTAACATTGTTCTGAGATTGTCTTATTTTTATAGATGCATGAAAGAATTATGTATTAGCACCACCTTCCTTTATCCATTTTACTCTAGCCTTAGCTCTCACTAATTCATTATATTGTTGAGAAGCAATTTCATGTTTTTCCCTTGCTGTGACCAATTTATTTAGTAACTCAATATTTTCAGGATCTGCATCGATAACAAAGAAGCTGCAAGTACTTCATCTTCTGTAGTCTTTACTTTGAGTCTGAGATCACCAAAAACCTCCCAATTCCACTTCTTCAAAATTTGTTTTAATCTTTTTAATTTATTCATAAAAGAAAAAGCTGGATTACCTGTTATTGTTTCATTCCATGCATCCTTAATTACTTCAAGAAAACCACGATGAGAAGTCCAAATATGTTGATATCTAAAAGAAGCATCACAGGTTTACAGGTATTCACAACAGAACCAAATAATGGACCATGATCTGATGTACCTCTGACACCCACTTTATATGACCAACCATCAAATTTTTCCAACCATTTAAGGTTATAGAAGGCTTTATCAAGATCACATAAAATTCTTTTTTTTTTACCAACTCTATTATTGCACCAACAAAATTTGATTCCAGTTCTTGTGGCTTGAATTAAATTGCATGGCTCTAAACAGTCTCTAAAATCCTGCATTGATACTATGAGTGGTCTTCTACCTCCAAATTTTTCATCATAACTCAACACTACATTGAAGTCCCCAATTATCATCCATGTGTAATTCATTTGACTAATATCTATCAGCTCTTCCCATAATTCTCTTTTGTCCACAGTGAGACATGCTACATGAATTCCAGTTACCAAAACATCTCCAATTTTAACAATAATGGCTTGACTTGAAGATGAGACCACTACTGGTCTAGATAAAGATGAATTCCAAAAAAGCCATATATTACCCTTTGTAGTATCATTAGAATTATGTCTAATCATTTTACTCATCCCAGCTAGATTCAAACTCTTAATTCCACTGCTAGATACTTTATTTTAGTTTCAACTACCCATAGTAATGAAGGACTAAAATTTTTAACTAAATTTCTCAGTTTATCTTTGGCTTGAATTCTTTTTAAGCCTCTCATATTCCAGTATAGCACTTTCATTGAGAATGAGTTAACTGAGAAGTACTAGTACCTCCCACACTAACATTTGATTTAACTGAAGTACTTGCTTGCTTCCTAGTGATAACATTAGGGATACCTTTAACATTTTTCCCTTTAACAGGTTTGCTAATCACCTTAGAAAAAAATTGATCATGTTTTTCAGCAACCTCAATTAATGCTTGAAATCTACTGGGAGAAGAAAAACCTTTACCTGAATTAGAATACTTGTTCACTTTTCTGAAGTTGGTATTAGTACTATTTACTTCCTTCCAGCGATCTGAATTTGTTACCTCTGTATTTATATTTGATAGCACTTGAGCTGTTAATATCTCAGTTGAGACATTGTTGGTCACTGCTACTGTCTCAGGCTCAGCAACTCTACAGTTAATTTGCTCTAGAACTGTTACACTGGATGGTATTTCAATAACTGAATGTAAAGTCTACAAACTTGCACCCACGTCAATAAGTTTACCCACAGATAAAGAAGAAAATTCATTAGGTGACTCCAGAAGACCAGTGAATCCTTTCTCCTTATTAATTGGAGGAGTAATATTCTGAGTAGGAGGAACTATTGCATCCACTTCTTCTACATCACAGTCTTTTCCTGACTCCAAGCTGGAACTAGAAGGAAAAAATCCACCTGAGCTTTGAATCGTGACTTATTTTTGGAGTGTACCTCCATTGAGGTTTATGCATATTATTATTCTTCACTCCTTGAGACTGTTCTTTCCTTGCAACTCTGCACTCAGTTACCAAGTGACCTACAATTTTGCATTTACTACAAAACTTAGGTAGTTTGGATATTCTAATTTCTTGCTCAAATTTACAATACTTCGATTCATTAGAAATATCAATTTCCACCAAAATGCTAGCATAATACCCAATTTATTTTTTCAAAGTTGTAGGATTTATACGAATTGGTCTACCAATAGCACTACCCATAGACATAAGAATGTCTTCTCTCCAATATTCAATACTAAGACCAGGAAATAACAACCATACAAAAGCACTTGAAGATTTTCGTTGCTCTGGTTTAAAATGACATTCCCAGTATCAAAGCTTCAGATATTGAGATTCAACCTCCCAGAAACCCTCATACACAAATTTCGTATCCACCTTATTCTCTAGTTTGATAATAAAGAAGCATTTGCCAATAGGGATAAATTGACATTTACCTGTAAGAGCCCATTGCTTCCTTAAAATTGCTTCTGCAACTGATATCTTCAATTTCACAAATCCAGTCTTCCAATCAAGTTAAACCTCCATTCATTAACACTCTCATCAATAATCTCATCAGGAATGAACACTGATGGACTAAGATTCATTGGGACCAAATTATTTTCTGATCTAAATTTTTTTGAAATCTCAGATTCCGATCGAGAATTTTTCTGATCTAATGATGTTCACCTGAAGCAAACAGTTATGAATTTACTCTAACTAACACCTAAATCCAAATTATCACCTGAATTGATGACGATGAAGTTCAGAAATCGAGAAAAGGTTTGAGAAAAATCTCCGTTTCGATCGCCGAGTTGCAGAGCTCGACTCGGTCTGATCTTTGTTGAGTCGAACTAAATGTAGACTAAGAGACTCAACTAGTTATGGTTAAGATGAATAAGGTTGATATGAAAGTGTTCATATGGCTAACTTCGGTTAACTATTGTTGAGCCAACAAGGTGCACACATTTAGGTACGGTTACTCATATCTAAATGAAGTCACTTTTCATTTTTGTGTAACAAGCTAAGTTCGATCTAACGGTTGAAAGATATAGCTTGAGTCTAATCAGGTTTTCATCTAACGGTGAATATTGAATGCTTTGTTACCAAGGTAGCATTGATTGCAAATCCTGATTTGAAGACTATATAAGGGAGAACTCTAGAAACTGGGAAACCTAATCCCCACACCTCATGTATGATAGTAGTTGCGACTAGAGTCGATACTCCTTTAACCTTAGGTTTTTCCAAAACCCTGTAGGTTAACGACTTAAAAACTTTATTGGGATTGTGAAGCCAGACCCAACTATTTTCTTTGTAGTTGTGTGTTCTGATCTTGCTGTTTTCTATCGTGATTGAGTACTATCTTCTCTAAGATTTGCTCGATATTTAATCTCCGATAGGCAAGATAAAAAGTAGTCACAAACATCTTCGTCTCATCGTTTGTGATTCCACAATATCTTGTTTCGCTACCATACGATTAAGATTATTGTGAGGTGATTGATATTACTAGGTTGTTCTTCGGGAATATAAGTCTGGTGTATCAATTGGTTCTTTTCACCTTGATTTATCAAAAGACGAAACAAAACTCATAGGTATATCTGTGGGAGACAGATTTATCTATTCAATAGACTTTTCTGTGTGAGACAGATTGGTTTATCAAGTCTTCGGTCGTAGCAACTCTTAGTTGTGGGTGAGATCAGCTAAGGGAATCAAGTGCGCAGAGTCCTGCTGGGATTCAAAGGCGTAAATAACACGACTACACCTTGATCAGTGTGAGAATTGTTAGGGCTCAACTACATTCCAGTCCGAAGTTAACTTGGAGTAGGCTAGTGTCTGTAACGGATTAATACAGTGTGGTGTTCAAATCTGGACTAGGTCCCGGGTTTTTTTTCTGCACTTACGGTTTCCTCGTTAACAAAATTTCTAGTGTCTGTGTTATTTCTTTTCCGCATTATTTTTTTTTATATAATTGAAATATCACAGGTTCTGCGTAAGTTCAATCAATTGTGAATCCAACCTTTGTTTGTTGATTATATTGATTGATACTTGGATATTGGTTTTTGATATCGTCCAAGTTATTTCTTATATTCAATCGGGCTCGCAAATTCCTATTTGTTTGATTGCAGATTGAATTGAGAAATAGAGATATAACTCTTGGATGTACTTTTCTTAAGATTGAGTCTTACTGTCTAGTTGATTCTCTTGAAAGTATATTGGAGTTAGTCCATACAGATTGCTAAGTGAAATATTGGGTGTGGTTAAGTGTGTAAACGGATGCGGATAGGGCACTATCCACATCCGAATCCGAGAATACCATATACTATTCGAATTCTATTCGAAATCCGACCGGACATAGTAATTTTCACTTCGAATTGGTATCCGAATTTCTATCTGGATATCGGATAATTATTCGATCCTAAATCATAAGAAAAAATAATAATAAAATATTTTTATTTTTACACAAGATTAATGTTTACATAATAAAAATTAATTAGAACTAAAAGAATTATCTATGTTTTTTAATAAAATTTAACAAAATGTGGAAATTTAAAAGAAAATAAAAAAAATAGATACGATCTACACTTTCATAGGTTTAAAATATATATATATTCATACATAAATATCAAATACGGATATTTCGGATGCGAATACCTCCATATCCGAATTCGTATCCGATTAATTACATTTTCGGATAAAATAACGAATATCCGAATCCTTTCGAATAATATTTGATATTTCGAATGCGAATTCGAACGAATACCGAAGTTTTCGGACATCCATTGACACCCTTAAGTGTGGTTGTTAGACCCCTGTTTTTTCAATAGCTACATAGACTTTGATTATACACATTTGATATTTCGAGTTGAGTTTCTCGCTTACATATTTCTCGAAATATGTGTTGGTAAGCTTTCGCTTTAACCAAGTTCATCTTATATTCTTGACGAAAATCAAAAGATGATCATGTGAAAATCGCCTGGTAACATCTTATATGATTTGTGTGAGATGGTCATTTGATGTAGACTCGGAATGTTTCGTATTGATCATTCGATCACTTAAAAATTGCTTTGAAGCTAATAGTCTGTGTGAGACAGCTATTTTCGTCTTCCAAGAATGTTTCAATGATTGAAATTGGAGTTTAGAACACTTAACCATGATTTAATTATAAGCACAATATGCGTACTTGCATATGTGTTGATCCAAGTCCGTGAACCATAGTATGCATACCCGTATGCGTACTAGTTGGTTAATGGAAGTCCTGGAACTTAGTATGCAATTCGGTATGTGTACTGGCGTGAGTTTCAAGTTCTGAGAATTCAACTGTGTTTGGAAGGCATACGTACCCGTTCGCATACTGGCGAACCCAAACTTAGTCCGGCCACTTAGGTATGCGTACCCGTATGCATACTTGAGTAGGTTATGTTCTAAAATCGGTTTTTTCATGAACTAATACATTTATATATTAAGGATTGCAATATTTTGCAAACCATGTCTATAATGTTCATGAATTGATTCGAGTGAATCAAAATCGATTTTTCTTCAATTGTGTCTTGTATACTTTATGAGAATATAAACAATTGAACAACTCTAGAACTAGTTTCATTTGAATCATTTAAACTAGTTATGGTTAAGATGAATAAGGTTGATATGAAAGTGTTCATATGGCTAACTTCGGTTAACTATTGTTGATCCAACAAGGTGCACACGTTTAGGTATGGTTACTCATATCTAAATGAAGTCACTTTTCATTTGTGTGTAACAAGCTAAGTTCGATATAACGGTTGAAAGCTATTAGCTTGAGTCTAATCAGGTTATCATCTAACGGTGAATATTGAATACTTTGTTACCAAGGTAACATTGACTACAAACCCTGATTTGAAGACTATTTAAGGGAGAACTCTAGCAACTGGGAAACCTAATCCCCACACCTCCTGTGTGATAGTAGTTGCGACTAGAGTCGATTCTCCTTTAACCTTAGGTTTTCCCAAAACCCTGTAGGTTAACGACTTAAATACTTCATTGGGATTGTGAAGCCAGACCCAACTATTTTCTCTATAGTTGCGTGTTCTGATCTTGTTGTTTTCTATTGTGATAGAGTACTATCTTCTCTAAGATTTGCTCGAGATTTAATCTCCGATAGGCAAGATACAAAAGTAGTCACAAACATCTTCGTCTCATCATTTGTGATTCCACAATATCTTGTTTCGCTACCATACGATTAATATTATTGTGGGGTGATTGATATTACTAGGCTGTTGTTCGGGAATATAAGTCCGGCATATCAATTGGTTCATGTTCACCTTAATTTATCAAAAGACGGAACAAAACTCATAGGTATATCTGTGTGAGACAGATTTATTTATTCAATATACTTTTTGTGTGAGATAGATTGGTTTATCAAGTCTTCGACTTTGGGTCGTAGCAACTCTTAGTTGTGGGTGAGATCAGCTAAGGGAATCAAGTGAGCAGAATCCTGCTGGAATTCAGAGGCGTAAGGAACGCAATTGTACCTTGATCAATGTGAGATTGGTTAGGGCTCAACTACATTCCATTCCGAAGTTAACTTGGAGTAAGCTAGTGTATCTAGCGGCTAAATACAATGTGGTGTTCAAATCTGGACTAGGTCCCGAGGTTTTTCTGCATTTGCGGTTTCTTCGTTAAATTTTTTTCTGATATATGTGTTATTTCTTTTCCGCATTATATTTTTTATATAATTGAAATATCACAGGTTGTGCGTAAGTTCAATCAATTGTGAATCCAACCTTTGGTTGTTGATTATATTGATTGACACTTGTGTTAGAGCATAGCTCGGTCAACCTCGCATGCGTCGGTATCTCAAGCATGTTTGTCAATGTTAGTGATCAAAACTAAAAGTCTTGATTTCTAGCCTACATAGCTAAGTCTCGGACTAGGATAGAAAAGTGTAGTTGAGCTCAAGGACTTCATTGCGATTCATCATACAACGACGAATATCTATACAAGGAACCTTGGAACTTCATCAACAAAAAGGTATGTGGAGACTTGAACTTATCAATCACTCAAAAGTCTATCTCTTTCATCTCCTACTTCTTATGAGACAAAAGTCGTATGCTATATAGACTAGATCATACACATTTGACATTTCGAGCTGAGCATTCATTGCTTATCTTTTATCTCGAAATCGTATGTTGGTAAAGCGTTTCGCTTTGATCAAGTTTATCTTCACCTAGTGACGAAAGTCATGCAAAGTTTCAATCACTTTGAGAATTGCTCTGACGTGAATCAGTCTGTGAATAACGGCTACATAGCGTCCTCTGAGAATGTCTCAATGATTGAAATGAGAGTTTATATTACATAACCATGTATTCCTTGAACCGAAGTTTTCGAACTTTGTTGATCAAGAGAAATCGGGAGGATTGTGGAATTGGATTGCCAAGTCCGCGAACCCAGTCCGCAAACACAGTCCGCGAACTGTCGGAAGTTCTCGACCGAGAATTTTTGCTGGACTTTCCAAAACTCGTTTGTGTGCTAAGTCCGCGAACTGGCAGAAGTTCTCTTTTCGAGAATTTCTGCTGAGTTTGGAAAACTCAACCGGTTAACTTAAGTCCGCGAACTTGTTTGTGAACTTAAGAAGTTATGATCGAAAGATGTGCTCTGAACATGAAACATTAAATTACTAAGGAATGCTTTATGCAAACCGTGGCTATAAAGTTCATGAGCCGATTGAATCGAATCGAATCATCTTTGTTTCAATTGTGTCTTGTGTAGTTACATAAGATCTCGTAGCAATTGAACAACTCTTTAACTAGTTCATTTGAGTCAGTTGAACTAGTTATGGTGAAGAAGAACAAGGTTAATATGAAATTCTCATATGGTTAACCTTTTGGGTTACTATGTTGAACCAACATACACGTACACGTTTGGGCATGGTTTTCACGAACCCAGTAAACGTCTACCCAAGTGTGTGTGACAAGCTAAGTTTTCGATCTAACAGTTGAGAAATATTAGCTTGAATCTAAATCAGGTTTTCATCTAACGGTGTATAAGGATTACTTTGTAACTAAGGCAAAACCCTAATTTGAAGGCTATATAAAGGAGACATCTAATATTGTGCGAAACTAATCCCCACACGTCTGTGTGCTACTAGTGCGCCCGCTAGAGTCGATCTCCATTAACCTTTGATTTTCTTCTCAAAAATCAGGTTAACGACTTAAAGACTTCATTAGTATTGTGAAGCCATACCGATACTACTTTATCGTAGTTGTGTGATCTGATCTTGCATCTTCTATCGTACGAGTACAATCGATTGATTGGCTTGAGATAGTGAGAGTTCTCCGATAGGCAAGATAAAGAAGTCACAAACATCTTCGTCTCACTATTTGTGATTCCTCGACAATCCGCTTGTGTAGTCAGGAAGGATTCTAGAGAGGTGATTGATTAATCTAGGCTGTTCTTCGGGAATATAAGACTGGATTATCAATTGGTTCATGTTCACCTTGATTTTATATCAAAAGACGGAACAAAACCTAGGGTTTATCTGTGGGAGACAAATTTATCCTTTTATAGACTTTTCTGTGTGAGACAGATCTGTTTATTATCAAGTCTGTGATTTTGGGTTGCAGCAACTCTTGGTTGTGGGTGAGATCAGCTAAGGGAATCAAGTGCGCAGTATCCTGCTGGGATCAGAGGCGTAGGAGTACAACTGTACCTTGGATCGGTGGGAGACTAATTGAGGTTCAACTATAGTCCAGTCCGAAGTTAGTTTGCAGTAGGCTAGTGTCTATAGCGGCTGAATACAATGTGTATTCAATCTGGACTAGGTCCCGGGGTTTTTCTGCATTTGCGGTTTCCTCGTTAACAAAACTTCCGGTGTTTGTGTTATTTCTTTTCCGCATTATATTTTATATAATTGAAATAATACAGGTTGTGCGTTAAGATCATCAACTTCTCTAATCCAACCTTTGGTTGTTTATTGCAGTTGATTGATCCTTGGACATTGGTCTTTGGTACCATACAAGTTATCTCTCTTTGATAAAGACTCGCAGATTTCTATTTGCTTGAGTAAAGATCAAATCGAGAGATTGAGATAATAACTCCTTGACATACTTTTTATCTAGATTGAGTCCGACTGTCTAGTTGATTCTCTAGCAAAGTATTTTGGAGTTAGTCCATACAGATTCCTAAACAAAATATTGGGTGGTGTTGTTAGACCCCCGCTTTTTCAATTGGTATCAGAGCAGGCAAACACATTAAAGACCTTATAAGTCTGTGTTTGTAGCGATCTGATTATGGACGAGTCTATCTCTAATAACGTACCAGTTCAGAAATTACTAGATGATTCTAAAAGCTTGGATTCACCTGAGAGAACTGTCACATCTAAGTCAATATCCAAACATTCTATTGATGTAAAAACTGTTGATTGAGAAACTCTCCTAGAAGAACAGTTGGATGAACTTTCTGATGAAGGTGATTCAGATATTGATAGAGATGTTGATGAGGAAGTCTCAGAGTATGTTAAGTTTTTGGATTCGTGGAATATGAAGAAGATTACAACTTCTCATGTCACACCTCTTCTGACTCATCTCTGTCGAGAAAACAAGAAATTGAGAAGATGTTACACGTGTGTTTATTTTTCGAATCGTTCTACCGAATCGATCCTCAAGGATTCTGAGGAAAACCTACGTATGAAGTCACTTGAATGTGATAATCTTTATCAAAAGTACTTTTTGTTGGAAGAGAAACTTGCAGAATCTGAAGCAAGGTTTAACTTCCAGCAAACAAGTTTTGACGACAGAGAAAGCGCTTATCTCACTCGAGAAAAACGCCTTGAGACTGATTTAGCTGTTGCTCTTGATAAAATCAAGATGTTGGAAGATGACTTGAAAAAGTTCAATACTAGTTCAAGCAAATCAACCATTATGCTATGAACAAGTAAAAATCATCGTGATACACGAGGATTGGGCTATAAGGGAATAGATGGTCCAAGTACTAGCAAAGAGGTAAAATTTGTCAAGGCTAGTGATTCTTCTCAACAAAAGGTTTCCACTGATGGAAAAAATGAAATACCTTCTCCGGAAGTTAAGGTTCAAAAGAGCAAAGTTTATCAACCTCCAAAGTTAGCACACACAGATCGAGGTAAGAACATTCCTTATGTTTGCCACTATTGCGGAAATAAAGGTCACCTGGAAAGGAGATTTTGTTTCCGTATAAGGAATGAGAAACTTCATGATGTTCTTGTTTGGTCATCACAAGAAGTTGTGAAACCAAGATCATACGTTAAGACTGATCCTGTTAACATTACAGGTTGTAATTGTCCAACCTTTAGGCAAAGGAATCAGTGCTATGATAGACCTAGATTTTCCTATAAACGTCGTACGAATCCTTTTCAAAATCGTAATGGTTATCAAAAGGATAACTTCGTAAAGACGAAGACAAGATCCGATGCTCCCAATTGGAGAAAGACTAACTTGCAAAAGAATAGTCAATCCAATTCTCTTCCAAGAATTCTAGAAGAGAGTGATGGGAAGAAGGTTCCGACTGTTCCTAAATGCACTCAGAAGTGGATACCGAAGAAAGACAATGATGTTTTGAGTGTGAAAAGGAATGGTCTTCTAGAAAACTCCATGACTATGGAAAATGCAGTATCCATGGTGTTGGAACTTAATAAGTTTTTTGGAAAAATAGAATTGGATGTGAAAGGTTCTAAAAGTGATCTCTTTCATGATAATCCAAAGGTCACTTGTGGTGAACAAGACTTTGTTCACCCCAACGCAACTTGATTGTGTTGGAAGTGCATCCTCATCAAGGAATGACCTGCTTTGTATACGGTGAGGGAAGCACAAGAATTGGGGCACACAAATTATGTTCGGTAAGGCGGTAGAATTCGATTGGATTCATCTAAAAAGGTATGTCTATAAACTTGAGCAAGATCTGTACTTTTATTTGCTTAGAACACTTATAATAATCTTCCTTATCGTTCAATTCTACCTAACTTGATCTGTGTTTAAGGTTCTTAAATGTTTAGGTTTGAAAATAATAGTTCGGGATGTTTGGACTACATGGTACACATACCAAGTATGCATAACAACATTCAAAATCAAAATCCAGGGGTTTAAGTTCGCAAACCCGTATGCATACTTGACGTCGATATTCGGTAAACTTGTTTTGGCCGTAACTTCTTCGTCCGAACTCGGATTTACCTCATTCTTTTTGAATTCTCTTCCTTATTGAATTCCATTCAAAATGGAGATGAGAATTGTTGAATTTGGATGATTTAGTATTGGTATTTGTCCCGTCTCTTGTTTTTTAGTGTTTGTTCTGTTTCGTTGCATTGTTTTATTCTCTTGGACTTGGGCACTGGGATTCTTGGAGAAATCCTATTCTAAGCTATTTTGTGGCTGTTACAAGAGTGATGTTGGTAAATCACAAAGAAGGAAGTTCGAGAATGGGTAGTAGTTCACATTGCGATATATTCTTGAGTGTTCACAATCATCTCATGTGAACTATGGTGCATAGTCGTCAATGACTTTGTATGTTCTTCTTTGTTAAGGAAATATTTTTATACGATTTTGGTAACCACTCTTGGTATAAATCAGTGCGAAAAAGATTGATTCTACCTTCTAAGGGCAAAGATTGTTATTGCAGTATTAATCTTTATGATTTTGAAGTATTGCAATATTTTTATGGGATATGTATTGTTTGCGTCCGTGAACTTGAACGTCCCATATATTGTCAAAAGTAAATTCGTTCACAAATTGGTATTCGTGTTGATGAAAGGACGAATGGACTTTTGACAAATACAAAAGTTATACCTATGCAGTCATTTATTTGATGGAAAATAGGGTAAAATCTTTTGTTCAACAAGGATAAAGTCTATTATGTCATTATGATGGAAAATAAAATAGATCCTTGTATGTTATCCACGGTATTGATCTTCATTGATCCATTTTATTATGTTTTACCGTGAAGGCTCCATTGTGTGTCTTATGTTGAGCACCTTACAACTAAGTCGATTTACCTTGGCTTTGTTGGTTGTTCCATAAGATGCTATATGTCGAGCATTGGGAACTAAATTAATCAACTAGTTTGGTTATTTAATTAGTACTCCATAAGTCTTTTTCCTTATGTTGAGTATTTGAACGGTTAAGTTAGTCATCTCCATATGGTTGACTTAGTCGTATCTCCGTGAGTTTACTTATGTTGAGCACTTTCAATTAAATTGATCACTTTTGTGGTTTGATTTAGTTGCGTATTCAAATTGAAATAGTCATGGGTTTACTTGTGGTTAATTTGGTTGAGCTTTGGATATAGAAAATCATTCCTATGGTTTTTCGTGTCCAATAAAAAAATTCTTCTTTTCCTTCGAAATTAAGGTCGCTCTTGTTGTTCTATCGGAAATGACATCAAATGGGGGAGAGTTCTTTTGAACTTGTGCTTAATGGTAATATCTTGCGGGGAGTGCGTCTGTGGAATTTTATAGGGGTTATCTTGTATCTTAAAACTCCTTGATGAATGCTGTTAGCTTCGGCTATTAGATTGCATCTAAATTAAGTTGGTATGTATTTTTCTTTTGGTCATGAAATGTCTCTTGTGGAAATTTCATTATGATCCCATTCTTGTACCTTTGCCAATTTTATTGACAAAAAGGGGGAGAAATATTGTAGTTCACACTACAAATACATATGATTTTCGAATCATTGTGTAAGGGGGAGTGGTTTCCATGATCGAGATAGAGTATTGACTAAGGGGGAGTGATACATATCACCGTAGTATTATTGTTAAAGTCGTGATACAATTGGAATTTGATGTTATATATAATAATACTATGACACTGTATAATAATGATCGAGAATCTCGATTTCTCTCATTGTTATAGCTACGGATCTTCAACAACGATGGTGCTAAACTTACAACCTTTGGGATCATTGGAGTACTTGGAAGGACGAAGATTTCAAGGAACATTGAAGATTAGACTATGGAATAGGAGCCACTAAAGTTTATCTTTTTTGTATAACATATGTATTAATAGTTTTGTCACTAAAATTGACAAAGGGGAAGATTGTTAGAGCATAGATCGGTCAACCTCGCATGCGTTTCTATCTCAAGAATGTTTGTCAATGTTAGTGATCAAAACTATAAGTCTTGATTTCTAGCCTACATAGCTAAGTCTCGGACTAGGATAGAAAAGTGTAGTTGAGCTCAAGGACTTCATGGCAATTCATCATACAACGACGAAGATCTACACAAGGAACCGTGGAACTTCATCAACAAAAAGGTATGTGGAGAATTGAACTTATTTATCACTCAAAAGTCTATCTCTTCTATCTCCTACTTCTTATGAGACAAAAGTCGTATGCTATATAGACTAGATCATACACATTTGACATTTCGAGCTGAGCATTCATTGCTTATCTTTTACCTCAAAATCGTGTGTTGGTAAAGCGTTTCGCTTTGATCAAGTTTATCTTCACCTAGTGACGAAAGTCATGAAAAGTTTCAATCACTTTGAGAATTGCTCTGACGTGAATCGGTCTGTGAATAACGGCTACATAGCGTCCTCTGAGAATGTCTCAATGATTGAAATGAGAGTTTAGATTACATAACCATGTATTCCTTGAACCGAAGTTTTCGAACTTTGTTGATCAAGAGAAATTAGGAGGATTATGGAATTGACTTGCCAAGTCCGCGAACTTTCGGAAGTTCTCGACCGAGAATTTATGCTGGATTTTCCAAAACTCGTTTGTGTGCTAACTCCGCGAACTCAGTCCGCGAACTAGCGGAAGTTCTCTTTCCGAGAATTTCTGCCGAGTTTGGAAAACTCAACCGGTTAACTTAAGTCCGTGAACTTGTTTGTGAACTCAAGAGGTTATGATATAAAGATGTGCTCTGAACATGAAACATTAAATTACTAAGGAATGTTTTATGCAAACCGTGGCTATAAAGTTCATGAGCCGATTCAATCGAATCGAATCATCTTTGTTTCAATTGTGTCTCGTGTAGTTACATAAGATCCCATAGAAATTGAACAACTCTTTAACTAGTTCATTTGAGTCAATTGAACTAGTTATGGTGAAGAAGAACAAGGTTAATATGAAATGCTCATATGGTTAACCTTTTGGGTTACTATGTTGAACCAACATACACGTACACGTTTGGGCATGGTTTTCACGAACCCAGTAAACGTCTACCCAAGTGTGTGTGACAAGCTAAGTTTTCGATCTAACGGTTGAGAAATACTAGCTTGAATCTAAATCAAGTTTTCATCTAACGGTGAATAAGGATTGCTTTGTAACTAAGGCAAAACCCTGATTTGAAGGCTATATAAAGGAGACATCTAGCATTGTGCAAAACTAATCCCCACACGTCTATGTGCTACTAGTGCGCCCACTAGAGTCGATCTCTATTAACCTTTTATTTTCTTCTCTAAAATCAGGTTAACGACTTAAAGACTTCATCGGGATTGTGAAGCCATACCGATACTATTTTATCGTAGTTGTGTGATATGATCTTGCATTTTCTATCGTACGAGTACAATCGATTGATTGGATTGATATCGTGAGAGTTCTCCGATAGGAAAGATAAAGAAGTCACAAACATCTTCGTCTCACTGTTTGTGATTTCTCAAAAATCCACTTGTGTAGTCAGGAAGGATTCTAGAGAGGTGATTGATTAATCTAGGCTGTTCTTCGAGAATATAAGACCGTATTATCAATTGGTTCTTGTTTACCTTGATTTTATATCAAAAGACGGAACAAAACCTAGGGTTTATCTGGTGGGCCCGGGAATGTGTATAATTGAAGCGCAATAAAAACGGGCCTACAGTAATACCGCAAGTGCACGGTCGTCAGTTGTAGCTCGTGCAAGTACGGGTCGATCCACAGAGACTGGGAGTGTTTGGAGTTTCTAGCTATTTTGGGCTCTAAATTGTTGTTGGGCTTTGAATACCCTTTGAGTAAATTGGGCTTAATGGGTTTGTTGTAATGATGAAATGGTTTTAGGCCTTGGGCCTTTGAATGATTTGGGCCGTGAACTAGAGCTAGGCTTTTTAGCTATGAACCTGGGCTTTTAACCTTTGGAATTGCACTGGGCCTTGTAACAGTGAATTGGGCCTTTGATTTTGAATTTGGGCTTGGGCTCAGTGTAGTGAACTGAGCCTTAGGCCTTAATCTGAGCTGTGGTCTGGGCTCAATATTCTTGAAGTGAACTGAGCCTTGGGCTCAGTTGGATGGGCCTCAGGTTAAGCTAGGCTTTTGGTTTACACCTGAACTTGGCCTTTCCTTGGAAATGAGATGAACTGAGCTTGGTAATGAAGTGGGCTTTGGTTGACTCAACAGTGGACTGGGCCTTTGGCCTTACAATGAGCTGGTCCTTTGCAAAACAGAATGCAATTAAGAGACAATGGCCAAGGCAGGGCAGTAAGCTAACAAGCCAAGACAATGGCTCTAATGAGGCAAAGGAAGCTAGAGAAGACAATGCTATTTACAA
Organism: Papaver somniferum; assembly: GCF_003573695.1. Taxonomy (NCBI): domain Eukaryota; kingdom Viridiplantae; phylum Streptophyta; class Magnoliopsida; order Ranunculales; family Papaveraceae; genus Papaver; species Papaver somniferum. Next base: position 140,615,236 of record NC_039366.1, on the reverse strand, counting down.
TGCAATGCTATTTATAGTGAAATGAAAACAGAAAAGAAAAAAAGCAGCCCAGTTGCAGCAGCAGCAGTACTGCACAGCAGGGGAAAGAAAGCAGTGCACAGCAGCAGCACAAGCAATGCAAGTAGTAGCAGCAGCAGAACAAGGAGTAGTTGAAGTAGCAGGATCAAATGGCAAACAAAATGAAGGACAAGTGAAAGTAAAACAGTGGCAGTGAAGGAATGAGGAAAAGTGACAGTGCAATGAAACTAAACAAGAACAATGGAAGTAAACCAAGGCCTAAGCCAAGGGCAGGGGAGATGATGAAGCTAACAGTGATGACAATGCAAGGCCAAGGCAGTGGCTCTAGGCATACAAATAGAATGGAAAGAGAATTAGCTTGCTATGAGCACTAATTTCTCCCATTGCTCAATCAAATCAGTGCATCCTAAGCATACAAATGGAATGGAAAGAGAATTAGCTTGCTATGAGCACTAATTTCTCCCATTGCTCAATCAAATCAGTGCACTGAGGTTTCTAGCCTAACATTCCACTAAACATGTATCACATAACAGGTGCATTAACATTAAACAGAATTAACACTAACAGGATTATGCACTAGGAGAATTGAAGAAACTAAACATCACAGCATAAAACTAAAATTGACTTCACACACATTAACAGAAATGAAATTGAACTGAAATTGAAAATTGAACTAAAATTGAACTGAAATTGAACATTAACAGAACTAAGTTCTGGACACTGGCTAGTCCAGCATGAAAATTACACACACCACAGTCCCCCTTTTATACCAAATTTACATTTTAGGGTTCTTACACCCAATTCCCAAATTACAGACAAAATTAGGGTCTGTGAAAAGTTAACCCTTACCCTGAAATTGTCTCCTCTGTCGAACCCATCTCCCATCTGCTTCTGTCTCTTCGAGAAACCCCTTCTTTTGGTCTCCTCTGTCGACTGTGGTGAAACCCTAGTTTTATCTCTCTCTTGATTATAGCACCTAGTGTGTGGGGGTGCTAAGAACGAGAAAGAGAGGCAACTAGGGAATGGGTTTATGGTGTCTGTGGTGAGGGTGGCGCAGGCGGCGGTGGCAAAGACTGGTAGTGATGGTGGTGGCAGGGAGAGGTGGTTGCAGAGCTCTCTGCACACGGTCGGGGGACAAGGAAGAAAAAGAAAGAGAAGATGAGAAATGTAATGCGTAGTTCTCGATGGTTTTTAGGGTATGGGATGTTCTGGTGTGAGGCGGGTGCATCAAGAGATGATGTTTCGCGAGCTGGGCCGTGGGATGTGTAGTTAATGGATGATCTAACGGCGAGATGGGGATAAATCTTGAGCGGCCGTTAGATTACGAGATACAACGAAACTGACGGCTCCGGATGGAGTTAGGTGCTGTAGTGTTTGGCAGGAGCTTCAGACTTCGATGCACGATGATGGTGCGACCGTTGGATGATGAGATGAATCCGATCTAACAGCTGAGAATGGAGGCGGGTATGGATATAGAAAATGGGTTTGGGTAAGGATTTTGGGCCTTGGGTATGCCAAGCCCATATCTTCTTTAAGAACAATTCTTCCTTCTTGAGCCCATTTCTACCCTTTTGGTCTTGTGCACAACATTCTTCGCGGCTTCCTTGTGTAATTCCTCCCGGCTTTTCACTACTTTTCTGCTCTTTTCCGCTCTGCTATTCATCCAAACTTTATTTATTACCTAAAAATGCAAAATTAAGTAAGAAAAATATTTATTCTTGAAAACAATGAAAATACAGAATATGGGATAAAATGTAGAATTACTGCACAAAAGATGAGTTAAATGCCAACAAAAAGGGATAAATATATACATTATTTGGCACTCATCAAATACCCCCAAACCTGAATTTTACTTGTCCTCAAGTAAAACAAAACTAAGGAAATCCTACCTATACCACTGTCGCTGGTCTCTCGAATGCATTTAGCGTATGCACTAAGCCTTTTAAACCACTAAGTGTCCCTAGTGGACGAGTTGAAGTCTCGTGAAGGTTTGCTTAGAACGTACCTACAAAGTTCTAGGTCAAAATATAAGCTCAGATTCCATCAAATGTGACATGTGCAAGTCAGTTAAGCTCACAGAAAAATGGAGATGTCAATCTAGCTATCAAGGCACAATCCTAGCACTGATAACAAATAAAGACATGTGATAAGAGTGTAAAGTGTATTTACACATGTGTAAAGAAAGATCTGAAGTTATGACTACTAATCACCAAGAGATAGTTTCTCAGGCTAAGAACCAAGGTCGAAATCTAGCTAGCTGTCCGGACTTTACGAGAATTGTGAATGAGTTGGAGGTATTTCACAATTTCTCGCGTTGTACATCAATGGCATACACCCTCCTTGCTTATTACAAAAGAAACAACAAAAGATGACTATTTACATGACTCTTATTTACATTGACAAATCTCTTTTTATTTTTGGAACAAGAGATGATGGAATTGATAAATACTTGATTTTTTTGTTTTTCTGATATTTTTTTTTTTTTTTTGAATATATACATCGTTTTTTTTTTTTTTTTTTTTAGAACAAGGAAACACTTTTGATACAAATACAAAAGGAAACAAAAATTACATGACACTTTGCAAGAGGTAGCCCTTTTTGATGCACCCAGTTAAATTCGATGGTTGTCTTTCTTAATGTAACCTCCACCTTCTATCCCAACCAACCAAAGAACAAGCTAGTCAAGTTTCGTTCAGTATTCTAAAGTGATTGGCAATCGTAACTTCCTATCAAACACCTTGAAGATCGAGGCCATACATATTGGTAGATCGTGCGCGTGCAAATTTCTTATCACTATGTGAATTGTGCTAGAATCAGGGTGCCTAAATATCTAGACTAAGACTCCTAATAATTACATATTTGCACAAGAGTCAACATTTCAAGGTAAATGAGCTCCATTTTTATGATTTTTTTTCAATTTTTAATTTTTTTGAATTTTTTCTTTTTTCAAAAGAGAGGAGTTCGTTTTCAATTATAGCAAATTATCATGGTATCTACTCTATACCCCCAAACCTAAACTAAACATTGTCCTCAATGTTTCAAAATATGGAAAGAATTAAAACAACATATGGAAAGGGACATGCTGAGTAGAGTAAAAGGAGAGAGAATACCCGATTTCGGCGAAAGCAGAATTAAAACTCCGTTATTCAAGGCAAAAAAAATCCAACATATTCAGCCGAGATCATATTGGATTAGCAAAATATATACAAAAGGAACAAAAGGGTTTTTAAGAAATTTATCTACTGGATTATATACAAAAAATTCACCATACACCAAAAGTCTAAAGAGTTGAGGATCAACCCAAAAGAAAAGTGTAGCGGTTTCAACAACTTCACACAATAATAATAGGAAATAAACGCAAGTGAAACTGTGAAACAAAATGAGCTACCCCCAAACCTGGATTTTACAGAAGATATAATTTTGAAAACAAAATCGCGCAGTTTCGGGGGTTCATCATGCAAAGGTCTAGCTCGAAATGAACTGTGCTAGGGACGGGCAAACATGCTAATTCCAACTGTGGTTCCTCAAATGTATTATACTTAGAAGCAAAATAGTCCAAGAGGACTTGGGAAGCACACAGTTCCAAACCTAGATTAGGGACTCTCAGAAAAGTCGGTTTGACAATATGGGTACAAACCAAATCTAGGTTGGGTGGAAGGCCATCAGATTGTGACTTATGTAGGACGATAGGCATCATTATCAATAAAATCAAAATCTCCTAACTCATCTACACATGTCACATCATGCTCACAATCATCAATCAAATTGGCAAGATCACAATCAGAATCATCAACATCATCAACAAATTTATTCTCATGCATCGGCAAATCAGGAGAAATATCACAATGTGACCTAGGTAGAGAATCAGACACATCAAATATATTTTCATGCATATTAGTGTCTACAGAAGATTCAACTATTCCTATGTCATGCTCATCTTCACAGAATAATTGTACGAATCCCATGTCAATATCAAAATCATATGAATTACAATGAGTATTAGAAAAAACAACATTCATGAAGGTCGAGGGCGAGAAGCCATATGTTTTGAACCAACAGGTTCCACAATATTTTCATGTTCTTCAATCATCATAATCATCATAATCATCATCATGGTAGCATGCATATTGGTCCTCATTAACAGTGGTGGTGTCATTAGTCGATTCATGTTCCTCTAAATTAGGTTCATATTCAACATTATTTACATGAATGGGACTAGACACTTCATTAGGGACAACATACATTTCCTCATGAATTTCCTCCTTTTGTCGGTGAAGCAAAATCTGATCTAAATGTGCATGAATTCGTGATGTAGATCTATCATAGTTTGCTTGCAGAGTCTTAAAGCTTCTGTGGTGGAGTCTAAATTCATGGGAGTACAAAATTCTTCATGTTCAAATTGTGGTGAATGGTACATGTGTGCATGGTCATTAGGGTTTACAAAATATTGATCGCAACCCTCAAAGGATTGATTATGGTCCCAATGACTACCATTCTCACAATTTATGGGCATTTCATACCTTGGATTTTCTTACATTGCCTAAAATTATGCAAAATATGACAATTCTCAACAGGGTGGTCTAAACTACCACATGCGGGACATGCATAGATTTCAGGTTGCCTAAGAAAATTAGATGTGACAGATTCCTCATGTGATTGCATTTCTAAAGCTGTGATTCGAGCTTCTATTTGATCCATAAGTGATGATTGTGTGAGTGAGGCACTAGCAAAATGTTCATTTTCACGTTGCGATGAATGATGCATGTATGAATAGTCATTAGGGTTCATGTATTGCGGCTCGGGACTTTGAAAGTGTCCATAATAATTCCTATGACTATTGACATCATGGTCCGTGGAAGGTTCATAACGTGGCACATGCCCATAAGAAAGTTCTCTAAGAGTTTTATTTCCATCCCCAGGAGCAGACCAAAATCCAGACATGATTGGCTCAAAAGCTAAGTAACTATGTTACAAAGCCCAAAATTTGGTTTTTTAAAGGGTTTGGATTTTTGGGAAAAATTTGGTTTTGGGGGAGACATTTGAAAATTTGGTTTTGAAATGGGAGTAAAATAAAACTTTTGGTTTAAGATGGGGAAAGAAAAAATTTGGTTTAAAATGGGAGCAAGTAAAATTTGTTTTTTTTTTTTTTTTTAAAAAAAAAGAAAATAAAATTTGGTTTTTGAATGGGAGCAAGCCCACTGTTTGTTTTGTGCTTTGGCTCCGCTTGGTTGAAAACTTTTGGTGGAACTGAGTCCAAAATCTCGGCCTAGAATTTGGGTACTCGGCCCACTAACGAGTTCAACTAGCGTGATCGGTTACAAGCTCAGCTGGGTTTAAACCCAGAATACAAGATACAAGTCCAATTTAAACAAGCTCACAAAATTAAATACAAGCCCACAAATTAAACAAACAAGCCCACAAATAAATTATTACAAACCCAACAGAAAATAAGAGAAGCCCAAAAATTGGCTTTAATATTACAAGCCCACAATTAAAAAATTGGAAGCCCACAATTCGGGTTCTCTTAAATGGGTTACCTTTTAAGCACAGCCCAGCTGCTCTGATATTGTTGCAAAAACCCAGTTGGGCTTTGGTTCTTTTCCTTGGTGGCGTCCCAGCAGAGGAAAACAGGTTCAGAACAGCAGGTCCAACAGCAAATGAAGTGAAGCAGATGCAGATGCAAATGCTATGCAGTGAAATGCAAAAATAGCTATAAAACTACAAGAAAACACAGCACCAATCCCCGGCAGCGGCGCCAAAAACTTGGTGGGCCCGGGAATGTGTATATTGAAGCGCAATAAAAACGGGCCTACAGTAATACCGCAAGTGCACGGTCGTCAGTTGTAGCTCGTGCAAGTACGGGTCGATCCACAGAGACTGGGAGTGTTTGGAGTTTCTAGCTATTTTGGGCTCTAAATTGTTGCTGGGCTTTGAATACCCTTTGAGTAAATTGGGCTTAATGGGTTTGTTGTAATGATGAAATGGTTTTAGGCCTTGGGCCTTTGAATGATTTGGGCCGTGAACTAGAGCTAGGCTTTTTAGCTATGAACCTGGGCTTTTAACCTTTGGAATTGCACTGGGCCTTGTAACAGTGAATTGGGCCTTTGATTTTGAATTTGGGCTTGGGCTCAGTGTAGTGAACTGAGCCTTAGGCCTTAATCTGAGCTGTGGTCTGGGCTCAATATTCTTGAAGTGAACTGAGCCTTGGGCTCAGTTGGATGGGCCTCAGGTTAAGCTAGGCTTTTGGTTTACACCTGAACTTGGCCTTTCCTTGGAAATGAGATGAACTGAGCTTGGTATGAAGTGGGCTTTGGTTGACTCAACAGTGGACTGGGCCTTTGGCCTTACAATGAGCTGGTCCTTTGCAAAACAGAATGCAATTAAGAGACAATGGCCAAGGCAGGGCAGTAAGCTAAACAAGCCAAGACAATGGCTCTAATGAGGCAAAGGAAGCTAGAGAAGACAATGCTATTTACAATGCAATGCTATTTATAGTGAAATGAAAACAGAAAAGAAAAAAGCAGCCCAGTTGCAGCAGCAGCAGTACTGCACAGCAGGGGAAAGAAAGCAGTGCACAGCAGCAGCACAAGCAATGCAAGTAGTAGCAGCAGCAGAACAAGGAGTAGTTGAAGTAGCAGGATCAAATGGCAAACAAAATGAAGGACAAGTGAAAGTAAAACAGTGGCAGTGAAGGAATGAGGAAAAGTGACAGTGCAATGAAACTAAACAAGAACAATGGAAGTAAACCAAGGCCTAAGCCAAGGGCAGGGGAGATGATGAAGCTAACAGTGATGACAATGCAAGGCCAAGGCAGTGGCTCTAGGCATACAAATAGAATGGAAAGAGAATTAGCTTGCTATGAGCACTAATTTCTCCCATTGCTCAATCAAATCAGTGCATCCTAAGCATACAAATGGAATGGAAAGAGAATTAGCTTGCTATGAGCACTAATTTCTCCCATTGCTCAATCAAATCAGTGCACTGAGGTTTCTAGCCTAACATTCCACTAAACATGTATCACATAACAGGTGCATTAACATTAAACAGAATTAACACTAACAGGATTACGCACTAGGAGAATTGAAGAAACTAAACATCACAGCATAAAACTAAAATTGACTTCACACACATTAACAGAAATGAAATTGAACTGAAATTGAAAATTGAACTAAAATTGAACTAAAATTGAACATTAACAGACTAAGTTCTGGACACTGGCTAGTCCAGCATGAAAATTACACACACCACAGTCCCCTTTTATACCAAATTTACATTTTAGGGTTCTTACACCCAATTCCCAAATTACAGACAAAATTAGGGTCTGTGAAAAGTTAACCCTTACCTGAAATTGTCTCCTCTGTCGAACCCATCTCCCTCTGCTTCTGTCTCTTCGAGCAACCCCTTCTTTTGGTCTCCTCTGTCGACTGTGGTGAAACCCTAGTTTTATCTCTCTCTTGATTATAGCACCTAGTGTGTGGGGGTGCTAAGAACGAGAAAGAGAGGCAACTAGGGAATGGGTTTATGGTGTCTGTGGTGAGGGTGGCGCAGGCGGCGGTGGCAAAGACTGGTAGTGATGGTGGTGGCAGGGAGAGGTGGTTGCAGAGCTCTCTGCACACGGTCGGGGGACAAGGAAGAAAAAGAAAGAGAAGATGAGAAATGTAATGCGTAGTTCTCGATGGTTTTTAGGGTATGGGATGTTCTGGTGTGAGGCGGGTGCATCAAGAGATGATGTTTCGCGAGCTGGGCCGTGGGATGTGTAGTTAATGGATGATCTAACGCGAGATGGGGATAAATCTTGAGCGACCGTTAGATTACGAGATACAACGAAACTGACGGCTCCGGATGGAGTTAGGTGCTGTAGTGTTTGGCAGGAGCTTCAGACTTCGATGCACGATGATGGAGCGACCGTTGGATGATGAGATGAATCCGATCTAACGGCTGAGAATGGAGGCGGGTATGGATATAGAAAATGGGTTTGGGTAAGGATTTTGGGCCTTGGGTATGCCAACCCATATCTTCTTTAAGAACAATTCTTCCTTCTTGAGCCCATTTCTACCCTTTTGGTCTTGTGCACAACATTCTTCGCGGCTTCCTTGTGTAATTCCTCCCGGCTTTTCACTACTTTTCTGCTCTTTTCCGCTCTGCTATTCATCCAAACTTTATTTATTACCTAAAAATGCAAAATTAAGTAAGAAAAATATTTATTCTTGAAAACAATGAAAATACAGAATATGGGATAAAATGTAGAATTACTGCACAAAAGATGAGTTAAATGCCAACAAAAAGGGATAAATATATAATTATTTGGCACTCATCAAATACCCCCAAACCTGAATTTTACTTGTCCTCAAGTAAAACAAAACTAAGGAAATCCTACCTATACCACTGTCGCTGGTCTCTCGAATGCATTTAGCGTATGCACTAAGCCTTTTAAACCACTAAGTGTCCCTAGTGGACGAGTTGAAGTCTCGTGAAGGTTTGCTTAGAACGTACCTACAAAGTTCTAGGTCAAAATATAAGCTCAGATTCCATCAAATGTGACATGTGCAAAACAGTTTAAGCTCACAGCAAAATGGAGATGTCAATCTAGCTATCGAAGGCACAATCCTAGCACTGATAACAAAAAAAGACATGTGATAAGAGTGTAAAGTGTATCTACACATGTGTAAAGAGAGATCTGAAGTTATGACTACTAATCACCAAGAGATAGTTTCTCAGGCTAAGAACTGAGGTCGAAATCTAGCTAGCTGTCCGGACTTTACGAGAATTGTGAATGAGTTGGAGGTATTTCACAATTACTCGCGTTGTACATCAATGGCATACACCCTCCTTGCTTATTACAATGAAACAACTAAATGACTATTTACATGACTCTTATTTACATTGACTATTCTCTTTTATTTTTGGAACAAGAGATGATGGAATTGATAAATACTTGATTTTTTTGTATTTTTCTGATATTTTTTTCTTTTTTTTTCTGAATATATACATCGTTTTTTTTTTTTTTTTTTTTTTTTTTTAGAACAAGGAAACACTTTTGATACAAATACAAAAGGAAACAAAAATTACATGACACTTTGCAAGAGGTAGCCCTTTTTGATGCACCCAGTTAAATTCGATGGTTGTCTTTCTTAATGTAACCTCCACCTTCTATCCCAACCAACCAAAGAACAAGCTAGTCAAGTTTCGTTCAGTATTCTAAAGTGATTGGCAATCGTAACTTCCTATCAAACACCTTGAAGATCGAGGCCATACATGTATTGGTAGATCGTGCGCGTGCAAATTTCTTATCACTATGTGAATTGTGCTAGAATCAGGGTGCCTAAATATCTAGACTAAGACTCCTAATAATTACATATTTGCACAAGAGTCAACATTTCAAGGTAAATGAGCTCCATTTTTATGATTTTTTTCAATTTTTTAATTTTTTTGAATTTTTTTCGATTTTTTCAAAAGAGAAGGAGTTCGTTTTCAATTATAGCAAATTATCATGGTATCTACTCTATACCCCCAAACCTAAACTAAACATTGTCCTCAATGTTTCAAAATATGGAAAGAATTAAAATGCAACATATGGAAAGGGACATGCTGAGTAGAGTAAAAGGAGAGAGAATACCCGATTTCGGCGAAAGCAGAATTAAAACTCCGTTATTCAAGGCAAAAAAAAAAATCCAACATATTTCAGCCGAGATCATATTGGATTAGCAAAATATATCAAAAGGAACAAAAGGGTTTTTAAGAAATTTTATCTACTGGATTATATACAAAAAATTCACCATACACCAAAAGTCTAAAGAGTTGAGGATCAACCCAAAAGAAAAGTGTAGCGGTTTCAACAACTTCACACAATAATAATAGGAAATAAACGCAAGTGAAACCTGTGAAACAAAATGAGCTACCCCCAAACCTGGATTTTACAGAAGATATAATTTTGAAAACAAAATCGCGCAGTTTCGGGGGTTCATCATGCAAAAGGTCTAGCTCGAAATGAACTGTGCTAGGGACGGGCAAACATGCTAATTCCAACTGTGGTTCCTCAAATGTATTATACTTAGAAGCAAAATAGTCCAAGAGGACTTGGGAAGCACACAGTTCCAAACCTAGATTAGGGACTCTCAGAAAAGTCGGTTTGACAATATGGGTACAAACCAAATCTAGGTTGGGTGGAAGGCCATCAGATTGTGACTTATGTAGGACGATAGGCACATCATTTCAATCAAATCAAAATCTCCTAACTCATCTACACATGTCACATCATGCTCACAATCATCAATCAAATTGGCAAGATCACAATCAGAATCATCAACATCATCAACAAATTTATTCTCATGCATCGGCAAATCAGGAGAAATATCACAATGTGACCTAGGTAGAGAATCAGACACATCAAATATATTTTCATGCATATTAGTGTCTACAGAAGATTCAACTATTCCTATGTCATGCTCATCTTCACAGAATAATTGTACGAATCCCATGTCAATATCAAAATCATATGAATTACAATGAGTATTAGAAAAAACAACATTCATGAAGGTCGAGGGCGAGAAGCCATATGTTTTTGAACCAACAGGTTCCACAATATTTTCATGTTCTTCTAACATATCATCATAATCATCATCATCATGGTAGCATGCATATTGGTCCTCATTAACAGTGGTGGTGTCATTAGTCGATTCATGTTCCTCTAAATTAGGTTCATATTCAACATTATTTACATGAATGGGACTAGACACTTCATTAGGGACAACATACATTTCCTCATGAATTTCCTCCTTTTGTCGGTGAAGCAAAATCTGATCTAAATGTGCATGAATTCGTGATGTAGATCTATCATAGTCTTGCTTGCAGAGTCTTAAAGCTTCTGTGGTGGAGTCTAAATTCATGGGAGTACAAAATTCTTCATGTTCAAATTGTGGTGAATGGTACATGTGTGCATGGTCATTAGGGTTTACAAAATATTGATCGCAACCCTCAAAGGATTGATTATGGTCCCAATGACTACCATTCTCACAATTTATGGGCATTTCATACCTTGGATTTTCTCTACATTGCCTAAAATTATGCAAAATATGACAATTCTCAACAGGGTGGTCTAAACTACCACATGCGGGACATGCATAGATTTCAGGTTGCCTAAGAAAATTAGATGTGACAGATTCCTCATGTGATTGCATTTCTAAAGCTGTGATTCGAGCTTCTATTTGATCCATAAGTGATGATTGTGTGAGTGAGGCACTAGCAAAATGTTCATTTTCACGTTGCGATGAATGATGCATGTATGAATAGTCATTAGGGTTCATGTATTGCGGCTCGGGACTTTGAAAGTGTCCATAATAATTCCTATGACTATTGACATCATGGTCCGTGGAAGGTTCATAACGTGGCACATGCCCATAAGCAAGTTCTCTAAGAGTTTTATTTCCATCCCCAGGAGCAGACCAAAATCCAGACATGATTGGCTCAAAAGCTAAGTAACTATGTTACAAAGCCCAAAATTTGGTTTTTTAAAGGGTTTGGATTTTTGGGAAAAATTTGGTTTTGGTGGGAGACATTTGAAAATTTGGTTTTGAAATGGGAGTAAAATAAAACTTTTGGTTTAAGATGGGATAAAGAAAAAATTTGGTTTAAAATGGGAGCAAGTAAAATTTGTTTTTTTTTTTTTTTTTTAAAAAAAAAAAGAAAATAAAATTTGGTTTTTGAATGGGAGCAAGCCCACTGTTTGTTTTGTGTCTGCTTTGGCTCCGCTTGGTTGAAAACTTTTGGTGGAACTGAGTCCAAAATCACGGCCTAGAATTTGGGTACTCGGCCCACTAACGAGTTCAACTAGCGTGATCGGTTACAAGCTCAGCTGGGTTTAAACCCAGAATACAAGATACAAGTCCAATTTAAACAAGCTCACAAAAATTAAATACAAGCCCACAAATTAAACAAACAAGCCCACAAATAAATTATTACAAACCCAACAGAAAATAAGAGAAGCCCAAAAATTGGCTTTAATATTACAAGCCCACAATTAAAAATTGGAAGCCCACAATTCGGGTTCTCTTAAATGGGTTACCTTTTAAGCACAGCCCAGCTGCTCTGATATTGTTGCAAAAACCCAGTTGGGCTTTGGTTCTTTTCCTTGGTGGCGTCCCAGCAGAGGAAAACAGGTTCAGAACAGCAGGTCCAACAGCAAATGAAGTGAAGCAGATGCAGATGCAAATGCTATGCAGTGAAATGCAAAAATAGCTAATAAAACTACAAGAAAAACACAGCACCAATCCCCGGCAGCGGCGCCAAAAACTTGGTGGGCCCGGGAATGTGTATAATTGAAGCGCAATAAAAACGGGCCTACAGTAATACCGCAAGTGCACGGTCGTCAGTTGTAGCTCGTGCAAGTACGGGTCGATCCACAGAGACTGGGAGTGTTTGGAGTTTCTAGCTATTTTGGGCTCTAAATTGTTGCTGGGCTTTGAATACCCTTTGAGTAAATTGGGCTTAATGGGTTTGTTGTAATGATGAAATGGTTTTAGGCCTTGGGCCTTTGAATGATTTGGGCCGTGAACTAGAGCTAGGCTTTTTAGCTATGAACCTGGGCTTTTAACCTTTGGAATTGCACTGGGCCTTGTAACAGTGAATTGGGCCTTTGATTTTGAATTTGGGCTTGGGATCAGTGTAGTGAACTGAGCCTTAGGCCTTAATCTGAGCTGTGGTCTGGGCTCAATATTCTTGAAGTGAACTGAGCCTTGGGCTCAGTTGGATGGGCCTCAGGTTAAGCTAGGCTTTTGGTTTACACCTGAACTTGGCCTTTCCTTGGAAATGAGATGAACTGAGCTTGGTAATGAAGTGGGCTTTGGTTGACTCAACAGTGGACTGGGCCTTTGGCCTTACAATGAGCTGGTCCTTTGCAAAACAGAATGCAATTAAGAGACAATGGCCAAGGCAGGGCAGTAAGCTAACAAGCCAAGACAATGGCTCTAATGAGGCAAAGGAAGCTAGAGAAGACAATGCTATTTACAATGCAATGCTATTTATAGTGAAATGAAAACAGAAAAGAAAAAAAGCAGCCCAGTTGCAGCAGCAGCAGTACTGCACAGCAGGGGAAAGAAAGCAGTGCACAGCAGCAGCACAAGCAATGCAAGTAGCAGCAGCAGAACAAGGAGTAGTTGAAGTAGCAGGAGCAAATGGCAAACAAAATGAAGGACAAGTGAAAGTAAAACAGTGGCAGTGAAGGAATGAGGAAAAGTGACAGTGCAATGAAACTAAACAAGAACAATGGAAGTAAACCAAGGCCTAAGCCAAGGGCAGGGAGATGATGAAGCTAACAGTGATGACAATGCAAGGCCAAGGCAGTGGCTCTAGGCATACAAATAGAATGGAAAGAGAATTAGCTTGCTATGAGCACTAATTTCTCCCATTGCTCAATCAAATCAGTGCATCCTAAGCATACAAATGGAATGGAAAGAGAATTAGCTTGCTATGAGCACTAATTTCTCCCATTGCTCAATCAAATCAGTGCACTGAGGTTTCTAGCCTAACATTCCACTAAACATGTATCACATAACAGGTGCATTAACATTAAACAGAATTAACACTAACAGGATTATGCACTAGGAGAATTGAAGAAACTAAACATCACAGCATAAAACTAAAATTGACTTCACACACATTAACAGAAATGAAATTGAACTGAAATTGAAAATTGAACTAAAATTGAACATTAACAGAACTAAGTTCTGGACACTGGCTAGTCCAGCATGAAAATTACACACACCACAGTCCCCTTTTTATACCAAATTTACATTTTAGGGTTCTTACACCCAATTCCCAAATTACAGACAAAATTAGGGTCTGTGAAAAGTTAACCCTTACCCTGAAATTGTCTCCTCTGTCGAACCCATCTCCCCTCTGCTTCTGTCTCTTCGAGCAACCCCTTCTTTTGGTCTCCTCTGTCGACTGTGGTGAAACCCTAGTTTTATCTCTCTCTTGATTATAGCACCTAGTGTGTGGGGGTGCTAAGAACGAGAAAGAGAGGCAACTAGGGAATGGGTTTATGGTGTCTGTGGTGAGGGTGGCGCAGGCGGCGGTGGCAAAGACTGGTAGTGATGGTGGTGGCAGGGAGAGGTGGTTGCAGAGCTCTCTGCACACGGTCGGGGGACAAGGAAGAAAAAGAAAGAGAAGATGAGAAATGTAATGCGTAGTTCTCGATGGTTTTTAGGGTATGGGATGTTCTGGTGTGAGGCGGGTGCATCAAGAGATGATGTTTCGCGAGCTGGGCCGTGGGATGTGTAGTTAATGGATGATCTAACGGAGATGGGGATAAATCTTGAGCGACCGTTAGATTACGAGATACAACGAAACTGACGGCTCCGGATGGAGTTAGGTGCTGTAGTGTTTGGCAGGAGCTTCAGACTTCGATGCACGATGATGGAGCGACCGTTGGATGATGAGATGAATCCGATCTAACGGCTGAGAATGGAGGCGGATATGGATATAGAAAATGGGTTTGGGTAAGGATTTTGGGCCTTGGGTATGCCAAGCCCATATCTTCTTTAAGAACAATTCTTCCTTCTTGAGCCCATTTCTACCCTTTTGGTCTTGTGCACAACATTCTTCGCGGCTTCCTTGTGTAATTCCTCCCGGCTTTTCACTACTTTTCTGCTCTTTTCCGCTCTGCTATTCATCCAAACTTTATTTATTACCTAAAAATGCAAAATTAAGTAAGAAAAATATTTATTCTTGAAAACAATGAAAATACAGAATATGGGATAAAATGTAGAATTACTGCACAAAAGATGAGTTAAATGCCAACAAAAAGGGATAAATATATACATTATTTGGCACTCATCAAATACCCCCAAACCTGAATTTTACTTGTCCTCAAGTAAAACAAAACTAAGGAAATCCTACCTATACCACTGTCGCTGGTCTCTCGAATGCATTTAGCGTATGCACTAAGCCTTTTAAACCACTAAGTGTCCCTAGTGGACGAGTTGAAGTCTCGTGAAGGTTTGCTTAGAACGTACCTACAAAGTTCTAGGTCAAAATATAAGCTCAGATTCCATCAAATGTGACATGTGCAAAACAGTTTAAGCTCACAGCAAAATGGAGATGTCAATCTAGCTATCGAAGGCACAATCCTAGCACTGATAACAAAAAAGACATGTGATAAGAGTGTAAAGTGTATCTACACATGTGTAAAGAGAGATCTGAAGTTATGACTACTAATCACCAAGAGATAGTTTCTCAGGCTAAGAACTGAGGTCGAAATCTAGCTAGCTGTCCGGACTTTACGAGAATTGTGAATGAGTTGGAGGTATTTCACAATTACTCGCGTTGTACATCAATGGCATACACCCTCCTTGCTTATTACAATGAAACAACTAAATGACTATTTACATGACTCTTATTTACATTGACTATTCTCTTTTATTTTTGGAACAAGAGATGATGGAATTGATAAATACTTGATTTTTTTGTATTTTTCTGATATTTTTTCTTTTTTTTCTGAATATATACATCGTTTTTTTTTTTTTTTTTTAGAACAAGGAAACACTTTTGATACAAATACAAAAGGAAACAAAAATTACATGACACTTTGCAAGAGGTAGCCCTTTTTGATGCACCCAGTTAAATTCGATGGTTGTCTTTCTTAATGTAACCTCCACCTTCTATCCCAACCAACCAAAGAACAAGCTAGTCAAGTTTCGTTCAGTATTCTAAAGTGATTGGCAATCGTAACTTCCTATCAAACACCTTGAAGATCGAGGCCATACATGTATTGGTAGATCGTGCGCGTGCAAATTTCTTATCACTATGTGAATTGTGCTAGAATCAGGGTGCCTAAATATCTAGACTAAGACTCCTAATAATTACATATTTGCACAAGAGTCAATATTTCAAGGTAAATGAGCTCCATTTTTATGATTTTTTTCAATTTTTTAATTTTTTTGAATTTTTTTCGATTTTTTCAAAAGAGAAGGAGTTCGTTTTCAATTATAGCAAATTATCATGGTATCTACTCTATACCCCCAAACCTAAACTAAACATTGTCCTCAATGTTTCAAAATATGGAAAGAATTAAATGGAACATATGGAAAGGGACATGCTGAGTAGAGTAAAAGGAGAGAGAATACCCGATTTCGGCGAAAGCAGAATTAAAACTCCGTTATTCAAGGCAAAAAAAAAAAAAAATCCAACATATTTCAGCCGAGATCATATTGGATTAGCAAAATATATACAAAAGGAACAAAAGGGTTTTTAAGAAATTTTATCTACTGGATTATATACAAAAAATTCACCATACACCAAAAGTCTAAAGAGTTGAGGATCAACCCAAAAGAAAAAGTGTAGCGGTTTCAACAACTTCACACAATAATAATAGGAAATAAACGCAAGTGAAACCGTGAAACAAAATGAGCTACCCCCAAACCTGGATTTTACAGAAGATATAATTTTGAAAACAAAATCGCGCAGTTTCGGGGGTTCATCATGCAAAAGGTCTAGCTCGAAATGAACTGTGCTAGGGACGGGCAAACATGCTAATTCCAACTGTGGTTCCTCAAATGTATTATACTTAGAAGCAAAATAGTCCAAGAGGACTTGGGAAGCACACAGTTCCAAACCTAGATTAGGGACTCTCAGAAAAGTCGGTTTGACAATATGGGTACAAACCAAATCTAGGTTGGGTGGAAGGCCATCAGATTGTGACTTATGTAGGACGATAGGCACATCATTATCAATAAAATCAAAATCTCCTAACTCATCTACACATGTCACATCATGCTCACAATCATCAATCAAATTGGCAAGATCACAATCAGAATCATCAACATCATCAACAAATTTATTCTCATGCATCGGCAAATCAGGAGAAATATCACAATGTGACCTAGGTAGAGAATCAGACACATCAAATATATTTTCATGCATATTAGTGTCTACAGAAGATTCAACTATTCCTATGTCATGCTCATCTTCACAGAATAATTGTACGAATCCCATGTCAATATCAAAATCATATGAATTACAATGAGTATTAGAAAAAACAACATTCATGAAGGTCGAGGGCGAGAAGCCATATGTTTTTGAACCAACAGGTTCCACAATATTTTCATGTTCTTCTAACATATCATCATAATCATCATAATCATCATCATGGTAGCATGCATATTGGTCCTCATTAACAGTGGTGGTGTCATTAGTCGATTCATGTTCCTCTAAATTAGGTTCATATTCAACATTATTTACATGAATGGGACTAGACACTTCATTAGGGACAACATACATTTCCTCATGAATTTCCTCCTTTTGTCGGTGAAGCAAAATCTGATCTAAATGTGCATGAATTCGTGATGTAGATCTATCATAGTCTTGCTTGCATAGTCTTAAAGCTTCTGTGGTGGAGTCTAAATTCATGGGAGTACAAAATTCTTCATGTTCAAATTGTGGTGAATGGTACATGTGTGCATGGTCATTAGGGTTTACAAAATATTGATCGCAACCCTCAAAGGATTGATTATGGTCCCAATGACTACCATTCTCACAATTTATGGGCATTTCATACCTTGGATTTTCTCTACATTGCCTAAAATTATGCAAAATATGACAATTCTCAACAGGGTGGTCTAAACTACCACATGCGGGACATGCATAGATTTCAGGTTGCCTAAGAAAATTAGATGTGACAGATTCCTCATGTGATTGCATTTCTAAAGCTGTGATTCGAGCTTCTATTTGATCCATAAGTGATGATTGTGTGAGTGAGGCACTAGCAAAATGTTCATTTTCACGTTGCGATGAATGATGCATGTATGAATAGTCATTAGGGTTCATGTATTGCGGCTCGGGACTTTGAAAGTGTCCATAATAATTCCTATGACTATTGACATCATGGTCCGTGGAAGGTTCATAACGTGGCACATGCCCATAAGAAAGTTCTCTAAGAGTTTTATTTCCATCCCCAGGAGCAGACCAAAATCCAGACATGATTGGCTCAAAAGCTAAGTAACTATGTTACAAAGCCCAAAATTTGGTTTTTTAAAGGGTTTGGATTTTTGGGAAAAATTTGGTTTTGGTGGGAGACATTTGAAAATTTGGTTTTGAAATGGGAGTAAAATAAAACTTTTGGTTTAAGATGGGATAAAGAAAAAATTTGGTTTAAAATGGGAGCAAGTAAAATTTGTTTTTTTTTTTTTTTTTTTTAAAAAAAAAAAAGAAAATAAAATTTGGTTTTTGAATGGGAGCAAGCCCACTGTTTGTTTTGTGTCTGCTTTGGCTCCGCTTGGTTGAAAACTTTTGGTGGAACTGAGTCCAAAATCACGGCCTAGAATTTGGGTACTCGGCCCACTAACGAGTTCAACTAGCGTGATCGGTTACAAGCTCAGCTGGGTTTAAACCCAGAATACAAGATACAAGTCCAATTTAAACAAGCTCACAAAAATTAAATACAAGCCCACAAATTAAACAAACAAGCCCACAAATAAATTATTACAAACCCAACAGAAAATAAGAGAAGCCCAAAAATTGGCTTTAATATTACAAGCCCACAATTAAAAAATTGGAAGCCCACAATTCGGGTTCTCTTAAATGGGTTACCTTTTAAGCACAGCCCAGCTGCTCTGATATTGTTGCAAAAACCCAGTTGGGCTTTGGTTCTTTTCCTTGGTGGCGTCCCAGCAGAGGAAAACAGGTTCAGAACAGCAGGTCCAACAGCAAATGAAGTGAAGCAGATGCAGATGCAAATGCTATGCAGTGAAATGCAAAAATAGCTAATAAAACTACAAGAAAAACACAGCACCAATCCCCGGCAGCGGCGCCAAAAACTTGGTGGGCCCGGGAATGTGTATAATTGAAGCGCAATAAAAACGGGCCTACAGTAATACCGCAAGTGCACGGTCGTCAGTTGTAGCTCGTGCAAGTACGGGTCGATCCACAGAGACTGGGAGTGTTTGGAGTTTCTAGCTATTTTGGGCTCTAAATTGTTGCTGGGCTTTGAATACCCTTTGAGTAAATTGGGCTTAATGGGTTTGTTGTAATGATGAAATGGTTTTAGGCCTTGGGCCTTTGAATGATTTGGGCCGTGAACTAGAGCTAGGCTTTTTAGCTATGAACATGGGCTTTTAACCTTTGGAATTGCACTGGGCCTTGTAACAGTGAATTGGGCCTTTGATTTTGAATTTGGGCTTGGGATCAGTGTAGTGAACTGAGCCTTAGGCCTTAATCTGAGCTGTGGTCTGGGCTCAATATTCTTGAAGTGAACTGAGCCTTGGGCTCAGTTGGATGGGCCTCAGGTTAAGCTAGGCTTTTGGTTTACACCTGAACTTGGCCTTTCCTTGGAAATGAGATGAACTGAGCTTGGTAATGAAGTGGGCTTTGGTTGACTCAACAGTGGACTGGGCCTTTGGCCTTACAATGAGCTGGTCCTTTGCAAAACAGAATGCAATTAAGAGACAATGGCCAAGGCAGGGCAGTAAGCTAACAAGCCAAGACAATGGCTCTAATGAGGCAAAGGAAGCTAGAGAAGACAATGCTATTTACAATGCAATGCTATTTATAGTGAAATGAAAACAGAAAAGAAAAAAAGCAGCCCAGTTGCAGCAGCAGCAGTACTGCACAGCAGGGGAAAGAAAGCAGTGCACAGCAGCAGCACAAGCAATGCAAGTAGTAGCAGCAGCAGAACAAGGAGTAGTTGAAGTAGCAGGAGCAAATGGCAAACAAAATGAAGGACAAGTGAAAGTAAAACAGTGGCAGTGAAGGAATGAGGAAAAGTGACAGTGCAATGAAACTAAACAAGAACAATGGAAGTAAACCAAGGCCTAAGCCAAGGGCAGGGGAGATGATGAAGCTAACAGTGATGACAATGCAAGGCCAAGGCAGTGGCTCTAGGCATACAAATAGAATGGAAAGAGAATTAGCTTGCTATGAGCACTAATTTCTCCCATTGCTCAATCAAATCAGTGCATCCTAAGCATACAAATGGAATGGAAAGAGAATTAGCTTGCTATGAGCACTAATTTCTCCCATTGCTCAATCAAATCAGTGCACTGAGGTTTCTAGCCTAACATTCCACTAAACATGTATCACATAACAGGTGCATTAACATTAAACAGAATTAACACTAACAGGATTATGCACTAGGAGAATTGAAGAAACTAAACATCACAGCATAAAACTAAAATTGACTTCACACACATTAACAGAAATGAAATTGAACTGAAATTGAAAATTGAACTAAAATTGAACTGAAATTGAACATTAACAGAACTAAGTTCTGGACACTGGCTAGTCCAGCATGAAAATTACACACACCACAGTCCCCTTTTTATACCCAATTTACATTTTAGGGTTCTTACACCCAATTCCCAAATTACAGACAAAATTAGGGTCTGTGAAAAGTTAACCCTTACCCTGAAATTGTCTCCTCTGTCAAACCCATCTCCCCTCTGCTTCTGTCTCTTCGAGCAACCCCTTCTTTTGGTCTCCTCTGTCGACTGTGGTGAAACCCTAGTTTTATCTCTCTCTTGATTATAGCACCTAGTGTGTGGGGGTGCTAAGAACGAGAAAGAGAGGCAACTAGGGAATGGGTTTATGGTGTCTGTGGTGAGGGTGGCGCAGGCGGCGGTGGCAAAGACTGGTAGTGATGGTGGTGGCAGGGAGAGGTGGTTGCAGAGCTCTCTGCACACGGTCGGGGGACAAGGAAGAAAAAGAAAGAGAAGAAGAGAAATGTAATGCGTAGTTCTCGATGGTTTTTAGGGTATGGGATGTTCTGGTGTGAGGCGGGTGCATCAAGAGATGATGTTTCGCGAGCTGGGCCGTGGGATGTGTAGTTAATGGATGATCTAACGGCGAGATGGGGATAAATCTTGAGCGACCGTTAGATTACGAGATACAACGAAACTGACGGCTCCGGATGGAGTTAGGTGCTGTAGTGTTTGGCAGGAGCTTCAGACTTCGATGCACGATGATGGAGCGACCGTTGGATGATGAGATGAATCCGATCTAACGGCTGAGAATGAAGGCGAGTATGGATATAAAAAATGGGTTTGGGTAAGGATTTTGGGCCTTGGGTATGCCAAGCCCATATCTTCTTTAAGAACAATTCTTCCTTCTTGAGCCCATTTCTACCCTTTTGGTCTTGTGCACAACATTCTTCGCGGCTTCCTTGTGTAATTCCTCCCGGCTTTTCACTACTTTTCTGCTCTTTTCCGCTCTGCTATTCATCCAAACTTTATTTATTACCTAAAAATGCAAAATTAAGTAAGAAAAATATTTATTCTTGAAAACAATGAAAATACAGAATATGGGATAAAATGTAGAATTACTGCACAAAAGATGAGTTAAATGCCAACAAAAAGGGATAAATATATACATTATTTGGCACTCATCATTATCTGAGGGAGACAGATTTATTCTTTTATAGACTTTTCTGTGTGAGACAAATCTATTTATTATCAAGTCTGTGATTTTGGGTTGCAACAACTCTTGGTTGTGGGTGAGATCATCTAAGGGAATAAAGTGCGCAGTATCCTGCTGGGATCAGAAGCGTAGGAGTAAAACTGTACCTTGGATCGGTGGGAGACTGATTGGGGTTCAACTATAGTCCAGTCCGAAGTTAGTTTGCAGTAGGCTAGTGTCTGTAGCGGCTTAATACATTGTGTATTCAACCTGGACTAGGTCCCGAGGTTTTTCTGCATTTGTGGTTTCCTCGTTAACAAAAGCTCTGATGTCTGTGTTATTTCTTTTCCGCATTATATTTTATATAATTGAAATAATACAGGTTGTGCGTTAAGATCACCAACTTCTCTAATCCAACCTTTAGTTGTTGATTGTAGTTGATTGATCCTTGGACATTGGTCTTTGGTACCGTCCAAGTTATCTCTCTTTGATAAAGACTCGCAGATTTCTATTTGCTTGAGTAAAGATCAAATCGAGAGATTGAGATAATAACTCCTTGAGATACTTTTTATCTAGATTGAGTCTGACTGTCTAGTTGATTCTCTAGCAAAGTATTTCGGAGTTAGTCCATACAGATTGCTAAGAGAAATATTGGGTGGTGTTGTTAGACCCCCGCTTTTCAACTTGGATATTGGTTTTTGATACCGTTGTTTATGGGTGAAAATCGTTTCTGCCGATTTTGGTAGTTTCGGTAGGTGAGTGAGAAACAAATCTAAACCCTAAACAAATGTCTGCACGGGAGTACTTTAGATTCGAGAGATCAATCTGTACAACTCCGGCCTAAACCAAGAAATGGCCATTCCGGATTTTCTTCGGTCACAAAGAGAAGGAGAAGGGCTGGTTTAGGGAGGGAAGCGAAGAGAGTGTTGAGACAAGAACAGTTCTGGAAGAGTAGTACTTGACTTGTATCAGAAGGTGAAAGCTTTTGGGAAATATAGCAAAGTTGCCTTTCTGAGTATTGTATTTCTTCTGACCAAAAATTGTTGTCTTGATGGAAATAGGTAAGACCTATTTATACAAGTCTAAGTGAAACGTACTCTGGGCTCGTAAGAAAAAGAAACGGATGAGTTAAATGGGAAGAGGTGGTGGTATTGATGGAATTTGATGGAATTGATGTTCCATAATGAAAGAGCGTTTCACCATTACTTCCTGCATTTACTAACCGTTTTATTCTTAATACACTGTCTTGAAACGGGCATCTGTGTATGCTGCATGCTGTAAACCGCCAAACCAAAACCCTAAAGAGCATCCCCCAGTTTGCGACATGTATTGATGTCTCGAGTGTTTTCTTGGAAAACGTGTAGCATGTCGTTGGTGTTTGATAAGTTGAGCTTGAGAGATGTGCCGGCTCAATGGAGACCTTCGGCGGTCGAGATTTTGCATCTTGAGAGGAATCGTGGCCTTTGATGTAGGCGCGACATGCCAAAGTGCAAGGGTTGCATGGCATGTGCCAATGGCTCGTGTGAAATGCCTTGGCTGTAGGTTGCGCATCGGGTGCAGGTGGAAATGCCAAAATGCAAGTGTTGCATGGCATGTGCCAATGGCGCGCGTAGCGTCTTTGGCCCTAGGTTTGCACGGCTTGGCATGCTAGGTTGCAAGGGTCGCTTGGCATGTGCCAATGACGCGTGTGGCGGCTTGGCACTAGGTTTGCACGGCTTGGCATGCTAGGTTGCAAGTGTCGCTTGGAATGTGCCAATGGCGCGTGTGGCGACTTGGCCCTAGGTTTCCACGGCTTGGCATGCTAGGTCGCAAGCGTCGCTTGGCATGTTCCAATGGCGCGTGTGGAAGCTTGGCCCTAGGTTTGCACGGCTTGGCATGCTAGGTCGCAAGCGTCGCTTGGCATGTGCCAACGACGCGTGTGGCGCAATGATTGTGCAGGTCGAATTTGGCACGGTTGCCGTGAAGCGCAATGATTGTGCGGCTTTGGTTTTGGCATAGTTGTCATGATGTGCAGCGATCGTGCGGCTTGGTTTTGGCATGGTTGCCATGATGCGCAGCGATTGTGCGGCTTTGGTTTTGGCATAGTTGCCATGATGCGCAGCGATCGTGCAGCTTGGTTTTGGCATAGTTGCCATGATGCGCAGCGATTGTGTGGCTTTTGTTTTGGCATAGTTTCCATGATCCACAGTGACTGTGCGGCTTTGGTTTTGGCATGGTTGCCATGATGCGCAGCGATCGTGCGGCTTGGTTTTGGCATGGTTGCCATGATGTGAAACGATTGTGCGGCTTTGGTTCTGGCATGGTTTCCATGATGCACAACGATCGTGCGGCTTGGATTTGGCATGGTTGCCATGATGCGCAACGATTGTGCGGCTTTGGTTTTGGCATAGTTGCCATGATGCGCAGCGATTGTGCGGCGGGTACATTATTTATATGTCCCTACTTTTGACACCCAATAAATATATCCTTATACAACAATAAATATGTCCCTACTTTTTAATAATCTTATCCACTTAATATTAGATTACCCTAATACCCTCACCCATATAATATTTTTCTATATTTCAAAATGGAACAAATTTCTTTCTCTACCACTTCACCACCACCACTAGCACCACCACCACCAACATTCAACTACCATTCCACCACCACCACTCAACAACCACCACCTACGAACCGCCACTACCACTAATATTCCACCACCACTCCTTCACCACCACTATTACGCCACTAACAGTCCTCCACCACCACTAGTTCGTCGCCGCCACCGCCACTAGTCTTCCGCCGCTACCACCGCCACCGTCGCCGCCGCCGCTGGTTCAGATATTTTTGTATCAACAACAGTAGTTGATCCAAATAAAAATAGAACCAATTGTAGAAGTTGATCCAATTTAGGGGATCAACAATGGTAGTTGATCCAAAAAAAAAGGATCAACAGTAAAAGTTGATCCATGTAAATTGAGTGAAATTGGTGTGAGTCGAACACGCATCATCTGACATGGAGTCAGTCATGCTACCATTGCACCACAAGTTCAACATTGGAAGAAATTTACACGATTTAAACTACAAGCATGATTTAAACTACAAGCATAATTATACTTATCCAAGGAAATATTGTCAACAATAGAAGTTGAAAGGATCAACAACAGTAGTTGATCCAAAAAAAAAGGATCAACAGTAGAAGTTGATCCAATTTAGGGGATCAACGACAATAGTTGATCCCCTAATTTGGATCAACAATGGAAGTTGATCCACTACTATCACCTCCACCGCAATAACATCCACCACCATCACCATAGCAACAAGCACCAACACTATGTTGGAACATCCACCACCACTGCTGCAAACGCAAACAACCACCACCACTGCCATCGCTACAACTATACCTTCCACCACCATCAAAAACATGTAAATACAATATAACAATTATAATAGTGTCACTACCACCATCAACAGTAGTTGATCCCATAAAATTGGGTCAACAACAGGAGTTGATCCCATAAATGGATCAACAACCGTAGTTGATCCCATAAAAAATTGGATCAACAATAGGTGTTGATACCATAAATGGGATCAACAACAATAGTTGATCCCATAAAAATTGAAGTAAGTAGGTTTACTAAAAGGACAATTGATATACCTGGAACACCAATGTTATCATCATCACCTTCACAACCACCACCACCACAATTATCATCTCCACTACAACATCATCCATCATCATATCAATAACTACCACCACCACAACAATAGCCACCAACTGCAACATCCAAAAAATAAAAAAGTTCATTGTATACCGACATATACAAAGGAAAAACATTAAATTCGATCAACGCATTTGTTTCTCAAAGTAGTCAAAAACCCCAATTGAACAAACACCGTTATCATCGATTTTAGGTTCTTCAAACCGAATTCAATATTGAAATCGAAATGAATCTAATATTTCTGATGATCAAGTTTGAGATTTGGAGATTAGGTTCTCAATGATTCCTGACTCAATCGACACGAATCAGATGCTGCCGGATCTGATGATAAATTTTTTGGAGGTGGCGGAGCTGGTGAAGGTATTGGTAGTGGTGCAGGCGACGTTTTTTTGTTTCTCTCTGATTCCTGATTCAATTGATACGAGTCGGGTGCTGCCAGATCTGATGAAAAATTTGATGGAGGTGGCGGAGCTGGTGAAGGTGTTGGTAGTGGTGCAGGCGACGGTGAGGGCTTTTGTTTCTCTCTCAACTTCGAGAGTGTAAAGGAAGAAAGAAATACACGAAGAAGAAGAAGAAGGTCCCTAGTGGAATTAGAAAAATTTTGTTTTTACTAAAAATTTCAATTATGCCGTTAGGGACATTTATAAAGTTTCTAAAGGATAATTGTATAGACCCATGAAAAGGAGGGACAATAATTCAATTTCCACTTGTGCGGCTTAGGGTTTTGTGTGTCGAAACCCTAGTTTAGCATTTGAAAAAAGATACCCTGGTAATTTTTTACATAAGTGCATTAAATGTTCTAATAAATGTGTTTAGCGTCACCGATGACGTCATGCTATGCGTAAGGTTTTATGATTTTACCCCTTGTCTAAAAACCACCATCAACATTAAGTCCCCTGCTTAGATTGGAACAGGGGCCTTGTTGCAAGGTAAGCATAAGATGGTGACAGATAGGATAGAACTGAGACAGTAAGTCGTGAAAAAGGGCTAAGGAGACTTTTCTGACCTTTTTTCGAGATGTAAGTGGAATTCGCGATCCTTGCATCTGGTAGCTTTGTATAAATCACAGTCGTTTATATGTCTTTGTGGCCAGCATTTGGAGCGCGAGGCGAAGCTGCTAGTATAGACTGGGTGTGAAAGGGACTTGTCAGTATTAATGAGCTTGGAATGTGCGTGGGACGCTTGGCAAAGCATGGCGTCGGCAAGGGAAGCGCGGCAAGGGGAAACACAGGTTGCCGACAAGGCTCTGACATGGTCCACTGGTAAGGCGTTAGCATAGAAAGCATGGATTGTCCTGGATGGAGCGGAGAGTTAGCATTGGATGGGATTAGCATGAAAGGCGCGGAGTGTTGCAAAAGATGACGTGGAGCATTGGCAAGACTGGCACTGGAAAGGAAAGCACGGATGTCTTGAGAACGACAAATCTTTCTCTTGTGGGTCCAATCGCCTTTCATCATGCGCGACTTTAACAGTGAATTCTTTCCTTATTCAAAAATCTTTTTCGAGAGGTAGGTAACATCCCCAATCCTTTCATCTGGTAGCTTTGCGCAAATCCCAGTATGATTGGGTGTCTTCAGGGCTAGGCTTTGGAACGCGAGGCGGAGCTGCTAGCATGGACTTGGCATGAAGGGGACCCATTAGCACTGACGGGCATGGAACGGGTGTGGGCCGCTCTGTAAAGCGATTGGCAAGGCATGATGCTGGTAAGGGAAGCGCTTGCAAGGGAAGCGCTTGCGGTTTAGGGTTTGACACGCCGAAACCCTAATTATCGCCCTTTACCAAAACTCCGTTGTATTCTTGGGACGGATGAATGAAATATATGCTCGGAAACGATCACGTCAGTGATAATCTTGGAGATTGTGGTTGCATCGTCGGTCCATCCTCGACCTTAGGTTGTGCAGTTGACCTTTTGATCGTGATGATGATGTGTTGTGAATGCTTGCATGGTCGAAAACTTCTGGCTCCCCTGGATGAAATAGGGAGACGTTCCGTTGCCGATGTGCTGCTATCAAGTCTCCCGGGACTTTGTTCCAAGCTACATCCGAACCATCTTCTGAATCTTGGATTATCATACGGAATGGGATGCGGTGAGAAGTCCCCAGTTATACTTCGGTTTGATATGATGGCATGGATGAATATGTTAATGTAACCTTCTGGCGTGCTTTTGGAGTCTTCGGTGCACATGTACGACTTCATGTTGAGAAATTCCCGCGGCTCGTAAAACCTCGACAGTGATGATGTTGAAATCAGTAATAACCTGGTTGAAAGGAGTGAAAGCATCTCATGCTGGTAGTCCCCATGCGTAACCTACTTTCACTACATCGCCTTGAATCCCCGTCCACTGGATTCGATATAAGCCTATCGTACTCTTCTGGATGTGACACTAGGATGCTCAGAAATTACATGATAAAATAATCTGGATAGTGAAGGCTTGGGATTCTCCGCGGCCTCGTAAAGTGTTGAAGGCGTCTTCTAGACATAGAGGTGATGATATTCTTATGCTGCACCCTTCAAGAGTAGATGACCTTGTTGTGGGTACGGCTTTTGGTTGACTGTGTCTTCTGAGATTTGACAGTGAAGGGATTCCGTGTATATCCTCAGTCCTCAAGTATGGTTTACATGTTTCCATCTTTGTAGTAATTGCTGTTGTGGTGAAGCTCTGGCTGGTATCAACGAATAAGCGACAACGATTCTTGGTAGGAGATGTAATCAGAAGAGACTACATTGTCGTGGTAACAAAGTAGGTTGTCTGGAATTGTATGGGCTTCCGTGGAAGTAAAAGGATTTGCTGGTTGTGACCATGATCCTTGACATGGGGAGCGTGGTGGTACGACCCTTTGCAGGAAGAAACGGCGTTGAAGCAGCTTCAGATCTTGGAGAGGATGTCGAAACTTAAGAAGCCAAATGCTAAAGCTTCGGCTTCGGATCCTAGAGCAGCTTATGGAGAGAATGCTGAAGCGGAGCGGATGCTGGAGCGAGCGTTGAAGCGAAGCAGCTGTCAGGTGAACGTTGAAGCGTAGCATCTGCATTAATCAGTGGACTGTCAAACTGGACACCCTTTAGGCGAACAATGGTGGAGTCCCCAGTTCCATCTATCAATCGTGCTTTCCAGGAGAGGTTGGGGTTTGAGAACGACTTCTCTGGTTGGAAACGGCTGCTTCCCTGGTGCGGTGCGGTTGAGGGTTGCGAATATGTCTTGACGTTGTGCCTTGGGGAAACATAGAATCTCACATAAATGTTTCATCATGGACCGCATGGTTTTGTGGGGCGAAGTCCCCAGAAATCATGCGTCTCTTGACAGGAATGGAATCTTCATGAACCCAGGGGGTTTGCTGATTTTCCTTGCTTTGATTTTGGATAAGTCGATCCTGATCTTTACGTGTGATGAAATCGGATTGCTGATTCCCTACGGGGCGTTCAAATGCAACGCTAGAAGGATGCAAGCTGCCAGCGCTGGGACGATACAAGCTGCTGTAAAGATGCAAGCCGCTGTAAAGATGCAAGCTGCCGGCGCTGGAAAGATGTAAGCTGCCGGTATCGGAAGGACGCAAGCTGTCAGCGCTGGAAGACGCAAGTTTCCGGTGCTGGAAGGACGCAAGCTGTCGACGCGCTGGAAAAGATGCAAGCTGCTGGTATCAGAAGGACGCAAGCTGTCAGCGCTGGAAGACGCAAGTTGCCGGTGCTGGAAGAACGCAAGCTGTCGGCGCGCTGGAAAAGATGCAAGTTGCCGGTATCGGAAGGACGCAAGCTGTCAACGCTGGAAGACGCAAGTTGCCGGTGCTGGAAGGACGCAAGTTGTCGGCGCGCTGGAAAAGATGCAAGCTGTTGGCCATGGGAAGATGCAAGTTGTTAGCGCTGGATCTTGTTGGAACGAGCGTTGGCTTGACGTGGGCGATGGTTCCGGCGTGGGCGCTGTCTTGGCGTGGCGCGGTAGCAGTAAAGTGGGCCAGCATATTCCAAGTATGTACTCCAGTGTTTCTTGTGTTGGTGCAAACCCTATCCATAGGTATGCCTTCCATAGATCTGTAGAAATATTGTTCTTCTCTTCGAATATTACCGTGGTAGCGTCAGCTACCTCATGAATAGTGACTGGTAATCGTTATGATGCAAGGTAGGTACACATGGGCATGCAACTGATTCCACGAAGACTGGGCGTTAGGGTTTCTCTGAGATACAAGGTTGCAGGCCAAGGTAACTGAAGGTCCTTCTGCAGACGTGGTCAAACAACAAGAGGCGGAGGTTGGAATGCTGTACAAAGAGTTGGATCTGAAACATGCGGTCCTCCAAATGACGAAGGACGTTTTCTTCGAGAAGGGAAAACCACCATTGAATGACTTCCTTTGGATGCAATTCTGTCTTCTGAAATTATTCTGTTTTTTTTTTTCGTAAGGAAAATGAAACACCTGGCTTATGGTTTTGATTTTCTGGATTTCTGGGTTGATAGACAAGTGTTACTTATGGGGGTTTTGGGTTATTATTCGGGATGAACCGTTTTAGGATGATGTCATTTTTTTGTTATGATTGTAAGTGATACGATCATCCTAGGGAAGATATGGAATCGTGAATGTTGCGTGTTGGTAGATGACATGAGATGAAACATAACATGGCTATCGGTTTTATCATTCCCGTGAAAACTTGAAATTGTAAACCATATATTCTGTCTAGGCAAGGCTTACTCGGTTTCCAGGATCTCCTGATGAAAAAGGGATCCTCTGTGTGTAAGATCGAGTTTTGTGGGAAGCACCGCCGCGATTGTGGAAAGTCCCCAGTCGCTTTGGATCTTCCTGTGAAGTCCCCAGTCATGTCTTGTGGTTTGCGACTGGTAACCAGGTTGTCTGGTAGTCGAGTTGTGGATCCCTGAACAAACCGCTTGTTTCTGCTGTCCTGATGCCTGGATCTAAATATGAGATCGAGGATTGAAAACTAACATTGCAACCGAAAGATCAACCCTCCCGCTGTGGTCGCCAATTATTTATGGGTGAAAATCGTTTATGCCGATTTTGGTAATTTCGGTAGGTGAGTGAGAAACATATCTAAACCCTAAACAAATGTACTGCACGGGAGTACTTTAGATTCGAGAGATCAATATGTACAACTCCGGCCTAAACCAAGAAATGGTAGTTCCGGATTTGCTTCAGTCACAAAGAGGAGGATAAGGGCTGGTTTAGGGAGGGAAGCTAAGAGAGTGTTGAGACCAGAACAATTCTGGAAGAGTAGTACTTGACTTCTATCAGAAGGTGAAAGATTTTGGGAAATCTAGCAAAGTTGCCTTTCTGAGTATTGTATTTCTTCTGACCAAAACTTGTTGTCTTAGTGGAAATAGGTAAGACCTATTTATACAAGACTAAGTGAAACGTACTCTGGCCTCGTAAGAAAAAGAAACAGATGAGTTAAATGGGAAGAGGTGGTGGTATTGATGGAATTGATGTTCCATAATGAAAGAGCGTTTCACCATTACTTCCTTCATTTACTAACCGTTTTATTCTTAATACACTGTCTTGAAACGGGCATTTGTGTATGCCGCGCGCTGTAAACCGCCAAACCAAAACCCTAAAGAGCATCCCCCAGTTTGTGAAATGTATTGATGTCTCGAGTGTTTTCATGGAAAACGTGTAGCATATCGCTGGTGTTTGATAAGTTGAGCTTGAGAGATGTGCCGGCTCAGTGGCGACCTTCGACGGTCGAGATTTTGCATCTTGAGAGGAATCGTGGCCTTTGATGTAGGCGCGACATGCCAAAGTGCAAGGGTTGCATGGCATGTGCCAATGTCTTGTGTGAAATGCCTTGGCTGTAGGTTGCGCACCGGGTGCAGGTGGCAATGCCAAAATGCAAGTGTTGCATGGCATGTGCCAATGGCGCGCGTAGCGGCTTTGGCCCTAGTTTTGCACGGCTTGGCATGCTAGGTTTCCAGGGTGTGCCAATGGCGCGTGTGGCGGCTTGGCCCTAGGTTTGCACGGCTTGGCATGCTAGGTTGCAAGCGTCGCTTGGCATATGCCAATGGCGCGTGTGGCGGCTTGGCCCTAGGTTTGCACGGCTAGGCATGCTAGGTCGCAAGCGTCGCTTGGCATGTGCCAATGGAGCGTGTGGCGGCTTGGCCCTAGGTTTGCACGGCTTGGCATGCTAGGTCGCAAGCGTCGCTTGGCATGTGCCAATGGCGCGTGTGGCGGCTTGGCCCTAGGTTTGCACGGCTTGGCATGCTAGGTCGCAAGCGTCGCTTGGCATGTGCCAATGGCGCGTGTGGTGGCTTGGCCCTAGGTTTGCACGGCTTGGCATGCTAGGTCGCAAGCGTCGCTTGGCATGTGCCAATGGCGCGTGTGGCGGCTTGGCCCTAGGTTTGCACGGCTTGGCATGCTAGGTCGCAAGCGTCGCTTGGCATGTGCCAATGGCGCGTGTGGAGGCTTGGCCCTAGGTTTGCACGGCTTGGCATGCTAGGTCGCAAGCGTCGCTTGGCATGTGCCAATGGCGCGTGTGGCGGCTTGGCCCTAGGTTTGCACGGCTTGGCATGCTAGGTCGCAAGCGTCGCTTGGCATGTGCCAATGGCGCGTGTGGCGGCTTGGCCCTAGGTTTGCACGGCTTGGCATGCTAGGTTGCAAGCGTCGCTTGGCATGTGCCAATGGCGCGTGTGGCGGCTTGGCCCTAGGTTTGCACGGCTTGGCATGCTAGGTCGCAAGCGTCGCTTGGCATGTGCCAATGGCGCGTGTGGCGGCTTGGCCCTAGGTTTGCACGACTTGGCATGCTAGGTCGCAAGCGTCGCTTGGCATGTGCCAATGGCGCGTGTGGCGGCTTGGCCCTAGGTTTGCACGGCTTGGCATGCTAGGTCGCAAGCGTCGCTTGGCATGTGCCAATGGCGCGTGTGGCGGCTTGGCCCTAGGGTTGCACGGCTTGGCATGCTAGGTCGCAAGCGTCGCTTGGCATGTGCCAATGGCGCGTGTGGCGGCTTGGCCCTAGGTTTGCACGGCTTGGCATGCTAGGTCGCAAGCGTCGCTTGGCATGTGCCAATGGCGCGTGTGGAGGCTTGGCCCTAGGTTTGCACGGCTTGGCATGCTAGGTCGCAAGCGTCGCTTGGCATGTGCCAATGGCGCGTGTGGCGGCTTGGCCCTAGGTTTGCACGGCTTGGCATGCTAGGTCGCAAGCGTCGCTTGGCATGTGCCAATGGCGCGTGTGGCGGCTTGGCCCTAGGTTTGCACGGCTTGGCATGCTAGGTCGCAAGCGTCGCTTGGCATGTGCCAATGGCGCGTGTGACGGCTTGGCCCTAGGTTTGCACGACTTGGCATGCTAGGTCGCAAGCGTCGCTTGGCATGTGACAACGGCGCGTGTGGCACAATGATTGTGCAACTCGAATTTGGCATGGTTGCCGTGAAGCGCAATGATTGTGCGGCTTTGGTTTTGGCATAGTTGCCATGATGCGCAGCGATCGTGCGGCTTGATTTTGGCATGGTTGCAATGATGTGCAAAGATTGTGCGGCTTTGGTTTTGGCATAGTTTCCATGATGCACAACGATCGTGCGACTTGGTTTTGGCATAGTTGTCATGATGCGCAGCGATTGTGCGGCTTTGGTTTTGGCATAGTTGCCATGATGCGCAACGATTGTGCGGCTTTGGTTTTGGCATAGTGCCATGATGCGCAGCGATCGTGCGGCTTGGTTTTGGCATGGTTTCCATGATGCGCAGCGATCGTGCGGCTTTGGTTTTGGCATAGTTTCCATGATGCGCAGCGATTGTGCGGCTTAGGGTTTTGTGTGTCGAAACCCTAGTTTAGCATTTGAAAAAAGATAACCTGGTAATTTTTTACATAAGTGCATTAAATGTTCTAATAAATGTGTTTAGCGTCACCGGTGACGTCATGCTATGCGTAAGGTTTTACGATTTTACCCCTTGTCTAAAAACCACCATCAACAACCGTCCAAGTTATTTCTTATATTCAATCGGGCTCGCAAATTCCTTTTTATTTGATTGCGGATTGAATTGAGAAATAGGGATATAACTCTTGAGTTTACTTTTCTTAAGATTGACTCTGACCGACTACTTGAGTCTCCTGAAAGTATATTGAAGTTAGTCCATACAGATTGATAAGCGAAATATTGGGTTTGGTTGTTAGACCCCCACTTTTTCACAGCCGATCAAGGTTTGTTCCAATAAGAAATCTTCTTATTGAGAAACCGATAAGAAATCAATAAGAAATCTTTTTTATATGAGAAACCAATAAGAAATCTTCTTCGTCTTCAAAACTTTTTTAATCTTCAATTTAAACCTGCACAACACCACTTGAATCTCTTGTAATCAATCACGCACAAAAAAAAGTCTGTTAACAATGGATCATCACAAGATGTCTTTAGATCTACAAACAGTTCTAAAGATCCCATTGATACGTCGATCTTGTTTGAGTGAATCTTATATCAGAAGAGAAGATTCTCAAGAATAAACAAACTAGGAGCAATCAAAGTTTCAACAACCGTTAGTCAATCAAATCAATCGAAAACTAATAACACTGCAATTATCTAGTTTCCCACCAACGGTACTCGTAGAGCTTCTTGATCCCACATATTTCCTCTCCGATTAGACTGCTCCACCAGAAACAACAAAAAGATGAAGTTTGTCTGGCTCATGGATAGTTTGCTAGAAATGCAAACTTAGGTATTTATAGACCAAGGATATTTGTACACCAAGGAATTTCCAAAACCGAAAGTATTCTCAAGATATGCAATAAATGCCCATTCGGTTTTCATAATCCCAGTAAATTCTTTGTCCAATATTTCCCGAAATCTCTCAGTAGAAAATCTCCAATTACTAAATGCACATTACTAATTTTTATTCTCTAGAGATATGCATTTAATTGCTGGTAATTAAAGCATATAAAATTAATAACCTTAATTAAAAGATTCTTAATTTATTTCGGAACAGGATCTCGTTGAGTAGTAAGGACTGTCTTTGAACAATAAAAGATAAGAGTTATTGTACGTGTTCAAAGAATGTTGACATCTCTTCTTTGTAAATCCTCTTTCATATTTACAATCTTGGAATCGATTATACCACACTTCCAAACAAGTTTAGAATTGGTTCATCTGCTTTCCAAGACAACTATGTGATTGATCAAGTATCAAATCACATTCATGGGTTCAATTGGTTCTACCAGTCACTGGGACCGGTTATACCCTAATATGGAGTACTTATGATCGGTCAAACAAGTTACCAGGATTGGTTACACCAGTTACCAGGATCGGTTACATCAATTACCAGGACCGGTTACCATATACACATGGTATTGCTTGTGATTGGTCACACCAGTCACTAGGATCGGTTACACCAATTACTAGGACCGGTTACACCAATTACAAGGATCGATTACACAACTTCTCTGTAATCGGTCACACCAATCACTAGGATCGGTCACACTAATTACATATATCGATCATACGATCTCAAGTGATTACTTAGGATCAATTACACTAATTAATCAAAACTAGTCATACCAAATCATAATTCAGGCATTGTGATTAGTTGTACCAAGATACATAACAAAGTTACGATCGGTTCTACCATCTCACACATATTGGTAATCCAAAGATTTACAATGAATAGCCGTACCAATAAGCCTAGCGATTTCCCTTTCGATTCATAAAACAAGTTCATGAATGTACTTCCTTTAAACAAATGTAATTCACTGTTTCCTAGGATGAAATCTTCACCTTTACCCATTAACATAATCATAACAACATTCATAAGATTATGCCGATGTCATATCTACGAAGTTCAAAAGATAAGCGTATACTTCGTAGTCTAATTCCCTAATACTATGATCACGTGATCATGTCTCACTGTTAGAGTAATATATCCAAGTCAATATTACTAACCTCAAGAGGAAGGATGATGTCGTCGTTGTAGATCGTTACTTCTTCACGTTCTTCAGGTCTTCGAGTAATACTTGTATGTCTCAACATTCCTAGACTTTCTAGTCTAACCTAAACGAAGTTGTCTCTAGTACATAATCAAGCGACTCTTAGATGATTTTTGACTCACTAAAATATGACAACCAAACTTGACATACCAACGCTTGGTGGGTTCAACCGAGCTATGCTCTAACAAGATACTCAACAAGTAATTAGTTTACTATGAAACCTAATGACATAGTAATGTGCAACAATAACTCTTGGAGAAGGAAAGAGTAAGAAGTCACAAAGCATAACTATTTGAAACAAATAGAACACATGTTATTGGTAATCCTTATCTTACAGGATTTTTAGAGATGATGAGGATCAACGTTTAAATGCTGGTAAAGCACCAGAGAAACGTACCCATGTTTAGATTTATGAGCGACCATACCTCTTGAGAGTTTACATTTTTATTTAGAGAAGTTACCATAAAACTCACTGTCATCATGAAGGGAGATGAAGTTGGAACCTTTGCCTGAGTTCTTCTGCTTTTCCATGAAAGTGTAAGATAACTAGTCTATGGGATCACTGTATCATGTCATCATCAAGTTCATGTTAGCAAGTTGAACAGTTTCCTTAATGGTAGCTCCTTAGATTCTTCATAATGAGTTCTTATTGGAACCCATCATTTTTAGGGACTCTTTAAGTTCTTCTTAAAATTTGGGCCAATATTTTCGCTTTTTGTTCTATTAGTTGAGTAAGCTGAACTAACATTCCTGGAAGGTTCCTTGGTATGTATACCAGTATCCTTCATTTTCAAACCCAGTGGTTTAGAATTTCGAATGTCAGTTACTCATTTTAAGATGAGATTTAAGGTATCTTGAAGAGACTCAAATCGACTGTTTTCCAATCTAAGCTTACATTTCATTTGAACGTGTCCTTCTGTATTACAGAAATAACAAAGCTTTTGAGTTCTGATGAAATCAGAAGGAGCGGACTTGATACGAGAACTGTCAGAAGAGATTTTCTTTTTTGGAGAAACAAATTTTCTTGGTCGGAGAAAATTAACTGATCATCTCTTGTCAAAGTAATCACACTTTGAGTATGAACTTCTAAAAGAGTTTTAATTAGGGTATCATGAGTATCATTGAAAATCATTTTGTCTAACTCCTTAATTTTACCGAAACTATAGATAAAGCTAAGTTTCCAGATTCACAAACGTTACATGGAGTTGGAATAGTGTACATTAAACATAGCAGTTTCTGATGAGAATTGGTTTGGAAATTCATTTCTTGGTTATTTATGCGGAAAAGTTTGCATATAATTCGCGAATGATACGGCCAGTTACAAACTGGGTTACGGATAAAGGGGTAGGGTTTTAGGGTTCCGCTCCCTATGAGAAACGCGGACTAGGCCCGCGATCAACTAAGCATTTCCGTTAAACAATGGGGAACTTAGGCGCAGGCCCAAAAAAAAAAAATTCTTACCGCCAGGCCCACAATTAATTTCTGATACAGTCGCACCCATAATTATTTAAAAATATTTAAAACGTACTGAAAGACTCTATTACCCTTCATCGTTTTTGGGCATAATTTTTTTTCTTCTCCGCCGGTTTCTTTCTCTATTCCTCCATTAATCTCTGTAACGGATCTGCAAAGATTTTTTCTCCATCATTTAAAGAAATAAATCATTTAAAATCGATGATTCAAAGAAGTAAATCATTTTTGACTAAACCCTAGAATACATTTCAACAAAAATGGATGAAACAGAAGAAGAAGAAAAAATCAAGTAGAAGAAACAGAAAAAAAATCAATTTCAACAAAAGTGGATGAAAAGTCAATTTCATACTCTAAAAAACCAACCTAGAAACTACTTACAGTTTACAAATTCTAGCATTTCGAAAAAAAATGAACGAAACACAAACAAAATCAACATTTTATTTTACTTTGATACTTTCACTTTCAGTTAACGAAAAATAAATGTGCATAACCAATTATGCAGTACAAAAATAAATGTGGATAACAAGTTATGCAGTACAAAAAAAAAGTGCATAACTAGTTATGCAGTACAAAGAAAATGTGCATAACCAGTTATCCAGATGCATAACAAGTTATGCAGTACAAAAAAAAGTGCATAACCAGTTATGCAGATGCATAAGACATTATGCAGTACAGAACAATGTGCATGACTAGTTATGCAGATGCATCAAAGGTTATGCTTATCATAAATCACTGCAGATGCAAAAAAATATGCATACTAGTTATGCAGTACAAAGAAAATGTGCATAACAAGTTATGCAGTACAAAAAAAATGTGCATAACCAGTTATGCAGATGCATAACTTGTTATGTGGCATAAAAATAAATGTGCATAACAAGTTATGCAGTACAGAAAAATGTGCATAACTAGTT
This sequence comes from Papaver somniferum, assembly GCF_003573695.1. Classification (NCBI taxonomy): domain Eukaryota; kingdom Viridiplantae; phylum Streptophyta; class Magnoliopsida; order Ranunculales; family Papaveraceae; genus Papaver; species Papaver somniferum. The sequence goes on along the minus strand of NC_039366.1, from coordinate 140,577,854 downwards.
ATGCAGTACAAAGAAAATGTGCATAACCAGTTATGCAGATGCATAACTTGTTATGTGGCACAAAAAAAAAAGTGCATAACCAGTTATGCAGATGCATAAGACATTATGCAGTACAGAACAATGTGCATAACTAGTTATGCAGATGCATCAAAGGTTATGCTTATCATAAATCACTGCAGATGCAAAGAAAATGTGCATAACTAGTTATGCAGTACAAAGAAAATGTGCATAACCAGTTATGCAGATGCATAACTTGTTATGTAGCACAAGTAAAATAAATGTGCATAACCAGTTATGCAGATGCATAAGACATTGTGCGGTACAAAACAATGTGCATCAAAGGTTATGCTTATCATAAATCACTGCAGATGCAAAAAAAATATGCATAACTAGATATGCAGTACAAAGAAAATTTGCATAACAAGTTATGCAATACAAAAAAAATATGCATAACATCTTATGCATGTGCAATCAAAGACAACAAAAACTCAAAATCCCCAGATTTAAATCGCAGATTTTGAAACAGAAACCCTAGTTTTATTGAGAAGATTATTCAGAAAAGGATTTGGGAAAAGATTTGACAAAGAAAAAATCCAAATGTTAAAAACGAAGAATCGGAGTTCACCATTATTTTCTTCTCGCTTCTCTCTGTTCGTCGCTCGAAGAAAAGGGTAGTTTGGCCTTTTAAAAACTGAGAAGTAGAATTTCATAAATTATGGGTCTGCTACGAATTTTTGACGGGAAAATAGATGCGCGCCTGAACTTTTCTGTCCGTGGGTTTGACAGTGGAAAAATCTGGGAGAATGAGTCTCCCTTTAGTTTTCACTTAAACAATCTCCGTCAAGTCTGAAGTTAGTTTGTCTTTCTCTTCTTTTCCAGCATCACTCGGAGCCCACATGCTTTTTTTACTCAGACTAGTAGGGGAAAATAAAACCTCAACTCTGAGAAATTGTGTTCCAGGGTTCTTTGTTTGTTCCTGAGTAGATATTTTACAAACACACACTCTTGCTCACTCTCTCTCTCTCCTTCTCGTTCTTGTTCTTCTTCTTCACTTTCTCTTTCTCTCTCAATCACACAAGTAACAATCCAAAAACCCAAACAGAAAAAACCAACAAGAGAGATGGGGAAGCTTGTCTGCAACCACTAAATTAAAGCCCCTTACCTTGGACAATCACCTGATATTGTCTACCCTTCTGTAACTCTTCTTACAGGTACACACTTTTTTCTGTAGATGCATTTATTAGTGTTCCTTTCTAAAATTAAATTAAAATATAAGCTCACTTTTAAGGTTTCCTAATTAGGTATATTATTGTTTGGTTTTGACATGAATGAACAGGTCCAGAACTAATGATTTAAGGTGATGGAATTACACATATTGGTGCATTTGGGTTGTTTAGATTATTAGAATCACAAGCGTTTTAGGTTTGTTTGATTTAAAATGGCAACACGTTTACCTTGTTTCACATTTTGTGATACTAGAAATTCACTGGGAGTTTCAGCTGTCCATGGAGGTAGATGTTTAACTGATAATCGTTTGGATAGAGTTCACCTCTTGAAGATGTTTGATGAAAGTACTGGGATTGTTTGCCATGGACAGAAGTTTGCTTCAAATTTCTCTGATTTTAAATGTATGGCAAGTTCAAACAATGTTAATTCGCATCAGAATAAAGATCATTTCTTGAGTCTGCATCCTGAGGTTTCGATGCTCAGAGGAAGTGAGAGAAATGACAAGGTCAGCAGTCCAACAAAAGAGAGTTCAGGTGTAAGTGTCACTGATAGCTTAATGGATTCGTCTGTTTCAAAGAACTATGGTGAAGCTAAGATTAAAGTTATTGGTGTTGGAGGTGGTGGTTCAAATGCTGTTAACAGAATGATTGAGAGTTCGATGGAAGGTGTGGAGTTTTGGATTGTCAACACAGATGTTCAAGCCATGAGGATGTCACCAGTTGTTCCAGGGAACCGATTGCAAATCGGTCAGGAGCTAACGAGGGGACTTGGCGCTGGTGGGAATCCTGATGTGGGTACAAATTCTGCCAAGGAAAGCAAAGAAGTGATAGAAGAAGCGGTCTATGGTGCTGACATGGTTTTCGTTACTGTAAGTTGAGCATGTATTCTTAATAACTCATTTCTAGTCAATTCAAGCGAAAGTAGGATGCATGTCGTTCAGTTTTCCTTCAATGCGCGAACCTGCTTAGAGCTTTCGGCATTAGATTAGTCTAATTTTGTTGGCTGGAATACCATATCAATGTGAAATCAATTAGTGTTCTATATGTCGATATGTAAGCCTATTTAAAAATGCACGAACTTCAAGCTAAGTTCTCGCAGGATAATAGCAGGGAAAATAGTACCCTCATGTCGATATACTTAGCTCCAGTGTGTTGTGTTGTTGATATCTGTCCCAAACTGAAGAACCTTTCAGTTGCATCTGGGGGTAGGATTCATGGAACCAAAAGTGTTGCCGCTGAGCCAATCTCTGAGTTGTTTGACCTTTCTCATGTTTGTTCTGTGTTTCCTTTCCTAATCTACTCATTGCAGGCTGGAATGGGTGGCGGAACTGGCACAGGTGCTGCTCCAGTAATTGCAGGCATCGCAAAGGCAATGGGTGTACTGACTGTCGGTATTGTTACAACCCCTTTCTCCTTTGAGGGACGTAGACGGGCGGTTCAGGCACAAGAAGGAATTGCCGCTTTGAGAGACAATGTCGACACACTAATTGTCATCCCTAATGACAAGCTGTTAACTGCTGTTTCCCAATCTACCCCTGTAACTGAAGCTTTTAACTTGGCTGATGATATACTTCGACAAGGAGTTCGTGGTATTTCTGATATAATTACGGTAGGGAAGGCCCTGAGAATATTATTTTAACAAGAATTTCATATCAGCTTTAATATATTTGTAGTCTGCGCATGGATGTTCCATTATAGACTGTCCATAGTGACCAAGTATCTATAATCTGTAAACTGAGATTCCGTAACTTTCATACCTTTTTTGTAATCATTCGGAGTTGGTATCTGTTATGCCCTGATCAAAAAAGAGTTACCTTTTCTCAGGTCCCAGGTCTCGTTAATGTTGATTTTGCTGATGTTCGGGCTATTATGGCCAATGCAGGCTCCTCTCTTATGGGCATAGGAACTGCAACAGGTAATTTCTAGCAGCTACTTATCCTCTCATATAAGCTTCATTCATAAATTCTATATTCTTATGCATCATCCATTGCTTCAAAGTTCAAATCAAGCTGGGAAAGGCTTTCTTTGATCCAAAATCTCCATTAGCGCCATCACACTTTCTTCTTATTCCAATATAGATGTACAGTTTCAAACTTGTATTCTGTGACGAGTGCAATAATCATCTTATCAACATATTTTTCTCTATGATTTTCCTTGGTAGGCAAGACAAGGGCAAGAGATGCTGCGCTGAATGCCATCCAATCACCTTTATTGGACATCGGCATCGAAAGAGCGACCGGAATTGTATGGAACATTACGGGAGGAAGTGATTTAACTTTGTTTGAGGTGCATCTATAAACTATGGCTTAAAACACATGTTACTACTACTCATCTCCTTCTTTGCTTCTGCTGGCCATTAAATGCAGCATGAGGTGCTTGTTTGGTTTTTTTTTTCAGTATTGAATTACTCTTTCCTGAATTTTCTACTTAAACTGAATTTGTGCAGGTAAATGCTGCCGCGGAGGTGATATATGACCTTGTAGATCCAAGTGCAAACTTAATATTTGGAGCAGTGGTAGATCCATCACTTAGTGGTCAAGTAAGTTTTTTTGGCCCTCAAAGCTATCTTGTATTCAAACTTTTGACATTGTTCCATCCTTTTCTGTTAGTCATGAGAAATAAGCTGGGTGATATCTGAGATTTCCATTCAAGCATTCAAACCATCTGTGGTCTCTTTCCCTCACCTACTTGTCCAATAACTTTGGTCTGCAACAATGCTATTTTACCTTGAATCATAAATTAAAAAAATAAGCAACACTTTGGATTGCTCCACTCTCAGGTCAGCATAACTCTGATAGCCACCGGATTCAAACGCCAGGAGGAAACCGAAGGAAGATCACTCCAGGTACTTCTCTCATTCCTATCTCTTATCTCTCCACATTTTTCTCCTTCCCATTTCTATCTCTACATATGTATGTATTGTCCTATATATATCTAACTCACTTTTGTCTGCGTTAAATGCAGGGAAGTCAGCTAACACAAGGAGATAATAACCTCAGATATAACAGACGACCTTCTTCTTCCTTTACTGAAGGTGGAGTGGTGGAGATTCCCGAGTTCTTAAAGAAGAAAGGCCGCTCAAGATTTCCTAGGGATTGATGTACTTCGTTTTGTGTAATATATTTTCATTGGTCGTTTTATGCTTCCCCACGTGCTTCTTTTTCAGTTGCTGACCATGAGTTATCTAATGCATAATCCTGTTTAAAAGGATCTCTCTGGATCCAAGTTTGCAATGAAAAATGAATTCGATTGATTTGGTGAAAGTTATTTGGTTTATCTGATGTTTTTGCAACACTTCCAAGTAAAAGTACGCCTGAATATATCTGCTGGTTGATTCAAAGTTGAAATATAAACAACCCGTAAACGCTTGGACTGAACGTATTCATGCACAAAATTATAATCAATAGCTAAATGTTTCATTCTGCTATGAAACACAGGATTGGAAGACAATGCGATGGACCCTTTATTGTCACAAGCTATTTCAGGTTTAGGGGCAGATGGTAAGAAAACATGAAGGTCCTTAAGAATCTGACATAACCATAACACCTCCGCAACTGTGGAAGCCGAAGATCTGTACTCTGCTTCAATAGAACTTCTAGAAACAATTGGTTGTTTCTTGGAGGACCAGGATATAGGGTTGTGTAACACCCCGTGTTTTTAGCATGGCGCATGCTGAAAGATGCGCCTTGGCCAGAGATGAAGCTTCATCCAAAGCTTCCGTTGCGTAGGAAGAGGAACATTGGCCCTTGGCCAATGCGTTGACAATGTTCAGCCAACATGGCTGAACACCGGGTTGGCAGCGGACGACCAACATGGGTGGACATCGGATTGGCAGTGAACAGCCAACATGGCTGGACATCGGGTTGGCAGCGGACGACCAACATGATTGAACATCGGGTTGGAAGTGAACAACCAACATGGCTGGACATCGGGTTGGCAGCGGACGACCAACATGGCTGAACGAGTTGGCAGCGGACAGCCAACATGGCTGAACATCGGGTTGGCAGCAGACGACCAACATGGCTGAACATCAGAGTCGGCATTGGCAGTGAACAACCATCTTGGACGGTTATTCAGAAATATATGGCAACGACCATGAATAGTAAAAGTGGAGAGTTGATGAATGGTTTTTGGTCCCCCAATTTAAGTTCTAAAAATGTCAAGTTAACATATATATGGAGGGGTACTTAGTTGAAGGTGCATATACGGACCATGCACCAAGTAAGATAGCCTTGGCAATATACGGCCATTACGGCCCTTTACGGGACCTGGCTCAGGAAATGTTCAGTCGTCATGGACGGACATTAGAACTGGCCCGTGAGCCAGAATTGAGTGTACAACCATCACGACCATACATCGCAGTTGGCCAGGGTGGTAAGGTGCATCCATCACGGCCTGGTGCATATTCGGATCATGCACCAAGAAAGCTTCATAGCTTAGCCGGAAGAGTATAAATGATGTCTAAGTCTCATTTATAGTTGCATAACCTTCCCAATGGAGCGTATTAAGCATGACCATCACTATGCCATGCCGCAAACCAAGTATTCACCACTTGGCTGCATTTTGACGGAATGGCCTACACGGACTAGGCCATTACCACTATTGCTTGACCTCGGCCCTGCAAACGAGTTGGTTTAAGTTTTTGTCCCTTCGATGATGAACTATGGTATGTGATTGATCCCTTTAGAGTAGGGAAGGGTACGTAGGCAGACGCAATGAGTTGCAGCATTGCCGGTCCAACACTTTGTCGCTCATATCATCTAATTTAGAGATGATTGCAGCATTTTGGCCTTTCATATATTCTGGCTCGGTAGCTCGATGCAAGAGATGATTGTGGCCAAACTTGATGAGGCAAGTTGCATTCCATTCACTGGATATACATACTTCCTATCAAGGCGTTCAACATAGGCTAAAAACCCGAGTGTCGTAATTTAGCTCAAGAGGAGTCCGTTTTGATGGAAAATGTCCCAAATATCAAGACATGTGGATCCACATGGTCACTAGAGTTTAGACAAATTCCATCATTTAGGGCCTCAAAAGGCCGTTTTTGCCGTTTTCAAAAAGTTCTTGGTTTACTTAATAAACCCTTCGCAGAACAAGGGTAAGTTGGAATGGTGTGGAAGCTAAGTTATCTGCATCATGCTCCAAGAGCATGCTTGCAAGGGCAAATGGACGTGCATTTGCCTAGTTTTGAGGCACAGATCGTAGCTTCATCATAGCGCACCGCGGGAGATTGCGGCCTGTGGGGCAACGCGCCAAAGGCGTAATTTTCTGGTCCGTCACAGGTTGTCATCAAAAAAGATGCAGTGGACGCTAGTAGATCTCTTGGCATTGGCAATGCCAGCCCAATCAGCATTTGTGAACCATTTTATAGATGTAAAACCCTTGGTAAATAAAAGTTCATACCCAAGAGTTCCCTTAATATATCTGAAAACTATTTTAGCTGTAATGAGATGAGCAGTTGTTGGAGATTGCATATGTTGGCAGATCTGGTTAACTACATATGAAATTTCTAGTCTGGTCCAAGTCAAATATTGTAAAGAACCAACAATAGACCTATACTCTGTTGGATTGGATAAAATTTCACCATATGTAGGACTAAGTTTAAAATCTAGAGAACATCGGGTGTTACAAGGTTTAATACCAATTAAGTTAGTCTTGTTCAGAAGATCAGCTGCATATTTGGTCCGACAAAGAAAATGACTTGTAAAACTTCTCTTTGTTGGAAACAATATTTGTTTTAAGGTTTTTAACTAAATAAAATTAATTTATTGTTTATGAAAATTATTAGTCCCACATTGTGGAATTTCCATTTTTTAGTAGTCTTAATAGACTATATAAATCTTTTAGTCCCGCATCGGGGAATTCCTCTTCTTAAGCTGTATTTGTCAATTATATAAACAAATTCACTACTTTTGTAAAATCTATGGGAAATGGATTTCTCTATATTTTAAGAGATCCCTAAGGGAAAATATTTTTATATTGTTTTCTTAAGCGTTCGTGATTTTCCTTAAGGTTTTTTTTCTCGGAGTTGCCAAGATCAAGTTGAGCATCTGCTACATATGCTAGTAGTAGGTGTAGTAGCGTGTTTTACCATGGAGATATCCGTCCTGTGAGGGAAATAGCATCACTCTTGAGTGTAGCCGGGCCCTAATGTCCTAAGGGCAGCGTGTTGAACACGTGACTCACTATGTTTTTCCAAAGTTTTTCCTTGTTGTTGTTGCGGAGATCTGGGGAGCTCGCCCGTTTCGTCAACTCGATCAATTCCACTTAAAGGAGTTAAGTATCAATAACTTTTGCTTATTTTATTTTTCCTTGTTTTTGATTATTGCACCCAACACTCTTTGCCTCCAAAGTCTAAACCCAAGAAAAAGTGTAGAGAACCAAGATCCTTTATATGAAGAAAAAAAGTACCAAAATGAGTTGTTACATCATTGCAGTGAGCTGTATTATTACCAATAATGAAGATATCATCAAGATAGACCAATACTGTAGTCAATTTTGATCCTATCTTATGAACAAACAGGGATGAATCAGCTACTAAAGGAATGAATTCAAGACCAACAAACACATCCACTAATTTCTCATACCATGCCCTTGGTGCCTGCTTAAGTCCATAAAGAGATATGTTCAACTTGCAGACAAAATATGGATGATCTGGATCTACAAAGCCAGGTGGTTGAGTCATGTAAACATCCTCCTTGAGATCTCCATGAAGAAAGGCATTACTGATGTCAAGTTTTTTCATTTTCCAGTCAAAATTTACAGCAATAGATAAAACAAGCATAATATCAGCTGGTTTGACAACATGGCTAAAAGTATCAATGTATTCTAAACTCTCTAATTGATGAAAACCTTTGGAAACAAGCCTAACTTTGTGCCTCTCAACCCACCTGCATTGTGTTTTATCTTGAATACCCACTTGCATCCTACTAAAGACTGTGAGATGTCAGGTGGAACTTTAGTCCATGTATTGGCATTTTGAAGAGAAGTATAGAGCTGGCAAACGGGCGGGCCGGGGCTGGCTTGTTACGGGTTATACGGGTACGGGTTACCACGGGCCAAAACCCGCGGGTTGATATTCTTCGCGGGTGGTCATTTCTTCTACCCGCGCCCGTAACAGGTAAAGCTTGCGGGTTCACGGGTTAGCCGGCTTGATTAAATAAAACTAAAATAAAAAATTAATCAACTTAATTTATGACAAATTACAATTATCAAACACAAATTACAAAAATTAGACCTCAATACAATACCCATCAAAAATTCATTAAATCATTTTCAGGCCTTTCAACTCCTTCCCTGTAAGGCTGTAACACCTAACATACATCTAATCTCTTCATTTTCAGCTCAATCCATCACGAGATTCACGACTTCAATCGCAGCAAGAACTCTTTCCAGTTGTGTTTTCTGCTCAAACTCAAACTCACGCCCATGATAATCACCAACACCTTCAATTCTATAACCTGCAACACCTCATGCCTGCACAACCCATTAGTAGCACCCCCAAGCTTCACATCAACTCACACCACATCCGCAACATTCTCCTCTTTTCAGTTCTTCAAATTCAAACATCATAACAGATCGATAGCTGCAACATAATTCAAATATGACAAAAATCAAGAGCAATTTTACTTAGATCTAATTCTTTTACAAATTCATACAAACATAAATGAATTTCAAAATTTAAAATCCAAAACAGTTAATTAAGCAAAAGTAGTAATCAAAAATCTCAAAAACATTCAAAACAAACCCACATCAATCATTCTCACAAAAAACAAAAATCAAAATTTCAATCAAGAGTTCTCATTTTCAGCACATATTAACAAAACCCAGACACCATAACATCATGCCAAATCAATATACAGAGCGTATGATTTTAGTAAACCCTAACAAACCAAAATTTAGCAGCTTCAGGTGAGTATCAATTCGAACAAACCCATCGATCCATCCCATCTCAAATTTATCTTCTTTTGATTATAACCAAGAATTGAATAACACCACCACTAAATCGAACCAAATAAACCCATCTCAACTTTGATTACAGTCATTAGATCAATATCCTATGAATCATTGAATCAATCGCAGCTCTTCTTCAGCAACAGACGAGAAAGAACAAAAGAAATCTTCTCTTCTCATCAATTAATTCGATCAACAACACCCACTTCTCGCTCGGACTCAGAAACATCTTCATATGCTCGACAAACGTATCTTCTTCAAATCAGCAAAACAAAATCCTGACACTGCTTATGGTGCCTTGTTTCCTCAAATTCCTCATTGCATTCTAGACAGTGCATGCAACACCAATCATTTGCGAAGTGAGCTATTTGCGCAAGTGTGGTCAATGTATCCCTTACCTGTAATAATAATAACAACACGTCAATTTTTTTCAAGGCGTCCAGTTGTAAGTGGTATGAATCTAATAGATTTGAATTGTACCTCAATCTTAGATATCACCTTATTCTCACATAACATAGCAATTGAGGAAGGACAAATCTTGACCACTATTTACATAGGCAGAGTTAGCCAAACTATGTTTTGCAATTGTCTTACGTGAAAGTTATTATTAACCCATATTTTAGTCGGCTCCAATCAAAGCCGATCTAATTAGACTTATAGAAAGTTAATCTTAAATTTTTGACCTTATTTCTTGACCAAATTAGTGAAGTATTCTCAGTCATACTCTGTTTTGTGTGATCTAGCCATCTGTATCTACTATACCTTCTAACCCAGTATACATATTGATCCATCGTTAGATATTGTTGATTTGTAATCAAGAGGTCGCATGATTTGAGAATGTAAAATATAAAAAATATTCTATAAACATCGGAGGGGAAATTTAGATTTACGATTTAGAGTTTTTTATGATGATTTTGATGAACAAACATAATTTTCAAACAAATATTTTAGAATGAAAATACATTTTCCCGGTCAATAAGATTTTATATCGGTGAAAGTTGTTGTCTTTGTAGGTAGTTGTCGCGAAACAAATCGACATTGATGGTATTTCAGGAAAAAGAATGTAATAGTACTTGAGAGAGCGATAATGTTCTCTTACGCGGATACACCAATTGCCTTTATATAATACGGATACCGTTTCGGTGATCCAACAGTCATGATCATATTGTCTTACACGTTCCGGTATCATCCTCGAAATATTTGGTTTTTGTCCTTATCAATCGTGCTAAAAATAACCAAGTACATCTTTCACAATACAAAGTTGCATGTTTTATGAAGATTTTTTTTTTACTCGGTCAATAAAACTAACTAAAAAGCAAAAACTTATTATCCACTACTATTACCAACACCCACCGCCATACAAACCATCCACCGCCACAATTTCTTCCACCAATAGTAATGTTATCGCCTCCACCATTCACAAACACCCGTCACCGTTTATACTAACCCTACTTCCACTACCACCATTAGAATTAATATAGTTTTTAGTAAAATTATTAATTAATAAAATTATGTATTTATGTTAGATTATTAAAGGGACATTTATAATAGAAATTTAATTAATTATGAACAATCAATGAGACACTAATTAATAAAACATTTAAAAATAGTTAAGTTGAACAAACCCCAGCGATAAAGAACAAAATTATTCATTATATTAATAAAATATAATGGGAAGTTGGATACATGTGAAAAATGGACTTTGTATCCCCTTTTACGATAAAAGAAAAAAAAAATAATTGTGCTTGGCTCCGTCCTTAACCAGCACTAATATTTCGGCCTCCACCTCTTCTACTACTCATTGTCGCCAAAAATATCTATTGATATTATTTATCAAAATTACTTATTAATAGAAATTACATATTTTGTGGCGTTAAGAAATTAGCATAATATGTTTTTGTTCACCTCTTATACTACCCGCCACCACCATAAAACCATATGAATCCAATGTTTTTTATCCACCACCACCTAGTGGCATAGTCAAGGGTTGACTAACCTGGCTCTAACCCCTTAAATTTTTAATACCTACATAAATTTTTTCGTTTATTTTATAAATAGTACTTTGTCCATATATATTTATGGTTTAGTCCACCAAAGTTTACATGTTTCTTTTTAAAAAAAAAAGTAAACCTCCTCAATGTCAATTTTTGACTCCACCACTGCCACCATCACTGCCACCCACCCCATGTAGGTTGTTGGACGCAATTTTAATTCTCAATCACAAATGCCATGTATGAGGTTTAAATTGAACAAAATATCGTCAATTGATTAGTTTCATTGTTTTTTTTTCCATGTATATATTCTTTTTGTATTGCAATCAATTTAATTTTAACATTAAAAAATCTTGATTTATACGATATAATATCAAAGATAACAGGGGTACCATTTGGGTGATCCAACTACGATTATGAAAATATTGTCTTGTATGATATCATCCCTGAAATATTTTGGTACCTTCGTTTATCAAAAGTGTTAAAAACAACCAACCACATCTTCCACACTACGATGTTATCGATGTTGTAACGACAACATAAAATTAATATTGTCCATCACTACTCACCAGCACTCACCGTCACTACTTCTTCCACCACAAATCAGGGGCGGACCTAAGATTTTGAGGAAAGAGGGAGAAAAAATTCTTGGCAAGTTGGATACATGTGAAAAATGGACTTTGTATCCCATTTTACGATGAAAAAACAAAAATAAATATAATTGTGCTTGACTCCGCCCTTAACCACCACTAATATTTCGGCCCCCACCTTTTCTACTACTCATTGTCGCCGAAAATGTCTATTGATATTATTTATCAAAATTACTTATTAATAGAAATAAATATTATAATTAATTAAGAAAATATTTATAATTAGAAAATGATTAATCATTTATTATGAGCAATTAGAGAAACACTAATTAATAAAACACTTTATGATGAATAAATTATTTATTATGTGCAATTAGTGAAACACTAATTAATAAAGCAATTATGATATTTAAGTTGAACAAACCACCACCGTTGATTTATCTTTTCTATTAATTCCAACCAAGGCGGAACACTGGTTAGAGACCACAATAGGTCATGAGTTCGAACCTCCCTGTTATAATTTTTGAAAAATATCTTGACTTGAGTTTTCATTTTTCATTCATAATATTGGAATTAACGCCACACGTGCAAGATGTAAGGGGTGGTCTGAGGAACCACATCCCTTGATTTATCTTTGTCCGGATAAATCCTGACCACCACTAACAAAGGCAAACTTATCCTAGCTTTGTTTTGTATTAATGATAAGGGGCCGAGAACACCTGGTTTATCTATCTAATTATGGAACAAATCCAATAATTTTAACTGTCACTTCACTTGAATAGTCGATTCGTAATATGTGAGTGTGCAATAATGACAACGGGTGATTAGAGTGTTAACTACTTACCTTCATAAACGATGTAGCTGACTGCTGAGGCTGAACATATGCTGTAAATATATATGTTTCTGAACCTATACGCTTTCTTTACGCTTTCTTTCTGTATATATATATAAAATGAATGCTTTCTTGGTGCACCACTCATTTGTCACGTGCATCTTGCAAGATGTTTTTCCTTTCTTTTCCTTTTTTTTTTTCTTTTTTCCGTTGCACATATGTTTTAGTAAATTATGCTGCCAGTTGTTAAACAGAGAAACATATTTCGTATCATTAATATATTCATCTGTGCGGTCTAACCACCCTTGCATAGTAAATTAGGCTAACTAAAGAAAGGAAAACAAGTCACTGCAGCTCATATTTCCGGTCATGTGTATTATGGTTCATTTGAAACTTAACTACTTTACATAATGAGTTTTGGAGACCTATCAATTTACCTTTGTATGGTTGTATGGGTATTTGTATACAATCTAGCATTACATGCAGATATAACTAACCATTTCGTTATATAAGATGAAGATATAATTGCATGCATTTCTGTAAAATTTCATGGGTATTTGTAATGTTGATGCTGTGTTTCTTTTTTTGTTGTTGTTGAAATTAGGATAAATATGATGTGGTACAAAGACTTTGGAATTAACAATGATAGCCGCATAGGTAGGTTGTTTTTTAACTATTTAAGTGAACCACAACCAGATGAAAAAATTGAGGGTGGATGTAGTTGAAGTAAGGTTTAAAGAACTTGAGCAACAAAATGTCGAGGTAAACTTTGGATAAATTTTTGAATTTTTTGATACTCCACATGATTTAATTCTTCGGAAAATGGGTCATTTGTCCAAATATTTTTAAAACCAGGTTTAAATGGACGAGTAAAAATTATTATGGGTGAAATGGACACCAAAAAAATTGTAAGGATGAAACTGGATTCATCCTGACTTAAACTTAAAAAATAGTAAGATGAAACTGGATGCATCCTGATGTAAATTAAAAATAAGAAAAAGTAGTTGAAAATGGTAGGATGGAATTGTTTACATCCTGACTATTTTTACATTTTTGTCAATTTAAACAGTATCAAAATCTAAATGTCCTTTTCATCAAAGAATTGTTGATTTTGCTCTTTTTAACCAATTTCGTGTTAATTCTTTAGCATGATTCTCCTTCTAATTTGATTAGGGATATTGCTACTGGATGTGTTGTTGATTTTCATGAGGTTTATTAAAGAATTCAATTATGGATATTGCACTAGCAAGGGTACTTCAAATGCGCTTATGACTTAAATTCGGAAGTCGAGTACTTCCCATACTAATTCATAGAGACAAAAAAAACACACATTTCACACAAATTTTCTGCGAAAATAAAAGTAAAAAATAAATAAATAAATTCCACACATAATTCTTATCTTTTCTACACCTATCTAATGTATTTTTCCACGCCAAACCAAATAAAAAAATGCATCACCACGGGGCGATACAAAGCCCCGCGTACACCAAATCAAAAATGTATAGCCACGGGGAGGGGAAAGCTCCGTGCACACCAAGTAAAAAGCAAAAAAATACCCGACGTGTAGCATGGGCATAAATCTAGTCCTTCTATTGAATCCCTATAAAAAAAATAACGAAAACAAATAAATAAACTAGATGACATAATTCTTAACCTTAAAAAGTTTTGAAAACAAAAGAAAAAATACTTTAGAAGGGTAATAGCAGTTGGTGCTTTCCAATTAGCTGGAGTCTCGCACGTGGAAGTCTCCTTAATGAAAATCTTTTCTTCTGGAGTGCATCATCATGCTCAATTTGTTTTTTTTTGTATAAAATAAATTCGTCCAATCTAAGCGCATATGATTCATAAATGTTATAACCATATGCAGTTGCTTCAAATCTAATTCGTCCAATCTTCTCTTCTTTACAATGATCACTCGATGATCCAGGTAAGTCCCACTCCAAATGTTGGGCCCTTTTTCCTCACCAAAAGTAAGTCCCACTCCAAATGTTGGGCCCTTTTCCGCACCAAAAGTAATTTTTAGATTGATATCTAGAGAAATTCCCGTTGAACTCTTGGTTCGTGGAGGACTTGGGAAAAAGAAAAAATCAAGAGTGAGAGGAAATTATCTCAGGGTTTTGCTTCTGAATGGTATAGTTTAATCGAGAGATTGTATACCGGCCCTTAACCTGTGTCGTTAAGGCAAGGGCCTTGATGTTGGTTCATCTTTAGTATCGCATAAATTGTGTCCCGAAAATTTATCAACTCTTTCTAATTCCAACACCTTCTGTATTGCTCCTAAACTTATCAAGTGTTTTGTCTTTTAAATATATGTTATTGGTCTGATGTATGTTAAATATGATTTTGTCTTAGAAATCGTAGGGAATTCCCCTATATTGTTTTTCCCTGTTTTTTATTATTTAAACGCGTAGAATTTCTCAAATTTCATTTACTGGGTAAACAAAGGTGTCTATTCTCCTTTAATATTTGTTAACACAATCCATTAAATCCAGAATTTCTTTTTATAATTATATGTGCATATCGAATTACAAAAAATATATATTACAAAGAAAGTTTCTTGTATTTCCGACATATTATTCGAAATGTGTGGCATCCTTGCTATTTTCCGCATCGGATTCTTGATCTTGAATCTCTGTGAAGATATTTCCAATCCATATTATGGAATATGAACACTTATTCCGTTTATCATCGATACTATCGATTCTAAAATAAATAAATTAAAAGAGAGTTTGGACTTGATCCTGATCGAATATATCACAGTGATGCACAACCCCATCAAATTAATATAAATGTTTGTAACATCGTGTGTCATCATCCCTTAATGAAATTTGAACCTAATAACACAAAAGGAAAATCTTGCTAGTATCATCAAAATATCCCAAAAATTATTTAAAAAAAAAACTTTAACGACATCGATTCAGAAATATTATTTTCGTTATTTTTTAGAGAACTCACAACATCTTCTGCCCTGCAAACACTCTTTTTTATTTTGAAATGGATTTGATGCTCAATCTTGGTTACCAATAAGCCGTTTATATAGTTGCAGCTTGTAAAGCTGTTTTAATCGTGATTACGCGGTTAACATCCTAAATTAAGAAAATCTTCTACACCCCCGTATTTATTTGGTATCCCAATGTATTCTGGATGAATTCAATAAGTATTAACACAATCACGGAAATTTATTTCCGTAGGATTCAAGAAAATACATTCAGTGAAAATTTATATTTATGGATATATATATTCTATGAAAATTTTTCTTCTGAAAATATATTTCCTGATTTGTAAGACCATATATATTCTTAACTTGCAAAGTCACTCATAAAATTTGGTTATTTCTTATGCCTGACAATAAGTGTCCATGATGACCTCCATAATCGTTAGCCTCTTTGGCAGGCATTTGGCATAACCATTGCATAACTTTTTATGGTCAAGGAGTATAAGGCTCAATTGCAATATGTATTTTTTGGAGAGAGAAAAATTACAGACTCTTTGAGGACAAATCCATTTTCAAGACCGACTAATATGTAACTGGCGATGCAAGATTGATGTTCCCTTATCATGTTGTATCTTTCAATGGTCGAGTACATCTCAATTTTTCTACTGTCGTACTCAATTGAAACCTTTTTTTTTCACCTTTTTGCTTCTTTTTATTTGTACTTGAAAAAGAAGGGGTCTAACAACACCACCCAATAGTTCGCTTAGCAATCTGTATGGACAACCTCCAATATACTTTCTAGAGAATCAACTAGACAGTCAGACTCAATCTAGAGAAAAGTATATCAAAGAGTTTATATCTCTATCTCTCAATTTGATCTTTACTCAAGCAAATAGAAATCTGCGAGTCTTTTTTAAAGAGAGATAACTTGGATGGTACCAAAGACCAATATCCAAGTGTCAATCAATATCAATCAACAATCGTTAGGTTGGATTCTCCAATTGATTGATCTAACGCACAACCTGTATTATTCATATTATATAAACAAATATAATGCGGAAAAGAAATAACACAGACACCAGAAATTTTGTTAACGAGGAAACCGCAAATGCAGAAAAACCCCGGGACCTAGTCCAGATTGAATATACACTGTATTAAGCCGCTACAGACACTAGCCTAATCCAAGCTAACTTCGGACTGGACTGTAGTTGAACCCCAATCAGTCTCCCTCTGATCCAAGGTACAGTTGCACTACCTATGCCTATGATCCCAGCAGGATACTGCGCACTTGATTCCCTTAGCTGATCTCACCCACAACTAAGAGTTGCTACGACCCAAAATCGCAGGCTTTGACAATAAACAAATCTGTCTCACACAGACAATTCTATCAAAGAATCAATCTGTCTCCCACAGAAAAACCCTAAAGTTTTTGTTCCGTCTTTTGATAATAATCAAGGTGAACAGGAACCAATTGATAATCCGGTCTTATATTCCCGAAGAACATCCTAGATTAATCAATCACCTCACAACAATCTTAATCGCATGGTAGCGAAACAAGATGTTGCGGAATCACAAACAATGAGACGAAGATGTTTGTGATTACTTTTTATATCTTTCCTATCCGAGATATCAAACCTCAAGCAATCAATCTGATTGTACTCGTACGATAGAAGATGCAAGATCAGATCACACAACTACGATAAAAGTAGTATCGGTCTGGCTTCACAATCCCAATGAAGTCTTTAAGTCGTTAACCTTGTTTTAGAAGAAGAAAACCAAAGGTTAAAGGAGAACCTACTCTAGCACGCAAACTAGTATCACACGTAAGGTGTGGGGATTAGTTTTGCAGAGTTGCTAGATGTCCCCTTATATAGTCTTTCAAATCAGGGTTTTGCCTTGGTCATAAAGCAAACAATATCCATCGTTAGATGAAAACCTGATTTAGATTCAAGCTAATATTTCTCAACCGTTAGATCGAAATCATAGCTTTTTATACACAAATTAAGTGCACGCTTCTAGGTTTGTTAACCGTACCCAAACGTGTACATTGTTGGTTCAACAATAGTTAACCAAAAGGTTAGTCATATGAGCATTTCATACCAACCATATTCTTCTTCTTCACCATAACTAGTTCAAATGACTCAAATGAACTAGTTAGAGAGTTGTTCAATTGCAAGGAAATCTCATGTACAACACAAGACACAATTGAAGCAAAGATGATTTGATTCACTAGGATCGGTTCATGAGATTTATAGCCACGATTTGCAAAATCATTCCTTAGTCTTTATAAGTTTAAGTTCAGGAATCATCTTTAGATATATAACCTTCTTAAGTTCGCACACTAGGTTCGCGGACTTAAGATACCGGAAAGAGTTTACAAACTCCAGCAGAAATTCTTGGGATGAGAACTTCTCTGGTTCGCGGACTGGGTTCGCGGGCTTAGCTCACACAAGTAGTTTGTCAACTCCAGCATAAATTCTCGGGTTTGAGAACTTCGGCAGTTCGCGGACTGAGTTCGCGGATTTGGCACTTTCCATACTTCCGGTTTCTCTTGATCAACAAAGTTCGCAAACTTTGGTTCAAAGGATAAAACTTATGCACATATGTGTTTCCACAATAATACTTATGTCCATCATTGGTTATGTAATCTAAACTCTCATTCCAATCATTGAAACATTCTTAGAGGACGCTATATAGTTGTTACACCATTTCTCGTCAAAGCAATTTTTAAAGTGATTGAAACATATCATGACTTTCGTCACTAGGTAAAGATAAACATGGTCGAAGCGAAACGCTTACCAACACATATTTCGAGATATAGATAGGGGAGGTATACTCGGATCGAAATACCAAATGTGTATAATCTAAGTCTATATATATAGCATACGACTTTTTGTCTCAAGAAGTAGGAGATAGAATAGATAGACTTTTGAGTGACAAATAAGTTCAAGTCTTCGCATACCTTTTTGTGGAGAAGTTCCACCGGTTCCTTGAGTAGTTCTTCTACTTGTATGATGAATCACCATGAAGTCCTTGAGCTCAACTACACTTACTATCCTAGTCTGAGACTTAGCTATAGTAGACTAGAAATAAAGACTTATAGTTTTGATCACTAACATTGACAAACATGCTTGATATAGCAACACATGCGAGGTCGACCGAGCAGTGCTCTAACAATCTCCCCCTTTGTCAATTTTAGTGACAAAACTATCAATACATATGGAATACAAAAAAGATAATGAAACTTTAGTAGCTCCTATTCCACATGTCTAATCTTCTACATTCCTCGAAATTTTCGTCCTTCCAAGTACTCCAATGATCCCAAAGGTTGTAAGTTTAGCATCACCGTTGTTGAAGATCTGTAGCTATAACAATGAGAAAGCATCGGTCTCGATCACTGTTATAGAGTGTCATAGTATTATTACACAGTGTCAAAGTCCAATTGTATCACAACTTCAACAATAATACTATGGTGATATGTATCACTCCCCCTTAGTCAATATTCCATCTCACATGGAAATCACTCCCCCTTACATAATGTTCCGAAAACCATATGTATTTGTAGTGTGAACTACATATTAATTCTCCCCCTTTTTGTCAATAAAATTGGCAAAGGTACGAGAACGGGATCATAATGAAATTTCCGCAAGAGACATTTCATGACAAAAATAAAAATACATACCATCTAATTTAGATGCAATCATATAGCCGAAGCTAATAACATTCATCAAGGAGTTTAAAGATACAAGATAACCCCTCTAAAATTCCACAGCCGGACACCCCTCAAGATATGACCATTAAGCACAAGTTCAAAAGAACTCTCCCCCATTAGATGTCATTCCCAAGGGAACAACAAAAGCGACTTTAATTTCAAAAGAAAAGAAGGATTTTTATTGGACATCAAAACCATAAGAATAATTTTTATATCCAAAAACTCAATCAAATTAATCATAAGTAAACCCATGATTAATTTAATCGGAATACGTAATCAAATTAAACACAAAAAGTGATCAATTTAATTGATTATGCTCGACATAAGAGAACTTATGGAGTATATGACTAACATAACCATTAGAAAATGATTAGGATAGTCGTTCATATACTCAACATAAGAGGAATCTTATGGAGTATGAGAAATACTCAACTAGACTAATTAAAAGAGTGCCCATAATTAATCTAATTGGAATACACAACCAAACTAATTACAAAAGTAATAAATTTAATTATCATTTGTTTTGCTCGACATAAAAAGACTTATGGAGCAATAACTAAAATAACCAAACAAGATGATTAATTTAGTTCAAAAATGCTCAACATAAAGTACCTTACGGAACAACCAACAAAGCTAATCAAAAATTAATCAAATTGGTTGTATCGTGCTCAACATAAGACACATTACATAGACTCACAGTATTACATAAAATATGGATCAGTGAAGATCATTACTACGGAATACACAAGGATTCATTCTATCTTCCATCACTATTTGCATAACGGTATTTAATAGACATAATCCTTGAACACAAAAGATTTTAACCTATCTTCCATCAAAGAATTGACAATATAGGCTTAACTTTTGTATATGTCAAAAGTCAATTCATTCTCTCATCAATACATGCATATCAACTCATGAACGACTTTACTTTTAACAAAATGTGGGATAATCAAGTTCACGGACGTAAACGAACATATCCCATAAAAATATTACAATATATAAAACCATAAAGATTAATACTGCAAACCATCATCCTCCAAGTATTTTTAGAATTTAAAACCAATAAACCTAAAAAATAACATAAGAAGATGAAAAATAATAGCTATGTGTAGTCACAATCATTGCTATTCAAAACACTAGTTTTTCTTCCAACTAATCCAAAAAGAAGACATACTAGGCAAAAGTAAATAAACTCAGTTTTCCTTGATGATTTCATACCTCTGGAATGGTCCATTGAAATAGGAGTCATTGATATCCTTGATTTTGTTGATCGTAGAGACACCATGTTCATGAGTTAGAATTAGTTTTCCGATCAACAATGCGAGCATAATGACGAGCTTTAGCACAATCAAGGATAACTTTCTTCTGGTTCTTGATCAAGATATTTTGAGTACCAAGGATTTTTTCCTGTCCATCAATGAGCTGGTTTAACTGCAGTTGAAGGTTAGCAATTTCGCTCTTTACGTCTTTCTGAACGAGAATTAAATCCTTGACAGATTCTTCAATCCAAGAGTTGTACTCTTTCCTTTCAAGCATCTTTTTCAGAATAAACTCTTGAGCAAAATTACTTTAATGGGCACATATACGAGATATATATATGTTCATAAATACACCCTAGATAGAAACCCTAGAGTTCCTTGAGGATATATGGACGTTCGTGGGTCCAAACGTCAAGAAAAAGGACCCAACAATGAAAACTGCAAACAGTGGCACATTCAATTTTTCAACCGAAGAGAAGGGTCACAGAAGAAATATTAAGAACTTACATCGTAAGATACACACAGAGGAGAAAACAACTAAATACTTGAGTGTCTCTCAAACATCATCCTTGTGTCTCCCAAGTTATATACAAGGATGGAGCCTTCTAGAACTAGATAACAAGGGAGACGTTGTCTCACCATAGGTGTTGAGAGCATAGTTGTGATTTTCAACTGGATATTTGACC
Organism: Papaver somniferum; assembly: GCF_003573695.1. NCBI lineage: Eukaryota > Viridiplantae > Streptophyta > Magnoliopsida > Ranunculales > Papaveraceae > Papaver > Papaver somniferum. The sequence goes on along the minus strand of NC_039366.1, from coordinate 140,556,664 downwards.
TCAATACTTCCTGTCTTCCCTTGACTGCTTTCAAATTTATGGAAATTTCTCACAGTCCTTCTTGAAATCTCCGGCGAAGAAATTTTCTGATTACCGAGTCTAGGACCTCTAGAAATCGGTTCTAAAGGATTTTCCAGAATGGGTCTCCATACTCTAGACTTAGATTTACCAGAGTTATTCTTATAAGCACAGGAGATGCTTTCATTATCAACACAAGGATCTATGCCACTAGAAGGTACACGCGTCCTGTAATGATTTCTTGGGAAGAGATCATTTTTATAAGTTGTCTGGTTTCATGTGGGCATCAGGTTCACTGTTGTAGTCGTCTGACTGTCTGTTCCATTGACAGTGAAACGAAGCAAATTGTGAAGCTTAGCAATTTGTTCCTCCTGGCAAAGCAATGGATAGTATAGTGATTCATTTTTCCACAGAAAGTACAGGTTCGTGGAGAATAAGCAAAGGACGGCATCTGTTTTAACTTCACAGGCCTGTGAGAAGATGGTAAGTTATGAAAATGTTTCTTGACACAATCTTCTCCTGGAGAAAGTTTCTTCATGTACTGTATGTCAGGAACAGTTTGAAAAGAAGATTTTCTCTTTGGGATAGAGTAATCCTTTTCCAAGGACTTGCATTGTTCATGGGCTAGTGAAAGGGATGCTTCTTTTTCAGCACGAAGTCTGTCGAGATCGGATGAATGCGTCTTGCTTAAACATTTCTCTCTAATTGAGCCTTCTTTGACCATATTTTCGAGAACACTAATTTTTTCACGCTGTAAATTAGTTTCTTGAAGAAGTTTCTCAATATTCTTAGAGAAAGACTCAATAATGTCATAGAGTACACGTTCTCGATCAATAGACTTTTCAAATTCATCGATGAGTTGATCATCATTTTGAAGATCAACATACTCAGTAGAATTTTTTGCGATTATGGTGAGCTTCATTTCAGCTTTTTCCATTGTGTCCAATGTCTCATTGGAGGAAGAGTGGTCAACACAAGATGACACAATCTTCCTACCTCGGGATTCAGAGGAAGCAACTAAGGAGCAATCCTTTGAGGTATTCCCGAGACAACTGACATAGTTGAAAGCTTTAGGAGGCATCTTGGTATGCGTAAGATATTCTGTCCTCACTCAGATTGCTACAAACATAGACTTGTAAGGTTTTGAACGTGTTTGCCTGCTCTGATACCAATTGAAAAAGCGTGGGTCTAACAACACCACCCAATATTTCTCTTATCAATCTGTATGGAAAAACTCCAATATACTTTCTAGAGAATCAACTAGACAGGAAGACTCAATCTAGAGAAAAGTATATCAAAAAGTTTATATCTCTATCTCTTAATTTGATCTTTACTCAAGCAAATAGAAATCTACGAGTATTTATCAAAGAGAGATAACTTGGATGGTACCAAAGACCAATATCCAAGTGTCAATCAATATCAATCAACAACCGTTAGGTCGGATTCTCCAATTGATTGATCTAACGCACAACCTGTATTATTTCTATTATATAAAATAAATATAATACGGAAAAGAAATAACACAGACACCAGAAATTTTGTTAACGAGGAAACCGCAAATGCAGAAAACCCCCGGAACCTAGTCCAGATTGAATACACACTGTATTAAACCGCTACAGACACTAGCCTACTCCAAGCTAACTTCGGACTGGACTGTAGTTGAATCCCAATCAGTCTCCCACTGATCCAAGGTACAGTTACACTCCCTACGCTTCTGGTCCCAGCAGGATACTGCGCACTTGATTTCCTTAGCTGATCTCACCCACAACTAAGAGTTGCTACGACCCAAAATCGCAGGCTTTGACAATAAACAAATTTGTCTCCCACAGACAAGCCTATCAAAGGATCAATCTGTCTCCCACAGAAAAGCCCTAAAGTTTTTGTTCCGTCTTTTGATAATAATCAAGGTGAACATGAACCAATTGATAATCCGGTCTTATATTCCCGAAGAACAGCCTAGATTAATAAATCACCTCACAACAATCTTAATCGTATGGTAGCGAAAAAAGATGTTGCGGAATCAAAAACAATGAGACGAAGATGTTTGTGATTAGTTTTTATATCTTTCCTATCGGAGATATCAAAACACAAGCCAATCAATCTGGTTGTACTCGTAAGATAGAAGATGCAAGATCAGATCACACAACTACGATAAAAGTAGTATCGGTCTGGCTTCACAATCCCAATGAAGTCTTTAAGTCGTTAACCTGGTTTTAGAAGAAGAAAACCAAATGTTAAAGGAGAACCGACTCTAGAACGCAAACTAGTATCACACGTAAGGTGTGGGGATTAGTTTTGCAGAGTTGCTAGATGTCCCCTTATATAGTCTTTCAAATCAGAGGTTCGCCTTGGTCACAGAGCAAACAATATCCACCGTTAGATGAAAACCTGATTTAGATTCAAGCTAATATTTCTCAACCGTTAGATCGAAATCATAGATTGTTATACACAAATGAAATACACGCTTCTATGTTTGTTAACCGTACCCAAAAATGTACATTGTTGGTTCAACAATATTTAACCAAAAGGTTAGCCATATGAGCATTTCATACCAACCATATTCTTCTTCACCATAACTAGTTCAAATGACTCAAATGAACTAGTTAGAGAGTTGTTCAATTGCAAGGAAATCTCATGTACTACACAAGACACAATTGAAGCAAAGATGATTTGATTCACTTGAATCGGTTCATGAACTTTATAGCCACGATTTGTAAAATCATTCCTTAGTATTTATAAGTTTAAGTTCAGAAATCATCTTTAGATATATAACCTTCTTAAGTTCGCACACTAGGTTCGCGGACTTAAGATATCGGACAAAGTTTACAAACTCCAGCAGAAATTCTCGGGATGAGAACTTTGCCGGTTCGCGGACTGGGTTCGCGGACTTAGCTCATTCAAGTAGTTTGTCAACTCCAACAGAAATTCTCGGGTTTCAAAACTTCGGCAGTTCGCGGATTGAGTTCGCGGATTTGGCACTTGCCATACTTCCGGTTTCTCTTGATCAACAAAGTTCGCAAACTTTGGTTCAAGGGATAAGACTTATGCACATATGTGTTTCCACAACAATACTTATGTCCATCATTGGTTATGTAATTTAACTCCCATTCCAATCATTTAAACATTCTTAGAGGATGCTATATAGTGGTTACACCATTTATCGTTAAAGAAATTTTCAAAGTGATTGAAACATATCATGACTTTCGTCACTAGGTAAAGATAAACATGGTCGAAGTGAAACGCTTACCAACACATATTTTGAGATATAGATAGGCGAGGTATACTCGGCTCGAAATACCAAATGTGTATAATCTAAGTCTATATATATAGCATACGACTTTTTGTCTCAAGAAGTAGGAGATATAATAGATAGACTTTTGAGTGACAGATAAGTTCAAGTCTTCACATACCTTTTTGTCGAGAAGTTCCACCGGTTCCTTGAGTAGTTCCTCTACTTGTATGATGAATCTCCATGAAGACCTTGAGCTCAACTACACTCATTATCCTAGTCCGAGACTTAGCTATAGTAGACTAGAAATCAAGACTTATAGTTTTGATCACTAACATTGACAAACATGCTTGATATAGCAACGCATGCGAGGTCGACCGAGCAGTGCTCTAACAGTACTACGTCTGGTAGTTTTGTACATTCTTTTTATTTCTTATATAAATCTCTCTTATAATCAAAAAAATAAAAAGTAACCTGATTTGTTTGCGATGGTGATGGTTATCATAAAGGCATTCTTTATGATAACCGGGAAAAAATAAAAACGTAAGAGGTTTAATCTTAACTGCCTGACACTGTTTTATTTATATTCATCGGTTATAATGAGCTAATGTTCTACATTAACACAGAAGTTTAAATTTTTGAAAGAAATACATTGTTAGCGGTTCCTTTCCCAACGAAATAAACTAATCAATATCTTCCGTAGAAGTCTCCACATGTTCCTCTTTCATAGCACATTTCCCCTATATCTCTGAAGGCTTTCATTCTAGTTGACTCATCTGTTATTGTCATGTTGTTGATCCTTCAAATCGGTGGAGAATAGAACTTTTTTAGATTGAACAGATGATACAAACTCTCCAACATGGAATGTTGTACATGTAGTTTTAACACCCATTAGTTGGAAATGTTTAAAACGTGTACCCATTACCTTTTTGAAGTGGTAGTATATTTGCGAACCTCTGCCATCAAATCTTCAACAAAGTATTTTGAAAACTTGACAAATACTTTTGTAATTTCAAAAATCTCGGCCCTCTTGTCCACTCCATATGTTCCTATCTGCACCTAGAATACAATTGGCGATGCACGACCCCGTAAAGAACCTCGAACACATGTTGAACTCCCTGCTAATGTTTCAAATTAATAGGTCGTCATCATCTCATTTACCAATTAAGAAAAAAATTGACATATTTTATGTCGAATATCTATAAAATTTTGAAAATAAATTATGCAACCACGGTGGATTATGGCCTTCTCAGATAGGATTTTCGAAACCGGGACTCTGCCAGACTCATGTTTTGCACATGATTTTAAAATAAAATTGAAAGAAAACGAACCATAGAAGCTCTATAAGGATCCAATTCATTTTTTTTCTACCATCTTTAGTATTTACAACACTGTTTAACCGTGAGTTTATGTGGCACTTTGTTTTTACACTAAGCTAAGATAGTATTCCCGTATTATGTGTGATGAACTATAAAATAAAGCAACCACCACATTTATAATATACCTTACCATGTAATGCTAACATTTTAATTGGCCAATGGATGTTCGCAGCTGACTTTAAACGTTATGTCATTTTCTACTGTAAAATTTATGTCACCTCGGAATCGAAATAGTTATACTCTTTCATTCGCATCAAGTAATATGTCGTATATCCCAATAATTCCTTTACTACAATTTATTTTGCTTAGAATATTGTTGATTCCGTCCAATCAGTAACCATCATTGTCAAACGCAATTTGTCGAAGTGTTGATTAGTCCAACAGTTCCTTTATGTCGAGGTTATGTAATGCTCATTTTTCTTAATAAATAGATTGCACAAAAGTAAAAGGAACATAAATATTACACCGGGATTGAATTAATGTATTTTAAGCACTATGGACACTGTTTTCGGTGACTTGTTTCCTCAAATTCCTCGTTGCATTCAGGACGATACATGCATCACCAATCATCTGCGAAGCGAGTTATTTGCGTCAGCGTAGTCAATGTATCCCTGTTTGTAATTACACCACGTTAGTCGTCTAGTTGTAAATGGAATGAGGTTAACAGTTTAGTTCATACCTCAATCTCAGAATTCACTTTCTTCTCACATAGCATAGTAATTGACATCCCGTGTTTTCATTCATATGTAGAATGAGTTGCCTGATCCCTTTGAATGGTAGTCATATTGTTGTTGTTGTTCGACTCATTCGATTTTTTCCCTGCAAATGAGGCATAAGATTCCATATTGAGTATTTTTTTTGTTACGTCTGGAAGATTAAAATTGAGTAAAAAAGATCCTCGTATGTAATTTTTTTGATCAATGGATAAACCTGGTAGGAGTGCTCTTCCCCGATGATTGTTTCTTGAGATAATACATGGTGTATTTTGTTGTTTTGGAGTTTATCCGTGCTATCACATGTGGTATCTCCACCTTTACACCCCCTTAAATACACCTTTTACATTCTGATTCCAAACTTCGTTTACGAAATGCGGAGAAAAAAGAATCTTAACTTCATAAGCATGTTGTTGGTTTGTTGGCTGATGAAAAGACGAGGGCACCCAGATACACCACAATCTTTTAATTTGAACCTATAAGTCTGATATCTTATGTGATTGTTTATGGATAAATTTGAGACAATACGAAAACAAGATATTTATTTGACAATAGTTACGGTACTTAAACCGATTGACTATAAGATCAATGTCAAGTAATATGGATTAACATACAAGTGTATACTTTATTATAACTAAACAATTATAATGCTGAAGTAAAGTAAATAACACAAACAATAATTTGTTAACGAGAAAACCGCAGATGCATAAAAATCCCGGGACCTAGTTTAGTTTTGAATACTTTCAGAATTAATCCGCTATACAAAGGACAAAAGACAACTTCGTATGGTTGAGACCAAGTAAGTGTTAGAGCATTGCTCGGTCGAACTCGCATGCGTTGCTATCTCAAGCATCTTTGTCAATGTTAGTGATCAAAACTATAAGTCTTGATTACTAGCCTATATAGCTAAAGGTCTCGGACTAGGATAGAAAGTGTAGTTGAGCTCAAGACTCCATGGCAATCATCATACAAGACGAAGGACTACTCAAGGAACTGGTGGATCTTCATCGACTAAAAGGTATGTGGAGACTTGAACTTATCTGTCACTCAAAAGTCTATTTACTCTATCTCCTACTCTTGAGACAAAAGTCGTTTTGATATATAGACTTTCATTATACACATTTTCTATTTCGAGCCGAGTTTATCTCGCCTATCTATTTCTCGAAATATGTGTTGATAAGCTTTCGCTTTAGCCGAATTCATCTTTACCTAGTGACGAAAGTCATATTATGTTTCAATCACTTTGAGAATTGCTCTGAAGAAAAATGGTTTGTGAATAACGGCTATATAACGTCCTCTGAGAATGTCTCAATGATTGAAATGAGAGTATAGATTACATAACCATCAGTAGGATATAGGCATTGTTGTGGAAACACATATGTGCATAAGAGAATCATAATGGATATAAGTATGTTGTGGAAACACATATGTGCATAAGTCCTATACTGGAAATCGGCTAGTAGCCAAGTCCGCGAACTCAGTCCGCGTACTGCCGAAGTTCTCAAACCCGAGAATTTCTGCTAAGTTATCAAACTGTTTTGCGTGAACCAGGTCCGCAAACCCAGTCCGCGAACCAGCGAAGCTCTCGAACCCGAGAATTTCTGCTGGAATTTGAAAACTATTTCTAGTACTTCAAGTCCGCGAACCTAGTCTGCGAACTTGTATAGGTTATATATCTAAAAATGATTTATAAACTTAAACTTACAAAGACTAAGGAACGCTTTTGCAAACCGTGGCTATAAAGTTCATGAACCGATTCATGTGAATCAAATCACCTTTGTTTAAATTGTGTCTTGTGTAGTACATGATATTTCCTTGCAATTGAACAACTCTCTAACTAGTTCATGTGAGTCATTTGAACTAGTTATGGTGAATAAGAAAATGGTTGGTATGAAATGCTCAAATGGCTAACCTTTTGGTTGACTATTATTTAACCAACTACGCACACGTTTGGGTACGATTAACAAACCTAAGTGCGTGTATTTCATTTGTGTATAACAAGCTAAGATTTCGATCTAACGGTTGAGATATATTAGCTTGAATCTAAATCAGGTTTTCATCTAACATTGGATAGCGTTTGCTTTGTGAGCAAGGCGAAACCCTGATTTGAAAGGATATATAAGGGGACATCTAGCAACTCAACAAACTAATCCCCACACCTTACATGTGATACTAATTTGTAAGCTAGAGTCGGTTCTCCTTTAACCTTTGGTTTTCTTCTTCTAAAACCAGGTTAGCGACTTAAAGACTTCATTGGGATTGTGAAGCCAGACCGATACTAGTTTTATCGTAGTTGTGTGTTCCGATCTTGCATCTTCTATCGTACGAGTACAATCATATTGATTGGCTTGAGATCGTGAGATTTCTCCGATAGGAAAGATATAAAAGTAATCACAAACATCTTCGTCTCATCGTTTGTGATTCCACGACGTCTTGTTTCGCTACCATACGATTAAGATTGTTGTGAGGTGATTGATTAATCTAGGATGTTCTTCGGGAATATAAGACCGGATTATCAATTGGTTTCTGTTCACCTTGATTTTATATCAAAAGACGAAACAAAAACTCTAGGGTTTTTCTTTGGGAGACAGATTGATCCTTTGATAGACTTGTCTGTGTGAGACAGATTTTTTTATTATTAAAGGCTGCAATTTTGGGTTGTAGCAACTCTTAGTTGTGGGTGAGATCAGCTAAGGGAATCAAGTGCGTAGTATCTTGGTGGGATCAGAGGCGTAGGGGTGCAACTGTACCTTGGATCAGTGGGAGACTGATTGGGGTTCAACTACAGTCCAGTCCAAAGTTAGCTTGGAGTAGGCTAGTGTTTGTAGCGGATTAATACAGTGTGTATTCAATCTGGACTAGGTTCCGGGGTTTTTCCGCATTTACGGTTTCCTCGTTAACAAAACTTCTGGTGTTTGTGTTATTTCTTTTCCGCGTTATATTTGTTATATAATTGAAATAATACAGGTTGTGCGTTAGATCAATCAATTGGATAGTCCGACCTAACGGTTGTTGATTGATATTGATTGATCCTTGGATATTGGTCTTTGGTACCGTCCAAGTATATCTCTCTTTAACTGAGACTCGATGTTTGCTTGAGTAAGATTAAATCGAGAGATTGAGATATTAACTCCTTGAGATACTTTTACCTAGATTGAGTCTGACTGTCTAGTTGATTCTCTAAAAAGTGTTTCAGAGTTAGTCCATACAGATTGCTAAGCGAAATATTGGGTGGTGTTTTTAGACCCCCGCTTTTTTAATTGGTATCAGAGCAGGCAAACACGTTTAAGACGTTATAAGTCTGTGTTTGTAGCGATCTGACTCTATGGATAAAGGATCTATCTCAGTAAACGTACCACCGGTTTTCGATGGCTCAAACTACCTATGGTGGAAAATTATTATGCGTACTTTTCTTCAATCGCGTGATTTTCATTCATGGGTGTATGTTGTTAATGGCTATGAGGTTCCCGTTTTTATAGTTGATAATGTTTCCATGCCTAAAAACATTGGTACATAAACTGCAGTTGAGGCTCTTGCTGCAAAGCAAAACTCCGACGGGTTAAATGCAATCATGCACGCCATTACCCCAGATCTTCGACACCATGTGGCATCTTGCTCCACGTCTAAAGATGCTTGAGATACTTTAGAAACTGTATTTGAAGGTAACACCAGCGAAAAAGAAACGATGCTTCAAAACCTTAACTCCGAATGGGAAAATATTCTTATGACAGAAGAAGATTCATTTGATGAATTTTATCACAAAATGTCTGAAATTGTTAATGCATCATGTGCATTGGGTAGGACTATTCCTGAAAGGGAAATTGTGATGAAGATTCTCAGATCGTTGCCTTCTAAATATGAATCTAAAAAACATGCCATCGTTGAGGGAAATAACCTTGATACGCTTTCGCGAAATACACTTGTTGAAAAGCTTAAAATTTTCGATCGCAAATTAAGAGATAAATATCACTCGCCTAGTAATCATGTTACTACTCCTGATGGAAAATCTCGTCGCTCTAAATTGATTGATAAGAAAAATGAGAATTGCTTTATTTCGACGTTGTCTCTATTTATACAACATCTTAAGAAAATACTTAGAAGAAGTAAGAGAAAGTCTCAAAAAGATGCTCAATCAATCAATAAGAAAGATAAGAGAGATAAACAAAATTGTACTAGCGAAACTGGTCTCGTGTGCTGTAGTCCAGATTATGAGGTGAATAAGATAACTAAAGCATGGATGAATACTCTTGATTATTGTCCTGAGGATGTTATATATGATTGTTCTCTTAATCTCTTTGCTGAAAATCACAAATTTGATTCTTACATGACATGTCGACCATCTTCGACTGTGTCTCATAAGCTAGGTCAGCAAATGACACCTGAATCTGTATCACTCTCCAGTTATCTTGCCAACAAGGGTGGTACAGAAAAACACAAGATGCTACCAAAACTCTCGGGTTCCTTGTGTAAAAATCATAATCATCTCAGTATAATAAATCAGGAGCAGTCTTGTTCTGATAAATGCTACGGGCAAAAGAGGAAGCATAAATATCTCATGAAATCTCCTTTTTCTCAGAAAGCGTTTCCTAGAACAGTACAGGAGTTGCACAAATCAACAATCAAGTTTTTCAAAACTGTGATTAAAAGGGAAAAGGTTGATGTGCATTATTCCTCTTCTCTAAAGAATAAACAAAAACATGAGTCTACAAATAATTCCATTCCTCACAAGATACATCCCATTCCTATATTGGATTGGAGTGATTATGATATGTAATCTGGTCATTTATGATTCTTCCGTATATCCTTCTTATGAAAGAATCATGATTTATGAGAGGGTTGTTTGGAATGTGTTTGTTATTTCTCTAAGAGTTATTCGTGTTTTATTCTTGTCCCGTATAGTTCACACTCTTGAACGGTTTTGAGAATAATCAATTTCTGTTAGGGTTAGGGTCTTTATTGGAATTCCTCTATCTCTATCTCTTTAAAAGAAGGTTTTCTTCTCAGAGTGTTCATTTCATTTACATTCTCTATCATGTCCTCCTCTCGTCTCTCAAGCAAAGAAAGTGATGTGTGGACTGTCTTGTTTCCCTCTAAGAAGATTCGTTTTGATTCTTCTGATAGTGAGATGTGTTATGACAAGCATACCTCATCTTCTGATGAGAATCCTTCTGTCTCCCAATTTGATAAGCTCTCTTTAACCATGAATCTTGTCTTGGATCAAGTACGTGCCCTGAAAAGTGAACTCGAAGCTTCCTCTAAAAGACTTGAAGATAAAATGGATAATCTTGAATCAATGATTGATCTAATCGAAGAAGAGCTTGATGAATACAGGGAATATGAGAAGAATATTCAAAGTAAGTGAAATGATATATAAAGCTTATTTATTTGTTGCCTAGGATGTCTTCCTTTTGGATTAGTTGGAAGAATAACTAGTGCTTTGAATAGCGATGATTGTGACTACACATAGCTATTATTTTCATCTTCTTGTATTATTTTTTTTTAGGTTTATAAGTTTTAAATTCTAAAAATATTTTGGAGGATGATGGTTTGCAATATTTAATCTTATGGTTTGTTATATTGCAATGTGTTATGGGATTTGGTGTTTACGTCCGTGAACTTTGTTGTCCCATATTTTGTCAAAAGTAAAGTCGTTCATGATCTGTACTCATGTATTGATCTAAGGATAAATAAACTTTTGACAAATACAAAAGTTAAGCCTATATTGTCAATTCTTTAATGGAAGATAGGTTAAAATCTTTTGTGTTCAAGGATAAAGTCTATTATATATCGTTATGCAAATAGTGATGGAAAATAGAATAGATCCTTGTGTATTCCGCAGTATTGATCTTCATTGATTCATATTCTATGAAATACTGTGAGGCTCCGTAATATGTCTTATGTTGAGCACGATACGACTAAGTTGATTATTTTGATTAGCTTGGTTGGTTGTTCCGTAAGGTATGTTATGTTGGGCATTTGTGAACTAAATTAATCATCTTGTTTGATTATTTAGTTATTGCTCCGTAAGTTCTCTTATGTTGAGCAAAACAAATGACAATTAAATTGATTACTTTTGTGATTAGTTTGGTTGTTTTTATTCCAATTATATTAATTATGGATTCTCTTGTAATTAGTCTAGTGGAGTATTCGTATATTCCATAAGATTTCTCTTGTGTTGAGTATATGAACGGCCATCCTAATCATTTTCTAATGGTTATGTTAGTCATATATTCCGTAAGTTTACTTATGTTGAGCATCAACAATTAAGTTGATCACCTTGTGAGTTTAATTTGACTGCATATTTCGATTAAATTAATCATGGGTTTACTTGTGATTAATTTGATTGAGTTTTTGGATATAGAAAATCATTTTCATGGTTTTTGGTGTCCAATAAAAATCCTTCTTTTCTGTTGAAATTAAGGTCGCTCTTGTTGTTCCCTTGGGAATGACATCGAATGGGGGAGAGTTATTTTGAACTTGTGCTTAAATATCTTGAGGGGTATGCGGCTGTGGAATATTAAAGGGGTTATCTTGTATCTTTAAACTCCTTGATGAATGCTATTAGCTTCGGCTATATGATTGCATCTAAATTAAGATGATGTGCGTCTTTTCTTTTAGTCATGAAATGTCTCTTGTGGAAATTTCATTATAATCACGTTCTTGTACCTTTGTCAATTTTATTGACAAAAAGGGGGAGAATTAATATGTAGTATACAGTACAAATACATATGGTTTTCGGATCACTGTGTAAGGGGGAGTGGTTTCCATGATTGAGATGGAGTATTGACTAAGGGGGAGTGATACATATCACCATAGTATCACTGTTGAAGTTGTGATACAATTGTACTTTGACACTGTGTAATAATACTATGACACTGTATAATAATGATCAAGACCAATGCTTTCTCATTGTTATAGTTACGGATCTTCAACAATGGTGATGCTAAACTTACAACCTTTGGGATCATTGGAGTACTTGGAAGGACGAAGATTTCAAGGAATGTTGAAGAATAAGACTTATGGAATATGAGCTACTAAAGTTTCATTATCTCTTTTGTATTCCATATATATTGATAGTTTTGTCACTAAAATTGACAAAGAGGGAGATTGTTAGAGCACTGCTCGGTCAAACTCGCATGCGTTGCTAAATCAAGCATGTTTGTCAATGTTAGTGATCAAAACTATAAGTCTTGTCTAGTTTATTATAGATAAGTCTCGGACTAGGATAGTAAGTGTAGTTGAGCTCAAGGACTTCATGGAGATTCATCATACAAGTGGAAGAACTACTCAAGGAACCGGTGGAACTTCTCTGTCACTCAAAAGTCTATCTATTCTATCTCCTACTTCTTGAGACAAAAGTCGTATGCTATATATATAGACTAGAATATACACATTTGATATTTTGAGCCGAGTATATATCTCGCCTATCTATATCTCGAAATATGTGTTGGTAAGCGCTTCGCTTCGACCATGTTTTTCTTTACCTAGTGACGCAAGTCATGTATGTTTCAATCATCTTGAAAATTGCTTTGGAGAGAAATAGTGTAACAACTATATAACGTCCTCTAAGAATGTTTCAATGATTAGAATGAGAGTTTAGATTACATAACCATAATGGACATAAGTATGTTGTGAAAACACATATGTGCATAAGTCCTATACTGGAAATAGGCTAGTAGCCAAGTCCGCGAACTCAGTCCGCGAACTGCCGAAGTTCTCAAACCCGAGAATTTCTGCTGAGTTATCAAAATGTTTTGCGTGAGCCAAGTTCGCGAACCAAGTCCGCGAACCAGCGAAGCTCCCGAATCCGAGAATTTCTGCTGGAGTTTGAAAACTCTTTCCAGTACTTCAAGTCCGCGAACCTAGTCTGCGAACATGTATAGGTTATATATCTAAAGATGATTTCTGAACTTAAACTTATAAAGACTAAGGAATGCTTTTGCAAACCGTGGCTATAAAGTTCATGAACCGATTCATGCGAATCAAATCATCTTTCCTTCAATCGTGTCTTGTGTAGTACATGAGATTTCCTTATAATTGAATAACTCTCCAACTAGTTCACGTGAGTCATTTGAACTAGTTATGGTGAAGAAGAAAATGGTTGGTATGAAATGCTCAAATGGATAACCTTTTGGTTGACTATTATTGAACCAAATATGCATATGTTTGGGTACGGTTAACAAACCTAAGTGCGTGTATTTCATTTGTGTATAACAAGCTAAGATTTCGATCTAAAGGTTGAGATATATTAGCTTGAATCTAAATCAGGTTTTCATCTAACAGTGGATAGCATTTGCTTTGTGAGCAAGGCGAAACCCTGATTTGAAAGGCTATATAAGGGGACATCTTGCAACTCTACAAACTAATCCCCACACCTTAAGTGTGATACTAGTTTGTAAGCTAGATTCGGTTCTCCTTTAACATTTGGTTTTCTTCTTTTAAAACCAGGTTAACGACTTAAAGACTTCATTGGGATTGTGAAGCCAGGCCGATACTAATTTTATCGTAGTTGTGTGTTCTGATCTTGCATCTTCTATCGTACGAGTACAATCATATTGATTGGATTGAGATCGTGAGAGTTCTCCGATAGGCAAAATATAGAAGTAATCACATACATCTCCGTCTCATCGTTTGTGATTCTACGATATCTTGTTTCGCTACCATACGATTAAGATTGTTGTGAGGTGATTGATTAATCTAGGTTGTTCTCACCTTGATTTTATATCAAAAGACGAAACAAAAACTTTAGGGTTTTTCTGTGGCAGACAGATTGATCCTTTGATAGACTTGTCTGTGTGAGACAGATTTGTTTATTGTTAAAGCCTGTGATTTTGGGTCGTAGAAACTCTTAGTTGTGGGTGCGATCAGCTAAGGGAATCAAGTGTGTAATATCTTGCTGGGATTAGAGGCGTAAGGGTGCAACTGTACCTTGGATCAGTGGGAGACTGATTGGGGTTCAACTACAGTCCAGTCCGAAGTTAGCTTGGAGTAGGCTAGTGTCTGTAGCGGCTTAATACAGTGTGTATTCAATCTGGACTAGGTCACGGGGTTTTTCCGCATTTGCGGTTTCCTCGTTAACAAAACTTCTGGTGTCTTTGTTATTTCTTTTCCGCATTATATTTATTATATAATTGAAATTGATTGAACATAGGTTGTGCGTTAGATCAATCAATTAGATAGTCCGACCTAACGGTTGTTGATTGATATTGATTGATCCTTGGATATTGGTCTTTGGTACCGTCCAAATATATTTCTCTTTAATTGAGACTCGTTGTTTGCTTGAGTAAGATTAAATCGAGAGATTGAGATATTAACTCCTTGAGATACTTTTACCTAGATTGAGTCTGACTGTCTAGTTGATTCTCTAGGAGTTAGTCCATACAGATTGCTAAGCGAAATATTGGGTGGTGTTGTTAGACCCCCGCTTTTTCAGTTTCCATGTGAGATGGAGTATTGACTAAGGTGGAGTGATACATATCACCATAGTATTGGTGTTAAATTTGTGATACAATTGGACTTTGACGCTGTGTAATGATACTATGACACTGTATAACAATGATTGAGAACTATTGTTTTCTTGTTGTTATAGCTACGGATTTTCAACAACGATGATGCTGAACTTACAACCTTTGGGATCATTGGACTACTTGGAAATGACGAAGATTTCGAGTAATGTTGAAGCTTAGACATGTGGAATAGGAGCTACAAAGTTTATTTATATATTTTTTGTATTCCATATGTATTAATAGTTTTGTCACTAAAATTGACAAAGGGGGAGATTTTTAGAGCATTGCTCGGTCGAACTCGCATGTGTTGCTATCTCAAGCATGTTTGTCAATGTTAGTGATCACAACTATAAGTCTTCATTACTATCCTATATAGATAAAGGTCTCGGACTAGGATAGAAAGTGTATTTGAGCTCGAGACTCCATGTCAATCATCATACAATACGAAGGCCTACTCAAGGAACTGGCGTATCTTCATCGACTAAAAGGAATGTGGAGACTTGAACTTATCTGTCACTCAAAAGTCTAATTACTCTAACTCCTACCCTTGAGACAAAAGTCGTTTTGATATATAGACTTTCATTATACACATTTGCTATTTTGAGAGGAGTTTATCTCACCTATCTATTTCTCGAAATATGTCTTAGTAAGCTTTCGCTTTAGCCGAATTCATCTTTACCTAGTGACGAAAGTCATATTATGTTTCAATCACTTTGAGAATTGCTCTGACGAAAAATGGTCTGTGAATAACGACTATATAACATCCTCTGAGAATGTCTCGGTGATTGAAATGAGAGTTTAGATTACATAACCATTGGTAGTATATAAGCATTATTGTGGAAACACATATATGTATAAGTCCTTATTCCTTGAACCAAAGTTTTCGAACTTTGTTGATCAAGAGAAATGGAAGTGGCGTGAGCCAAGTCCGCGAACTTGCGGAAGTTCTCGACCCGAGAGTTTCTGCTGGAGTTTGTATACTCCTTCCATTAGCTTAAGTCCGCGAATCCAGTCTGCGAACTTGAGTTGGTTATATCTAAAATCAGTTGTTCTTGAACTTTTGTTTAAATAAACTAAGGAATGCTTTTGAAAACCGTGGCTTTATAGTTCATGAACCGATTCGAGTGAATCAAACCGATTTTGCTTCGACTTTGCCTTGTGTAGTTACATAAAGATCTAAGAAATCGAAGAACTCTATAACTAGTTCATTTGAGTCATTTGAACTAGTTATGGTGAAGAAGAATATGGTTGATATGAAAGTAATCATATGGCTAACCATTGGTTAACTATTGTTGAACCAAAAAATGTTAATGTTTGGGTACGGTTCATAAACCCAAAATTGGACATTTCATTTGTGTGTACCAAGCTAAGTTTTTGATCTAACGGTTAAGAAATATTAGCTTGAATCTAATCATGTTTTCATCTAACGGTGAATATTGAATGCTTTATTACCAAGATAACATTGATTGCAAACCCTGATTTGAAAGACTATATAAAGGAGAACTCTAGCAACTGGGAAACCTAATTCCCACACCTTACGTGTGATACTAGTTGTAAGCTAGAGTCAGTTCTCCTTTAACCTTGGGTTTTCTTCTTCTAAAACCAGCTTAACGACTTAAAGACTTCATTGGGATTGTGAAGCTAGACCGATACTACTTTATCGTAGTTGTGTGATCTGATCTTGTTGTTTCTATCGTTACGAGTACGATGTAATAATTGGCTCGAGATTTATATCTCCGATAGGCAAGATAGAAAAGAAATCACAAACACTTCATCTCATCATTTGTGATTCCACAATATCTTTTTTCGTTGCGTCAATTAAGATTATTCTGAGGTGATTGATAACACTAGGTTGTTCTTAGGGAATATAAGTCTGGTTTATCAATTGGTTCCTGTTCACCTTGATTTATCAAAAGGCGGAACAAAACTCGTAGGTATATTCGTGGGAGACGTATTTATCTATTACCGTAGAATTTTCTGTGTGATACAGATTTGTTTATTAAATTCTTCGACTTTGGGTCGTAGAAACTCTTAGTTGGGGGTGAGATCATCTAAGGGAATCAAGTGCGTAATATCCTACTGGGATCAGAGGCGTGGGGAGCATAACTGTACCTTGGATCAGTATGAGATTGATTGGGGTTCAACTACAGTCCAGACCAAAGTTAGTTTGGAGTAGGCTAGCGTTTGTAGCGGCTTAATATAGTGTGTGTTCAATCTGGACTAGGTCCCGAGGTTTTTCTGCATTTGCGGTTTCCTCGTTAACAAAATTTCTGGTGTCTGTATTATTTCTATTCCGCATTATATTTCATTATATAATTGAAATAATACAGGTTATGCGTTTGAATCAATCAATTGGAATCCGACCTTTGGTTGTTGATTGATATTGATTGATCCTTGGATATTGGTCTTTGGTACCATCCAAGTTTATCTCTCTTTGATAAAGACTCGCAGATTTCTATTTGCTTGAGTAAAGATCAAATCGAGAGATTGAGATATAAACTCTTTGATATACTTTTCTCTAGATTAAGTCTGGATGTCTAGTTGATTCTCTAGAAAGTATATTGGAGTTTGTCCATACAACTACCCCTAGTTACTTAGTTTTCCCAGTATCCCTGCATCTTCGACCTTTTGGTCACCCACGTGAATCACAAGACCGATGTAATGACCCGTCCCTCCACCGATATTGTCCCCACTTCGCCACTGCGGATATCCGGCAGTGTGGGGTTTTCAACGGGCATCGCTGCGGTAATCAAGCAACTACTTCCCGGATGGTCACCCATCCCTGGATTTCTCCAGCCCGAGCTCGCTTAACTGCAGAGTTTTCTGCCAACTCTGGAGCCAATTGTGCTGAAAAGGCCTCGGTGTTAGGAAAGGACAAACCATTACTTATATTCCATTCGGAAAACCACTGTTGAATATCATGGTATTACAATACCACCACCTTAAATTGGAGCCATCCTCGGTTCCGGAATACATATACAAGCCCAGATCTCCGACGTTCACTGCCCCTCATGAGAAGCACCTGGACCAACCTCGTCCAGCGTACCTTCTCACCCTCGACAGGTAACCCGTCGTCGACTCTGATACCATTTGTAATGACCCATCCCTCCACTGATATTGTCCCCACTTAGCCACTGCGTATATCCAGCAGTGTGGGTTTTTCAACGGGCACGCTTAACTGCCGAGTTTTCTGCCAAATCTGGAGCCAATTGTGCTGAAAAGGCCTCGGTGTTAGGAAAGGACAAACCATTACTTATATTCCATTCGGCAAACCACTGTCGAATATCGGGGTATTACAACAGAAATCACTATCTTGGATTTTTTTACCAATAAAGTCTTATGTACTCAATTCCTTTTGATCGTATTCCAAACAGTAAAGGAACAAATTTGTTTGGTAACCACTCTATTCAATCTTTGGTAAAAGATATGTTGAGTCGTTCACAAATGCTCTTATGTTTAATCTAATAAACTCCTTTGTCTGGTTAGATCAATCTGAATCTTAATTATCGAAATAATCAAATTTCGGATTCGCAATCAAACAATATAAAATTCAAAGAGAAACTATAAAGTGATGTCGATCTTACACAACTAGCAAGACAAGTTTATCAAAGATAGACAAGATCTAGTTGGATCCCAGCCGTTCAAGATGTGTGCACAATACTCACAAGATACGAAAAATAATTAGATAAATCTTCTTCGTCTTCAAATCTTCGATTATCTTTAAAGTACTTGCACACAAAAACTTGAATCCTCTTGTGACCAATCACGCACAGAACAGATCTGTTAACTACAGATTATCACAAGATATTTTAAGATCTAACAATAGTTTTAAAGATCATGTTGATACTTTGATCTAGTTTGAGTGACCCTTATGTCAGAAGAGAAAGCTCTCAAGAATAATCAAACTAGGTGCAATCAAAGTTTTAACAACCGTTAGTCAATGTAGATGGGGAAAACGATTTGCTGGTTTTTACGGAATTGAAGAGTCGACCGTGTGGAGACTCCTTGAACCGAGCGAAATGTTGAACCTCACACAGATGCACTGCAAGAGGGAGTGCTTTAAGTTCGAGAGATCAATCTGTAGGACTCCGACCTAAACCAAGAACAATGGTCGATCCAGAGTCAATTCGGTCACAAGAGAGGATGGCTTGATTTGTAGGAGGGAAGCTGAGAAATGTGTAGGATCAATGGTGATCTGAGATTGTAGGTGTGTTGTGAATTCAGCGTAAGAACGCTCTGAATGATTGAATTTTACTCAATTGAGAGTGATTGCTCAGACGATGAGTTCGTGTAGAAGAAAGATTGTCTATGTGAACTTGTCGAGAATTCCTTATTCTATTCAATCATGATTCAGAGGTCTTTTTATATTACTAAATTGAAAACACCATGATCCCATGAAGTGTGACAGCTGCTGGAATCAGAGAGTGGGGAAGTGGGAAATCATGTCAAAACCAGTTGCTCATCGTGTGGAGACTTGGTTAATTTTCCACGCACTACTTTGCTGACTCTTCCAACTGATTGGACGACTTGCTCACATTCTCGTCGTGGGTGAACACACGTGTCGTAGACCGCCAGACCAAAACCCTAATTAATATCTCCCCATGTGACACAATTGATATCTCGTGATTGTGGAGTCAGTTGCTGACTTTATGGGACACCGAGTCCATGTATTGCTGAGTTCAACATGATTTGTAATTGTTGTGAAACTCATGAATTAGATACGTCTACTGAGACGAGGTATTATTATGATGATTACCTGAGACGAGAAAACTGTGTTGCTGAATTGATGAATATTGATAGTTGAACCAATATTCTTTAATCTGAGCAAATATTGCTGGTTTGAGCAAATATTGCATGTTTGAGAAAATATTGCTCGTTTGATGAATTATCGGCAGTAGGACCAAATAAGATATTAATTTAAGATACTGACTGCTGGGTCGAGTATAATAAATAAAAATGTTGATCATGGAATCAACATAAAATTATCAGCATTAGAATCTGCTCAGAATCATGTTTTTCGCAGATCTCTGGATTCAAAACCCTAATTTTAATGACATGATGATTTATTGAAAATCAACCGCAGAGTGAAGCAGGGACCGGCTACATGGGATGATGAATCCACCTTGTAACGCCCAGATGCTCGAATGAGCAAAATACCAAAGTCTCTTGAGGACCAGTTGGTGAAAGAATGATTAAATGCTGGTTTAAACATTTATTGAAATAATGCTCGTGTGAGCGTCAAATAATAAAACCTAGTTATGAAAAGATGAGGAACCGACCAAGAGGTCATGAGACCGGCTCTTGGTGGATGTGGGACCAATTGATGGTCGTTCGAGCAAACCCTCAATTGTCTGAAAAGAGTTTGAACCTAATATGAGCAATTGAGCAAATTAGGTTAAAATCATTAAAATGTGTGGGATCGGCTATTTTCAAGCCTTAGAGCCACCCTTGGTCGGTCAAGGGGATGTGCTCGTGTCACCATAGTGTCTGTGTCTTAGTCCTGAGAGTTTCAATATTTTCCGATGCGCGTTTGAGCAACATTTTGAGAAAATATGCAGAATCCAAGGTTTTGCTGAAACTAGGAAAAATACATGAGATAATGAAAAATAATAAATAAAACAGGGAATTTCAAGGTGTGGGACCGGCCACGGCTAGGGCATGGCCGACCGGATGACAAGCACGGTCCCACACACTTTTCCCAGTTTTATGTAATTTTATGTATTTTCTCCGAATTGAGGGAAATTCCATGAAACTGGAGAGTTTTATGAAATTAAGGAACTTCCATGAGATGAGAGAAATAAAATAATAATAAAATAGGGAATGACGGAGTGTGGGACCGTCAATGGCCAAGGCATGGCCGGCCGGCCAACGGGCACAGTCCCAGGACACTCTTCCCAATTTTATGTAATTTTCATGATTTTAGGGAATTTTCATAAAATCAAAGAGATTTGTTGAAATCAGGGAGTTTTCATGGAATGAGTAAAACAAAACAAGTAACAATAATAAAATAAGGGGCGCGTGGGACCAGCTAGGGCATGATCGGCCGTCTAGAGCCCGGTCCCACGGTTTCCCTAATGTTATAATAATTTTCATGGATTTAGGGAAAATTCATGAAATCAGGGACTTTTCATGAATTGAGGGAAATAATAAAATAATAAGGGACCGTGAGGTGTGGGTGTGGATGGGGGAAAACAATTTGCTGGTTTTTACGGAATTGAAGAGTCAACCGTGTAGAGACTCCTTGAACCGAGCGAAATGTTGAACCTCACACAGATGCACTGCAAGAAGGGGGTGATTTAAGTCCAAGAACAATGGCCGTTCCAGAATCAATTCGGTCACAAGAGAGGATGGGTTGATCTGTAGGAGGGACGCTGAGAAATGCGTGAGATCAATGGAGATCTGAGATTGTAGGTGTGTTATGAATTCGGCGTGAAAATGCTCTGAATAATTGAATTTTGCTGAATTGAGAGTAATTTATGTGAGTTCGTGTAGACGAAAGATTGTCTGTATGAACTTTGATGAGAAATTGCTCGTTTTGGCGAATGTTGTTCGATTGTTCGAAAAACCTTTTTTCTTCAATCAGGATTCAGAGACATTTTATAATGCTGGAGTTGAAAACACCATGATCTCATGAAGTGTGACAGTTGCTGGAATCAGAGAGTGGGAAATGGGGAAATCGTGTTAAAACCAATTACTCATCGTGCGGAGACTTGGTTAACTTTACACCCACTACTTTGCTGACTCTTCCAACTGATTGCACGACTTGCTCACATTCTCGTCGTGGGTGAACACACGTGCCGTAGACCGCCAGACCAAAACCCTAGTTAATATCCCCCCATGTGACACGATTGAAATCTCGTGATTGTGGAGTCAGTTACTGACTTTATGGGACGATGAGTCCATGTAGCGCGGAGTTGAACATGATTATCAAATGTTTTGAAAATCATGAATTTAATGTGTCTGCTGATACGAGGTATCATTATAACCTAAGACGAGAAAAACTGTGTTGCTAAATTGTTGAATATTGGTAGTTGAACCAATATTCTTTGATTTGAGCAAATATTGCTAGTCTGAGCGAATATTGCTAATTGAATAAATATTGCCGGTTCGAGCGAATATTGCTAGTTCGAGCAAATATTGTTCTTTTGTTGAATTGTTGGTAGCTGTACCAAATAAAATATTAATTTAAGTTATTGACTGCTGAGTCGAGCAAAATAAATACGAATGTTAATCATGGAATCAACATAAAATTATCAGAGTGTTTGAATCTGCTCAGAATCACGTTTCTGTAGAGTTCTGGATTCAAAACCCTAATTTTACCGAGATGATGGTTTACTTCAAATCACATAGGACCGACTACATGGGATGACGGGTTCACCATATAATGCCCAAATGCTCGAATGAGCAAAAATACCAAAGTCTCTTGAGGACCAGTTGGTGAAAGAATGATTAAATGTTGATTTAATCATTTACTGAAATAATGCTCGTGTGAGCGAGAAATCATAAAACCTGATGTAGAAAATATGAGGGATCGACCAAGAGGTCATGAGACTGGCTCTTGGTGGTCGTGGGACCAGTAGATGGTCGTTTGAGTGAATTTCCAATTGATTGGAAAGAGTTCGAACCTAATATGAGCAACTAAGAAAATTAGGTTAAAATCATTAAAACATGCGGGACCAGCTGTTTGCAAGCCTCAGGGTCACCCTTGGTCGGTCAAGGGGATGTGCCCGTGTCACCGTGATGTCCGTGCTTCAGTCCTGAGAATTTTGATATTTTCTGATGCACGTTTGAGCAACATTTGGAGAAAATATGCAAAATCCATGGTTTTGCTGAAACGGGCAAAAATGCATGAGATGATGAAAATAATAAATAAACAAGGAATCACAAGGTATGGGACCGGCCATAGCTAGGGCATGGCTGGCAGGATGACACGTGGTCCCACATGCTTTTCCCAGTTTTATGTGATTTTATGTATTTTTCTCTGATTTAAGGGAAATTCCATGAAACTGGAGAGTTTGGCGAAATTAGGGAACTTCCATGAGATGAGAGATATAAATTAAAATGTAAAATAGGGAATGGGAGTGTGGGACCGAAAATGGTCGCGACATGGCCGGCCAGCCAATGGGCGCGGGCCCCAAGGCATTCTTCCTAATTTTATGTAATTTTGATGATTTTAGATAATTTTTCATAAAATCAAAGGGATTTGTTGAAAACCAAGATATTTTGTTGAAATCAGGGAGTTTTCATGAAATCAGGAAACCAAACACCAAGTAATAATAAAATGATGGGCGTGTGGGACCGGCTAGGGCATGGCCGGCCGGCTAGAGCCCGGTCCCACAAGTTTTCCTAATTTTTTTTTAATATTTTCCATGATTTTAGAGAAAATACATGAAATTAGGTAATTTTAGGGAAAATTCATAAAATCAAGGAATTTTCATAATTTGAGAAGGAATAATAAAATAATGGGACGTGAGGTGTGGGACCGGCCACGGCCAAGGCATGACCGGACGGCCAGCGGTCCCGCGACACCTTTCCCAAATTTTATTATTTTTTGATAAAATCATGTGATTTAGATAAAAATACATGAAATTAGGTAATTTTCATGATTTTAGGGAAAATTCATAAAATCAAGGAATTTTCATAATTTGAGAGAAATAATAAAATAATAGAGACGTGAGGTGTGGGACCGGCCACGTCCAAGACATGACCGGCTGGTGTTCGGTCTCGCGACACCTTTCCCTAATTTTATTATTTTTTGATAAAATCATGTGATTTAGACAATTTCTTTGAAATAAAGGAAATTTGCTCGAACGAGAGGATTTTCATGAGATCGTGAAAATAGTAAAAATATGGTTAAATATAAAATTGGGCGCGGGACTAGTCACCGCATGACTGGCCAGATGGTGAGCCTAGTCCCCTGGCGCTTTTGTTTAATATTTTATTATTATTATTTTTCCTTCCTATTTTGCATAGGTTCCTCGTTCGTTCGTATTTTTAAAATGCTCGTTCGTGCATTCAAAATGCTGGTTGTGTATTATCTGCTAATTACACTTGCACCATTTTGTCAGTGCTTATTCGATGCCCAGATGCCTGTTTCGTTGTATATTTATTACTAACATGTGGAATTCTGCTGGGAAGAACCACAGATTGAAGTAACGAAATATAACGAGGAATCATAGAATATTGCTGAATATTCAGGCGATTAATTGATGACTCGTAGAATATTGCTGGATATTCAGACGATGGCTCGTATAATATTGCTGGATATTCAGACGATTTAAGATAATTAATTGTTGTCTATGTAGTAGAAGGGCTTCCTGTCTAGGAGCATTAATTATCTGAGGGTTGAGCAATATGAACTTGCTGGAGTGTCATATTCCTCTTGCATAGTCGGCGAAAATATGGTTACATCCCGAAGACATTGTCGCTCTATACTAGCAGACATGCTGTCTAGGAGCCGCCCAATCTTTCGTTTCTATACATTATGAGATGTGTCGTGGCCTCAGCTGAGAGACTGCACATCTTCATCTTCTTTGAGAGACTTTCTGCATCAGAGATGGCATGAGCTTTCATGCACAGAAACGTGAGTCTCGGTACTCATCTGATTGCCGAATCCGGAGTAATTACTGAAATTGCTCAGCATTCATGAGATGTGACGTGGCCTCAGCTGAGAAACTACACATCTACACGTACTCTGAGAGACAGCCTTCTCAGTCAGAGATTTATGACATGAGCTTTCATGCTTTAATGAGAGACATGAGTCTCAATACTCATTCGGTTGCCTAATCTGGATTATAGTTTTACAATTCTACCCTTTGTCGAAAATCCACCATCTACATTAAGTCCCCTTCTTAGTGAGGAACAGTCATGTTCCTCAATCAGCATTTAATGGTGATTTTCCAGGTATAAATAACAATAAGTAATTGAACTTAGTCATAAGATAAGATATTACCGGATTTCGACTGAATGAGAAAACCATGGTTTGAGCGGAAACCTCTGTGGCATAATAGAGCGTCATCCAGTGAACATAAAACCGTGTAGAACCGCTGGTTCGATGGTGGAACCTTGGTTGGTTTAGGATTCACGGGTCGGGCCCAAAAGGAAATCCTTATGGAATTAGGTTTTGGAAATAAAATTAGGTATAAAAGGGATTAATTCTCTCTTTTTTTTTATTCTCCTTCCCCACCCACCATCCTCTTCATCACCTTCACGTCCGAGCTTGACAGGAGCAGGAAGATTTTCGCCGGAGCGTCACGTCCGCCGATCGCTAGCACCGTCCGGCCAATTCCGGCCGGCGCCGACCAGGTGCGTCCAATTTTTTTTTTTAGATGTTTGATGATTCCATGAGTGTTTCATGCTTTCACCATATCAAAATCTATACATGTGTATATGTTGATGTGGTTTTGTAGAAAACCCTTGTTTTATCAAACGTATGTTCGTTCGATCGTTAGTTTTGAAAACTAATAAAAATCCCTGATTTATGAGAGATTTTTTTATATGTGGACTTAGGTCCAGTGATAAAACTTAGTGTATGAGCTTTCATGTGAACCAAGATTTTACCTTAATAGATGTGAGCTTTCACAAAACCGAAATAAACTCCGTTTTAAAGGATAATGTTTATTCGAGGAAAAATACATATATATTTTTATGTATGTAAACTTATGTCCAGTGATAAAACTTTATTTATGAGCTTTCATGAGAATTAGTATTTTATCACAATAGGTGTGAGCTTTCACAAAACTAGCATAAACCTTCGTTTTTAATAAAACTAATACGAAGGAAAATAGATTTTTTTTTATGTAGCCGTGACATATTTTATGTGAAACATGATGACGTATTTTATTCACATGGATTTTTCTTATTAGATAAATTCTGAAAATTTATATGAACAAATTGCATTAATTATTGTTTTGTAAAATCAAGACATGGGTTTTGAGTAACCTTCAAACTATACAACTTATTTGATGAAGTCATGTCTTATTGTAAATATCATAGTTCAGTTGTGTGAATGTTCACATTATGAAAATTATGTACATGATTTTATGAGAAAATCATTTTCCATGAACTAATGAAGTTTGTTCGTTATTGCAGGTTTCAAGGAACGAATTGATTTCGTGTGTTAACTCTTGTATTGCAACCACTATTGTTAGTGAAATTGAAAGAGGTAAGAGTTCAAGATTTACCGTTTGTAGACACCGGCGTTTTAATTTGCATGATTCCATCATCTTATTGAATTCGCGGATGACTGAAACATTGTGTGGATTTCACAGCAGCTTTGCGAGGATGTCTGATTCTCCAGCCAATGACGCTTCCAGAGATGAAAGGTGTGCAGATGATGATATCTCCATAGAGGAAACATGCACGGATGAGACTTCCGTTGGTGAGGAAGACGAAACACCTGGAGTCAAGAATGTCCCAAACATAGATGACGCTTCTTTGAGGTTCAGGAGCCCGAAAATCGTCTCAAGTCCCCGGTATATCGCCTTCTGATCAATCCCAGGACGGTCACTCAAAAGAAATTGGTGACTCCTCGTGCTGCTATTCGGTTCTGTCTTGAACGAGGATATTCCAGGCTTCAATGATTGAATTCAAGCTTTCTCGACGCCCTTAGAGAAGTTCTCGGGATGGTCTAGACACATGCTGGATTTCCTCGTGTTAGAGCTATGCTGGATAGAGCACAAATTACCAGGGCCGTTCAAACATCTGGAGATTTGTATATCTTTCATGACACGAGGTATTGTAGCTCTTCTTGCTCGCTGGTGCATCCCAACTCACGTTTATATGCAGCTGGGGAGAGTTCACTATTACCTTGGAAGATGTAGTTGCTTTATTGCATCTTCCAATTACAGGTAACTTTCCTGAAGAACTTTGGACGGCGGAAGAGAAAGCAGTTTCCAAAACTTTAACAGCTGAGATGGAGAGAATCAACAAGGTTTTTGGTAAAGGTTGTTACGCTCATTGGTTGACACATTGGTGGCCACGAGACGCCCTCTTGATGAACCCGACGGTATGTTGTCTATTGCTGCTTTCTTGTGCTTATGGCTGTCCAGGATGTGTTTGAAGATGCTGGTACCTTGTTGAAGCCGTTTGTAATTCCTTTCGCTATTAAATGGCTCAAGGTGAACAACTTCCGCTAGGTAGCTTATTCTTGGGTTCTTTATATTCTAACCTGGACTCTTTAGTCGTAGACTCCAGTGTTTCGAACGGCTTCATGAAGATTGAATGCTACGCCACGATGTTTCCTCCAAGCTCTGATGTGGGAGCGTTTCGGAAACTATGCACCCATTCCCCGTAGTGTCTTACAAAGTCTGAACTCTGCTGATGCTCGACGTATCTTCCATGAGAAAGACAACGCTAGGATTATGCGCTGGTCTACGAAGCAAATTCAGTCCAAGACACGCTTCATCGACGTATTAGATGACGAGTCTGAGTTCAACTTCCGTCCTTGGGTGGTGGTTCCTCCTCACGTTTCTCAATTGAAGACTTTCAATGCTGGAGAAAGTAAGTATTTGAAATCTGGTGCTGATTTGAGTGATGGCGAAAGATCTTTCATGCTGAGTTGACTCCCGGTCATAATATCAGCAACGTATGGAGATTTTTCGGTGGAGGAGTATAATTGACAGAGCCGCCCGTCAGATGGGTATGGACCAATGTGTTCCAACCTTCAGAAGGAGAAGACCATCAGTGGAACAACTTAAGACTTGTTAGATCACACACATGATGAAGGGAGCTCTATTGGTTCCCTTGTATTGATCGACTACGTATGTGACTCCAGGTACATGGAATTCTGGGATCAGCAGCTTGAGCGTCTTAATGATTATGTGACGTCCCAACCTTTAGTGAAGATCTCCTTCTTCTGAGATGAGTGCCTCTCGTCCCAGACTAAGGAATATTTCTGGTGGTGACAAGCGAAAGACATCTCCAGGAGGTTCACCAGTATGTATTCTTTTGCATATTCCTCATACAACTCGTATAATCGTCTTTAATTATCACATCAATTTCTTTTGCAGGAGGGTCGTGCTGTGAGACCTCGAATTGAAGTGAATTTCTCAGAGGCGGAGGCAATTGCCCACGGTGGAGAAGGCAGGAGCAAGAATTGCAAGTTGTTGCCCAACACCATAAAGTCCCCAGTCGCCTTTTTGGTGAGTTGTTGATATTTTTCCGCTGTGACTTCTTCCATCCGCATTATCAGGATCTCAAAACCAATATTTGTTATTTGGTCACAGGACTTTGCTCCGTCTAGTATTGACGGTCTTCGATTCTCTGCTGCTGGGCAGACGACTTCTGATTTGAACGTTGAAGAAGAAGTCGCCGTGAGTAATTTCCTTTACCATCGACATAAAGTTTCATGTGAAATGCTAATACTTGATAATATGTCCAGGAGGATGTCATCATGGAGGAAAGTGCTGATGTTCGACTTCCTCTGAGAATATAGAAGGCTTCCAAAGATTCGGAGCCAAATAGAAGTAATGAACCCCTTGTCGTTAATACGGACATCATAATTCCTTGAGTACTTCGGAGACCCCAAAGTAGTATATACCCTGTACCCTTCATAGAAGTATGAAAGTGCTGATTTGTGAATGAATGAATGAGAATCCATGTGTATATGAAAAACTTGGTCGAACTTCGTCGTCAGAAAATTCAGAACCCAGTTTTTTACCAAAAACGCCGTAAAATCTTCATCTGGAGTCGGATTTTCATATCTGCATATGCATATTCAAGCCCGGAAATTTCCAAGCTTTAAAGAAGTTTTTAAGTTTTGAGCACGTTTAGGGCCTGAAAAAGACGAAATAGTAAACTTCCAGGAGACTTTCAGAACTTTTTCAGATTGCATGTTGCCCGATGTTTTGACACACTCCTAGCTCGTTCGCCCAATTGCCATGAAATTTTGACATGTTGTAGAGGACTTCCATACGAAGAGAATGGTATATACCCAACTCTAGAACCATACCAATTGCTCCCAGTTCGTCATTGAACACAGGGCAGTGTAAAATTTCTTCAGCTGAGTTTCTTTGAAAACGTGTTTCATGACTTTGATGCTACTTGTACACGTTAGATGCATGATAAGGAACTTAGATGATGTTAGTTCACTTACTCTTAATTTTATATTGTATTGGATTTCTCCTTTGAATCATTCTAATCCCATGTAATCTTCGCATTAGGTGCCTAACAACGTTGGGAATTATGAATCCAGTAATGATGGTTTGGGAATCCAGGAGTTGTCGGTGACAACTTCCATATCTGTGCCTCAAGATGATGAAGCTGGTCGTTGATGCCGTGGAGGTAGAAGAAACTCCAATTGTGCCTCAGACGGTGGAAAACCCGAAATAGCAAGCTACTTCTTCTGAAATGTCTCTATGATCGATGCTGCTCCAGTAGTTGAGAACCAGATGATAGTGCATGAGTATCCGACTGCAGGGATTTCCTTTGATCCTCAATTTGGTGAGTTACTCCCATATCACCAGCTTGTTGGAGGATTTAGCGTTCCTATCGGATATGCTGCTATGTACAAGGAACTGTGGGAAATGTATGGACACATTGTTGTTACTCGGATCCAGGCAGTTATTTCTGACGAACAAGTGGAGTATCTTGCGTGTCATAATGATATCCGGATTACTGCCAGAAATGTTGTTACCAAGATGTACTCTTTGATTGGGAATACAACTTGAAGAATGCTGAAGATCTTGGCTTCAATCTGAAGTGGCTCCGTCAAAGACTTGAAGTTATCAGGAAAGCAGTAAAGGGTGATGTTCCCTTCCCTACCAGTGATGCCGTGTTGAAGAAGATGAATGAAGTTGTGATCTAACCAGGAAGCTGGAGGTGGAAAAGGCCCTGAAAGTCTTGGAGGAGGCAGAAGCAGAAATCTTTCTTCGATGGTTTCTTTAGTTTCCTTTCCATAATATGAACTGAACTCTGAGAGATGTGAGGTTTTATTTGGGTTTTGATTTTGATGGTGTCGATCTGTGATGAGGATTTTCTTTGATTTGGATTTGATAGAGATTTTCCTTTAAGTAAAGTGAACTGAATTTTGATAAATTGCTGAATTCAAATACTGATTGCAAGTATTGCAAACGTTTTGGAGGAATTGAAATACAATGAAAGAAAATCCTAAATGCCAAATCCAGACATGAGTGCTCAAACGCCAGTACCTCAAATACCCAATAATTTCAGACAAACGCCTTAAGCCAATTCTCGTGAATTACTGGCAGGGTTCTGCCATCTGTTGACAATTTGTAGTATCCTCCAGTTATGGACTTAGCAACCATAAATGGTCCTTCCCAATTGGAGCTCCTTGCGAGTGGAGATCTCGTTTAGCCGCCTTGAAACCAAATTCCCTTCCTTGAATTTGTTCGGTTAGTAGTTCGCGCCTTGAATATCTTTGTTGATTCCATGGTTGTGGCACGTATGGACATCATGTAGAGGAGAGTACCCAGCATACTGTCTGTCGTGCTTAGCCAGGTCTCAGCAATAAACCTCTTGATAGAATGACCGACTTGGAGAAGCTCTGAACCCAACCATTGGGTATAATATTGGCGGGTGAAGTTATCCATTCATAACTTTTGGTAATTGCTAAATCGTTTGTAGGGAGAAGTCCTTGAATCAAAGCATCATATTTGAACATTGGTAATATTGGAGCATGAAAGGAATAAGACTTGCCTGAGCTCGAAACCTTTTGACAAAGGTATGTGGATTTTCCCCAGGTTCTTGCGTAAGTCCCATCAAGGTTTTTACTTCCTCCAGATGCTCAACGGTGGGGTCCTCTACTTCTTCTCTTCCCTTGGAGTCTTTGTCGACGACAGAGTGTTGAAAGCTTTGAAGTTACCCTTCCAGCATGAATCCAAGTTCTTCCAAGGATCATGTCATATCCAGGATCTTCTCGAATTATGTAAAACTTGGTCTCAGTGCAGACCAAATTCTCGTGACTTTGAGAATGATGAAGCCGTATGCATCTCTGGAGATTCCTTCGTGGTCTCTGATTGCTATGGGAGCATGAGTAGCCTCTTGTCGAGTAATGCCAGCAGCTCTGAGAGTTTTCAAAGGGATGATGTTGACGGCGGTGCCGACATCAACAATGCTCTTTTGAATCATTTCCTTTAATATGCACGGTGGTGAGCAGTCCCCAGTCATACATTTCTTTGTCGGTGGCTGATTTCAGGAGGTACTTCTGGAATCAGTAGGCGTTTCCCAGACACTATGTGGTTCAAAGCTGTGAACATGTCTCCCTTTGTGCTTTTGATAGATAGAGCAATTCGCAACATGCTCTATCAATGACTGAACTGCTTCCTTGACTGGTGCTTCAGAAATGAGAAAGTCCTGACAGGAAGAGGATCTCTGTGTACTCCTTCGGCTCCAAGGTTAAGTTCTCCTGCTCAACCTTTTCTCTGAATATGCGTTTCAAAACTTGCAGCTACTGTGGGTGATTGAAGAACCTGTGGAATCGGCAATAACAAGGATTTTCCATGTCTTCCTCAGTTGGGTCTCTCCTGACGTATGACAATTTGATTGAACCATCTTGGATCCAGGCGTCTAATAGTTCGAGCACTTCTCCAATGGGGAGAGGAAAATCAGTGCATCATCAGGAGCATCTGTGCGTTGCCAGGAGCCTGTGTCTCTGGTTGTCTTCTTTTGCGTCTTTGGAGGAGCTGCAGCATGCTTGTTCGGGGATTCAGCCTTGCGCTTGCTCCCTTCTGCAACAACGTTTGTAGAGGACTGCAGGTTGTACTGCTTGTTGATCAGGCGTCTGTTCTTCCTCGAGTGTCACGTGATTCCTCAGTCTTTGTGGACTTTGCTCTTTCTAACAGAGCAGGTGCAGTGGTTGCTGATCTCTTCGCGGCTTCGTGAAGTTTGAGAAAGTCTGGAATCGAAGATTCTCCAGTAGAGCTCTGTAGACCGGGAGCATGCCGTTGATACACAAATCTACCAGTTGCTGCTCTGTGACATTTGGTTCATGACAGTCCAGGGCCTGGACTCTGAATATTTTCACATAATCATTGGGATTCTCACTGACCCTCTGGAACATTCTTCCAAGATCAGAGAGAGTGACTTGCTCTGACACGAAAAAGTACTTCTTGTATAAGGCGTTGATCATTTCTCCCCAACTGTTGATAGTCCCCGGTGCGATGTTGTTGTACCAGGTGTATGCTCTGCCTTTCAAGGATTTTAAAAACTCTTTGAGACGAACAACATGGTTATGTTCATACTCTCCCAAGGCTTCGAGAAAACGAGAGACATGTTCTCGAGCATTGCCAGTTCCGTCATACAGAGTGAAAGTTGGAGAAATGTAACCTTTTGGAAGGGGAATCCTCTGCGTAGCGGAAGGATAAGTAAGTTGGTGACGATGGACATGTGATGTCTTGTATTTTCCACGGTTCTCCAGAAGGCGCTCCACGTCTTCCCGAGTAATGAAATTTGATGGTTCCTTTGCTGATGAATCTGTAACTTTGCCAGTTTCATCATCATCCACTGTATGGATTGGGATTACTTCAGGATCAGCAACATCTGATGATTTCTCCTTCTCTTTTCCCTTTTCTTGAGTCTTCTCTGTCATCTTATCAGTAAGAGTTTTGAGATAATTACACAGCTCCTTCTGTGTAGAGGCCATGTCCGTCTGATTCTTTGCGAGAGTCTCCTGCACTTTGATAAGATCAGCAATGGTAGGTGGTGGATTTCCCCTGACTTCTTCAGGGTGTCGACCGAACAGGGTATGACCTTCAGCGTGAGGAGGATTAATGTCACCACCGTCAGTGTTGGAGGCCGGAATCGTTTCCGGGATATTCTGATTGTCATTGTTGTTGTTTCTAGTACTAGCGTCGTTTGTGTTGGAACCTGTAACTAACCCAGACCTAAGACCAGCCATCTTGTGAAATCGTGAGATTTCAACCGAGAGATTAATCTCCCACTGTGGTCGCCAATCTGTGGATGGGGAAAAACGATTTGCTGGTTTTTACGGAATTGAAGAGTCAACCGTGTGGAGACTCCTTGAACCGAGCGAAATTTTGAACCTCACGCAGATGCACTGCAAGAAGGGAGTGATTTAAGTTCAAGAGATCAATATGTAAGACCCCGGCCTAAACCAAGAACAATGGCCGTTCCAGAGTCAATTAGGTCACAAGAGAAGATGGGTTGATCTATAGGAGGGAATCTGAGAAATGCGTGAGATAAATGGTGATCTGAGATTGTAGGTGTGTTGTGAATTCAACGTGAAAATGCTCTGAATGATTGAATTTTGCTCAATTGAGAGTAATTTCTGTGAGTTCGTGTAGACAAAAGATTGTCTGTATGAACTTTGATGAGAAATTGCTCGTTTTGGCGAATGTTGTTCGATTGTTCGAAAAACCTCTTTTCTTCAATCAGGATTCAGAGACATTTTATAATGCCGGAGTTAAAAACACCATGATCCCATGAAGTGTGACAGTTGCTGGAATCAGAGAGTGGGAAATGGGGAAATCGTGTTAAAACCAATTACTCATCGTGCAGAGACTTGGTTAACTTTCCACCCACTACTTTGCTGACTCTTCCAACTGATTGCACGACTTGCTCACATTCTCGTCGTGGGTGAACACACGTGCCGTAGACCGCCAGACCAAAACCCTAGTTAATATCCCCCCATATGACACGATTGAAATCTCGTGATTGTGGAGTCAGTTGCCGACTTTATGGGACGATGAGTCCATGTAGCGCGGAGTTGAACATGATTAGAAAATGTTTCGAAAGTCATGAATTTAATGTGTCTGCTGAGACGAGTTATCATTATAACCTAAGACGAGCAAAACTGTGTTGCTAAATTGTTGAATATTGGTAGTTGAACTAATATTCTTTGATTTGAGCAAATATTGCTAGTCTGAGCGAATATTGCTAATTGAATAAATATTGCCGGTTCGAGCGAATATTGCTAGTTCGAGAAAATATTGTTCTTTTGATGAATTGTTGGTAGCTGGACCAAATAAAATATTAATTTAAGTTACTGACTGCTGAGTCGAGCAAAACAAATACGAATGTTAATCATGGAATCAACATAAAATTATCAGAGTGTTCGAATCTGCTCAGAATCACGTTTCTGCAGAGTTCTGGATTCAAAACCCTAATTTTACCGAGATGATGATTTATTGCAAATCACATAAGATCGGCTACATGGGATGACGGGTTCACCATATAATGCCCAAATTCTCGAATGAGCAAAAATACCAAAGTCTCTTGAGGACCAGTTGGTGAAAGAATGATTAAATGTTGATTTAATCATTTACTGAAATAATGCTCGTGTGAGCGACAAATCATAAAACCCGATGTAGAAAATATGAGGGACCGACCAAGAGGTCATGAGACCGGCTCTTGTGATCGTGGGACCAGTAGATGGTCGTTTGAGTGAACTTCCAATTGTTTGGAAAGAGTTCGAACCTAATATGAGCAACTGAGCAAATTAGATTAAAATCATTAAAACATCGGGACCAGCTGTTTGCAAGCCTCAGGGTCACCCTTGGTCGGTCAAGGGGATGTGCCCGTGTCACAATGACGACCGTGCTTCAGTCCTGAGAATTTTGATATTTTTTGATGCACGTTTGAGCAACATTTGGAGAAAATATGCAAAATCCATGGTTTTGCTGAAACCGGCAAAAATACATGAGATGATGAAAATAATAAATAAACAAGGAATCACAAGGTGTGGGACCGGCCACGGCTAGGGCATGGCCGGATGACACGCGGTCCCACATGCTTTTCCCAGTTTTATGTGATTTTATGTATTTTTCTCTGATTTAAGGGAAATTCCATGAAACTGGAGAGTTTGGAGAAATTAGGGAACTTCATGAGATGAGAGACATAAATTAAAATACAAAATAGGAAATGGGAGTGTGGGACCGGCAATGGACGTGGCATGGCCGGCCGGCCAATGGGCGTGGGCCCCAAGGAACTCTTCCCAATTTTATGTAATTTTGATGATTTTAGATAATTTTTCATAAAATCAAAGGGATTTGTTGAAAACCAATTTTTTTTGTTGAAATCAGGGAGTTTTCATGAAATCAGGAAACCAAACACCAAATAATAATAAAATAATGGACATGTGGGGCCGGCTAGGGCATGGACGGCCGACTAGTGCCCGGTCCCACAAGTTTTTCTAATTTTTTTTAAATATTTTCCATGATTTGAGAGAAAATACATGAAATTAGGTAATTTTATGGAAAATTCATAAAATCAAGGAATTTTCATAATTTGAGAAGGAATAATAAAATAATGGGACATGAGGTGTGGGACCGGCCATGGCCAAGGCATGACCGGCCGGCCGGTGGTCCGGCGACACCTTTCCCTAATTTTATTATTTTTTGATAAAATCATGTGATTTAGATAAAAATACATGAAATTAGGTAATTTTCATGATTTTAGGGAAAACTCATAAAATCAAGGAATTTTCATAATTTGAGAGAAATAATAAAATAATGGAGACGTGCGGTGTGGGACCGGCCACGGCCAAGACATGACCGGATGGTGCTCGGTCCCGCGACACCTTTCCCTAATTTTATTATTTTTTTGATAAAATCGTGTGATTTAGATAATTTCTTTGAAATAAAGGAAATTTGCTCGAACGAGAGGATTTTCATGAGATCGTGAAAATAGTAAAAATATGGTAAAATATAAAATTGGGCGCGGGACTAGTCACGGCATGGATGGTCGGATGGTGAGCCTAGTCCCCTGGCGCTTTTGGTTAATATTTTATTATTATTATTTTCCTTTCCTATTTTGCATAGGTTCCTCGTTCGTTCGTATTTTTAAAATGCTCGTTCGTGCATTCAAAATCCTGGTCTGTGTATTATCTGCTAATTATACTTACACCATTTTGTCAGGGCTTATTCGATGCCCAGATGCCCGTTTCGTTGAATATTTATTACTAACATGTGGAATTCTGCTGGGAAGAACCACAGATTGAAGTAACGAAATATAACGAGGAATCGTAGAATGTTGCTGAATATTCAGGCGATTAATTGACGACTCGTAGAATATTGCTGGATATTCAGACGATGGCTCGCAGAATATTGCTGGATATTCAGACGATTTAAGATAATTAATTGTTGGCTCTGTACTAGAAGGGCTTCCTGTCTAGGAGCATTAATTATCTGAGGGTTGAGCAATATGAACTTGCTGGAGTGTCATATTCCTCTTGCATAGTCGGGGAAAATCTGGTTACATCCCGAAGACGTTGTCGCTCTATACTAGCAGACATGCTGTCTAGGAGCCGCCCAATCTTTCGATACTATACAGTATGAGATGTGTCGTGGCCTCAGCTGAGAGACTGCACATCTTCATCTTCTCTGAGAGACTTTCTCCATCAGAGGTGGCATGAGATTTCATGCACAGAGACATGAGTCCGATACTCATTCGATTGCCGGATCCGGAGTAATTACTGAAATTGCTCAGTATTCATGAGATGTGTTGTGGCCTCAGCTGATAGACTACACATCTACACGTACTCTGAGAGACAACCTTCTCAGTCAGATATTTATGACATGAGATTTCATGCTTTAATGAGAGACATGAGTCTCAATACTCATATGATTGCCGAATCTGGAGTATAATTTTATAATTCTACCCTTTGTCGAAAATCCACCATCTATAGTGGGACCAGCCACGGCCAGGGCATGGCCGACCGGCTAGTGGGCTGGGTCCCGTGACACCTTTCCTGATTTTATTATTTCTCTGACGTGAGGAAATACCATGAGATTAGGGAGTTTCCTTGAAACAAAGGAGATTTGCTCGAATGAGAGAATTTTCATGAGATCGGAGAAAAATAATAAAATATGACAAAATATAAAATTGGGCGTGGGACTGGACACGGCATGAACGGTCGGATGGTGAGCCCAGTCCCCTGGCGCCTTTGCAAATATTTTATTATTATTATTTTTCTTTCTATTTTTCATAAGTTCATCGTTCCTTCGTGTTCTGAAATGCTCGTTCGCGCATTCAGATGCTGGTCTGTGCATTATTGCTAAATACACTTGCACCATTTTAGTCAGGGTTTATTAGATGCTCAGATGCCTGCATGTTGAATATTTATTACTAACCCATGGAATTCTACTGGGAAAACCACAAATTGAAGTAACGAAACATTCAAAGAATCGTAGAATATAGTTGAATATTCAGTTACGATTAGAGATAATTAATTGATGGCTCTATACTGGCAGGGATTCCTATCTAGGAGCATTAATCATCTGAGAGTTGAGCAATATGAACTTGCTGGAGTGTCATATTTCTCCTATATAGTCAAGGAAAACCCGATTGCATCCTGAAGACGTTGTTGCTCTATACTATCAGGCATGTTGTCTAGGAGCCGTCCAATCTTTCGATTCTATATACTGAAATTGCTCAGTATTCATGAGATGTCCCGTGGCCTCAGCTGGGAGACTACACATCTACATATACTCTGAGAGACAGCCTTCTCATTCAGAGGTTTTATGGCATGAGCTTTCACGCTTTATTGAGAGACATGGGTCTCAATACTCATCCAATTGCCGGATCCGGAGTATGTATAATTATGGTATTACGATTTTACCCTTGTCGAAAATCCACCATCTTATTAAGTCCCCTGCTTAGTAAGGAATAGTCATGTTCCTTGATAGACGCATTTATGTGTCTATTTTGTTCTCAATATTCTGTATTGTTAGACTCGATTAAGTACTTATTGTGTTATTTTGTGTTTTTGTAGATGTTTTTAGAGAAATAAGCCTTTGCGGCGAAATGAGCTCAAAAAAGTGATGATTTACACCCCGGAGAAAAGTACTAAAGGCACCCCAGAAATGCACCGGAAGCGTCCCAGAAATGTACCGGAGGAACCCAGAAAAATTACTATTTCCACCCCAAAATTACTATTTCCACCCCAATTGCTAAAGGGACACCCGTACAGGATTAGGGGGAGGACACTTTTCTTCTCATAATTCAAATTTCATTTTTGGCGGGAAAATATATTCTCTCTCTGGCAGATTTTCAATCAACAAAATGAAGGTGTTTTGGTGCGATTCAATGGCTAAAAATTGGTAGGAAGATGTGATATAGCTTAAGGAATACAGTATGTGTGTCAGAATCGATCGAATTTGGCTAGAATCGGCTAAACAAGTCATCATCAGAGAACATGGCAGTCACGGGTTTGAGAGGATTTTTTGAGGGATTCGGACGTGTTATGATGATGCATGGAGGACTCTAGCACACTTTTGGACCGTGTAGAAGCTAAATAAGGGAGTATCAGAGGCTGTTTACGCGTGGAGAATCATTTCAGGGAAGAAAATATTCGGAAAATATTTTCTTTAAACACCGAGTAATGAAGATTATATGGAGTAATTGAGGGAGATTCAACGAGCTGTAGGTGTATAAATATGTTCCCTGGGAGTACTAGAGAGGCTGTCGAGAGTTGGGAGAAGAGAGGAGAGCCACAGACGCAGAAATCAAGAGTTGATCAAACTCTGCTGCTGCTGCTGATGAAGAACACCAAGAACACGAAGAACGGACTCGCAGTAGCAGTCGTTTATCAACAGTGGAAATGACTCAGTCCGTGGGTCGTAGGTGTGGGTCGTAGCATTTCAGCGACAACAGCACCTAAGCTTTGTCGTTCATTTTGGACGCCTTCTGTGGGTCGCATAATTCTGTTTTAGAACATTTACTTATCTTTCTCTTTATTGTAAACATCAATTGAGCTTAATAAAATATTTTGAGAGGTTTTCCAACATGATGAGTTAATTCCCTCGTAACCAAGGCAATGGAGGAAGCTATTCACGCAACATAAATGGGTAACTATTTCATTTAATTATATAATTCACCTAATCGCTGCTTTTGCAGAGTTTTAAATTGTTTGAATGATTGTCTTAATTATTTGTTATTCAGTTTGATAGGTTATGCTTGGTTTAATCTCTTGATAATCTATGCTTAAGGTTTACAAATAATATTTGAGAATTTGTATGATTGATAGTGAATTAAAGATAAAAGAGGACTTAAGAATTGAATAGAGTTTTGAAATATTTATTATTCAATCTTGCGTAGTAGTGGAATCTAGTGTCTTGGTTACCTCTCGCCCAAAATTGTTAATATTTTGTATATATATTTTTATAAGTCTAAAAAAATCCTTTACCTTCACAAGTCTTAGAGTTCGAACCTTTATTACTACAACCCACGAAAAATCTTTAATCATTCCTCAGTCACCATTGAATGGTGATTTTCCAGGTACAGACAAAAATAAGTAATTAAACTTAGTCATAAGATAAGACGTTACGGATTTCGACCGAATGAGCAAACCATGGTTTGAGAGAAAACCCCAGTGGCATAATAGAGCGTCATCCAGTGAACATAAATTGGTTAGAACCGCTGATTCGATGGTGAAACCTTGGTCGGTTTAGGATTCACGGGCCGGGTGGCAGGCCCGAAGGGGTGTATAAAAATGAAGCGAAGTGAAACGCGGGCCTACAGTAATACCGCAAGTGCACGGTCGTCGGTTGTAGCTCGTGCAAGTACGGGTCGATCCACAGAGATCGGGTGTGTTTTGGAATTTCTAGCTATTTTGGGTTCTAAATTTGCTAATGGGCTTTGAATACCAAAGGGGTCTTGAATATCAATGGGCTTTGAATACCCTTTGGAACTGTTGGGCTGAACTGAGCTTGGGCTCAGAAATGTGGACTATGGGCTTTAGGTCTTAAACTTTGTTTTGGGCTTTTGGGCTCAATGGGATTGAGCTATGGGCTTGAGTGCACAGCAGAGCAGATGCAAGCAGTAGCAACAGCTTGGCAGAGGCAACACAGCAGCAGGCACCAGCAGCAGCAGTACTGGAGAAAGAAGTGGCAGCAACAGCTGCAGCAGAACAAGCCAAAGGAAAACAACACAGTGGCAAAGACCTAAGCCACAGAAGTGCAAGCAAAAACTAAACAGCAGGGCAGTGAACTAAAGAAGCAAAAGAGTTGCAGGGCAGTGAACTAAAGAAGCAAAAGATAATGCAATAAAGAAGATGGCTAACAAAATAAACAAAAGGAAACACACACAGGGCAACACATGGCAGAAGCAAAGAACAAAACAAGATAACCAAGGCCTAAGGCCAAGGGCAGGGTTATGGTGAAGCTGAAAGTGATAACAATGCAAGTAGTAGTAGTGGCTCTAGACATACCAATGGAATGGGAGGAGAATTAGCTTGCTATGAGCACTAATTCCTCCCATTGCTCAATCACAACAATGCAATAGAGTAAAGCATACAAATGGAGTGGGAAGAAAACTAACTTGCTCATTGTCACTAGTGAGCACTAGTTTCTCCCCACTGCTCAATCAAAACAGTGTACTGAAAGCTCTAACCTAGCACACCATCACTTCTTGACAATGAATTGAAACACAGTTGAACAAACAAGGAACAAACATCACAACTGAAATTGAAATAACTGAAATTAAACCTTAACAGACATCACAAGGAACAAACATCACAACATGTAAACTACTAAACAGGGAATTAACACAGGGGAAGAAACCACAATTAAACAGAAATGAACATGAATAGAAATGAACAGAAATGAAATTGAAAATTAACATATTAACAGAACTTGAAAGTTCTGGATGTTGGCTATTCCAAACATAGTTCTAACATATACCCATATCATCTATTTATACAAACAATCAAAAACCCCAAAACAGTGAAATTAGGGTTTGGTGAAAATTGAAATTAGGTTTTACCTAATCACTGATAGCACTCAATAGCTTCGACCCAATCTTCCTCTGACTCCCCTCATGCTATCCACGCCTCCAATTGCTTCATCTATCAATCTAATTCACCAAATCCAATCCTAACAGTGAAGAGGATGGTGGAGTTGTTGAAATAGCTTAATAGGTGATAGGGGTGATGATAGTAGTGATGGGTTGCGGTTGTTGTGGAGAGTTGGTGGTTTGGTGGCTGTTGCAGGAGGGGTGGTGATGATGGTGGTGCGGCAGGGAAGGAGGTGGTTCTGCAGAGAGGGGGGTGATGGTGGTAGATGGGTTCGATAGAATGGGAGAAGGGGGTTGTTTGGTTAGGTGGTAGGGCTCGGGTGATAGAGTGTTCGGCTCCATCCAATCTTGATGTTCTTGACGCTGAGCCGCGAGATGCGAAGATGGTAGGTAGATCGGACGGTGATGCGGAGGTAAGCGATGAGCAACCGTTGGATTATATGATACAACAAAATCAACGATGCCAGATGGAGTTAGGTGTTGTAGTGTTAGGCGGAGATATCAAACTTTGATGCACAGCAAGGGAGCGACCGTTGGATTCAACTACCATCTAATCTGAAGGCTTGGAATTTCAGCGCTGTGGTGCTCGGCAGAGACTTCAGATTTTGATGATCTATGAAGGAGCGACCGTCGGATGCTTCTGAGAAATGATCTGATGGCTGAGAACGGAGGCGCTTTTGTGTGTAGAAAATGAGGTTGTGCGCACCATTCTTCGCGGCTTCCTTGCGTAATTTCTTCCGGCTTTTCACTACTTTTCTGCTCTTTTCGCTCCGCGACTCATCCGAACTTTATTTATTACCTAAAAATGCAAAATTAATTAATAAATATTTATTCTTGAAAACAATGAAAATACAGAATATGGGATAAAATGTAGAATTAATGCGCAAAAGATGAGTTAAAATGCCAACAAAAGGGATAATATCTATACAATATTTGGCACTCATCAAATACCCCCAAACCTGAATTTTACTTGTCCTCAAGAAAACAAAACTAAGGAAATCCTAACTATACCACTGTCGCTGGTTCTCGAATGCATTTAGCGTATGCACTAAGCCTTTTGAACCACTAAGTGTCCCTAGTGGACGAGTTGAAGTCTCGTGAAGGTTTACCAGAGGTGTGCCTACAAAACCTAAGGACAAAATATAAGCTCAGATTCCATCAATGTGACATGTGCAAAACAGTTAAAGCTCACAGCAAAATGGAGATGTCAATCTAGCTATCGAAGGCACAATCCTAGCACTGATAACAAAAAAAGACATGTGATAAGAGTGTAAAGTGTATCTACAATGTGTAAAGAAAGATTTGAAGTCATGACTACTAATCACCAAGAGATAGTTTCTCAGGCTAAGAACTGAGGTCGAAATCTAGCTAGCTGTCCGGACTTTACGAGAATTGTGAATGAGTTGGAGGTATTTCACAATTACTCGCGTTGTACATCAATGGCATACACCCTCCTGCTTACAACACAAAAACACAAAAGATGACTATTTACATGACTCTTAATTACATTGACTATTCTCTTTTTATTTTTGGAACAAGAGATGATGGAATTGATAAATACTTGATTTTTTTTTTTTTTTTTTTTTTTTTTGATATATTTTTTTTTTCTCTTTTTTCTCTTTTTTTTTTTTTTTTTCTTTCTGAAATATATACATCGTTTTTTTTTTTTTTTTTTTTTTTTTTTTTTTTTTTTTTTTAGAACAAGGAAACACTTTTGATACATATACAAAAGGAAACAAAAATTACATGACACTTTGCAAGAGGTAGCCCTTTTTGATGCACCCAGTTAAATTTGATGGTTGTCTTTCTTAATGTAACCTCCACCTTCTATCCCAACCAACCAAAGAACAAGCTAGTCAAGTTTCGTTCAGTATTCTAAAGTGATTGGCAATCGTAACTTCCTATCAAACACCTTGAAGATCGAGGCCATACATGTATTGGTAGATCGTGCGCGTGCAAATTTCTTATCACTATGTGAATTGTGCTAGAATCAGGGTGCCTAAATATCTAGACTAAGACTCCTAATAAAAATACATATTTGCACAAGAGTCAACATTTCAAGGTAAATGAGCTCCATTTTTTATGATTTTTCTTTCAATTTTTTTAATTTTTTTGAATTTGATTTTTCAATTTTTTTTGGAATTTTTCAATTTTTTCAAAAAAGAAGAAGGAGTTCTGTTTTCAATTATGGCATATTATCGTGGTATCTACTCTATACCCCCAAACCTAAACTAAACATTGTCCTCAATGTTTCAAAATATGGAAAGAATTAAAATGCAACATATGGAAAGGGACATGCTGAGTAGAGTAAAAGGAGAGAGAATACCCGATTTCGGCGAAAGCAGAATTAAAACTCCGTTATTCAAGGCAAAAATCCAACATATTTCAGCCGAGATCATATTGGATTAGCAAAATATATACAAAAGGAAATTTAACTAACACATTATCTACAAGAAAATTTGGTTTTAAAAATGGGAGCAAAGTAGAAATTTGGTTTTAAAAATAGGGAGCAAAAGAAAATTTTGGTTTTTGGTTTTTGGTTTTTTTTTTTTTTTTTCTTTTTTTTTAAAGAAAATAAAATTTGGTTTTTGAAATGGGAGCAAGCCCACTGTGCAAGCCTCTAATGAAATGGAATGAAGGCTGCGGCCTACGAAAATCCAAGTTTTAGTTTTGAAAGTTTAATTTGGCCCAGTTGGCTAAGGCCCGACGTTTGTTTTAAAACTTTGGTTTCGAGGTCCACTCTTCAAGTCCACAATCAGTTATAATCTCAGCTGGGTTTAAACCCAGAGTCCAAAATATAAGTCCAATGGAAAAATTTAAACAAGCCCACACAAAATAAATACAAGCCCATAAATTAAACAACAAGCCCACAAATAAATTATTACAAACCCAAAATAGAAAAATAAAAATCCCAAAAAATTGGGTTAATTATTACAAGCCCACAATTAAAAAAAATTTGGAAGCCCACAGGTTGGGTTCTCTCAATGGAATGGGTTTAGGCTTACCTTTTTAGCACAGCCCAGCTGCTCTGATATTGTTGCAAAAACCTAGTTGGGTTTTGGTTCTTTTCCTTGGTGGCGTCCCAGCAGAGGAAAAACAGGTTCAGAATCAGCAGGTCCAACAACAAATGAAATGAAGCAGATGCAGATGCAAATGCTATGCAGTGAAATGCAAAAAATAGCTAATAAAACACAGATAAAACACAGCACCAATCCCCGGCAACGGCGCCAAAAACTTGGCAGGCCCGAAGGGGTGTATAAAAATGAAGCGAAGTGAAACGCGGGCCTACAGTAATACCGCAAGTGCACGGTCGTCGGTTGTAGCTCGTGCAAGTACGGGTCGATCCACAGAGATCGGGTGTGTTTTGGAATTTCTAGCTATTTTGGGTTCTAAATTTGCTAATGGGCTTTGAATACCAAAGGGGTCTTGAATATCAATGGGCTTTGAATACCCTTTGGAACTGTTGGGCTGAACTGAGCTTGGGCTCAGAAATGTGGACTATGGGCTTTAGGTCTTAAACTTTGTTTTGGGCTTTTGGGCTCAATGGGATTGAGCTATGGGCTTGAGTGCACAGCAGAGCAGATGCAAGCAGTAGCAACAGCTTGGCAGAGGCAACACAGCAGCAGGCACCAGCAGCAGCAGTACTGGAGAAAGAAGTGGCAGCAACAGCTGCAGCAGAACAAGCCAAAGGAAAACAACACAGTGGCAAAGACCTAAGCCACAGAGCAGTGCAAGCAAAAACTAAACAGCAGGGCAGTGAACTAAAGAAGCAAAAGAGTTGCAGGGCAGTGAACTAAAGAAGCAAAAGATAATGCAATAAAGAAGATGGCTAACAAAATAAACAAAAGGAAACACACACAGGGCAACACATGGCAGAAGCAAAGAACAAAACAAGATAACCAAGGCCTAAGGCCAAGGGCAGGGTTATGGTGAAGCTGAAAGTGATAACAATGCAAGTAGTAGTAGTGGCTCTAGACATACCAATGGAATGGGAGGAGAATTAGCTTGCTATGAGCACTAATTCCTCCCATTGCTCAATCACAACAATGCAATAGAGTAAAGCATA
Source organism: Papaver somniferum (assembly GCF_003573695.1). NCBI lineage: Eukaryota > Viridiplantae > Streptophyta > Magnoliopsida > Ranunculales > Papaveraceae > Papaver > Papaver somniferum. Next base: position 140,512,043 of record NC_039366.1, on the reverse strand, counting down.
CAAATGGAGTGGGAAGAAAACTAACTTGCTCATTGTCACTAGTGAGCACTAGTTTCTCCCCACTGCTCAATCAAAACAGTGTACTGAAAGCTCTAACCTAGCACACCATCACTTCTTGACAATGAATTGAAACACAGTTGAACAAACAAGGAACAAACATCACAACTGAAATTGAAATAACTGAAATTAAACCTTAACAGACATCACAAGGAACAAACATCACAACATGTAAACTACTAAACAGGGAATTAACACAGGGGAAGAAACCACAATTAAACAGAAATGAACATGAATAGAAATGAACAGAAATGAAATTGAAAATTAACATATTAACAGAACTTGAAAGTTCTGGATGTTGGCTATTCCAAACATAGTTCTAACATATACCCATATCATCTATTTATACAAACAATCAAAAACCCCAAAACAGTGAAATTAGGGTTTGGTGAAAATTGAAATTAGGTTTTACCTAATCACTGATAGCACTCAATAGCTTCGACCCAATCTTCCTCTGACTCCCCTCATGCTATCCACGCCTCCAATTGCTTCATCTATCAATCTAATTCACCAAATCCAATCCTAACAGTGAAGAGGATGGTGGAGTTGTTGAAATAGCTTAATAGGTGATAGGGGTGATGATAGTAGTGATGGGTTGCGGTTGTTGTGGAGAGTTGGTGGTTTGGTGGCTGTTGCAGGAGGGGTGGTGATGATGGTGGTGCGGCAGGGAAGGAGGTGGTTCTGCAGAGAGGGGGGTGATGGTGGTAGATGGGTTCGATAGAATGGGAGAAGGGGGTTGTTTGGTTAGGTGGTAGGGCTCGGGTGATAGAGTGTTAGGCGGCTCCATCCAATATTGATGTTCTGTGACGCTGAGCCGCGAGATGCGAAGATGGTAGGTAGATCGGACGGTGATGCGGAGGTAAGCGATGAGCAACCGTTGGATTATATGATACAACAAAATCAACGATGCCAGATGGAGTTAGGTGTTGTAGTGTTAGGCGGAGATAACAAACTTTGATGAACAGCAAGGGAGCGACCGTTGGATTCAACTACCATCTAATCTGAAGGCTTGGAATTTCAGCGCTGTGGTGCTCGGCAGAGACTTCAGATTTTGATGCTCTATGAAGGAGCGACCGTCGGATGCTTCTGAGAAATGATCTGATGGCTGAGAACGGAGGCGCTTTTGTGTGTAGAAAATGAGGTTGTGCGCACCATTCTTCGCGGCTTCCTTGCGTAATTTCTTCCGGCTTTTCACTACTTTTCTGCTCTTTTCGCTCCGCGACTCATCCGAACTTTATTTATTACCTAAAAATGCAAAATTAATTAATAAAAATATTTATTCTTGAAAACAATGAAAATACAGAATATGGGATAAAATGTAGAATTAATGCGCAAAAGATGAGTTAAAATGCCAACAAAAAGGGATAAATATATACAATATTTGGCACTCATCACCGGGCCCGAAAAGGAAATCCTTATGGGATTAGGTTTTGGAAATAAAATTTGGTATAAAAGGAGTAATTCCTTTTTATTTTTTTATTTCACCTTCACAAAAACGACCACCATCTTCATCCCCTTCACATCCTTCATGTCGTCAGCAGTGAGAGGAGAAAATTCGCCGGAAGTCACCGTCGTCGATCGTCCGATCACCGTTCGGCCGACACCGTTAGGTACGTAAAAAAAAATTGTCTTTTTTTTTTTCAAAAGCTTGCTGTTTTTCATGAGTTGTTCATCATAAAAGTAATATGTGCATATGCATACTTTTAGATGTGAGTTTTATCAAAAACCCTTGTTTTAGGAACGTACGTTCATTCAATCGTTAGTTTAAGAAACTAACAACAATCCCTAACTTGAGAGAGATTTTTCTTTGGAAATAGACCTGTGTCCAGTGATAAAATTTTGTTTATGAGCTTTCATGGAAACCAAAATTTTATCTTTAAAAGATGTGAGCTTTTCACAAAACCGAAAGAAACCTTCATTTTAAAGAAAAACGATCGTACGAAGGAAATATATCTTTTTTATATATGTCAAACTGTGGAGCTTCACAAGGACACATTTTTTTGGGTAAATTTCTTTATTATTTTTTACGTGAGTTGATCACGGTTTTTATTGTCTCGTAAAATCAAAACATGGGTTTTGAGTAACCCTCGAAACTTGACAATTTATTATGATGAAATATTGTCTTGGAGTAAATTTCAGAGCTCAGTTGTGGATGTTTAAACTATGAAAATTGTGTCTATGATTTTATGAAAAATCAGTTTCAAAAATTAATAAAACTTCGTTCATTATTGCAGGTTTCAAGGAACGAACTGATTTTGGAGTGTTAACTCTTGCGACACAATCACTATTGTTAGTGGAATTGTAAAGAGGTAAGAGTTAAGAATTACCATTTTTGTAGATGTTTCCATAGGTATCATATTACCGCAGTTTGCACCTGGTATGATGATATACTGAAGTAGAATGCTTTGTGCACCTTACAGTTACTTCGCAAGGATGTCTGACTCGGAGGAAAATGACGTTTCCAGAGATGATACGTGTATGGATGAGACTACTATTGGTGATGAAGAAGAAGAAGAAGAAGCAATCGGAATTAAAAATGTTTTGAACATAGATGATTCATTCTTCACGGTTCAGCAAGACACTGAAAGACTTCTCAGAACTCCAGCATTTCGTCTTTTGATAAATCCCATGACGATTATTCAAAAGAAATTGGTGACTCCTCGAGCAGATATTCGGTTTTGCCTTGAACGAGAACTTTTCCTTGCTTCAATTATAGAATTTAAGCTCTCTCGACGATCCTTAGAGAAATTTTCTGGATGGGCAAGACACATGCTGGGTTTTCCTCGAGTTAGAACTATGTTGGATAGAACACAAGTTACCAGAGCTATTCAAACATCCGGAGATTTGTATATTTATCATGATGCGCGAGGTATTATGGCCCTTCTTGCTCGCTGGTGCATTCCAACTCATACATTTATATGCAGTTGGGGAGAGTTTACTATTACCTTGGAAGATGTAGTTGCTTTATTGCATCTTCAAATCACAAGTAACATTCCTGTAGAGCTTTCAACGGAGGAGAAAGCAATTTCCAGAACCTTAACAGCTGAGATGGAGAGAATTAACAAGGCTTCTGAAAAAGGTTGTTATGCTCACTGGTTAACATACTGGTGGCCACGAGATGTCCCTCTCGACGAACCTGACGGCTCGTTGTATATTGCTGCTTTCTTGTGTTTATGCCTGTCCAGGGACGTGTTTGAAGACGCCGGAACTTTGCTAAAGCCACTTGTAATCCCTTTTGCCATTAAGATGGCTCAAGGTGAACAACTTCCCATAGGTAGCTTATTTTTGGGTTATTTATACTCTAACATGGACTCCTTGGTTATAGACTCCAATGTTTCGAACGGCTTTATGAAAATTTGAATGTTACGCCAATACGATATTTCTCCAGGACTTGATGTGGGAACGCTTTGAGAAGTATGCACCGATTCCCCGTAGTATCTTGCAAGGGTTGAATGATGCTGATTCTCGACGTATTTTCCCAGAGAAGGATAACGCCAGGATTATGCGTTGATCAACAAAACAACCTCAATCCAAGACGCGCTTCATTGATGTAGTAGATAATGAGTCTGAGTTCAATTTTCGTCCCTGGGTGATGATTCCTCCTCATGTTTCTCAATTGATGAATTTCAATGTTGGAGAAAGCATGGCTTTGAAATCCGGTGCTGATTTGAGCGATGGCGAAAGATCCTTCATGTTGAGCTGCACTCCAGGTTATTTAAGCAGCAACATATGAAGACTTTTCGGTGGAGGAATACAACATTGATAGAGTAGCCCGTCAGATGGGTATGGATCAATGAGTTCCAACTTTTCGTAGGAGCAAACCATCGGTGGAACAGATTAAGACTTGTTTAGATCGTACACATGTCGAAGGAAGTTCTTATTGGTTCCCTTGTGCTGATCGAATTACATATGTAACTCCGGGGTATATAGATTTCTGGAACCAGCAATTTGAGCGCTTACATGATTTTGTAATGGTTGGTCAACCCTTGGTGAAAGAGACTCCTTCTGCTGATATGATTGCTTCTCGACCCAGATTGAAACACATCTCCGGCGGCGATAAACGAAAGACATCTCCGGGATGTTCACCAGTATGTATCTTTTGCACATTCTTCGTAAAATTAAAGCAATTGCCTTTGATTATCACCTCAATTTCCTTTTGCAGGACGGTCGTGCTGTGAGACATCGTCTTGAAGTGAATTTCTCGGAAGCAGAGGCAGTTATTCATGGTGGAGAAGGTAGGAACAAGAGTTGTAAGCTGCTGCCTAACACCATAAAGTCCCCAGTTGTTTCTTTGGTGAGTTGTCGACACTTTTCCGCTGTGACTTCTTCTATCCGTATTATTGGGATTGTAAAACCAATATTTGTTATTTGGTTACAGAACTTCGCTCCGTCTAGTATTGACGGTCTTCAATTCTCTGCTGCTGGGCAGACAATTTCTGATTTGAGCGTTGAAGAAGAAAATGACGTGAGTACTCTTCCTCATGGCCAAATATAATGCTTCATATGTAAAATGCTAATTGTTTGTGAATATGTCCAGGAGGATGTCGTCATGGAGGTGGAGAGTGCTAATACTCGGTCATCTTCTGGGAATAGAGACGAAGGAAATCCCAAAGATTCGGAACCGAATGGAAGTAATGAGCCTCTTGATGTTAACACGGGCAATCCCAATTCCTTGAATACTTCGGAGACACCCCACGTAAGTACATGTCTTGTATCCTCTTCATAGAAGTATGAAATTGCTGATTTATGAATGAATGAATGAGAATCCATGCGCATATACGAAAAACTTTGTCGAAATTCGTCGTCAGAAAATTCAGAACCTAGTTGTTTAGCAAAAACACCGTAAAACCTTCATCTGGAGTCGTATTTTCATGATATGCATATGAATCTTTAAGCCCGGAGACTTTCCAAGCTTTAGCGAAGAAGATTTTTAAGTTTTGAGCACGTTCAGGTCCTGAAAAAGGCGAAACAGTAAACTTCCAGGAGACTTTCAGAACTTTTTCAGACGGTATGTTGCTCAATGGTTTGACCACATCTCCTTGATCGTTCATAGGATTGTCATGCAATTTTGAAATGTGGTAGTGGACATCCATACGAAGAGAATGGTATATAAATCATCCTCAGATTCCTTGTAGATTTCTCCCAGTTCGTCATCTAGTACAGGGCAAAGTACAGTTTCTTCAGACGAGCATGCCGCAAAACGTATTTTCATGACTTTCATGCTATTTGTTCATGCCTTGGGTGTATAATGATGAACCTTGATGATGTTGGATTGCTTGTATGTTATATTTTATAATCTCATTTAGTTTCATGCTTAGATGACTCTAACCTCATGCATTAGGTGTCGAATACCGAAGTTGAGGATACTGAAACCAATAAGGATAACTCGAGCTGCCATGGAGTTATTGATGAAGATACAACCATCCCTGCACTTCAAGTCCATGATAAGGTTGTCACTGAAGTTATGGAAACCCCGATTATTGTCGCTTCAGTGATAGAAGAAACCGAGCCACCAGTAGAGAGTGCTGAAGAAATTGTTTCCCTGATTGTAGAAGTTTCCCCAGTAGCTGAGAACCGTATAGTGGTGCATGAATATCCAAGTGCAGGAGTTGCTTTTGATCCTTCATTTGATGCATCACTCCCGTATCATAAACTAGTTGGTGGGTTCAGCGTTCCCGTTGGATATGCAGGCTTGTACGAGAAAATATGGAAGAAATTTGGCCACATAATTGTTGACGGGATTCCTGGACGTGTTTATGCTTTAACAATGCAAGTAAGTGTTATCTTGCGTGTTGTAAGTGATATATGCACTAGGGCAAGAAATATTGTGACTCCATATGTACTCTTTGATTGGGAGTTTAACTTGGAGAATTCAGAAAGATTTGGCTTCAATGTAAAGTGGCTTCGTAAGCAAATGAACGCTACCAAGGACTCATGTGAGAACAACATACCCTTTCCCAATGATTTTGTGATGGAGAAAGAAGACAAGATTGCCAGGATGACTGAAGAGCTGAACAAGGAGAAGGCGGCTTTGCAGGTCTTGAAGGATGCGGAGGAGCAAAAATCCTTTTTTGCTGATTTTCTTTGATTTCCTTTTCATAATCTCTTGAACTTATGAACTTCTGAGAGATGTGAGATTTTTATTTGGGTTCTGATATTAGCTGGTTTTGGATTGGTAGATGATTGAGGATTTTCTTTTGGATTTGATAGAGATTTTCTTTTAAGAAATATGAGCTGAATTTTGATAAATTGCTGAATTCAAAAATTGATTGCAAGTATTGCAAATGTTTTGGAGGAATTGAAATACAATGAAAGAAAATCCTAAATGCCAAATCCAGACGTCATGAATGCTCAAACGTCCAGTACCTCAAATTCCCAATAATTTCAGACAAATGCCTTAAGCCAATTCTCGTGAATTACTGGCAGGGTTCTGCCATCTATGTTGATCAATTTGTAGTATCCTCCGTTTATGGATTTAGTAACCATAAATGGTCCTTCCCAATTGGAGCTCCTTGCAGAGTAGAGATCACGTTTAGTTTCCTTAAGAACCAAATCTCCTTCCTCGAATTTGTTCGGTTTAGTAGTTCGCGCCTTGAATATTTCTGTTGATTCCATGGTTGTGGTACATATGGACACTCGTGCAGAGGGGAGTATCCAGCATACTGTCGGTCATGCTTAGCCAGGTCTTCAACAATAAACCTCTTGATAGAGTGACCAATTTGAAGGGGCTATGAGCGCAACCATTTGGTGTAATATTGCTGAGGTGAGACTATCCATTCATAGATTTTGGTAATTGCTAAGTTGTTGGTAGGGAGAAGTCCCCGGACCAGAGTAATATATTTCAACATTGGTATTATTGGCGCATGAAGAGGAATGAGACTTGCCTGAGTACGGAACCTCTTGATGAAAGAATGGGCATTTTCTCCAGGATTCTATGTGAGTTTTGTCAAGGCTTTAACTTCCTCCAGATGCTCGAACGGGGGAGTATCCTCCATTTCTTCTGAATCAGATCCCTCTTCAACAACATGACGTGTTGAAGGTGTTGGAGCCCTCTTTCTTGCGTGAATCCAAACTCGTCCAAGGATCATGTCATATCTTGGGTCTTCTCGGATTATGTAAAACTTGGTCTCAGTGCAGACCAAATTTTCTTTGACTTTGAGGATGATATAGCCATACGCATCTCTGGAAATCCCTTCGTGATCTATGGTTTCCATGGGAGCATGAGTAGCCTCTTGTCGAGTAATGCCAGCGGCTCTGAGAGTTTTCAAAGGAATGATGTTGACGGCAGTGCCGACATCAACAAATGCTCTCTTGAATTCGTTTTCTTTAATATGCACTGTGGTGAGCAGTCCCCAGTCGTACATTTCTTTTCCAGTGGCTGAAGGTTCAGGAGGTACTTTTGGAATCAGTAGGCGTTTTCCAGATACTATGTGGTTCAAAGCCGTGAACATGTCTCCCCTTTGCGCCTTTGACAGATAGAGTAATTCACATACGTGCTCTATCAATGACTGGACTGCTTCCTTGACTGGTTCTTCATATATGGAGAAAGTCCTGACTGGGAGGGATCTCTGTGTACTCCTTCAGCCCCCAGATTAAGTTATCCTGATTCGACCTTTTCCCTGAATATGCGTTTCAAAACTTTGCAGCTACTTGTGGGGTGATTGACGAACCTGTGGAAGCGACAGTAACGAGGATTTTCCATGTCTTCCTCAGTTGGCTCTCTCCTGGCATATGACAATTCAATTGCACCATCTTGGTTCCAGGCATCTAGTAGTTCGAGCACTTATCTAATGGGGAGACGAAAGTCAGGTGCATCTTGATCAGAAATCTCTGTACGTTGACCAGGGGCTTGTGCCTCTGGTTTGTCCTTATTTTGTGTCTTTGGAGGAGCTGAGGTATGCTTACTCGGAGGTTCGGTCTTGCGTTTGCTCCCTTCTGCAACAGCGTTTGCGGAGGGCTGCAGGTTGTATTGTTTGTTGATCAGTCGTCTGCTTCCTCGAGTGTCTCGCGATTCTTCAGTCTTTGTAGGCTTTGCCCTTTCCAACAGAGCAGGTGCAGTAGTCGCCGATCTCTTCTCAGCCTCGTGAAGCTCTGAGAAAGTATAGAAACGAAGATTTTCCAGTAAATCTCTGTAGACCGGGATCATGCCATTGATGCATAAGTCTACCAGCTGTTGTTCTGTGACATTTGGATCATGGCAGTCCAGGGCCTGGACTCTGAACCTTTTTCCGTAGTCATTGGGATTTTCACTGACCCTCTGAAACATTCTCCCAAGATCAGAGAGAGTGACTTGTTCTGATACAAAGAAGTACTTCCTGTAGAAGGCATTAATCATTTCTCCCCAATTGTTGATGGTCCCCGGTGCGATATTGTTGTACCAGGTGTAAGCCCTGTCTTTCAAAGATTTTGAAAATTCCTTGAGGAGAACAACATGGTTGTGTTCGTGTGCTCCCAAGGCTTCCAGAAAGCGAGAGACATGTTCTCGAGCATTGCCAGTTCCATCATACAGAGTGAAGGTTGGAGAAGTATAACCTTTCGGAAGAGGAATCCCTTGTGTAGCAGCGGGATATGGAAGCTGGTGACGATGGACATGTGATGTATTATCTTTCCCACGATTCTCCAAAAGGCGCTCCAAATCTTCCCGAGTAATGAAATTTGATGATTCTTTTGCTGATGGATCGTCTGCAGCTTTGCGGACTTCGTCATCATCCACTGTATGAATTGGAATCACCTCAGGGTCAGCGTCTGAGGATTTCTCCTTCTCTTTTCCCTTTCCTTGAGTTTTCTCTGACATTGTATCAGTCAGATCCTGCAGTTGATTAAATAACTCCTTCTGTGTTGTATCCATATCGGTTTGATTTTTTGCAAGAGTCTCCTGCACTTTGATGATATCAGCAATGGTAGGTGGTGTGTTTCCTATGACTTCCTCAGGGTATCGGCCGAACAGAGGATGACCTTTCGTGTTAGCGTGAGGAGGAGTAACATCACCACCGTCAGTGTTAGAGGCCGGAATGGTTTCCGGGATATCTTCATTGTCATTGTTGTTGTTGCTAGTGCTAGCGTCGTTTGTATTGGAACCTGTAACTAACCCAGACTTTAGACCAGCCATCTTGTGAAATTGTAAGATTGCAACCGAGAGATTAATCTCCCACTGTGGTCGCCAATCTGTAGATGGGGAAAAACGATTTGCTGATTTTTACAGAATTGAAGAGTCGACCGTGTGGAGATTCCTTGAACCAAGTGAAATGTTTAACCTCACACAGATGCACTGCAAGAGGGAGCGCTTTAAGTTCGAGAGATCAATCTGTAGGACTCCGACCTAAACCAAGAACAATGGCCGTTCCAGTGTCAATTCGGTCACAAGAGAGGATGGGTTGATCTGTAGGAGGGAAGCTGAGAAATGTGTAGGATCAATGGTGATCTGAGATTGTAGGTGTGTTGTGAATTCAGCGTAAAAACTCTCTGAATGATTGAATTTTACTCAATTGAGAGTGATTGCTCAGACGATGAGTTCGTGTAGACGAAAGATTATATGAACTTGCCGAGAATTCCTTGTTCTCTTCAATCATGATTCAGAGGTCTTTTTATATTACTAAATTGAAAACACCATGATCCCATGAAGTGTGACAGTTGCTGGAATCAGAGAGTGGGGAAGTGGGAAATCATGTCAAAACCAGTTGCTCATCGTGTGGAGACTTGGTTAATTTTCCACGCACTACTTTGATGACTCTTCTAACTGATTGCACGACTTGCTCACATTCTCGTCGTGGGTGAACACACGTGTCATGGACCGCCAGACCAAAACCCTAGTTAATATCCCCCCATGTGACACGATTGATATCTCGTGATTGTGGAGACAGTTGCTGACTTTATGGGACACTGAGTCCATGTATTGCTAAGTTGAACATGATTTGCAAATGTTCCGAAACTCATGAATTAGATACGTCTGCTGAGACGAGGTATTATTATGATGATTACCTGAGACGAGCAAACTGTGTTGCTGAATTAATAAATATTGATAGTTGAACCAATATTCTTTAATCTGAGCAAATATTTCTGGTTTGAGAAAATATTGCCGGTTTGAGCAAATATTGCTCGTTTGATGAATTATCGGCAGCAGGACTAAATAAAATATTAATTTAAGATACTGACTGCTTGGTCGAGTATAATAAATAAAAATGTTGATCATGGAATCAACATAAAATTATCAGCATTTGAATCTGCTCAGAATCATGTTTTTCGCAGAGCTCTGGATTCAAAACCCTAATTTTAATGACAAGATGATTTATTGAAAATCAACCGCAGAGTGAAGAAGGGATTGGTTACATGGGATGATGAGCCCACCATGTAACACCCAGATGCTCGAATGAGCAAAATACCAAACTCTCTTGAGGACCAGTTGGTGAAAGAATGATTAAATGCTGGTTTAATCATTTATTGAAATAATGCTCGTGTGAGAGTCAAATAATAAAACCTAGTTATGAAAAGATGAGGAACCGACCAAGAGGTCATTAGACCGGCTCTTGGTGGTCGTGGGACCAATTGATGGTCGTTCGAGCAAACCCTCAATTGTCTGAAAAGAGTTTGAACCTAATATGAGCAATTGAGAAAATTAGGTTAAAATCATTAAAACGTGTGGGACCGGCTGTTTGCAAGCCTTAGAGCCACCCTTGGTCGGTCAAGGGGATGTGCTCGTGTCACCATAGTGTCCGTGTCTCAGTCCTGAGAGTTTCAATATTTTCCGATGCGCGTTTGAGCAACATTTTGAGAAAATATGCAGAATCCAAGGTTTTGCTGAAACTAGGAAAAATACATGAGATAATGAAAAATAATAAATAAAACAGGGAATTGCAAGGTGTGGGACCATCCACGGCTAGGGCATGGCCGGCCGACTGACAATTACGGTCCCACACACTTTTCCCAGTTTTATGTAATTTTATGTATTTTCTCTGAATTGAGGGAACTTCCATGAGATGAGAGAAATAAAATAGGGAATGATGGAGTGTGGGACCGGCAATGGCCAAGGCATGGTCGGCCGGCCAACGGGCACGGTCCCAGGACACTCTTCCCAATTTTATGTAATTTTCATGATTTTAGGAAATTTTCATAAAATCAAAGAGATTTGTTGAAACCAAGGTATTTTGTTGAAATCAGGGAGTTTTCATGGAATGAGGAAAGAAAAACAAGTAATAATAATTAAATAAGGGGCGTGTGGGACCGGCTAGGGCATGATCGGCCGGCTAGAGCCCAGTCCCACGGTTTCCCTAATTTTATAATAATTTTCATGGATTTAGGGAAAATTCATGAAATGAGGGAAATAATAAAATAATAAGGGACCGTGAGGTGTGGGACCAGCCAGGGAATGGCCGGTCGGCTAGTAGGTTGGGTCCCGCGATACCTTTCCTGATTTTATTATTTCTCTGACATGAGGAAATACCATGAGATTAGGGAGTTTCCTTGAAACAAAGGAGATTTGCTAGCCACGTCTCCGCGACACCATGCCAGCCACGTCTCCGCGCCAAGGCATGCCAACTATGCCAGCCACGTCTCCACGCCAAGGCATGCCAACCATGCCAGTCGCGCCACCGTGCCAATGGCAAACCATTCCAGCCACGTCTCCGCGCCAAGGTATGCCAACCATGCCAGCCGCACCACCATGCCAATGGAAAACCATGCCAGCCACGTCTCCGTGCCAAGGCATGCCAACCATGCCAGCCGCGTCACCGTGCCAATGGAAAACCATGCCCAGCCACATCTTCGCGCCAAGGCATGCCAACCATGCCAGCCACGTATCCGCGCCAAGGCATGCCAACCATGCCAACCGCGCCACCGTGCCAATGGAAAACCATGCCATCCACGTCTCTGTGCCAAGGCATGCCAACCATGCCAGCCGCACCACCGTGCCAATGGCAAACCATACCAGCCACGTCTCCGCGCCAAGGTGATCTGACTCAATAATGTTGTAGTAATAAGGTTCGTTGAGGCTTGTGAAAGCAATGGATTTTAAGACTTATAAAACTTAAAAGTAAAGAAAACTTATTACAAAATTGACTTCAAGATATGAGAAAATAACCAAGACTCTGATTCCACTATTACACATGAATTAATGATGGTAAATAATCCAAACTCTAATTATCTTTTAAGTCTTTTATATCTTAACTCACTAATAATCAAGCAAATTCTCAAACATCAATTATATCCCTTACGCATAGATTATCTAAACAAAGCATAACAATTTAAAACTCTGCAAAAGCAGTGATTGAGTGAATTATAATTAAATATTAGAGAAAATAAAATAGTTATCAATTATTCATGAGTAAATAGCTTCCTCATTGCCTTGGTTGTAGGAGAATTAGCCGCTCATCATGTTGGAAACACGCTCAAAAATCATTATTATTGCTCAAAGGGTGTTTACAAATGATGAAAATGGAGAAATAATTCAAAACCGGGTTTTGTAACAATTATATTTGTTACAAACCAAAAAAAAAGACGATACAGAGGATGTGTCACTGTTACTGTTTTTCTAAGACCCACGGCTCTGTGTCGCAAACGTTGTAGCAAATAAGTCTGCCTCTGATGTACGACCCACAGCTGTGAGTCGTTGTTACTGTTGGAAAACGACGGTCTTGAATGGTCCGTTCTTCGTGTTCTTCAATGGCAGCAACAGCAGGTCTCTCTGCAACTTGGTGTTTCGACTCTGTGGTGCTCTATTTCTCTCCCAAACTCTCCATCCCCTTCTATGCTACCCCAGGATGATATTTATACTCAACAGACGAAGAAAATCCTCCGTAATAACTCACAGTAATCTCTCTTTATTCGGCAGTGAAGGGTAATATTCTCCGAATACTTTCTTTCCAAAAATCCTTCTCCTACACGTCTGCTGCTGTTGAATCTACCTTATTTACCTCTGAAACGCTCCAAACTGTTGTTCGAGTCACCTAACATGTGTATAACACGCTCGAATTCTCCAAAACTCAAGCAAACCCGTGAACTACTCCTCTGGTGAACGTGTTGCTCTGTTTCACTCCATGAAACGATTGAGCCAATTCTAATTCAAACGAACACCCATACCAGCTTTCTATTGTCATATCACGTCTACCCATGAAGTTTCAGCGATTGAGTTAACCTCTAACCCCTCCAAATTCCGATCGAAAAATCCACAGTTTGAGAATGAAAATTTCCCGCCAAAACAAATTCAAACGAAGAAGAAAGGGTTGTCCCTTATCCAACAGCTGGGGTGCGAATAACAAAGAAGCTTCCCCCTTAGTAATTGAGGTGCCCCTTAACCAACGGTGAGAGTCCGAATAACACGTGTCCTCCAAGGGTGCCGAAATTTCCAAAAATATTTATTTCCAAAAAATACCTACAAACACACAAAACACCATAATAAGGACGAAAACGAGTACTAACAATACGAAACATTGAAGACAAATTAGACACATAAATGCTTCTATCAAATACCCCCAAACTTATTATTTGCTAGTCCTCGAGCAAAACTAATAAAAAATAAAACCGAGTTAATCTCGGGAGGTTTTACCAGAGGTGTACCGACAAAACCATTACTCCAGACCCTAGCTATCTACGCAGAATCTTGGAAGGCACTAAAGAATCTCCTTGGTTGGCATACAATCACTGACTACAGGAGGAAGTACCCTGATGCGAAATTCCAATTGTTGTACACGAGTTTGCACTCAAGCATACTAAAATTCATATAAAGTGACGGAGCTCTACTCAGATAGTTTCTGGACATCATAACCGGAGTCAACCAATCACATGGAATGATTAAGAAGATGGATAAAGAAAAAGATGGTTTAAAGTGAACGGTGTTTCCCATATATGTGTGAAGGCTTCTGCCAAGATGAACCTATCCTAATGGACTGAGATACCGGTCTGACTAATATCAACACAACTGGCATATACAAGGGGACCAGTGGTCGATAAACCTAACTCTAGGTCAACACAACTGGCATATACAAGGGCACCAGTGGTCGACTTTATTGAATTTATTCCGGTTGGTCTGATGGTCTGGTCTTAATTTTTTTTTTTTTGAAGAAAACAAGTTTATTAATCATCATCAACAAAAAGGAGTTTACAATTATTGGATGGAAGCCTGGCAACAAGCTGTGCTCCAATCCCTTTATTGAGAACCACACCTATCCTATGAAAGAGAAAATCTCCGATAAAGACATTCTCATCATGACTAGCCATATAGTTTCGCAACCTATTCAGAAACTCCTCGGTATCACTCCCCAACCCACCTAAGGTTGTGAAGGCAAGAACTCCAAACCCCAGCTTCTGACCCTTGCATTTCTCCAAATACTTGGCCCTCTTCTTCACCACCGCATTATCTCAATCACCCTATTTCACCCTAGCAAAGGTAACAACTTGAATCGTGTGCCCCACCAAATCACTTAAAAAATAAAAACAGAAGGATTAGGATTCAACGAGATATGGCGAAACTACCATGTTTTTTTTTTGTTTTTTTAATTCTTACACCTGAGCTCTATGCTTTTATGAATAGACTCTTTAGATGGTTCCATATAATCAGATTGGTTCCTCAACTCCTACAACCAAGATGTTCCCATCCACTTAGATTGGTTAGTGCCAACCTTAATAAGCATAAATTTCTAGGCTCTGGAGTTTATTTATTGCAACTAAAATCTAAAAAGTTTCTTCCCACCCCCAAACTTAAATCTTACATTGTCCTCAATGTTTATAATGAAAGAGCAATACCAAAAAGTAAAGTAACACGAGGAATCGGTAAAGAGAGAAGTCGGAAAAATAGTACCTGGGTGAAGAGAGAAATTAAAATCTAATATACAACATACAATCGCCTCGATGGTCAATCAAGGGTAAACATGGTCCTCCATAGGGACCTCCTCAACATCGCCTGTAGGAAAGGGCTCTAAAAAGGGTTTCAATCTCTGACCGTAAACCATCGAAGAACTACTACTATCCGGTGTCTCAATTTCAACAGCTCCATGAGGAAATACAGTGCGAACAATAAAAAGGACCCGTCCACCGAGAACGTAATTTTCCTGGGAAAAGATGCAAGCGGGTATCATACAGAAGAACTTTTTGACCTGGAGAAAATGTCTTCCGTAAAATATTTCTATCATGCACAAGTTTCATTTTGTTGGTATACTCCTTCGCACTATCGTAAGCATCTATACGAATCTCGTCCAACTCATTGAGCTGGAGTTTCCTATGGGCTCCTGCCTTGTCAAGTGAAAAATTTAGCTGCTTAACAGCCCAATAAGCTCTATGTTCTAACTCAACAGGTAAATGACATGCCTTTCCATACACAAGCCGATAAGGCGACATTCCAATGGGGGTCTTAAACGCAGTACGGTAAGCCCATAAGGTATCAGTAAGCCTAGACGACCAGTATTTCCGATTAGGATTAACTGTTTTCTCTAATATACATTTTATCTCCCTATTGGAAACCTCAACCTGAACACTAGTCTGAGGATGATACGGGGTAGCTACCTTATGTGTAATACCATATTTCTTCATCAGAAGCCTAAAAGGACCATTACAAAAGTGCGACCCTCCATCACTAATTATAGCTCGCGGTGTACCAAAACGTGTAAGTATATTATTTTTCAAGAATTCAATCACAACCGTATGGTCGTTGGTTTTACACGCAACCGCCTCAATCCACTTAGAGACATAGTCTACATCGACAAGGATGTATAGGTTACCAAAAGAATTAGGAAACGGACCCATAAAGTCAATACCCCACACATCAAAGACCTCAACAATTAGAATCGGGTTCAAGGGCATCATGTTCCTACGAGAAATGGTTCCTAATTTCTGGCAACGTTCACAAGTAACACAGTAACTGTGGGAGTCTTTAAACAGCGAAAGCCAATAGAATCCACACTGCAATATCTTAGCAGCAGTCTTCTTAGCACTAAAGTGACCTCCACAAGCAAGATCATGACAAAAGGAAATAATACTGGACTGGTCACTCTCAGGTATACATCTCCTAATAATCTGGT
The DNA here is from genome assembly GCF_003573695.1 of Papaver somniferum. NCBI lineage: Eukaryota > Viridiplantae > Streptophyta > Magnoliopsida > Ranunculales > Papaveraceae > Papaver > Papaver somniferum. The sequence goes on along the minus strand of NC_039366.1, from coordinate 140,495,982 downwards.
CTGGATAATACTTAAACAAATAAGGATTATCCCAAAAGAAGTGTTTAACCTCGGCTAAAAACCTAGAACGATCTTGTTTACCCTAATGTTGGGGCATTCGACCAGTAACAAGATAATTCACTATATTCGCATACCAAGGTGCTTTGGTAACAAGGAACATTTGTTCATCAGGAAAGTTATCCCTTATAGGAAGGGAATCATCATGGGAATCAACAACTAGCCTAGACAAGTGGTCTGCTACTACATTTTCGGCACCCTTTTTGTCTCTAATGTCTGGAGAAAATTCTTGCAACAAAAGTATCCACCTAATCAATCTAGGTTTCGTATCCTTCTTAGACAAAAGATATTTCAAAGCAGCATGAGTATATATGAGGATCTTAGAACCTAAGAGATAGGGTCTAAACTTGTCTAAGGAAAACACAATGGCTAACAGTTCCTTCTCGGTAGTGGTATAGTTCAACTGGGTATCATTCAGAGTTTTGCTAGCATAGTAAATCACATGAAGTAATTTGTTTTCTCGCTGACCTAGCACAACACCAATAGCATAATCTGAAGCATCACACATGATCTCAAAGGGTAAGTTCCAGTTGGGTGCCTGGACTATGGGGGCGGTAGTGAGTAAAGTCTTAAGCTTCTCAAAATCCTCTAAACAAGCATCATCAAAGACAAACTTAACATCTTTTGCAACCAAATTGCAAAGAGGTCTAGAAATCAAGCTAAAATCCTTAATGAATCAACGATAAAAACCTTCATGCCCTAAGAATGACCTAATATCTCTTACGGTTTTTGGGACCTGTAAAGTCTTGATAAGGTCAACTTTGGCTTTATCTACCTATATACTCTTAGAAGATACGATATGCCCTAAAACAATTCTTGATCGAACCATGAAATGACATTTCTCCCAATTAAGCACTAGATTATTTTCCTTACACCTAGTCAACACTAATGACAAATGATGCAAGCACTCATCGAAAGACGAACCAAACACTGAAAAATCATCCATAAAGACCTCTAAGAACCATTCTACCATGTCAGAAAATATGCTCATCATGCAACGCTGAAAAGTCGCAGGGGCATTACAAATCCCGAAAGGCATGCGTCTATACGCAAAGGTACCAAAGGGACAGGTAAAAGTAGTTTTTTATTGGTCTTCTGGGGAAATAACGATCTGATTATAGCCTGAGTTGCCATCTAGAAAACAGTAATGACTATGTCCAGCTAATATCTCTAGCATTTGGTCGATAAAGGGAAGGGGAAAGTGGTCCTTCCTAGTGACCTTGTTCAATTTCCTATAGTCAATACAAACACGCCAACCCGTGGTCACTCGGGTCGGGATTAACTCATTGTTATCATTCTGGACTACAGTAATACCGGATTTCTTGGGAACAACCTGAACGGGGTTGACCCACTTACTGTCTGAAATGGGGTAGATAATGCCTGCATCTAACAGCTTAAGAACCTCAGTTCGAACTACTTCTTTCATATTAGGGTTTAGTCTTCGTTGCATCTCCCTAGATTGTTTGGTATCTTCCTCTAAATAGATATGATGCATACAAACAGTAGGACTTATACCCTTAATGTCAGTTATGGTCCATCCTAAAGCTTCCTTGTTGTTTTGAAGGATGGTCACTAGCCTACTTTCCTGATCACTATCCAAGTCGGAAGCAACAATCACAGGTAAAATCTCAGACGGGCCTAAAAACACATACTTCAGGGTATCTGACAATGGTTTTAGGTCCAACTTAGGAGGCTCTTCTAACAAAGGAACTAGTGTATACTTAGAAACTGGTAGTGGTTCGAACTTAGGTTTCCATCCGTTACTAGTGTCTAACAAAGGGGTTGAATCTAACAAAGCATTCACCTCATTAATCACATTATCATCATCTAAATTAATCCCAAAGTGAGCTAGGCATTTCTCTAACGGATCTTCTAACAAAGTGTTTGGTAATGACTCCTCGACTAATGTTCCTATCATGTTTACCTCTTCTATGCTCGAGTCATCTAGTTCAGAGGGTAGCTTACTAATATGAAAGACGTTAAGCTCAATAGTCATATTACCAAAAGACAAATTCATATACCAGTTCGACAATTAATGATCGCATTGGATGTTGCTAAAAATGGGCGACTTAAAATCACTGGTATCTGGTTCTCTGGGTCAGGGACAGGTTGGTATCTAGGATAACAAAATCCACTGGATAAATAAACTTTTCGACCTCAATAAGAACATCCTCGATCACACCACGAGGAATTTTAACGGACCTATCAGCTAACTGAAGTGTCATCTGGGTAGGTTTCATATCACCAAGTCCTAGCTTAAGGTACACATGGTATGGAAGTAAATTCACACTGGCTCCTAAGTCAAGCAAAGCTTTCTCAACACGGTATTTACCTATTGTGCAAGAAATAGTAGGGGACCCTGGGTCTTTATACTTAAGAGTAGTGGTATTCTGAATAATGGAACTCACGTGACTAGCTAGGAAGGCTTTCTTCTGAACACTAAGTTTTTGCTTTCGCGTACACAAATCCTTCAGAAACTTAGTATAAGCGGGAATCTGCTTAATCGCATCCAACAATGGTAGGTTGATAGTAACCTGCTTAAAAACCTCCAATATATCATTAAAGTTCGACTCGCTCTTAGTTGGAACTAGCAGCTGGGGAAACGGGGCTCTGGGAACAAAGCCGGGCTCAGCAGGACCCTCATTGGTCTCTTAAGAGACTCCATCAGTCTCCTCATTTTCTGGCTCAGAAGGGTGAACTACAACATGTTCACTATCAGGCATGGCAACCTTATTGTCAAATTTCTTTCCACTCCTAAGGGTTGTCATAGAGTTCACATGATTGTACGATTTCTCTGCTTTAGGATTGGGTTGAGTTTGACTAGGAAACTTACCTTTTTCCCTCAAAGATTCATTTATCTGACTAACCTGGTTTTTAAACTCAGAAATAGCTTGGGAGTTAGCATAACCTATATTTTTACTTTCTTCTATCCCTTGAGCAACCATTAGGTTGATCTTATCAGAATTTTTAATAAACGAGGCTATAATGTCTTCTAAACTTGTGATCTTTTTATCCGAAGGGTTCTGAAACTGGGGTTGACCTGAAGAGTTCTTAGCATAACCAAAACCTGGGGGAGGCTGAGAATTACTAGACTGACCTTGATTCTATCCCTTAGACCAAGAAAAATTAGGATGGTTTCTCCAACCAGGGTTGTAGGTTTCTGAGTATGGGTCAAACTTCTGACGGTTCTCAGACCTAGCGTTGTTATAGACAGCATGGGCTTGTTCTTCACTAACATGACCTTCCCAAAACGAGTTATTGGGCTCTACTCCACAACTAGAGACTTGAGAGGCTCTAATCCTATCATCAGGTTCAACAAGAGACCTATATTTAGGCTGATTCAATTCCAAAGCTTCTAACCTTCTAGACAAAGCAGAAAACTTAGCATCTGACTCGAAGCTTGTATCTACCACATCGGTGCTACTTCTATTGACCAAGAGTCTTTTAGGGGGTTCAACACAAGACTCCCACTGTTGGGATTTTTCAGCAATAGCTCCTAAGAAGGTAAAAGCATCATCAACATTTTTACTGGTGAACTCACCAGCGCACATAGACTCGACCATGGCTTTGGTCGAATAGTCTAAACCATTATAAATAATATCAACAAGTTCAATCTTATCAAATCCATGGTGAGGACACTGGGATAGGAGATCATTGAATCTCTCTAAAAACCTATAAAGAGACTCTCCCTCTTGTTGCACACTAGCACTAATTTTCTGCCTAACAGCTGCAGTTTTATGCTTAGGATAGAATTTCATATAGAAAGCAGCAATAAGTTCCTGCCATGTTTCAATGGATTCAGATGGTAAGTTGTTCAGCCAGGTCTTCGCTTTATCTCTCAGGGAAAAGGGAAACATCTTAAGTTTCAAAACTTCATCAGTGAGATCTTTTATTCTAACTGTCCCACAGATTTCCTCAAAGTCCTTAATATGAAAATAAGGGTTATCATCATCTTTTCCTAACAATATAGGGATCATCTGAATAATACTAGGTTTTATCTCGAAATTAGCCGTATTGGCTGGCAATTTAATGCACGAAGCTCGGTTGGTCCTAGTTGGGAATATGTAATCTTTCAAAGTTGCCATCGCTGGCACAGATGAAGTACTAGGGGTACCTTCCTCACGAAGAGACGGATTTTCAAAACTGAAGTTTCCAAAAGCGGGGCTCTCAAAAGAAGAGTCTTCGAGCTCCCCGCCTTCACAAGAATAACTACTAGGTTTATCACTAATCAAACAACCTAGAGTGTTTCTTTTCCAAGCCCGCTCTCGAATAACCTCGGGCATACACTAGAAAAAGAAAAAGAAAAATCCTAAAAGGAAGGGAAGTTCTATGCAAACACAAACAAGGCTGACTCCACCACAGCAAACCTACTGATTTCTAGCAAACAAAAAGCATGATGGCTCCACTTAGATTGTTCCTAGACCAGCTTCTAATCCTTCGAATGGGAATTCGTTACAATTTGAGAAAACCCCTCTGGAATCAATCCGAGTCAAACTAAGTTGAATAGAGGCTAAGTAAGATGCGTAGAGCTTTGATACCCAAGGCCTCACCGCATTCCAAGGCGGCGCAGTCACGCATTCAACTCACAGAAACCATCGTGAACTTCGAAGTATGCTCAAAAGAGTAACCAATAATTTTCGAACGACTTTCCTTTTAAGATCGTTACCCTATAGGTCTCGTTCTATTCCAAATTTTAGGTTTAGGTTCGCGTTTGGTTTTGTTTTTCTAAGGCGGGCAAGAAGAGAACGGTGATGAAATCCGAACCCTTATCTTGTATGGCCAGTCCTTGCCCTTTACTAGGAAATTAAAGCAGCCGTTTTCAAGTCCTCAGCATATATGCAAACGAAGGAATACAGTAACTCGCTGACAGGGGATTCACGAGTGTTTCGACAAACTTACCTCCCGTTCCATACGGGGGATGAACCGCTGAAGTCGACTCGGGCCACAAATCCAATGTCGTGTACGAACCCGAGGGGGCGAGGTGATATCGTAATCACCGTCCTTCTCTGCAAACAGTTTAGTATTTAATACTACCCTTCTGTAAGGTTTAAAAATAAAAGAATGTCCAAATGTCCAAGTCCAAAGTCCAAAAGAAAAGGAAAGTCTAAAAAAAAAAATATCTCTCTTTTCTTTTCTCTCTTTTTTTAATAAAAACAAAAAAAAAATTCTTCTTTCGCTCCTTTCGCTTTGTATTTTACTCCAAGTCTTTAAGTATTCACCAAAGCTTTGGCAAAATTTTCTTTCGCTCCAAATTCCAAAATCTGTAAGAAAAAGACAAAAATCCAAAAACGTAAAGAAGAACAAATAAAATAAAAACAAATAAAAATCTAAAAACTCTAGCCTAAAAGACAAGCCCACGTCGGCGGCGCCAAAAATTGATCTGACTCAATAATGTTGTAGTAATAAGGTTCGTTGAAGCTTGTGAAAGCAATGGATTTTTAGACTTATAAAACTTAAAAGTAAAGAAAACTTATTACAAAATTGACTTCAAGATATGAGAAAATAACCAAGACACTGATTCCACTATTACACATGAATTAATGATGGTAAATAATCCAAACTCTAATTATCTTTTAAGTCCTTTATATCTTAACTCACTAATAATCAAGCAAATTCTCAAACATCAATTGTATCCCTTAAGCATAGATTATCTAAACAAAGCATAACATATCTAATTGAATCACAACTGATTAGGAAAATTACAGAAACAATTTAAAACTCTGCAAAAGCAGTGATTGAGTGAATTATAATTAAATATTAGAGAAAATAAAATAGTTACCAATTATTCATGCGTAAATAGCTTCCTCATTGCCTTGGTTGTAGGAGAATTAGCCGCTCATCATGTTGGAAACACGCTAAAAAATCATTATTATTGCTCAAAGGGTGTTTACAAATGATGAAAATGGATAAATAATTCGAAACCGGGTTTTGTAACAATTATATTTGTTACAAACCAAAAAAAAAGACGATACAGAGGATGTGTCACTGTTACTGTTGCTCTAAGACCCACGGCTCTGTGTCGCAAACGCTGTAGCAAATAAGTCTGCCTCTGATGTACGACCCACGGCTGTGAGTCGTTGTTACTGTTGGAAAACGACGGTCTTGAATGGTCTGTTCTTCGTGTTCTTCAATGGCAGCAGTAGCAGGTCTCTCTGCAACTTGGTGTTTCGACTCTGCGGTGCTCTATTTCTCTCCCAAACTCTCTGTCCCCTTCTCTGCTACCCCAGGATGATATTTATACTCAACAGGCGAAGAAAATCCTCCGTAATAACTCACAGTAATCTCTCTTTATTCGGCAGTGAAGGGTAATATTCTCGGAATATTTTCTTTCCAAAAATCCTTCTCCTACACGTCTGATGTTGTTGAATCTACCTTATTTACCTTTGACACGCTCCAAACTGTTGTTCGAGTCACCTAACATGTGTATAACACGCTCGAATTCTCCAAAACTCAAGCAAACCCGTGAACTACTCCTCCGGTGAATGTGTTGCTCTGTTTCACTCTATGACACGATTGAGCCAATTCTGATTCAAACGAACACCCATACCAGCTTTCTATTGTCATATCACGTCTACCCATGAAGTTTCAGCGATTGAGTTAACCTCTAACCCCTCCAAATTCCGATCAAAAAATCCACAGTTTGAGAATGAAAATTTCCCTCCAAAACAAATTCAAACGAAGAAGAAAGGGATGTCCCTTATCCAACAGCTGGGGTGCGAATAGCAAAGAAGCTGCCCCTTAGTAGTTGAGGTGCCCTTAACCAACGGTGAGAGTCCGAATAACATGCGTCCTCCAAGGGTGCCCCGGGCAACTTTTCGAGCCGAAATTTCCAAAAATATTTATTTCCAAAAAATACCTACAAACACACAAAACACCATAATAAGGACGAAAACGAGTACTAACAATGCGAAACATTGAGGACAAATTAGACACATAAATGCGTCTATCACAAGGATTGACGAACATGCCAACCGCACCACCGTGCCAATGGAAAACCATGCCATCCACGTCTCCATGTCAAAGCCGTGCCGGCCCTACCACATGTCGCTGGCTGCCAAAACGAAGGGTTGGAACGATCAACGGCCTCCCTTCCTTCTGAGATGCAAATCTCAGCCACACAAGTTCGCCACCTAACGCATGGCAACTTGCGGCCCAAATCCAAACATCACGGTTTATGCAAACCCTAATTTTGGTCGCGCCTGACACATGCCAAAGCCATGCACGACGCTGGCTGCCAAAACGAAGGGTTGCAATAATCAACAACCACCCTTCCATCTGAGATGCAGATTTCAGCTGTCCAAGTTCGCCACTAAACGCATGGCAACTTGCGTCCCAAAGCCAAACATCACGGTTTATGTAAACCCTAATTTTGGCCACGCCTAACACGTGCTAAATCCATGGACGACGTTGGCTGCCAAAACGAAGGGTTGCAACAATCAACGACCACCCTTCCATCTGAGATGCAGATCTCAGCCGTCCAAGTTCGCCACCAAATGCATGGAAACTTTCGGCCCAAGGCCAAACATCACGGTTTTACCAAAACCCTAATCTTGGCCACGCCTAAACTATGTCAAAGCTGTGTTGACCCTAAACCATGTCGTTGGCTGCCAAACGAAGGGTTGCAATAATGAACGGCCATCCTTCCATCTGAGATACAGATCTCAGCCGTCCAAGTTCGCCACCAAACGCATGGCAACTCCCGGCCCAAGGCCAAACATCACGGTTTTACCAAAACCCTAATCTTGGCCGAGCCAAATTATGCCAAAGCCATGTCGGCCCTAAACCATGTTGCTGGCTGCCAAGCGAAGGGTTGCAACAGTCAACAGCCATCCTTCCATATGAGATGCAGATCTCAGCCGTCCAAGTTCGCCACCAAACGCATGGAAACTTCCGGCCCAAGGCCAAACATCACGGTTTTACTAAAACCCTAATTTTGGTCGCGCCTAAACTATGCCAAAGCCATGCCGGCCCTAAACTATGCCGCTAGTTTCCAAACGAAAGGTTGCAACGATCTACAGTTACCCTTCCTCCTGAGATGCAGATCTCATCCGTACAAATCTTCCACCAAACGACTCATGGCAATGTTTTGACTACAATTATAACTATTGGTCACGACACCACCTTAGATACAATGCTAACTCTCTGGTCGCGGCACCAACCTGGCTACGATGCCTACTTTTTGGTCACGACACCAATTCGGCTACAAACGCCAAACCCTTTTGGCCACGCCACATGTAGCAACATGCTACACGTTTTCTATGAAAACACTCGAGACATCAAAACATGTCACAAACTGGGGGATGCTCATCAGGGTATTGGTTTGGCGGTTTACAGCATGCGGCGTACACTACGCCCGTTACAAGAAAGTGTCATAAGAGTGAGGCGGTTAGTAAATACAAGGAGTAATGGTGAAACGTTTCCTTCATTATGGAAACATCAATTCCAGGTGTTACCCGTTACCGCTTTCTTCCATTTACTCAAATTGTTTACAACTCTTACGAGACCAGGGTACGTTTCGTTGCGACTTGTATAAACAGGCCTCACCTATTTCCACCAAAGGACAAGTTTTTAGTCAGGATCATACAACACTCAGAAATCACTTGTTAGCTTTCCCATCTATTAGCTTTCACTTTCTGATACAAGTCAAACAACTACTCTTCCAGAATCAACTATTCTGGTCTCAACACTCTCTTAGCTTCCCTCCCCAAAACCAACCCTTCTCCTTCACTTTGTGACCGAAGCAAGTCTGGAACGGCCATTTCTTGGTTTAGGCCGGATTCGTACAAATTGATCTCTCGAATCTAAAGTACTCCCTTGCAGTACATTGTTTAGGGTTTAGACTCGTTTCTCACCCACACCACACGAAATTAATGAAACCAGCAGAAACTGTTTTCACCCTCAAACAATTGGCGACCACAGTGGGAGATTAATCTCTCGGTTACAATATTAATTTCCAATTTCCGATTTAAGTCTTCAACCCAGATTCTAAGATGGTGAAAGCAACCGATCCGCTCGGGGATCAATAGCTCAGTCACCAAACGGCTCAGTTACCAGTTATCGCACGACAAGGGGTGACTAGGGACTTCTAAGATGGTGAAAGCAAACGATACGCTTGGAGATCAATGGCTCAGTCACCAAACGGCTCAGTTACCAGTTATCACACGACAAGGGGTGACTGGGGACTTCTAATATGGTGAAAGCAAACGATCCGATCGGGGATCAATGGCTCAGTCACCAAACGGCTCAGTTACCAGTTAACACACGACAAGGAGTGACTGGGGACTTCTCGCGGTCAGGACGGCGTCGCCCATAAAACTATGGCGGACATGCCTATGGCTAGGGTTTGCACCAACAACAGAAGAGCAAACAGAAAGAAGAAACACGGATATACGTACCTGGAATATGTTCGCCTGCTTTATTGCTACCACTCTGCCGCTAGCACTAAGACATGGAAACAAATCCAATAATACAAGCGCTAACAGCTTGCGTCCTTCCAGCGCCGGCAGCTTACATCTTTTCCAGCGCTAACATCTTGAGTCCTTCCAGCGCTGGAAGCTTGCATCTTTTCCAGCGCTAACGGCTTGCGTCCTTCCAGCGCCTTTTCTAGCGCTAACGGCTTGCGTCCTTCCAACACCGACAGCTTGCATCTTTTCCAGCGGTAACGGCTTGCGTCCTTCCAGCGCCGGAAGCTTACATCTTTTCCAGCGCTAACAACTTGCGTCCTTCCAACGCCGACAACTTGCATCTTTTCCAGCGCTAACGGCTTGCATCCTTCCAGCGCCGGCAGCTTGCATCTTTTCCAGCGCTAACGGCTTGCGTCCTTCCAACACCGGCAGCTTGCATCTTTTCCAGCGCTAACGGATTGCGTCCTTCCAGCACAGGTAGCTTATATATTTTCCAGTGCTAACAGCTTCCAACGCCGGCAGCTTGCATCTTTTCCAGCGCTAACGGCTTGCGTCCTTCCAGCACCGGCATCTTGCATCTTTTTCAGCGCTAACAACTTACATCTTTCCAGCGCCAGCAGCCTGCACCCTTCCAGCACAACTTCTCTGCCCATAGCCGGTTGCACCAACAGCTCCGCGTCCCAAGCCGAGCCAACGACGTTGACGGCTCACCAAGCCAAGATAGCGCACGCCGAGCCAATGCTCGCGGCTCATCTTCAAAACCAACACCAGCGGCTCCATGTCAAGACGACGCCAACAGCTCGCGTCCTAGCCAGCAGCGCCATGAGCCATTCCTTAGCCGGCCGGGGCAGCGCCATCCCCCTTTCCATAGCCATCCAGAGCACCGTCTCACGGACCAAGTTGCAGTGCCACCGCTACCGATCAGTAGCCAAAGTTGCAGCGCTGACGCCAACACTCAATAGCCAAACCAAATTTATGCAAAGCCGCGAATGCAAGGATCACAGATTCTTCATGCCTCCTAAAAAAGTGACATTAATACGCCACATGTCAACACTAGCGACGCAGAAAATGTCCCTTCAGGCGTTACACCTACGATCACCAGAACCAGAGTCGCTTGCGCCACCCCCAACGTTTCTTCAACTATGACAGCTCCAAACGTCACCAGAGCCGCCGCTCTTCCTTACCGAGGATCGTGTCGTAGCCTCCAGTCCTTCCTGCCAAGGGTTGTGCCACCACACCCCGCATGTCAAGGATCATGATCGCAGCCAGTCAATCTTCGTAGTTGTGGCCACCTTTTGATCCATCCCGCCAAAGCTTGTGGTCATGGACAGCATGCTCGCTTACGCATCCAGCCAACCCATTTACTTCCATGGACGCCCATAAAATTCCATCCAACCTACTTTGCCCCCACGACAATGTAGTCTCTTCTGATCACATCTGCTGCCAAGAATTGTTGTCGCTCGTTTGTTGATACCATCCAGAGCTTCATCATAGCAACAATCACTACAAAGTCACCAGTACGGATGCAAGATGGCGATATCTATATCATGTACAACCCACCGACCATACAAGATAAAAACATGTAAACCACACTTGGGGATTGAGGCTCTACACGGGATCCCTTCAGTGTCAAAGCTCAAAAGACACGGTCAACCAAAAGGTCATAACCATGACAAGGTCATCTATTCTTCAAGGGTGCAACGTAAGAATACCATCACCCCTCTGTCTAAAAGGCGCATGCAACGCTTTACGAGGACAGGGTGGATCCCAAGCCTGCTCAGAGGAAGCAACTTCAGAAACTAAAGAAAAGTCTGACTGGGGACTGCTCATCGCAGTTCAGCCCGACGACCATCAAAGATCCATGAGACAACTACAGAGACGCGTCCGAAACATTTTCTTGAAGAAACAGAGGGAGCCACGATAAACAACATAACTCTCTTATTTCTACCTCTTCGCTATCCAGAATATTTCTTCCATGTGATATTCTGAGCATCCCATCGTCACATCCAGCAGAGTATAATCAGCTTGTATCAAATCCTGTGGACGTGGATTCAAGGCAATGCAATGAAAGTAGGATACACATGAGGACTACCATCATGGGACACTATCACTCCCCTCAACCAAGAGTATAACTGGGAACTGCTCACCACATCCCATTCCATACGATAGTCCAAGATTCAGAAGATGGTTCGAAGGATGTCGCTTGAAACAAAATCCTTGAAGACTTGATAGCATCACATCGGCAACGGAACGTCTCCCAACCCATATGTTTCATCCAGTGGCTCCGGAAAATTTCGACCATACAAGCATCCACAACATATCATCATCACGATCAGAAAGTCCAGGCACTGAACAACCTAAAGTCGAGGATGGACCGACAACGCAACCACAATCTCCAAGATTAGCCCTGACATGATCATTTTCGAGCATATATTTCATCCATCCGTCCCAAGAATGCGATGGAGTTTGGTAAATTTTGGAATCCACTGGAGAGATACTGCAGACGAAAGCACAGATCCGGACGAGCAACAGAAAAACAGAAGAGGGTCGATACCTCTTTTCATGCGAATGGAGTTTTTAGAGCTTGAACAGAATAAAGATTCCTTCTTGCTCCATGAACGGGAATAGATGACTGGGCGCGACTATGCCACCTTGGGCCCGCAACACCCCTCCTGAATTCTTCCTGAGTTTTACCGTCGCGCTGTTTTCGCCTCCTAAACGAACTTAAAACCTAAATATTCTCGCGTCAGAAGATAGGAAATTATTTTCCGATCAGATGAAGGGGCAGACCTTCGAAATCCGAGTTCGTACGAGAATTCTACAACGATTCTAGTAAGGAGCGCTAATTAGGGTTTCGGCATGCCAAACCCTAATTTAGACAAAGTTGTCAGGCGCCATCACCACCATTTGATAGCCGAAGTTCCAGCATCATCACCATTTCCACCATTCCAATCTGAGCAATGCTAGCGGCTCCATTCCAAGCCGACCAATGTTGACGGCTTAATTCCAAGCCGATGCTGACGGCTCCATTCCAAGCCGACCAATGCTGACGGCTCCACTCCAATCCGACCAACTCCAACGCTCCATTTCACGCCAAGTCTATGCTAGCGGCTCCCTTCCAAGCTGATGCCAACAATCTGCATCTCAACCAGCAACCGCCTCTACCATTTCACCGTCTAGCCAGCAACACCACGAGTAGAATTTACACAAGGCCTCCAACACAAGAATCACGAATTCTCCTTACCTCTCGAAAAAGGTTAGCCGGGTCTTCCTGACCATCTTTTCATGACTTGCCATTTCGATTTCGTCCTTGCCTGTCACCATCTTATGCTTACCTCGCAACAATGCTCATGTTCCGAGCTAAGCAGGGGACTTGATGTTGATGGTGGTTTTTAGCTTAGGGTTAAAATTGTAAAAACTTACATCTGGCATGACGTCACTACGACCACTAGCGCATTTATTGAATCAATCAACATGCCTACGTAAGAATTATCAGGGTACCTTTTTTTAATATATACATGTGTCATATTCCACGGCATAACCCTTAGTATTGACTGACATCATCTTCGTACATAGCAAACCCTAATTCTCACACCACCGTGACAATGGCAAACCATGCCAGCCGCACCACCGTGCCAATGGCAAACCATGCCAGCCACGTCTCCGCGCCAAGGCATGCCAACCATGCCAGCCGCGCCATGTGCCAATGGCGAACCATGCCAGCCACGTCTTCGCGCCAAGGCATGCCAACCATGCACGTGCCACAGTGTCAATGGAAAATCATGCCAGCCACGTCTCCGCACCAAGGCATTCCAACCATGCCAGTCGCGCCACCGTGCCAATGGCAAACCATGCCAGCCATGTCTCCGCGCCAAGGCAT